>NC_088797.1:99534779-100213295 GCF_011386835.1 Chrysemys picta bellii
CCTGTCTCAAGCCCAAGGCCTTCTCAGTTCTCTCTCTCTCTAAAGCTTTCTTTGCCCACTCAGTTTTGTACCTTTTTACACACTGGCCCTACTTGAAACAGCTTCTTTTTTCTGTGCCAAACTTCCTCCTCCCCATGTGCCTCTTCAAGCCCACTTTTTTCACTGGCTCTTTCATTTGCCCTCATTCCTAGTCCTTCAGTCCTCTGCATTGTGCCTGTCCCAATTACAATGTACGCTCCTCTGGATGGGGAACTTGTCTAAATGTGTTTGTAAAGTGCAATGTACTCCCATAGCATTGTATAATAAATGTGGTAAGTAAAATCAATGTGAGATTATGGTTGAGAAATTAAAAAAATGAATTCCATCATGTTGCACAAGATGTATGAGTTAAGGTGTACAATTTATGGTACACAACACTATAAAAATTAAAATGTTAACATAAACATTTAAAAACACATAGGAAAATACTACTATGTAAAACATCCTGGAATTAATATTAGGAACACAAGAACTGTCATATTGGATCAGGCCCATTTACTCCAGTATCCTGTATGAGACAGTGGCCTGTATCAGCTGCTTCTAAGGAAGGCGTAAAAAACAATGCTCTAGTCAGTTATGGAGTAATCTTCCCTCAGGTTTCCTCTTAACACCCAATGGTCAGTGGTTGGCTTATGCGCTGAAGCATGAGGGTTTATATCCTTTCAGTACTTATGTTTTAATATTTACTATTATTAGTCTGGATATTACATAAGAAATTTTCATTTGTCAAGGCCAGTGTTGCACTAACTTTAGTTATAGCATTTAGTTTTCCTATTTTTTTAAGTTAAAAGAAAAGTGAATATAAATACAAAAAGCAAGCTAAAATGCTTTAGATGTCTTTAGATATAAAGTGCTTGAGGTAGATATGCACTAAAAGCAATCTTAAATGCTCAGCCACCTTACACTTTAAGGCCTTAAGCACCTAGCTACCTAAAGGTGGTTTTGTTGCTTACAGCTTTAATGGAATACGGGCAATATAAAATGATTTGGTGCCTGCCCAGCATTTTAAATGGATTTACCTTTAGGGTGTCATGAAAATCAAATTAAAATACTCTACCATAGCTTTGTGCATATTCCAACTTGAAATATTCATAACTTTAAAACTACAGGTGAAATTTTAATTCAGATGTCTTCACACTTGGTGTCAAGGCTGATTCCCCACTCTCGCACTTTGAGTGCAGAAGGTGGGGGCCTGCAAGAATTCTAAAAATTAATACGGCCACTCCTGGCTAGTATTAAACTCTCAAGGTTACAGCTTTTCTCTGACCTTGGATGGGTAGATGCTGCCACCACCCAAGTGCAAAAAAAGAAAAAAAAACACTTTGGAAACCCTTCCCTGTGGGGTACCCTCAAACCCTTTCACTCCCTCTTTGGGGAAGAGCTGAGAAAGAAAAACAAAGGATATCAGCTATTGCCACCAGCTAATTAATCAACATGTGCACAAACCTCTTAGGACACAAAAACCTAATCCCGTTCTTAAAAAAGGTAAATTTTATTAAAAACAAAAAAAGAAAATACATCTGAAACTTAGGGTATTGCTAGATTTAAAAAGACCAAATATAATAATTCAGCATCAAGAATGGTTTTCTTGAGGTCCAGCTTAATAGTAACAAGAGAACAAAAGCATTTGGGGCTTAGTGCAGAGGAGTCCACAAGCCATAAAGAAATAAAAGAGATAAACCTAATCACGTTTTCCTAGACATTTCCTGACCTACTTACATTTCTGGGGTTTCAAATGAGTAGTTACTAGGTATAATTTGATGATTTGTCATACCTGGCTCAAAGCTTTTAACATCATAGTTCCAGCCCTGTCCCTGCTCTCCAGGAGAACAGCACAGACAGACAAAGGGGAAGTTTTTTTCCCAGTTTTAAAAAGTTCTAGCCTTCCCATTGGCTCTTTTGGTCAGGTGCCCACTCCCTCCCTTTTACTTATGGACTTTTTAACCCTTTACAGGTAAAGGAAGTAGAGAACATCTACTAGCTGGGATTTTATAGCTAACTGGCTGGCTGGCTAGGTGTCCATAGAAGAGAGCTACCCCTCCTTCATTTATCACATTTGGATTCTTCAATGAAGACTATACAAAAGACAGGTTTGCTAGCTTCAGCCACTTACAATGTACAAGCATAAAAATGCCATCTGAACATATGGGGAAAAGTGTATTTTTCCAAGCTCCCATAACTCAAAATCAATTGAGCTAATTTAATTCAAACCTTTTCCCCAAAACACCAAAACCAGCCAGCCAAATACACACACTTTTGGCTGGAGATTAAGCATGGAAAATTCCAGCCCCAAGTGAATTTGTCAGAGGAGGTTATGAGCAACCAAATAAAAGGATGTTAAAATGGAAGATAGATTTCAACCTTAAGCATAGTATTTGCTTCCTGCCAATACAGACGTGCATACAATAGCACTTACAACAGTAACCACCATACACTGCATAGTGTAATTAATAATCATGAAGTCCTGTAATCTTCTCTGGTGACTATAGGCAAGTTATGCTTTGGTTTGAATGCACTACAAGACACCAGTGTGTAGCTATCTCATGATAATTCACATCTTCTGTGTGTTTACTTGTTCTTTAATTTTTAATTGTATTTACTACTTGTGAAATGTCCTGAACTGACAGCACTTACAGACTGAAATGCTCTATTTACTCTGTTCTCAGTGCAGCTTAAGACACAGGAAACTACGCCATAAACCGCTCAACATTATCTCACCAATCTGCTTAATCCCTTTATGGAGGGAGGACCTTCACAGACTGAAAGGTAGCCAAGGTCTTCTGCCAATTTCAACTTTGGTCTCCTGGCAAAGACTGCCAAAAAGAGGCCAGTTAGCGCCAACTGTGATGTGACACCTGTCCATGTGGGATTGATCTAAAACCTCCAACTCATTTGAACTGGCAACAGATGCTGAAGGAAATAAACATTTTACATGCTAGTTGTCCTCTATCCTCCTATTCACCTTGGGCCACATCCTCCGGGCTGAAAACGACCTTAGCTGAGCAGCTGAGGATATTCCCCACACTGGGAAATCCCTGAGTAGTGTAGAGTTGGCACAACTGTTTCTACATCATCCTCTCTCAGTCCCCCCATTAAATGGGGCATGGCTGGTGGCAGGTGTGGCCAAGGGAAGGGGGCAATACCCAGCTGGTGTAAATATCTCTTGGAGGGTTACTACCATCTGGCACAAGTTGGAATAGCCCTAACTTGTGCTGGAAACTGAACCAGCCTCTGATGGCATAAAGCCACCTTTGTTCCTCCAACCCTCCTTGGGTTCTCAGCAGACTCCACCTGGACAGATAAATAAACTGGGACATTTAAGTATAGCAGCACCTTGCAGACAAGCATAGTATTATACAGAAATTGTGTATTAAACTGTGCCACGTAGGGAGTTGTACTATTTGCAATGGTTCACTGGCCATATTAAAAGATACTGATGTTACTCCAAGTCACACTGGCTATAGCCACACATACTATAGTCATATACATATGACATAGGGCACAGCATCAGAGTATTTTTTTCCCAGTGTATATCTCCTGATAATAGTACTATTTTCGTTTCTTGATAAAGCCAAGCAAAATATTTTGAAATGTAACAGCATGTTTAAATCAATTATTGAATAGGAAATTACAGACACACACACATATAACTACTTTTGATTGACAATATATTTTTAAGATAACTCTTTGTTCCTTATACTGCATTGTATATAATAATTTCTCTTGGTATCTTATAACATTTTGACTCCACAAGCGCTTAACAAATTAACTGTAATGCACCATCAAAATGCTATAATCTTTCTGTATATTTATGTTATGCTATCACAAACATATAGTGCTTGTACTGTATTGCAATTTTGATTGATTACTGAATCCCATATTGTTTACTGTTGGCTAACTGCATTTGAAGTTTCTGAAATGTTGCAGCCTGTCAATTACATATTATACTTAGTTCCTTGAGTCACATTTTGCCACACTAATTCTTTAATCACTTCACTGTTAGCCCCTCCTCCCCTGCACACATACCCCTACACATACATACAGTTGAAAATTTCTAATTGGACGATATATTGGGAAGTTTCTAACTGCATTATTCACAACATACCAGCTAGGGAGTTGTACCATCTTCTGTCACATATTCATAGTTTTCATCAGCAATAATTTTTATCCTATATTTTATTTTAAAAAGCCAATATATTCATTTTCTAATTTTCTTAATAAGTAGTATTTGTACTAATCACCAACAATGAATGTCAAAATGGTCTTTTCTGTAACTGTAGTGAATATTATTCCCTATAGAGAGGAATGGTTGATTGTGTATGTCACAAATCTTTGTCTTTATTATGGCAGTATCCGCCATATAAACATATGCAATGTATTCTGATGCATTTGTCCTTATAACTCTTTGCATAATCAAGTTTCTACCTATGCAACACTCTATTCATTCATCACAGAAAATATCTAGAGCCTCCAAATCTGACCGGGTTTTCTACAAAGCTCCTACTGAAGTCTGAATATATTATCTTCAAGGATTTTCAGAACTTGCAACATTTCCAATTATCCCTTTACATTTGGCATGGAGCAGCACATTATAGTTGTAATTTTATCTAGCTTACTCTATCCTCTACAATTATATATATGACTAGATCAGAGTCTAGAAAATGTAGAGATGTGCCAGGATCACAAGAATTCTGAATTTCTAGGAAATATCTAGATGTGGATTTGTGATAAAAGCACTGAAAGCATCCACTCAAATCATAGTATTCCAGAGCAGCACTTTGAGTCTATCCAACCTGATAAAATCACAGCAGAAATTCCACTGAACCTATGTCATTTTGGTAGCATGAATTCGACTAACAACTGTTCTATACAATGATGATAGCTTTAATGGTTTCCATGTTACAAGCATCCTAAGCCTAACCTTTTATCTTTTTGTTAGTAAAATGACTGTGTATCACCCATATGTTGCCTCATTTTTTTTCTCTGCTAAAAAGTTTGTACAGATGCACTGAATGCGTTCAGAATTTGGGAGATTTTAAAGCATACCCTCCTTCAAGTCATCTGCATTCCTAACTGATAGCTCAAAGGGTTCCGGAGATGTACATACTTGACAAAGCCGTTAAGTAGCTTGTTTACAAGTAATGAATTTACCTACATAACTTTCTCTTTGAAGTACATGTAAACCATCTGTATAGATCTGTAGTAAGTAGTTTATTTACTGTTCTTCTAATACAGAAGATTGTATATCCAAATTACTAATCATGTCATAAAGACATGGTATTATACCACCTTTTATTATTGCATCATAAACACTGAATCTGAAACTATTACTGAAAGGCATCGTTTTGCTGAATACATTCATATCTGATCTTTTCAAGTTTCTTTTGCTACTATTTATTTATTTATTTATTTATTGGTGGGGTGAGGTATTTTAGTTGGTTCTTCCACTCTTATATTTCTAGCATGCCCATCCCCCGGTATCTAGACATGATGTGAACTCCATTTGTGCTTTCAAACGAAGTCGTGGCAGTAAAAAAATACTGTTTTACTTTGGTTATAACAACCATAATTGTAAAAATATAAATACATTATGGTGACATTGCAAACTTGTGATGAATCCTCTCAGTTCTGATGGGCCAGCCACTTATTCCATTTACTTGTTCTGTACCCCCATCTCTCTCTCTCTTTTTGCCCTAGGGACCTTTCATTTTCACTTTTTCAGCCTTTATCCTATGTCCCTGGCTATCAATACAATGGTCCTGAGTGTATTCCAACCTCTACTGCCTGTATCAGAACACACAGCAGCTTCCACATGCATGTTAAGTAGTTTGTAATATCAATAGATAACAGGGCCATTTCCTGAAGTCTCAGATGAGCCTAAGGATATCTTTGTTTCTGATATCCTGTCTCCCATCCCATCCATGATCAACACACTCATAAAGGTTTCAGAGTGGTAGCCATGTTGGTCTGTATCAAGTAATCCTCGTTCTTTACACTCATAAAGCTGGACTCTGTCCTCTATTTGGTACCATCAGGCCTCTCTCTTTCCCTTCTTTCTTCCTTTTTCACCCTGTGCAGCAGCCTCTTTTTGTCCCTCAAAGATTCTGGCTATAAATCCCTCCCAGCATGACTGGTTTGGGGACTTGGTCATCATGATATAACCTCTCCTCTAAGTTGCATGTTCCTATGACAACACTGCTTAACAAGAGAGGGAAATATTTCCTCAGACAGCCATCATGAGAGAGTCAGCATTTTTGGTGGTGTCAATGTGGCACTAACCACATCATCTTTGTCTGTCTGAGCTGCTAAAAATTTGATAGGGCTGCCTTCAAGAATGTGGAACTGTTCAAAGATTATGTTCTATAAGTAAATTATTAACAACAAAAAAATAACAAAACAAAATACTTAAGTGAATTCAAATATAGTATCCTGGCAGATTTTCTTCTTCAATTTATATTGGTTGTTGTTAGTTACTGTAATTCATATTTCAATATATAATGGATTATAACAAAAAAAACTTTCTTGTAAAGTACTGTACCTTCTGTGATACATTTTCATCTACTGTGCTTTAGCCAGTGCAAAAATTTAAAAGGCCATATTATATTTCAGCAAACTGGCAAGGACTTTCTTGGCAAGCATATTAAGCTTCAAACCAAGAGCTATAAGGGCTACCAAAATGTTGAGAATGTGTCTGAAAATAGCTATTATGCATTGTGTCCTCTGAGAGGCTTCTGGTATTCAAGCAATGTGCAAGCCTGGGAATATGAGAGAATTGCTAACATTTCCATTGTTCAATAATGAATTAACCCAATTTGAAAATGATCTAAAAATATACATTACAATTATTGGAGAAAAGAGACAAGTTTCTAGTATTAACTTCTTAAGATTTTCCACAGCTAACATGAGAAACATACGGGGGGGGGGGGGATAGCTCAATACTTATACTGTGGCATTAGTTATATTCCTTGCTTTACTACTGTATCAAACTTGGGTGGCAGAGACTAACTCTACAAATGCTAGAATTCACGCTAATGGTCCAAACTCTAAATAAAAGAGTGCACTTGGCTAGGACATATGGTCAGGCAAAAGTCATGTGGGAATAACATACCAGTATGCCTAGAAATTGAGGGGGGGTGGGGGCAAGTTTTTTCCCCCAACTAGACATCAAAACAAAAGTGTATATAATGTATATATGAAAATTGTGACTATTTGATTGTATTCCAGTGTATTCCTATGTACAGTGCTTAGCAAAAATAGGCTGTTACATGGAACCTCAGTACACACAATAAATAATAATTATTACTGTCAATGTATTTTTAATATGCCATCACCTAGAACCAGAAATCACAGATTTTTCACTGGGAGGAAAAATCATTGGGTTAATCCACTGTTACTATGACTATGAGAAAGCTTACTCAAAGTGACACATCTTTCCATTTAGACAGAAAGGTGATGAGACTCCAATACATCTTGACTTCTTACGGAAGAGAGTTCCACAGCTAAGCGTCCTACAGGGGGAGCGCCCTGACTATTGCTTCTGAGCGTTTTGCTCTGGGCTTTGTTAGTTGTAGAATTCCCTATTACTTGCAATATCTATGAGTCATAGAATCACAGGACTGGAAGGTACCTTGAAAGGTCATCTAGTCCAGCCCCTGCACTCATGGCAGGACTAAGTGTTATCTAGACCATCCCTGGAAGGTGTTTGTCTAACCTGCTCTTAAAAATCTCCAATGATGGAGATTCCACAACCTCCCTAGGCAACTTATTCCAGTGCTTAGTCACCCTGATAGTTAGGACGCTTTTCCTAATGTCCAACCTAACCCTCCCTTGCTGCAATTTAGGCCCATTGGTTCTTGTCCTATCCTCAGAGGTTAAGAAGATCAATTTTTCTCCCTCCTCCTTGTAACAACCTTTTATGTACTTGAAAACTTATGTCCCCTCTCTTTTCCAAACTAAACAAACCCAATTTTTTCAATCTTCCCTCATAGGTCATGTTTTCTAGATCTTTAATCATTTTTGTTGCTCTTCTCTGGACTTTCTCCAATTTGCCCACAACTTTCCTGAAATGTGGCACCCAGAAGAAGACACAACACTCCAGTTGAGGCCTAATCAGTGCAGAGTAAAGCGGAAGAATTACTTCTCGAGTCTTCTTTACAACACTCCTGCTAATACATCCCAGAATGATGTTCACTTTTTTTGCAACAGTGTTACACTGTACACTCATATTTAGCTTGTGGCCCACTATGACCCCCAGATCCCTTTCTGCAGTACTCCTTCCCAGGAAGTCATTTCCCATTTTGTATGTGTGCAAGTGTAAGCAGAGTCAGGATGAGCTCTACCCTGACATCTGGTGGTGAATTATGGCGAGGGTGGAAAAGAACTCCAGGGGCTGATCTTGTTTGCATAGGCACACCCACTCGCCTGGCATGAAACCACAGCAACTCAAAGTGGTTACTTTGGCTGGTGTGGGATCCCCAGTTTCTCTGTTATTGGGGCAGGAAGAATAAAGTTTTGTTACCCTGATTCTGTGAATCAAGGCCAGTGGAACTGTTGTATGACAGAAGGACTGAGTGAGTCATTCACCATTACTTAAGTAGCATTTGCTTGTCAAGGGGCATGGGTTACAAAACCCAGTGAATTGAGAGAGGATGGGGACAGGTATTTGTACCTGATGGTGTGGCCCCCTCCCCAAGGGGGTTGAAACACCAATTGCACTACCTCCTCTCTCCACTGTTGAATGTCAGAGCTAACTTTGATTCCCTTAGGAGTCTAGTTACAGACTGCTGAGCTGAGTTCGCTTTGGGCCAATAGTGCACCAGCACTGGGGCTCCCCTACTACTAGCTGAAATCACTAAGAGCTGAAATCACAAAAGAGCTAAAGCTATTTAAGAGCTGAGATCACTGAGGCTGTGTTAACTAGTGGGGGAGCCTGAAGCTATAGCTAAGCTAACTTAGCTTAGCGGGGAGCGAGCGGAGCGGAGCGGCTCACAGGTCGGTGAGCGGAGCGGCTGGAGGAGCAGCTAGCAGAGCAGAGCCTTGTGGGAGCGGCCCAAGGGACGGCTGGAGCGGAGCGGTGCAGCTCACAGGTCGGTGAGCGGAGCGGCTCACAGGTCGGTGAGCGGAGCGGAGCAGCGCGGCTCACAGGTCGGTGAGCGGAGCGGAGCGGAGCGGAGCGGAGCAGCGGCCAGAGCAGTTCGTGGGACTGCGGGTGGAGTGGAGCAGTTCGTGGTGAAGGCTGCAGTGGAACCCCACGGAGAAGCAGCCGGTTGGCCTCGGATCACGTAAGGTGCCCCTTAACACCCTGCTCACCCCCCCCCCCCCCTTGAACTCTGGGGCTGCACTGATCATGGACAGAGACTTTGGGGGGTTGTCGGACTTTTGGGACTTTTGTGATTCTTGGGTTGCTGGACCCAAGAGACTTTGGGATTGGTGGACTTTTGGGACTTTGGTGATTCTTGGGTCGCTGGTTTCAAGAACCAACGGGAGAGGACACGGCCCAATTTGCTGGGGTGGGTCTTCGCTCATGGTTTGGTCTAAAAACTCTAGTTGTGGTGTTTTTTCCATTTAATGCTGATGTTGTTTACCTCATGTTATTAAACATTTTCTGTTACACTCAGACTCCGTGCTTGCGAGAGGGGAAGTATTGCCTCTTAGAGGTGCCCAGGGGGTGGTATGTAATTGTCCCAGGTCACTGGGTGGGGGCTCGAGCCGGTTTTGCATTGCGTTATTGAAATGGAACCCCTAGATACAGAACCCGGCCCTTGTTGCTGCCAACTTAGATGGGCAGAAGGGTTACACAAGTGATTGTTCCTTCCTAAGTGGAGAACTTTGCATTTGTCCTTCTTGAATTTCATCCTATTTACTTCAGACCATTTCTCCAGTTTGTCCAGATCATTTTGAATTATAATCCTATCCTCCAAAGCACTTGCAACCCCTCCCAGCTTGGTATTGTCTGCAAACTTTATAAGTATACTCTATGCCATTATCTAAATCATTAATGAAGATATTGAATAGAACTGATCCGTGCGGCACCCCACTCGTTCTGCCCTTCCAGCATGACTGTGAACCACTGATAACTACTCTCTGGGAACGTTTTTTGAACCATTTATGCACTGTCTCACATGACCTAGGGAAATGCACCCACCTTATAGTAGCTCCATCTGGATTGCATTTCCCTAGGTCTCACATAATTTAGTTTCTCCACAATGACTTTATTGTCTTTAAGTGCTCCTTTTGTATCTTGATAGTCCAGGGGCCCCACTGGTTGTTTAGCAATCCTAACCTTGATAAGATGTGTAGCAAAGGAAGGACATACACCTCTACCTTGATATAACACTGTCCTCGGGAGCCAAAAAATCTTACCGCGTTATAGGTGAAACCGTGTTATATTGAACTTGCTTTGATCCACCGGAGTGCGCAGCCCCGCCCCCCCGGAGCACTGCTTTACCGCGTTATATCCGAATTCGTGTTATATCGGGTCGCGTTATATCGAGGTAGCGGTGTATTGCCCATTCATAAAGAGTTATATACTGTAAAGTTCACTGTAGGAATGCAGAGTCTAAAGCAGTGATCCCTAGATACCCTATTACATTCAGTGGGTATCTTGGAAGATGTGCATTTTGTACACTGCATAATGAACAAGACAAAGCTCCATGGTCTCATTCATTGAACAATTGGGGCTTGCTTAGCAAGTAGGATTGTATTTGATGACACAAGTAGCAATGGGACTATTTATGTGAGCTAGGGTTTGTAAGGTTAGCCCCTTGCCAGGCACCCAGTGAATGAGGGAGAGTGGAGGAAACCAGGAGATTTGTTTGTCTTGCAAATAATTCCCAGGTTTTTCCAAAAGGGGTGGGTCCTCTGGCCCTCTTCATTATTGTATTTATTTATTTGTTCAAATTTTTAAAATTCAACTATTGGTGCCCATCCTAGGTGCTCTAGGTAGCTACCCAATAAACTAAAATCCACACCATTAACAGAAGGACTGCCATTAAACATACATACTGAGCCCACACCCTCCCCAGCAGTCTTAAAAAACGAAGTAAACAGATAGGCTTTGTAGTGTGCTCAGAAGGTTTACAAATCTGCAGAGGAAATAATAAATATGTCCGAGAGGAAAATAAAGCTAGCAAAAAACGGAATGAACTATATTTAATTACTAATGCAAAATTATTTACTTGCACTCTGTGATGGGCCAGTGTCCAAAGAAAAAATAGATAAGCTAATTCTCAGCTTTGCTATTAGTGATATGCTGCCCCTGTTGATTGTTGAAGGGAGTGGCTTTCACTCTTTACTTAAAAAAATGATTCCCAAGGCCACTGTTATTTGTACAGAAACATTAAAACATAAGCTAGTGGGACAATACAACTTGGATCTTGAAAGAATTAAAAACAAATTGGCATCTGTGCCTTATGTTGTCCATAAATTGTCTTCCTTTTTGGAAGGCAGCATGGGTGTTATCTGTCAGTGGACTGACCAACTAACCTAACAGAATCAGCAGTCTTAGGTTTTTGATGCTCTGCTGGAACACATTCATACACGTTTGCTTCTCTATGGACTGAGATCCACTAACAGTTTGATCTGGGCTCAATAAAAATAACCTATGTACTCACAGACAATGCTAACAATTTTGTTAAAGCCTTCAAGCTGTTTTCAGATGTTGGAGAATGATGCTGGAAAGCAGGAAGAAGAGGATGCTGGTATGGAAGTGGACTCACCAGATTCTGATTTATGTAGCCCTGTGAGTACTGATGAAGTTTTGTCAAGCAATACTGCTGACTGTTAGTGTATATTTTACTTGCCACCAAATAGGATCTGTTTTTCATACACACTCAACATGGTAGCAACTACTGATGCTTATAGGGCTCTCACCAAAAACTCTCAATACAAGCATCTTTTCAGAAAAGTTCAAAGATTGTTCAGACTGTGAATGACACACTCGGAAAAACAATCCCCAAACCTACCTCTACGTGCTGGAACTCAGAATTTGATTGCTTTCCCCACATTTATGACATAAGTAATACGATTTAAATTGTGATGCAGCATCTCCAGCTGCCAAAATTCTCCAACCCAGACTTGGAATTCTAGGTGAGTAGTTGGACACGATGTCCCCAATTTCTACTGCACTTGACAAACTTCAGGGGGAGGAGAACATAAAGTCTTTCTATGGTATGGTTCTGCCTACTGGGTTTGTGCTAAAATCCAGACTTTACATGTTTTCTCCAAAATACATGGAGAGGTAGGTAGTTTGAAGGAGGGACTTAGAAAATGGTTCAGGCATATTTTGACCTTTGATGTGATGGTGAATAACAAAAGTACTCAGTCATTTGTTATTATTCTTGTGTCACACCTATTTCTTAAGTTGCACTGGCTGCAGAATCAGGACAAGAGAATAACTGAAGAGGAACTTAAAAAAAAAAAAAGCTCTGGTTTGTTGTGACACCTTACTGAAGCCTGTAGATCAAGCTACTACATCCAAAGCTGCCACTAATTTCTATGGCTTCGATGATTAGGGGAGCATCTGCATCTGACTCTGATTTAAGAATTCTTGGGATGCAATTCCTCAATGATCCATTGCATGAACTGGATCAACTGAAATGATAACCAACATTTGCTGTGCTTTTTATCAAATTTAATATCAAAGAGCCAAGCTCTGCTCCTGGGGCAAAAGTATCCAGTTGTACTGGACAAATCCTTTGGCCAAGAAGGGACCATCTTTAGGATATGTTTGAGATTATGCTGTTATTGAAGAAAAATGCCCACTTCACGGAATGATATGCTGTACATAATATGTACATCTATACATATGTACATGCTGTACATGACATTCTTATATTATATACAGGAAAGGAAATGTATACATTTATTTACATTTAAAGATTTTTTTCATTGTTTTTCCATGCTTATTTGTATATATGAATAAAACTTCATTGTTGCTCTTTTTCTTTCTCTTCCATTATATACTTATATTATTTAGGTAGTAGTTCATATATAGACCAAACAATTGCAGGGAATACAGGAGTTGAAAGTACTTGAACTTATACTTGTACTTATAAATACATAAATACTATTTCCATGGAATATTTACATTTGTGCTTCTGTAATAGTGTTCTTAGTTGCTTATACTTAAGCTCTTTTTATTAGTTCTTAGGGGAACACTGCAAGCAGGGCCAGGGTAGAATAATGAAACAGAAAATTCACCAAGGCTGAATGGAACACAATCACCTTTGCTTGGCATGTTTTTACTGCAGAGGTTCTATTTTAATGTAACCTGACACAAATTTAGCAATAGACTCTAGCTACACAATCCTTCTATACATTTATAAATATGTCTGCCGTGTCAGTATAATGATACAGGTTAACACCCATATTTCCAGATATACTAACCCAGTTTATAGTAGTATAAAATTCTTCTCATCCACAATCATTCTAACAGAGCTGTTTAATGACCAATTTTCCCCCACTCCTCCTATGAGTCTCTCTAAAATGTACCGTGCAGTGTTCAAATTAAACTGATCAGTTCTAAGAGACCACACTTGAAGCCCATGTATGCACCATGTGCACAACCTGATCCTACCCATGCCTGACAGTGAGATGATGCCAAGTTTCAAAGCCCAGAACCAACCAATAGAAGAGGACAAAGTCTGCCAGCTGAGTACTCCTCACGTTCCAGGACAGTGGTGGGCACTTTACAAATGCCATACATAGACAGAATAGGTTTAGTTCCATTCACTCTGAAGCACATCACAAACTATGTTTATATAAACACATGTACAGCAATGACTTCATTTTTGCAGTGTTAATGGTCAGAATTTAATTGCACAAAATTCAGTGAAGCATTCATTTGATACATGTCTTGAAGGGCAGTTTGGAAAATGCCAGAATTTTAAGAGTTAATGAGTTTCTTTCACTAAATAGTTATGGGCATGAGAGCTTGCATTTTATTTAATCATTGAACTATGCAGAAAAGAAGTCACTATACTCAAAATAATGTTGCCAAGGAATGAGTTTCAGTAAAAATGTATTAGTTTTATATAAGCATGTCCTTTAAATTCCTAAAGCATTTCAGTTTTGGTCACTGTACCTATACATATTAAGAAAATAATCTATAGATGGCCAGCATTTCTTTCAGCAACCGAACACCGATAGCCTCAGTCAAGAAGCAGAGAAAACAAAAAACAAAACAAAAAAAACACACACACACAAAAAATACAAAAAAACCCCAACAAGGAAGTACATCAAATACTAGTTGTCATTTACTTTAATTCTTTAAAATTATTAAATGCTATAGTGATAAAACAGAAACCTTTTTGCAAGTCATATTTTAACAAAGAATAGAATGAAAAAGAAGTCATAAAATTCAAGTCACAATAAAAGCAATAAAATGGTATTGCAAAATCTCAAAGACTCATCTCCTGCAAAACTGACAAGAGAAAAACTTGATAAAAAACACAACAGGTCTACACTGATTTTTACATTGTTGGATTTAATAAACATGTCTTTCTGGGTCAAATGTATATTTATGAGTCAATTTTTTTAAATGGCACAATTAGGCTAAAATATATACCTGTAATTGTGCACACAATTAGTATAAAACTGCATGCCCAAATGGTAAAATGTACATGCAGCTGGCAAGATAGACTCTTGATTATTTGTACACGTAAATGCAATAATTGTATGTGTAACTTCAAATGTCTTTTCACGTACATAGGTAGAGTCTCCATTTTGAAAATTTGGCCCCTTGGTATTTATTCAATATTTTCCACTATTTCAACTGCTTTAAAAGGTGAATCAAGCTCTTTTAAAAATGCATTTGGTTTTTTTAATTTCTTGGTAAATACACCTCTACCCCGATATAACGCGACCTGATATAACACGAATTCTGCTATAATGCGGTAAAACAGTGCTCTGGGGGGGCAGGGCTGTGCACTCTGGCAGATCAAAGCAAGTTCGATATAATGCGGTTTCACCTATAGCGCGGTAAGATTTTTTGGCTCCCAAGGACAGCGTTATATCGGGGTAGAGGTGTATTTGGTAAATGCTGTTCTACTGAGTTATTGTTTAATTTCCTGCAGTAGAATCCTCCAGTGAATCACAACAGATATCCTTGTCTCCTTCAGCAATAATACATTAAGAGCGTTTATAAACATCCATATGCAAACTGGGAAGCCAGTCAATTCTACACATTCATTTTGAGGAAAGAAAAGTTTGCAGGAGAGCAGCAAACTGTGCAGTTTATGCGATACGCAGTCATAGACATGTTTGACAAATGATAGCCCTTATATGTAACAGTAAAAAGGGCTCAACTCAGCCTCTCTTATGTGAGCATAATTATTTATGGGTGCCAAAATCGAGGTAATTTGTTTGCTTTTACAAAAAATCAGTCCTGAAAAAAATTCATTATCTTTTACTTATGTGAAAATATTTCATAAACACAAAGCAGCCAATGTCAGCTTTCAGGTCCAAAAAACTAACATTAGCTGGTTAAAATCTATTTCTTATTGATATACTAACAATTTAAGCATTATCAAGTGGCTGTTATGGAAATATTATGGATACATGATACAGAATACTTTAGATATTAACTTCATTGAAATAACAAAATTAAAATGACCACGAAATTATCTTTGCCTTTCCAAAAAAACAACAATTACTAATTCTGAGTTTGGGCATTCTCTGAATTAAAGGATTTTTCCCCACATAATATGCCCATTTTCTACATGAAATGAAACAGATCCTTCACTATTTTGAAACTAGTACTAGCCATTATGGAATCACATCAGACATTTTAGTGGTTGAATCTCTAGGACATATGATGCTCTGAGTGAGAAAACCAACTGTAGAATCATTTTAGTTAGCTATTAAACAATTATTTACATGTACTCTTACAGCTAAAAGTATCATTTCTATTACAAAGTTTAAAATACCTACTATTTATTTTCACTGGCTGAGGAACTCCATACAATTGCCACAACAAGGGCTCTAATTAGAGTAATCTTTTCTGTAACCTGATTGTCTGTTGTTTTCTTCCAGCTCTAACAGAATTTGAATTTGAAGAACATACAATACACTGGGTCTGTGTAACCTGAAACAATTTTCTTCCTTAATAACCTCACTGCAGTACTTGAAAATTGACAATTATTCATTTCACCATGAGCAAATACCTGAATAACTGAAATTCACATCTGTGAAGAATGGTATAGTAAATCACACTCAAGCTCTCTCAACAAAAACATTTCCCTTTGCTTATATCTAACCCAAAGCCAACCTTCAGTGAGAGTCTTCTCCTTTTCACCAGACAAATTTTATGTAAGTGTTAACCAATTTCATCTTTGGAAAGAAAATATTTTAAAAAGCAGAGAACTGATGACAGTAATAAAGATTTCATTCAATGGGGTCTGGATTATAAAACACAAATCTTTGTACAGAACATATGCACAATGCATATTTCTATATAATGTTAACAGTCTGGCTCAGGTTCACACAGCACGGCCTATCAGGGCCATATAACAGACTTTATGTCCTCAGTAAAAAATGCTGTTCTAGGCATTTTTGTACAGAATTGACTATTTTGGACTGAGTTCTCATGAAATTATGCCCCTTTGGTGAGAATTCTTTTGAAATTACAGCTGCTGTAAACGCAGAAGAATTCTTTCCAGATGGCCTCCTCTACTGAGCATCTTGACAATCTTGCAGGTAGTGATAGATCATCTCTGGTGTGGGGTGAGGTGGGTGGTGGGAGAACTGGCATAGGATCTCTATGGAATGAAGAGTATGAGCAAGATTTGTGGGGAAAGTGCATGAGGGGAAAGTGAAGGTCATTATGGGCCAGTTTCTGATAATTGAATAGTACCTTACTCCACAAGTGGGCCACAGTATTGGCTCAATAGGAAATCAACAGGACCCTTTGGGGAGGTAGGTGCTATCTGGCATAAATAAGGGAATCAGAATCTAGCTGTACATAACTTTTATATATTTCAGTGTTTTGGAATTAGCCATAACCACCTCTGTAAAGTGGCAGATTTTCCCATATATTTAACAGACATTTCTGTAGTACTCTGAGGGATTCAGGTTTTCAGTGGCCTTACCTATAGTTTGCACAACTAAAGAGGACAGCAAATAATGCAACCAACTATTAAAAACTTTCGAATTGTAAACAAATCTTAGGAACTCAGAAAAAAAAATCAATCTTAAATGTTATTAGTCCATACCTGAGCAATGGCTGTTTTGGATAAGAAGGTTGGTCACTATTTTGGCACGGCTGAGCTTTTTTTGTGACTTGCTTATAAATATTCCTTGCAGTTACTCCGATCCATAGCGTAGTGGAGAGGGTGGAATAATGCAATACTATGCCAACCTAAAACAAGAGGGTGATAGTTACAGAAATCAGCAAAGGGCCAGTAAAACAAAAATACTTTGTAACATAAGCCTATGGTACAAATGCACAAGTAAACCAGAATAATTTTATTTTAAATGGACTGAATTTGTGATTGCCTTAGCAACATTTTTGCATCTCTCTGGTTACTTCTAATCAGTGCAAGAGAATTAAAATGATTTAAAAAGCAGGTGGCATCTCTTACTTAAACTAATGTTTAAATTATAATTGCTAATATCTGAGACACCCAGTAAGATGTTATGAAATCAGAACACATAAAATGTGTTTTCTGAGAGCATCATTAGTGGCTACTCACTGAATTTGCAAATTTAAGTCTATGGAAGATTGGCTTGATTCTTGAAGCTTTGTTGGCAAGGAACCTGCCACTGCTTTGCTAATTATGCTGCATATAATGCAAATTTCAAATCTGGGGTCAATGAAAAGGCAAACGTTTTGTCTGAATTTGTCCTATCAGCATTAATTTTAGTAAATTTTGTAGGAGCAGTATATCTTATTTCCCTCTCAGCGAGGTACAGCCATGTATGATCTGATGAAGTGAGGTTGGGATAAGATCTTAGCCATTTTAGCCACACCATAGCCAAAAGTAGGTGAAGAAGATTTGCATCTTTTAAAACAGTACTTAGTACAGAAATAAAAGAAAAAGGAAGTGCAAACCTAACAGTGTGGCTGTTCTGATCTTTCCAATAAAGTGCTGTGTATATCATTAAAAGTAAAACAAAAATACCAACACTAAAATGCTAACATCTGTACTATGCTAGTAACTGTTATTCATTACTATGGAAACAGTAATTGGAATTTTATCCAATCTACAATGCTGTATTATATTAGCTAAGTCTCCATCTGATTATATAAAATGAGGTTACTTTGAAGCAATAACCTGACATTTTGCTGTGACAAGTAAAATATTGCTATAATTGGAAAGCCCATAAATTTTTAAGGAATACACAAGATTGCTGAATAAAGCTAACACAAATCTATTATAATGATTTATCTAAACTAGAGTTCCATTTTTGCTTAAGTTGAAACAAAAATAATTGATAGAAAAAGAAAAAAACATGAATTTTGTTTAGGTTTAATAATACATCATAATATTTATATATATGCACAACAAATATTAATCAAGATAAAGGCTATTGGAATTCTTTTCTTTTTCCTGGGCTTGTCTGACACATTAGACAGGGGAGAGTATGGACTTCACAGTGGCTGTCGCTTGAGGTGAAAGCAGCAGAAATAAGAGAATGAGACATCTATGCACCATCAGCTGGCAGATGTTGCCAATTCAGTGGCTAGCGCTGTCTGGGTTTATTTCATGTGCAACTCGCAGAAGAGTTTTGCAGGGACACATTGAGTACTAGTATGATTCCAAGGGGGGAGGGAATGAGAAGAAAGAATCAGAAAAATACGAAGAACTAAATTAATAACATTGTTCTAGTTATTTCAGTGTAGGGATGAGGCTGTGCATTGTATGATTATTCAGAAAATATATGAAGGGTTTAACAAATGCATGGGCATGAGGGATGAGTCTGGTGTCAGTATATACAAATGTGTGAAGTTCAGACAACATATGGGATGATAAAATTCCATTCCCTATTGATGTACCAACAGATCTGACCAACAATATAAATTAATGTGGATCCTAATAAAATAGTACAATAAAATATGAATAGCAACAATTTCACTGCACTATCAAAGAAGCAACAGCAAAGGGGGACAGAATAGAATTTGTGTGTCACACGCTACCCTCATGATTTTTTGTTATACCATGCCCATCTTTCAGAGATTAGTCTCTTCAGTAACATGGGATAAAACATGCTAACAAGGAAGAGAGACCACAAATACTATTAGCTGTTGTACAACCTCTTAAATAATAAGACTATTTAATAACCTATTGGTTATTTCCTGCCTTTAATAGAGGAGAACATATTTTCCGGCCTTGGATGACTGGTAAATTTGAAGGATGATGGTGGTTCCAGACTTCTTATTTAGCCAGACATATATGAAGGCATTCATAAAATATTCTCAGTGCAGATTGGGTGAATGCATTGAGCTTCTATATTCCAGTCAAAGGGCAACAATGTCCTTTTTCTTCATATAGTCTAAAGCCAGAAGGGACTATTGTCATAATCTAGCCTGACCGCCTGTTTGTGCCTTACTTCACTCCATAAACCCTGGATTAGAGGACAGATTTTTTTGATGTTAAATATTTATTCAATAGAACAGACGTGTTTGTCACACCTCGTTTTGGGATATGTCAAGTGTTTGTAAGGGTACCCTCACTCAAATCCAGATACAGGATATGGGAGTTCAAATGTACGTGGTGGGTACTGAAAGTCCTAATGGGTTACATGTTTAAGGTGCTGAGTGGGATTTGGGTTTATTTATGTATATTGTGTTATTGGATTTGGGCCTAGGACACATGGACAGATGCCATATAAAAACAGAAACAAACAAATAGATTAAAAAGTAAGTAGTTTAAACATGATGAAAATATGCTTGCAGTGGATGTGGTGCTCGGGTTCATCATTGTGTACAGATGATGTTCACGCTTGCATGATGGGCCCTGTTTCCAGTATGGAGAAAAGGATAAAGATTGTGGATATTAGAGTAGTGATGTTTTATTACAAGAGAGTTTTGTGCTGACAGGCCTGTGTGTGTTTTCACCGAAAGCTACAGGGAGACCAGCCAGGACTGTCTGCATATGTTATAACAAACATTGCTTATGTTGTCTAATAACTGCAGTTGCTAAAGCAAAATTCCTCATTTTTCCATAATAATTATATGGTCTCAGTCTTTGCAAGGCTTTTGTGTTCTTGGAACTGTATCAATGGAACATATATTGTTTAACTGAAAAGCTTATTACACTTTTTTAAAGCAAAAATTTTGAGAAGATGATGTATTTAAAAAGATGATCCTTTAAAAATTTGTTCAGTGTCTTAGAGGTTGCTTAAGAACCATGTGATGTTACAGTTGCTATGGTAATGACTAGTCTCTTATTGATTACAAGAACAAATACTTGGGTAAACCTATACGATACTGGTGTCTAATGCTCCCTTGGACAGCCTTAACTTTCATTTCTTTCTTGTTGTCAATTTTTCCTTTTTAAAATGGCAGACATGTTCTGGAGAAGATTGCCTTTAATTCACTTGCTTCTGTTTGGTTGTGGCTGCACATACCCCCTGAAGCCCTGGAGAGCTAGGAAATTGCTTTCAGTGAAATAAAGAAGTTGATTAATCTATTTTCGGTACTTATATGATCACCATCACCATAGTAACTGAGTGCTTTACAATCTGTAATGTAATTATCCTCCAAACACTGTTGCAAGGTAGAGAAGAACTATTATCCTCATTTGAGCCACAAAACTTCCACTTGGCTGCCGCCTAACCCTGTAGGCACCTACATTCACTTGGTGCCCAAGTTTTTGAAGTACAAGTTCCTAAGCATCTGTGTTACTGCCTCTGGGCATGCACACTACTGCTTCACTCTGGGTGCCCAGATACCTATCTCCAGGGCTGGCCTTACCATGAGGTGAATGGAGGCAGCCACCTCAGGTGCCAGATGGCGGGGGGGGGGGGTGCCACTAGGACCCAGAGTGTAGAAAATGGTGTTTGCTGCTGGTGCATATGTATTCTCTCTCCTCTAGATGCACAGAGATGGTGGAGTGCTGTGCTGGAAGAAGGAGGGCACAAGAGACATAACAGGCAGGCAGGAGAAAAGGTGAGAGGAAACAACAGAAAGCAGCAGGAGCTGCAGGAACAGAGAAGAGGAGGAGCCTCTTATGTACCTCTCTAGCACTCCCAGGAGCTTGGACTGATTAACACCAGCTTCTCAGGGAACTTCCTGTTTCCTGCTGCTTCCCTGAACCCACTTGAGAAGAACAGGCAGTCAACTGAAGTAGTAGGAGCCAGTTAAGCCCTTAAGATGCGAATATCTTCCCTCACTCAGGCTCTGCTACAAGCCTGCTTATTTGTCCTGTTCAATTGAGTGTTGAGAGTCACTATAGCTGGCACCGAACAGCAGTCATGAACGAAAGAAGAAAACGCTCCTCTGGGGCAGAATTCAGAAAAAGAGAGAAAGCAAAGGAAGCTTTTCTATCTAAGCAGGAAGGAGCTCTCCGGAGATCCATAGACACAAGTGTTCACGGTGAACCTTCCGGCCCCAGTGAGGATGTGAGTGTTGAGGAGATGCCTGATCTTCCAGTTAGTCAGAGTGCAGGTGACCTGGCAGCTACTGCAGCATCCATATCTCCATCTCAAATGGATGTAACCATGCACATTCCTGAAGACAAGTGTAGATCAGAGAAGAGTGTGGTGGAGGCACAAGAAACAGCTGCTGCTGAATTTAGTTCCTTAAGTCTAGATGATCCAGGACTGTGGACCCACTTGAACAGTAGCCCGAGGGACTTCTTTGTACTGCATGGGCCACAGCAAGTGAAAAACTTCATGTTCCCCAAAGACAATGAAAATAGAAGTTTCCATCCAACACATTACTGGCATGAAATCCCCAATGGTGACAAAGTGGAGAGGCCATGACTTATGTACTCAAAAACCCAGAATGCTGTATACTGTTTTTGTTGCAAACTCTTGCAGCCTAATGTTTCAGCCACATTGGGTTCTACAGGAACAAAGGACTGGAAAAATCTGGCTAGAAATCTGGCATCCCATGAGAAGGCAGCAAATCACCAGAGAGCATTCCATAGGTGAAAAGAGCTTGAGATGAGACTAAGGTTAAAGGCCACCATAGATGATCAGCATCAAGAGAAGATTGCATCAGAGTATCTTTACTGGCAAAATGTTCTGAAAAGGCTCATTCCCATTGTGAGAATGCTTGCTACTCAAAACTTAGCACTACATGGCACTTCAGATCAGCTGTATGTGCCAAACAATGGAAACTTCCTTAAAATTGTGGCGCTGATGGCTGAGTTTGATGCTGTTCTCCAGGAGCATCTAAGATGAGTCTGCACCAAAGAAATGTACACACACCACTACCTTGGAAAAACAATTCAAAATGAGATCATACAGTTACTGGCAACAAAAGTCAAACAGAAGATTGTGGCAGATCTGAAGTCAGCAAGATATTACTCTGTTATTCTGGACTGCACACCTGACATCAGCCATACGGAACAAATGACTTTAATGGTGCGTTTTTTAACAACAACAGAACCTAGTGAAAATGTCCCTGCAATGGTGACTGTCAGAGAGCATTTTCTAGAATTTATTGACATTGATGATACTACAGGAGCTGGTGTGACAAATGTGCTTCTTAAAAAGCTGGAAGATACAGGAATTGCAATAGCTGACATGAGAAGTCAGGGCTACGATAATGGTGCCAACATGAGAGGAAAGAACAGAGGAGTGCAGACACGGATCCGAGAGTTAAACCCTCGAGCTTTTTTCGTCCCTTGCAGTTCTCATTCATTGAACTTTGTGGTCAGTGATGCAGCTTCAGCTTCCAGTGAGGCTGCTGAACTTTTTAATGTAATTCAAAGCATCTATGTATTTTTCTCTGCATCAACTCATCAATGGCAAATTTTGAAGCAACATCTGGGAACATCCTCTCTGACACTGAAACCACTGAGTGCCACACAATGGGAAAGTCAAGTGGAAGCGATAAAGCCTATCAAACACCAAATTGGGAAGATAGATGATGCCATAGTTGACATTATGGAGGATAATGGTATGACAGGAACTGTTTGTGGGAGGACAGTGGCAAAGGGAAATGGAATCACCAGAATCATACATAACTTCAAATTTCTGTGTGGCTTAGTGTTGTGGCGTGACATACTGTTTGAAATAAATGTTGTCAGCAAGAGACTCCAAGGTGTTGACTTTGATATATCTGGAGCAATGGAACAACTGGACAAAGCAAAGTCATACCTACAGCCTTACTGGTTAGATGAGGGATTTCAAAAATGTTCTGAAGAGTGCACAGAATTTGGCAGAGGAACTTCACACTGAAGCTATTTTCCCACCCATTCAAGAATACAAGAGTGACCGAAGAAGACATTTTGATTACGAGGCATGGGATAATCCCATAAGAGACCCCAAACAACAATTCAAAGTTGAATTTTTTAACCAGGTGCTAGATTGTGCAATACAGTCAGTTGAAGAACGTTTCATGCAGCTCAAGGAACACAGCAGTATATTTGGGATGTTGTATGATATTCCAAAACTCCTCACTATACTTGAGGAAGACTTACACCAACAATGCAGGACACTAGAGACAGTGTTGACACGTGATGACATGCGTGATAGTGATGCGAGTGGTTTAGGTGATGAACTGAAAGCCCTTTCAAGATACATTTCAGCAGGATCAACTCCAAAGGCTGTTCTGGAATGTATGTGCACAAATAAGATGACCACCCTCTTTCCAAATGCTTTTGTTCCTCTGCGCATACTTCTAACACTTCCTGTAACAGTTGCCAGTGGAGAACGCAGCTTCTCCAAGCTGAAGTTAATAAAAACACATCTACGCTCCACAATGACACAGGAGAGGCTGGTCAGCCTTGCAACCATCTCAAAAGAGCATGAGCTGGCCCAGACTGTGGACCTTTAGGAAGCAGTTCAAATTTTTGCAACCAAGATGGCACAGAAAGCACCACTTTGATTATTCAAACAGATAAAAATGTCAGCGTTTACTATGCAGAGAAGAAAAGTTACATTTGCTGTTCAGGCGTTTGAAAGTTAAGTGTTCCTTAAAATTTTTGAACAAGGCATTTTAAGTTGTTAGTTCTCCTTTATTGAGGTAGGTAGCAGAGCAGTACCATGAGAGGAGTAGAACAGGAAGAAGGCAGAATTGAGACCTTTCAAAGTTTTGGCCCAAGCGAGGGGGCATGGGGGCATCATTTGAGCTCCCCGCCTCATGTTCCAAAATGTTGTGGGGCGGCCCTGCCTATCTCCTGCTTAAGTTCTAGTGTGCTCAATAACCAGGGGAACTCCTCTGCCTAAAGATGCAATCTTTTCTACTGAAATTGTTCCCCTTCAATTAAATAATTGAATAATTAAATATTAATTGGGCCAGAGAAAGAGTGAGAATGACTCTACAACCTAGGTCACACGCTTGAGAAACAGATCACTGGCAGAGATAGGTGCTTCCCTGCTGCCTGGACTTAGGCACATATCTCGAGAGGGTGTAGGGTTTAGGACACACCTATCTCATCCGATGATCCACATCTCTCATTGCTATTTTAGGGGGCTCCCCACCTAGCATGCTAGCTTTGTGGATTGCATTTTAAGGTGCCCGTCTCTCCCCACTCATTGCATAGGGAACATAGGTGCCTAACTCAGACTTTGTGGGTTGCAGTCTTGTTCCTATGATTTTCTAGGTGCCTAAAAGTTATGCATAATGTTGCAATGCTTAAGTCCATTTGTGGATTAGGGTCAGAGAGACATGGTCAAACCACACAGCAAGACTGGGGTAGATTAGAGTGCTGAATTCAGATCTCCCAAGTCCCAGGCCGGCACTCTAACCAGTGAACCATCCTTCCTCTCTTTATAAATGATAAATAATGAGCATCTAATAGGTAGCAAAATGAGGAAAACCATTTGAATGGGATTTTCATGTCTGAAAGGAATTTTTAGACGTTTGGATTTCAGATTAAATACTGTATCATAGAGAGAAGTAATTTTTTTTCTTTGGTTCAACTACTTGACATTCAAGGAGAAAAAAAGGTGCATTAGTGGCCTAGTGCAGAAAACAGCCCTTGTTCGTATCATTAATGCTTTCTCTCTAAACTGGGATCAGTGTGAGACACTTAATTCTGGGATAGAGCAATGGTTAAACTCAAATATTGTGCAAAGACACCTGAAGGGAACTCAGTTTATTATTTCACGTAGGTGAAAGAGTTGTAATGAGGTTACGTCTTGTGCAAAAGAAAGTGCTGGGGGTGTGGAGCTGAGAATGGTGAGAAAGCTAGAAGAAGATTCACTCCACAATACTCAGAGCAGTGACTCCAGGTTTACTCCATCAGAAAAGGCTGCATTTGGAATTTTCTACCAAGCACTGCACTATAAAACAACAGTGCAGGGCTGCATTTGTTTCAGGGCTGCATTTATGTTTGCATTTGTAAAGCCGGGAGAGACACTGAAGGTACTGTAACTCTATCCCTATGGAATATATATTAACTTGTTTTAATGCTTCTTTGAGATAAATAATTTGAAATAGCATATTTACAAAACATATGATTAACAAGCAATATTATGGTAACATCCTCTTCAGATACATCCTATATGAAAGAAGATCAGAAGTTCTGTACTAGTGTTCTTTTCATTCTGCCCAGGTCCAGTTGTGCCTGCCAGAATTTAAAAAAGGATCAGCCAATCCTCATTCCTGCTTACACAGTCCTGAGGGACACCTGAACCAAATATGGCTATTTAAACAGGTTCTGCTCTGGCCTGACTGATCTTGACGATGGCTGTACTCATTGTGTGCACCCACTCCACAGGGCCTTGTGTGGAGCTGCTTGAGGGGCTATTGGGTATCATCATATAAATGAGCTCCCAGACACCCTGAGAAGCCATCTGCAGGTCCCCCTTCCTTCCAGCACTGGCCCCTTACAGGTTACTTCAACACTGTTGCAGCAATAATACCCACAGAGCTGTCACAAGAGGAGACAGGTACCAGGACTGGGGGCTCTGTATGACTTTTTTACATGTGTATGTTGGCAGGCAAGGAGGTTAGGAAGGGTGGTGGTGGTGAAACAATGGCTGTGAATGGACAGTATGTTCAGCCTGTGGTATCAGCTGAAATATCCCCTTCATGGGTTGTTCAGTCCATTCGATATCCCCTGCTGTCAATCAGCTCCTCTCAGGGAATCAGAGAAGCAGTATGCATGTTCAGTGAGTCTGTGTCATCCCTGGACCCTAGGTGGAGTACGGTGCTGACATTGTCCTTAGACAGGGCATGGTCTTATGTGGGTGAGTAACCCTAATGCAGGTACCTTGGGGGGCATGTGTGTGGGGTCTCAGGATCTGTTTAGATTTCTCTAGCTGCACAGTGTTGACTATGCTTTACAATGGCTCAGGATTTGGCCTAATACCATGAGAGGAAATAACTGCCATATGCATTGCATTTTATGAAAAAATTCCTATAGTTTATCATAGAATCATAGGACTGGAAGGGACCTCGAGAGGTCATCTAGTCCAGTCCCCTGCACTCATGTTATGTATTACTCATAACAGAATTATTAATAGCATTTAACAAAATCTATTTTTCATTATCATTTTTACTGTGCAATCTGCAAGGTAAATAACCAGGCAAAAATTGTAACAACAGATGGTCATTTGTGACCATGGAATTACATGGCTATGGCTGTCCTATAAACTTTCAAACTACAGATAAAAAAAATTGTAAATGATGTTTAGATTTGCTAGAACTTAGAGATTAATTACCATGCAATTGGCTAGATATTAAGAGATATTTATCTCAGAATAATGAAATAGACAACCATGTCCTATAAAATAATGTCATGTAAGGCATATTTTACAACATAGTGTTTATTGCATCAGAGAAGCTTATAATATATATAGGTGCTATCTGTTGAAAGTCAGACAAATGTAAATGTTCAACTTTCAGAACAGGTTACAGAAAATTAGAAACAGAATTCCTACAATTGGTTATGGGAGCTGTATTATATAAATTCCTGTACTCATTAAAAAAATCTAAATGTATAAAATGTTAAGGATATACTTCAAACAGTGTTAGAATTTTAAGTTGTAAAGAACAGGAGAATTCTAGCATGGAACTGTTGTCTTGTGGTTAGAACAGGAGAGGATGAGTCAGGATTCCTGGGTTCTTCTTGTGGCCTTGTAACGTGACTTTCACCTAACCTCTCTGTGCCTTGGTTTATTCACCTGTGCAATGGATATAGTAGTAACAAACTCACTTGAGTGTTTTAAGGTTATTTCTGTTCATAAAGGGCTTTGACAGCTTCCAGTTAAAGTATTATGTAAGTAGAAAGTATTACTTCAGCAAGAACAGCGTTGCAAATCCTCATTGGTATATTACACAGATCCTAAATATTTTATCACCATTTTTAATTGGATTATATTTAAGAACTTCATAATACACTAAGCACTAACTGTATTAACTATGGGCCAAATACTGCCTTTATTTACACCCACGCAGTGACATTGAATCCATTATAAAAATGGGGAGAATTGTGTGTCTTGTTTGCTTTCCTCAGACAGGAATAATTCAAAGTAAGATGTGTAACTTGCTGTCTATTCCTTCCTGGGATCACTATTCTAACTGAGAGATTGCATCTCAATTAAAATTTTACTTTATAAATAAATTCTATCAGGAAATACAGAGGGGCAGTTTACATGCTGCTATTTTTAGTAAGCCTGCTGAGCAATCATGAGTGCTTAGAAGAACAATTGCAACATTTTTTGATTCTCCTTGTTAGAATCAGAAATATTATAATACATGAATGAAAAAATATTTTTTTAATTAAAAGAGTGGGCAAAGAATAATTTATAAATTAGCTAAAAAAGGCAAGCAGGCAAGTAAGATTTATTACTGGTGATTTTTTTTTAACCTCTTGACTGCTAAAACCCCATGAAGCTCTGCTCACTTTTGAATTAAATGTGAGAACAGAACTTCTAATATATTAGTACTGTGGCTAGACTGTGCAGACTCAGTTCCATCATGAGTAATGGAAAGAGATCATTCACACATTCATTTTCAATGGACTGGGTTTCAAGACTATAGCCTGTTTAAGTAAAGGAGAATACATATCTCATATTAGAGGTCTCAATACTAATACCATTAGATAAAAGCTGAGTGTTGCATTCACAGATATTTTTGCTTAATGAAATTCTTTAGCAAAGGTCAGCAAAAATATCATTCATGAGAACAGGGGCATCTGTTGTAAAAAATTCCCCCCAAAAATATTAGAAATACAAGGCTGGATTTTAACTGGTCCTTGTGAGGTTTTGCTGAGAGGGGAGGACTGAAGCAGCCTTCTTCCCTTCCTCTCCTGCCAAAGGACCAATCACAATCTCATTCCCTGTATTCAGGCGAGCACAGAGACTGCTCCCTCTGTGAGTGTCTGGGATGAACCTCCCCATATAAGACGTATCACAGGAGGAGGTGGGGATAGTGCAGCCTGCACAACACCCACGTCTGCATACCAGGAAGCTCATTGAGGCTCCCTAACACACAAGCCCTTTCCCGGGGACAGGGTGGTATAAGCATTGCCTCCAAACCCTGCGCTGAACTTAAAAGTCATCATTATATTAGAAACATTAAGTTGCTAAAATATATTCAGTGGTTGCACAGTGGGCATAAGGGGCCTACATTACAAAGCTGAAACAGGTAGGTTAGTATGATATCCTCATGGTAAGCAACCACAATAATAATAATTCTAACTTTGCCCTTCTAATCTGAAGATCTCAAAGGGCATTACAAACATGAAAAATCATATCCCCCAACACTTCTGTAAAGAAGAGAAATAGTATTAACTCCATTTTGTTTTTGGACAAGGAAATTGAGGCATGGAGAAGTTAATATATTTGCCCAAGTTCACACAGCAACTCAGTGGAACAGATGGAAATATAATTCAAAGTTCCTGACTCCCACTGCTGCACATTAGCCTTGACAATCCTCATGGTGATTATTAATTCTGGTACATATGTCTGAGAAAATATAGAATCTTTGATAAGAAAGAACATCATCAGTATTAAGTCAACATGTATAATTTCAGGGGCTTTTTTTCTTTTTAAATATAAGAATAAGGTAACAAAGGTACTTACAGCTTGACATATAATTGGGTATTTTATGCGATTGATTCCACCAGCAAAGACAGCAAAAGTAAGAGAAGTATGGAAACAGAAGTTGAGAAGCATGTGCCATCCTTTTCTACTGATTCGGATTGTGCTGTTTAAAATTAACATATTTTTTCAATTCACATCTTGATTGTAAAAATCTTAAAATGCATTCTTATATTTTTGGAAAAAAATATTTTTGACATATAGATTTCAAACTCTCAGATTCTTGACTACTAGACTACCCGCAGAATGGAGGGTCTGTTTTAAAGCTCATTGAAGTCAATAGGAGTTTTTAAAATTTTTTTTACTGACTTCAATAGGCTTTTAAAACAGGCCCAGAATGAAGAGTGATTCGTGTATTTAAAAGGCTTTCTGCCAGATGTCAAATATGCAGTAGTCTAACTATGACAACTATGAAGGACTACATATAAGTTGAAGATCAAAATTCATTACATTAAATACATTCTTAATTAATGTTTATCAGCTTGTACAGTAAAATACATTCCTGCTCTTTTAAGTAGCTAATGACTTTTAACTACTGTGTACACACACACACACACACACACACACACACACACACACACACACACACACACACACACACACTTAAAAATCTCATTCATATAAATGAAATCACAACATTTCTAAAACCAAACAGATTTAAAAGCAAGAAAACACCTTTCTGATAAGATATTTATCAAATCCTTTGTAAAATGTTGTTCTCTGATTCCAATACAATTAGTGTATCTTTCCAAGGGGCTGTTGTGAAACTGGAAGCTCGCATCCAGTAGTTTGATATCAAAGGTGGCCTTATATCACAGAGCTTTATATTGCAGTGTCAAATTATAAAGAATACAAGAAATTTTAGGAACAATATAAGACCATCTCTAGACACACATCTGTTTCTTTTTAGGGGAGGCTACAGCTTAAGAACAAGCCCACCATAATATTTTATGGGTTTAGTTTTCTAGTCCTTAAATTTTGTTTCTGTGTGAAACCAATATTTGAATGGATAATTTTTCCAAATGGAGTCAAGGAGGACACATCACCATAAGTTACTGGTTAGAAAAGCTTGTTTTGGTATGTGTTTTCACATTAGAAAGTTAATTATGAATGTTTTTGAGGGGAAAGTTCAATTTCCCTTTTCTCTCACGGAGCTTAGTATAAACAAAACAGATTATTTGACTTTGTATACATTTTTACTTATGAAGCACCATTTTCCATTCTTTTTTGACTACATTATGCTGTAAATTTTAGTATCCAGCGGTAACTAAAGCATTTAAGCATTTTATCTTTGTGCAAAGAAAAGATAGATAAGGACTGCTTCAGTTTAATACTGACCACTCTAACATGAATATGTGTTTGCTGCTGTACTGAATTCTTACCTGTGATGCACAATGTAAGTGATAATGGACGCAAACAGGCACAATAACATGACTGCAGTACATGCATATACCACAGGGTGCAGGAACTCCCCTGGGTACTGGGGAAAGGAGAGCACTGTCTTCAAATCCTGCCAAGGAAGGAAAATGAAATTAGCATTTTAAGAGGTGAGAATTTAAGACTTCACTGCAATACTCCCATCATTCCCAATTTTAACCCCCTCTAGATTTTCACATGCTGCATTTTGGAACAGGAAAGTAAAATGATGAATTTATCTGCATAAAGTTCATGAATTTACATTCCTCAAACTGCTCTCCACGATTCTGCATATACTTCTCATGGGGAAATTACCTTTCTTCCACAGGCAAGTCTGTCCTGATTTAAAAAAAATAATCCAGAAAAAAAATGTGCAAAATTCCACAGCAAGCAGACATCAGTAATGTCTGTGCTATCTGACAGTATGAATTTTATGCATCTCTTTTACTATGATAATGAGTACAAAATATCTATTTACCATGAAGGTCCCTAGATGGCACATATTCTACTTCCAACGTACTCATTTCTTCTTAAGGAAACAGAAATATGACAAGAGACCCAAGATAGCTAACTGAGAGGATCTGTTGTTAAGATACTACAGGAGTCTGATCCTCAGCTGCTGTAAATCAGCATAAATCCATGTGGGCCAATAGATTGGAGTAGAATGTCTTTCATAAAAGAGCCACAAATGCCACCTTTGATGCACACGTGCATAGCTTCTGTTAATGTCAGTTGAACAGCAGCTGTACAATTACATCTAAGGGAAAAACCTAGGTGCAAGAGTTCTTTTTAGGGATGCTGGAGGCGTTGCCACAGTTATTCATGGAAACAGCATGTCGGTGAGAAGTGAGAATACTGACAAAGGACATCTTCGGTGGACTCAACCATATCTGATTCCAATACCAATCTGTTAGAACAATAGATGTCCCACTAGGACACACTAAAATGCACGTCTGTTTGTGCACCTACATTTTTCCAAGCAACTACTACAATTGTGCATACAAATCATCACCTGAGCTAATGTATATTGCAATTTGCTGAAGTCAGTTTCCAAACACAGTTACATGAACTGTGCATGAAAATATAAATATGCAAATATGCATGACCTCTGGAACTGTAGTTATAAAAAGTGTAGCCTTTTATATTTGTCAGTTAAAGGATGGAAGAAACTCATTAACAAAATGAACATTTCCCAGTACTCTTAATAAAATGAAACCTGTGTGGTAACGCTCAGGAAAACTAGAGGGACTGGAAAATTGAAGTCACCTAAAAGGTACAATAAGCACATTTTACAATTATTTTTTTTTTACAGTTAAAACAATATGTAGAGACATATGGGAAAAACTGGAATCGCTGCAGGTGAATATGGAGATATTGGGGCTAATAAGCACTTAAGAACAAAAAATGAAAATCCTGAACATTTCATAAACTACAATGACTTGATGAATCCTCAGCTTAACAGTTAAGAAGGATTTATAAGTATTAAGATTAATTAAAAGGAGTTTTTCTTATTTGTTGGTTCTAATTTTTGCCCTGTAAAGAGAGTCAACCCACTTGTTGACTTGAGTGTCCTTTGCTGAGAAAACCAGGACTCTAATGCTGATGACTAAGTAAGTGGAACTTTAATCACACCTTGGCTTGGTTTATACCTAAACCTTAGATCAACCTAGCTACCACATTCAGAACTGTGAAAAATTCACACACAACCCCTCTCTAGAGAGATGCAGTTAGCCAACATAAGCCCAAGTGTAAAGACCGCCAGGTCAATGGAAGAATTCCTCCATGGGGGAGGCTCCTACCTTTGGTCTGGCAGTTTTCTAGGTCTAGAGGCCTATCCTTCTGTACTTATTTAAAATATAAATCCCATTTATAGTGAACTTGTTACTTTAAATTAATTCTTAATATTTAAAGAATTTAAAAAAAAAACCGTGATTGGCTAAGAATTGTGCACACAGTTAGTCTGTGCTAGAACAAACTTAATACTAACTCATTATTCTCCTTCAAAACCATCCTTAAAACTCTCCTTTGCTGTGAGGCCTACAAAATCTTGATCACAGCTAGGCTGCTGGTGTGCTGAGACCATAGACCAGGCGTAGGCAACCTATGGCACGCGTGCCAAAGGCGGCACACGAGCTGATTTTCAGTGGCACTCACACTGCCTGGCCACCGGTCTGGGGGGCTCTGCATTTTAATTTAATTTTAAATGAAGCTTCTTAAATATTTTAAAAACTTTATTTACTTTACATACAACAATAGTTTAGTTATATATTATAGACTTCTAGAAAGAGACCTTCTAAAAATGTTAAAATGTATTACTGGCATGCAAAACCTTAAATTAGAGTGAATAAATGAAGATTCGGCACACTACTTCTGAAAGGTTGCCGACCCCTGCCATAGACTATCATGTTAACCAATATTGTTTCATTGTTTTCTTGTACTTCCCTGTCTCTCTATATTTGTCGGTTTCCTCTTGTTTTATACTTGGATTGTAAGCTCTCTGGGGCAGGAACGTTTTTTTTGTTCTGTGTTTTGTTTTTTGTTGACTGGGACTCGTAGTGCTACAATAATAAATCTAATTCAAAATAATAATAAAATAATAACAACAGCAACAACATCCTATTCTCCAACACACCTGTTTGTATCATCCACCAGCTATGGCTTATCTTTTAGATTGTAAGCTCTTTCAGGCAGGGACTATTATTCACTACAAACATACAGTGCCTAGCAAAATGGGACTTGGGTGTTGGACAGACCTCAACTACTAGAATATACAAATAATAAAACTAGAAGTGCTTTGCTGAAAAATATAAAATAGTATCCGCTTCTAGCTCTCACTAATGTAGTCACATTTATGGTGTATAAATACGAAAACCATGATTAGAATTTTGTTTTGAGGCCCTTTCCATTTCCAGAAATGTATATAATAGCTATACCTGGTATAACAATAGCAATACAATTATTTAAACAAGTAACAAGAGATGAAAGCACCTTTCTGACATTGCTTTAACCTATTATTGGAAAAAAATTATAAAAATCTAACAGAGTTGAAAACCGGAATAAAAAAAACCCCTCAATGTACTGCATTAAGATATATATAGTATACCAAACTTAAAAGGATTTAACTAACATGGCATCATTTCACATATTAAAGAACTAGCCTTTAATCATGTGTAATAGTGTAGATGCAGGATTCTACCAATCCTTTTAGACTTGAGTGTTTACATGAAAGCAAATGCCATATGTCTTGCAGGAATATACAGTAGCTATTTTTGCCTCCAGAAGAGTCATGGACAATCAGCCTTTTAAACCTATTTCCAAGTTTAATCTTTATCTTTTTTCTGATCTTGTACACCAAGTCTACTAAGGAGTGAAATTCTAAATAAAAGTAGGGTAATATATTATTGCCACTGTCGAATATCCTTTTTTAGAATTCTGAACACTGAAAACTGATTTCATTACAGATAAATGATAAATGTATCTTGTCTGTTCTTTAATGATAATTAAAGCTTATTGATCTGTCAACCACCCCTGAGTGATCTTCTGGGGAGACAGCATGAAAAGATAAAGTTAATTTTTTCATGCCTTATGCAAAGTAGTATAATTGTACATTACATTGAAACAAGACTGTTTTGATTTTATTTCCTGGAGCGGATTCAAAGAACGATAATATTAAAAACTGGCAAGAAATATCTAAGGGAAAAATGAATATGTAGTCGAGCGTTTTGACATTCTAAAGGAACCAACATCTAGAATTATACAGCCTGTAAAATGCTGCCGTAATCCGAACTCTCCATTCACTTCCTCTAATAGTAAAGGTGTCAAGCTCACTTATCACAGGTGTACATGGCTGCACCATATGGAAGGCAGTAGACAATCAGGCCCATGGAAACTAGAGATGGAAAGATTTATTACAGCATCTAATTCATCCCACTACAGGATTTTTTTTTTTAAAGTTTCATCACAAACAGGGTTTTCACCACTTTCCCTTTGGAACCCATACGAAAATAAGTTGTCTAAAGCAGATAAATCCATAAAGATGGCATAGAGGGTGATATAAAAGTATAAAGAAGTGTTGATAAATTATATAACGATAGTCCAGAGATATCCAACAGCAAACACTGAGAAAGGAGGGGGAGAAGTTATTTTGCTCTAGAAACCAGGTAGATGCAACATTGTCTGTGCTCATTCACAAAAATATATGAGTTAATAAACAAGACAGTGCACTTTAGAAAAGGTAAATTTTTGTAATCCTGGTATTTATATTGGTAAATTCTGAACATAGGATTCAAAGTCAGATAAAGTACTACAATTGAAGAAAAATATATAAAAATATAATTGGCTTAAGCTTTTAAAAAATAAGTGCCTGAAATCATCCTTGTAAGGATGAGATTTTCTTAAACATGTAAGTGACATAGGAGCACAAGTGCAATTTTAAGTCTATAGGACTTGTGCTCCTATAAGTCTATAGGACTTATGAACTTTTGGAAATCCCACTTCTAATTCCCTCTTAAAAGTAGTCTGATTTTCAACAATGCTGAGCACCCAATAGCTCCCTTTGCCTTCCATTTCATACTAGAAAGGCCTCTTTTCTCTGAAGAAAAGTCTGATACACCCTAATTACATTATCCTTCTAAATTACATCCCTAAAATAATCACTACGGTCACAAGTTAATCTCAAAAGATTTAGAGGTTCAAATGAGTTTGGAGAAGAATCTCAAGTTCTAGAACTTTAGCTGACCCTTATTTTAAAAATCTGAACTTTATTTGTTCACAAAACTGGATCACATGAATAGGCTTCATAAAATTTCTGGCACTTCCTGCTTCCACTCAGGATGAAAATATTGTGAGAGTACCCTCCCTTAAAATATTGTGACTCTTCTGGCAAATGAAATTCAATGTTGATAAATGCCAAGTAATGCACATTGGAAAACATAACCCCAACTATACATATAAAAAGATGAGGCCTAAATTAGCTGTTACCACTCAAGAAAGAGATCACTGGAATCACTGAGAGTGGTTCTCTGAAAATATCCACTCACTGTGCAGCGGCAGTCAAAGAAGCTAGCAGAATGTTGGGAAACATTAAGAAAGGGATAGATAATAAGACAGAAAATATCATATTGTCTCTATATAAATCCATGGTACGCCCACATCTTGAATACTGCGTGCAGATCTGCTTGCCCCATCTCAAAAAAAGATATACTGGAATTGGAAAAGGTACAGAAAAGGGCAACAAAAATGATTAGGGGTATGGAACTGCTGCCATATGAGGACTTTTCAGCTAGGAAAAGAGATGGCTAAGGGGGGGATATGATAGAGGTCTATAAAATGATGACTGGTGTGGAGAAAGTAAATAAGGAAGTGTTATTTACTCCTACTCATAACACAAGAACTAGGGGTCACCAAATGAAATTAATAGGCAGCAGGTTCAAAAGAAACAAAAAGAAGTATTTCTTCACACAACGCACAGTCAACCTGTGGAACTCTTTGCCAGAGGATGTTGTGAAGGCCAGGACTATAACAGGATTAAAAAAAAAACAAGATACATTCATGGACAATATGTCCATCAATGACTATTAGCCTGGGTGGGCCGGGATGCCAAACCATGCTCTGAAGTGTCCCTAGCCATTGTTTGCCAGATGCGGGAAATGGGTGACGGGGGCTGGATCACTTGATGATTATCTGTTCTGTTCATTCCCTCTGAAGCATCTGGCATTGGCCACTGTCAGAAGACACGATACTAGGCTAGACAGACAATTGGTTTGACCCAGTATGGCTGTTCTTATGTTCTTCTCATCCTGGTCAGAATCAGGAGAGGCAAAGGATGTGTGGAAAACTCCCCCAGTTTCCCCCAAAAGAGAGTTCAGGGTTGTTTCAAGGTTTATGTTGAGCAAAGATTCAGTTTGATTCTACTGTTGTGAAATTGACCTGGCCATCCCTAGTTATCAGGTACCAAATAGATGTCCCCGACTACGCCACTCTTCTGATCAAAGGAGAATTACTGACATTCATACCAAGAAAATTAGAGTGACACATTAAGTCCTGTTTTACTGTGATAAAATATAGGAAATGATAATTTCAGACTTCTCATTTGTTTGGCAAAAATTCATTAAAAAGAAAAAGGAATCCTAACAGCATTTATTAATCAATTTTCTCTTCATTTAGAAGCATACTATTTAGACAAATTGGGGGATTTCACTTCTATTTATTTACTAAATGTGTGGAAATTATTATGGACAAAAACAATCTGATAGGGAAAGGAATGCACTGTACACAATTACAATAACATTCATCCCCATTAAATTGTGATTCTATTCTAAGAAAAAAGAAATAAAGAAAAACAAAGGAAAATATATGACAAAGATTTAATCACAGATTTCAGAGATTCTCACTTTATCTCTTTAAGAGTTACAGTTCTCTGAGCTATGCGCTATGATTGCAGGAAACTACACTACTCGAAAAAAATAAACGCTGTTCTTGCAGAAATTAAAATATTAATATAACACTCATTTCATAAGTGATGCACTCATATTTGTCTATACTTATTAAAATCTTCTGCTTGTTACAAAACAAACTTTGGTAATTAGGTATACTAAGGCTTTAGAATTTGTACATTTATAATGCTACAATAAATCAGAACAGTTTGCTTTATATAGGTGCATTTTTATCTGTATCTGAAGATCTAAAAGCGCTCTGCATAGAGTAAATAATAAAGCCTCACATCACCTCAGTGAGAAACTAAGTATTACTATACCCCTTTTATACACAGATAAACTGAGAAAGGGAGAAGTTAAGGTGACTTAACCAAACTAATGCAGCAAATCAATAGCCGACACAGGAATAAAACTCAAGGGTACTGTCTCACAGTCTTCAATTCTAACCACTAGACTACACTTTTCAGCAACTGATCGGGGAAAGCAACAAAGATTCCTGTGGCACCTTAAAGACTAACAGATGTATTGGAACATAAGCATGCCGAAGTGGGTATTCACCCACGAAAGCTTATGCTCCAATACATCTGTTAGTCTTTAAGGTGCCACAGGACTCTTTTTGTTGCTTTTTACAGATCCAGACTAACACGGCTACCCCTCTGATACTTGATCAGGGGAAAATAATGCTATGCAAAAATCTTGATGTAATGCTTTTCCTTCTAGCCACTTGCCCAAGCAAAATCAGTGTGAAGTGAGGGTACATTATACCCACTTGTATCTCACTCCCAATTCAAGCACTGAAACTTTCAAATTTATATCACGTGAACAACATCACGGAGAGAAAAACAGCTAAACATAAATACCTACATAAACATATTACTCTCAGCTATTAATTATTATGGAGAAAAATCTCAAATTATATTTACTAAACGAAAACAGTATTAAACAATCTTTCCGAAGAAGGCCTCCACTAAACCTAGATTTTAACACTTTGTGGTCATAGTCAGCAGCAACTCTAGAGAAATAACTCGATGGTCCTCTTATGATATTCCAAAAAGTCTCCCTGTCAAATACATAATAGCTATGATGAATCTGAACATGTGCTGTGCTAGCAATACAATGCACAGCTGGATTAATTTAGACATCTACTTCATCTTGTTCCACAGCATGGTATACATTATCCTGATAGTAATGCAAACCTTCAGGATCACTGTAACTTTATTGCTGCACTTCAGTTTATTTGTATTAGTTCAATTCACTGATATTGGCCCTCACCATAATAGTGCTTTATTAATTTTTATTGTTCTATATATTTTTGAATTGTATAGCAGGGTTTAAAAAAAAAATCCCATACCAGTACATGGCATCCCATTCTACTGTGTCACAAATACAATGTTACCTATTTTTAATTTACTGTTCGGGTAAAATACATTAGGTACTCAGGTGATCTGGTTAGATGAAGCTATGTATTTTATTATTATAACTTAGTAGATCATTAGAATAATGCTTCACTATTCTGATATGAACAACAAAACACCTAGAAACTCTTAATCTAAATCAAACTCAACAAATCTTTCATTTTATTCCCCCCAAATGCCACATTAACAAATAAGACACTAACATTTACAACTATTAATGCACTTAATTATGCTGCTAAAGTTTCCATTGGTTCTCCGAAAGATCTTGGAAGACATGTCTGGATAAACATTGCAAACAAAAGTTATTTCTTTTCTTAGCAGCGATTGAGAAACACAGGCCAGGTGACATATTACATTATTTAGAGCTGTACCAACTACTAAGGCAAAGTAGGATGTGAAAGATTTTATTTTGATGATGCTTTGCCCAGATCAAAAAGGAGATCCATATATAGGGAAAGAAAAGATGGAGTAATGAAACAAAATTTTTAAAAAACCTAAATCAAAGTAACAAATTAAACATAAAAAGTCCTAGAAAACCCACCATGTTACACTTTACCAGATGATATAAGCATGGAATAAATTTGATACAAATGTCTAAAATAAAGATAAAATTAGTCAATCTTTAAATTAGTATATGATTTTTGTAAACAAAACAAGCAAATGAGTTGCTTGTGAGTAAATGATTAGTAGCCACTTAATAACTAAGAAAACTTTTAAGTATGGTAACTTGAACTGAAACAGTTCTAGAAAGAGACAGCCATTTTGGGTGTGGTACCTGCAAAGTCAACAGGTGCTTTCTTTAAAATATTTAGAAAAACCTCTTCTGAACAAAATTATGTTTCCTTCTTGGAAAAAAAACCCCAAATGTCCAGAAAAAAATAAGTCCATATGAACTATAAAAAGATGAGACATGTTTGACACCATCTGATCTTCAGCAACAGGATGCTAAATTCTGAGCCATTCAGGTATGTGTGAAAAAATGATCAAATAACTCTGAGGGAAATCAGTTCTTATAAAGTAGACGATAATTCCGCATTTAACTACTCATTGTCACAGCTTCGTGCAATGATTGGCTGACATCTATGCTCCATCTGACAGCAGCAGATTGGTATTCTCTGCACACGTCTTCTCAATTCCTGTCGTCTATGTTTGCTGTCCTTTACAAATACACACAATGCATTATTTACTCAACTATAAACCTTTCAAAAACGTTCACAAGCAGTACTAACCGTGTACAAATGCACCGGCATTTAGGAAAAATTCAGTATTAGGCATATACAAGTGACTAATCTATTTACAATCAGCTCACAATGACCCTTTTTAATGATGTAAAAGATTGTCAACAACATGTTCTTCAATCAACAACCTTACATTTTTTTGTTTGCTTTTCTTTTTCTCAACCAAGAAGCCATTTATTATTGCATACGTGTGCCTTTTGTTTTCATTAAGGTAACTTTCTGTTAAGCATGGTAGTTAAATAACTGCAGTGTGAACTGCAAGTGTGACTGAGAACAGACCAAAGCAGCCTGATGTGTTAGTATTGCACAGAAATATTTTTCTTCATGAACAGCAATTTAGCAAAAGGAATATTATCATCAGTATACAAACTAAAGCTCCCAGAACACCAGCAAGGACAAAAAAGTGCTTGTTTAAAAGAGCATGAGATGTTATTCACTTCCATTTATTAAATGATTCAACATTGCGGTATGCCTGCAACTAATTAGTATGATCAACACAGTGTGAGGCAGGAACAAAAGCAGATGAGCTTTCTGAGATATATTGATGTAAAAGCACAAATGAGTATACATTTAAAAAACCTTCTCCTGTAATTTATAACCTTCACATACTGATCATTCCTTGACGGGACTTTCATCTGACAAAATTGACTTAAATGTCATTTACGATTGGGCCTCTCTCTAGATATGAGATGACCACCAGGCTTATTCACTTATTAGCAGTTAATAATTTACTTTTCTTTAAGGTTGTATTGTATAAAACATCATGAGAAATGAAACCTCAGTTACAGGCAAGCAAGGATGGTTTATGTACATATAAGAGGAATACATCTGTGTATATATAGATATATATTTATAGATATACTTGCTAAGTCATATACTCACCATTAGCACTGCAAAGTTACTGAAGTGTGTACTCTGAATGGTGGTAATATTGCCTGCAGAGCTAATTATGTGGCACCCTTCTCCACACCAGCCTCCATGTCCATCTAGAAGGTCAAAATCCCAAAAGGCTGCAATGGGGTCTATACCCCTTGCAAAGTGTCTCAAACCTATAGTAAGAGGGGTGGTGAGGTTTCCAAAACTGCATCCATCTGCAAAAGCAACAAACTGAATCAGAGAAATAGAGTGGAAAATCCTTTACCGCTGAATGCTGTATATTCACAGACTCAAAAATGTACTGAACTATGGAAAACCAAGCAATATAGCCACATATTCCTGTCTGTATGAATTAAAACAAATACAGAAAAGTTTACTACAGTTTAAATTAATCTGAATGACTATTTCAGCTTGTTGAGGAGTCCGATTGATCTGATCATCATTAATAAAGCTAGATTTGTTGTGTAAGTCTTAAATTAAGACACGTTATACTATTTACTCATGTAACTGAAAAAAGAGCAGTCTCTTAGTATGATTAATAGCTAAGGCAGTTTTGCACTTTTAAAGTTACATTAAAATGTTGTTTTAAAAGCAAATGGAAATGTGAATACTATTCAGAATAAAATAAAACTATTAAAATTGCCTGGGTGGCTAATTAACATAATTAGTCACAGTTCTGTAAGATTAATCACATTGAGACAAAAGCCTCTAGCAACACCTATTTTAGGTCCTTCATATCAAAAAGTATGCTGGTGAATATTAAGATACATGCAACAGGGCATTAACACCCCCCATCTTAATATTTATCTGAATCCAGAGTGATGGTATTGCAATTTTCCTTGTATAGATTAAAACAAGGTTCTTTTCTATTTCACCTTGGTTTGAGATATAAGCTTCTGTCACAACAACATAACTAAATTGTAAAACCCAATTTGCATTCTGTTCCTACAATAATTACACTTCTCTTATGGACAAATTAATTTGAATACAATCATATAGATAAGAATAAAACCAAACACTTGTGTTAAAGAAACAGACAGACCCCAGCCTCTCAACATACTGTACACTCTGCTGCTCCATTCTCTACATAATCAAGTATACCGTAGCTTTCAGATTAAAAGAAATAATGAATAACACTCCTCACCTATTTTAGCAAAGACAGCTGGTGTGGTAACCGTCCTACGTTTACCGTCATCTGCAAGATTTGATGAGTTTCCCGTGCTAGGAAAGAGTTTTCCATTCCGAAAGACAATAAACTGTAGCTTGCAAGTGGAGTTATCAACAGATTGCAAGGCTGAAGACTGAGAGAAGACAGACTGTGGCAAATGAACTGAAGCTACTGCTACAGCATTCTGTACAATGAGAGGAAAAAAGAAAAATTTAAAATGCAAATCACAACAGGGATGCTTTCAGTATGTTTTAAACTCCTGTACAAGAAATGTATGCTGCCTCCCTTTTCCAACAGACTAGAAGCAACCAAACAAGCAGGAGCGCGGTAACCATGGGAATAGGATTGGTACAGTGCATATTAAAAGGAAAAACGTTTTGATTGAATGTGTGAGCCTATATGGTCAAGCTCCCTGCTGCAGAGGTGCAAATGGTTCTTACCATGCCTGCTAGAGGGTCCATCAACACTGCAGATCTGATTTAAAGAGACAACCTCTACCAGGTTTTCTCCTTCACTTAAAACAGAATCAGACAATTTACATAAAAATTTTGCTCTGAAAGGGTACTTAAAGAGTACTGGTATAATTTTATTAATACAAAAATTACATCAGTGGAGAATTCTAAACAGACAAAATGCAGTGTAGTAAATATATTTTATGGGTAGTATTTCATTCTTGTTTCACATAAAGAAAATTATTCATCCAACTCCGTGTTTTAGTAAATCTCGCATTATAAATATATCAAAGTACAAATGTAACAGAAGAAAGCAATGTTAGTATGAGGTGAATACAAAGACTGTCAGATCACGATAATGGCTTTGACTTGTGAATGTGTTATACACCATTATGCGAGTAGAGACTTCACTTACAAAATGAATATAAACACACCAAAATGAATGTTATGCTGATTTTTCTCATCATTCATTCCTCTTCCTCCTGCACAAGAGGCAACCTTATCAGTAAGCACTGAGATACGTACAAGAAAAAACAAAAGGGGAGCAGAGGGTAAATAAACAGGACAAGAGATTGGCCTGAGTCTATTTATCTGAAAAGTCTATTTATTTAAAAACAAACAAATTGAAAAATGTTCTGAGTAATTTACATTCCCCCAAAGGCAAAGTACAGCTTCTGTGCACACAATTTGCATAGATTATCACAATTTACTTATAGCACATGTGCAGTACCTCTTTGAAAATTAAGAATCATCTTCCCAATCATACAGACAAACATGACATTAATATATTTATATGTGTGATAGATAATACATAATGCTACTCAGGTGAGTGAGCTGAAAGGCTACAATCATGTAACAGAGGGTTCTTGTGACATCATAGTACGAGAGCAAAGATTGAGTGGCCTGTGATGTCATCACAAGTTTTAGATGCATGGGTATAGGCTTATTCACAATTCTCCTCTGTTGCAGTGCACATTCTGGAAGCGTATCAAGATTTTTAACATGACAAAAGTGCTTAAAAATTACATAAAAGTCCTTCTGGACTGGATGGCATTTTCTTATCTGGAAGATGCCATTTGTTAGATAAAGACATTTTGGAAAAACAGAACAAAAAACAACAGGAGAAAATCTTGTAGATATTTTTAATCTCACCATTAGATTTTAAAACAGCTGAGGAAGAAGGCATTGTTAAAATGCTGGAATTGTGACATTAGCAGTAACTCAGTCAATCATTATGCACTCAACTTCTGATAATTTTTATATTGCAGTCCCATTGATTATAACGCTGCAAAATTTCTCACTGGTTATTCCCTCATGCTTTTAAAAAAAGTCATATTTCACTGTTATGATATCATACAGTAGCTGTGAAAATATGAACCTCTGATGACATCACCTTAGTCACAAAACTGTTTTCAACAACTAGAAGTAAGGATTTTTAACTAGGTCCATTCATCAAATTTCAGCAAGTACCTATTGAGGACTTCTCTAGGGTTGCATATGAGCGTGAACAAGGTTATAATTTATTTATATTGTTCTTTTATTATTATTACTGTGTGCTGGAAGCAAGAAAAGCACTAAATTACACAAATTATTTAGTACATAAAAAGGAGAAAGCTAGCAGCTCTTGAATAAGATTATGATAATGAGACTGACTCCTAAAAGCATTGGGATAAATAATGATGTACCATAGCTTGACAAAGGCAGCCGTGAATAAGCTGGATGAACACAAGGGGTTTTATAGAGTATTTACTGAGATAGAAAACTATTAAGCCAGTGTGATTCTCAAGCTCTTCCATACTGTGACTCCATGTTACAGAGGGGAAAAAAAAGTTATGGATCCCTCTTTCCCAACAAGGTGTAAAGGAAAGTGGTAATAATGCCCTTGAGCTTGCTCAGAATCCACATATTGAGAACCCATGATCTAAGCCAATCAGACTTGGAATGCTGTCCATGTATTGCAAATGATTTGTGGAAATACCTACACTTGGAGTGGATATACAGGGCATGTGGTGGGGTTTTTTTTTTTGGTTGGTTTTTTTTTTGTTCCCTGATTGGAGATGTGTAAATCTAAAGAGCAAATACTCATGATTATGCATTCAAAATTTGCTTTCCATGGATACTCTGCAATGATAGATTAAAACTGGCTGTTTCAGCACACATTCCTGCCAATAAACTCATCTGCTAGAATATTCATGGAACACACACACACACACACTGCAAGTGCCTACACATTCACATTGCTGTTTCAAAATATGAACAAATATTTGTGAACAATTTTTACATCTTAGCCAAGTGAGAACAATTTTTCAATGAGCATTACTCATATGGGGAAGGTGTACGGTACACCAGAACTCTCTCTCTTCTGTAAAAGAGGAGCCAGCAGAGTCTCGTGGATAAAGCACTGGCCTAGTTGGAAGACTCGGCCTCTATCCTTGGCTCTGATGTTAACTTTCTGTGTAAGAGCAGGTAAGTCACCTCTCTCCCTCAGTTTCCCCACTTGCAAAATGCAATAATGATATTCACTTTCCTTTATAAGACATTTTGAGAGCACATGGGGTGACCAGATGTCCCGATTTTATAGGAACAGTCCTGATTTTTAGGTCTTTTTCTTATATCGGCTCCTATTACCCCCCATCCCGTCATGATTTTTCACATTTACTGTCTGGTCACCCTAGAGCTACAGCTAAAAAGCATTATAGAAAAACAGTTTTATTATTATTGATGATATTAATATTACATCTGGGGAGACTTATGACTGAATGAATCAAGTGCCAATTGCTGTACTATATGTAAAAATGATTGTTATGGTTTAAATGAAGACATTTCCCCTGTTACAAATTTTATTTAATTACTATAGTATAAAACTGCATATGTGTGGCACTTGACAAAATTCAACTAACAGTATTTATTATGAGAAGGAGCTCCACCGTTATGACAGCAATTATAACACTGCCCTAAAAATGCCATCTGGTGTCTAGCAAGGGAACTGCAGATTCACAATGGTGTGCAGATTCAGCAATGACACCTGGCATTTGCTCAGGGAAAGGCAGGAAAAGCTGCCAGCTTGTGCAGTTTATTTAACCATTAGGATTTACACACACGGTGGGCTTTTGCAAAATAACCATGTAGATAATCCAGTCATGACAGCAGGGTTGTTTGCATTCTATTTCTCACGACTGTATTCAGACTAGACACACCCTTCAAAAGGGGAAATATTAGAGCAATTGGAAACACTGATTGGTTGAAATCAAAATGTTCTGTGGGAATGTGTCAACTTCAATGAAATTCTGATGGAACCCTGGCTGCCAGGATTGTTACAAAACCCACCTGGTTTCTTGCCAGCTCACCTGCCTAGCTCTTCAGCAGACCACCAGAGGAGCGGAGAGCCTGCAAGCCCTGGCCCATGGCTTTTCAAATCCAGGGCTCCTAGAGTTCCTGGCTCTTGCACAGCCTGCCAGGTGGACTGTCCTGGAGCCAAGGCTCCCAGCCTCCTCCTGAGCCTCGAAGCCCTGTGAGCCCCAGCTCCCTGAGCTGCTTGGCTCCTTCATTGACATGCTGCAACATTTAGATAAGGATGAAACAAAACGCCATTTTGACTTTTTCTAAAGAAAATTTCAGAATTCCCATTTTGCGGAAAATTTTGACATTTCAATTTTGTTTTATTTAAGAATTTTATTTTGGAAATTCCCACAGAATAAGAATTCCAGTTACCAGCCAACTCCAGAAAACTCTAAAAAGGGACATAAGAATCCAAGAGAACAATACTGAATTTAACAAGTTTGACTGCAGTGTTGTTGTAGCCGTCTTGGTCCCAGGTCTCTTGGTGAAAGAGCCAAGCTTTTGAACTACACAGAATTCTTCAGAGATCATCCACCTTGCCTATCAAAAAGTTTAAAATTTCTCATACCTCAAAATATTGAGCGCTACTGACTCTTGACATTTTTAGTAGCTCATGCATATGTGACTTTTATTAAAAATGTTTAAGGGAAAAAGTGAAAGGTTTAAAGTGAATTTCTTCCCCCAGGCAATTTTACTCTGGCCTGCAGCACACTTCCTCATAATTGATGCTAGCATTCACAAGGAGTTTTTCAGTGTTTAGAGAACACATTGCTTAAGGTGCCTTTGTGATATAGTAACCCTCTTCCTGGTTGCCCTCTACTTTCATGACCTTTACTTCTTTAAAGAGGCCTGCTCCTGTCTTCAGCATTCCTCGCTGATTGTCCTGCTCTAGCTAAATGGAATTGGAACGTTGTAAGGAGACTGAACACCAATTATCACAGGTTTGTTATTAACATATTTTCCTGCTTGCCCTGTGCTGGAGTGACATCCATTGGATGATCAGGTATACAAATCCTTCTTCTAGTGCTGTCCTTGCTGTTACCATTACCAGTAATGGTGTGCTTGTCTCTAGCACTCTGATGCCCAACTCCCAATGGGATCTAAACCCAAAGAAATCTGTTTTACCCTGCATAAAGCTTATGCAGGGCAAACCCAGAAATTGTTCGCCCTCTATAACACTGATAGAGAGATATGCACAGTTGTTTGCTCCCCCAGGTATTAATACATACTCTGAGTAAATTACTAAATAAAAAGTGATTTTATTAAATACAGAAAATAGGATTTAAGTGGTTCCAAGTAGTAACAGACAGTACAAAGTAAGCCACCAAGCAAAATAAAATAAAATGCGCAAATCTATGCCTAATCAAACTGAATACAGATAATCTCACCCTCAGAGATGCTTCAGTAAGTTTTTTCTCAGACTGGACACCTTCCAGGCCTGGGCACAATTCTTTCCCCTGGTACAGCTCTTGTTGCAGCTCAGGTGATAGCTAGGGGATTCTTCATGATGGCTCCTCTCTCCCTTTGTTCTCTTCCACCCCTTTATATATCTTTTGCATAAGGCGGGAACCCTTTGTCCCTCTGGGTTTCCACCCCCCCTCACTGGAAAAGCACCAGGTTAAAGATGGATTCCAGTTCAGGTGACATGATCACATGTCACTGCAAGACTTCATTACTCACTTGCCAGCACACACATATACAGGAAGACTAACAGGTAAACACAGCCATCTGCAGACAATGGGAGTCATCAAGATTCCAAACCATCATTAATGGCCCACACTTTACATAATTACAATAGGCCCTCAGAGTTATATTTTATATTTCTAGTTTTAGATACAAGAGTGGTACATTTATACAAATCAGATGATCACACTCAGTAGATTATAAGCTTTGTAATGATACCTTACAAGAGACCTTTTGCATGAAGCATATCCCAGTTATGTTATATTCACTTTTTACCATATTTTTCTAAAACTATCCCAGTTACAATATAGTCACTTATTATCATGTGTTTTTATAAAACCATATAGACTGCACAACGTCACACTTAGCTTCACTTAACCTTGGATATTTTCCACGGAGGTACTTGAAAGCTGCTTGTTTTGTCAATGGCCTTGACAAAGTTCTTCATCAGACCCAGCTTGATGTGTAAGGGTGGTAACAAAATCTTCCTTGATTCAACAGGTGATGGATGCTGAACACTTTTCCTCCCAGGCTCCAAAATGACTGTCGGAGTGGCCAATCTTTCTTGATGTAGTGGGAATCTCTTGCACGATTATCCCATTCACAGAGAAAACAGCAGTACTTTCTGTAACCAGTCTGCAGACCAAGCAAAGGAACATCAACCTTCAAATCACCACAAAGCTGCCACTGATGTTGGTCATAGTTTATGCACCTCAAAAGTTGTTTCATGTTGTCATAGGTTTCCTTCATATGGACTGCATGACCAACTGGAATTGATGGCAAAACATTGCCATTATGCAGTAAAACAGCTTTAAGACTTTTCTTCGATGAATCAATGAACAGTCTCCACTCATCTGGATCGTGAACGATGTTGAGGGCTGCCATCACACCATCAATGTTGTTGCAGGCTACAAGATCACCTTCCATGAAGAAGAATGGGACAAGATCCTTTTGACGGTCACGGAAACCCTAACATCACCTGCCAGGAGATTCCACTGCTGTAGTCTGGAGCCCAACAGCTCTGCCTTACTCTTGGGTCGTTCCAAACCCCTGACAAGGTCATTCAGTTCACCTTGTGTTATGAGGTGTGGTTCAGAGGAGGAGGATGGGAGAAAATGTGGGTCCTGTGACATTGATGGTTCAAGACCAGAAGTTTCATCCTCTTCCTCTTCCTCGTCTGACTCAAGTGAGAATGATTCTGGTGCATCAGGAACCAGCAGTCCTTCTCCATGGGGTACTGGGCGTATAGCTGATGGAATGTTTGGATAATGCACAGTCCACTTTTTCTTCTTTGACACACCTTTCCCAACTGGAGGCACCATGCAGAAGTAACAATTGCTGGTATGATCTGTTGGCTCTCTCCAAATCATTGGCACTGCAAAAGGCATAGATTTCCTTTTCCTGTTCAACCACTGGCGAAGATTTGTTGCACAAGTGTTGCAGCATATGTGTGGGGCCCACCTCTTGTCCTGATCTCCAATTTTGCAGCCAAAATAAAGGTGATAGGCTTTCTTAACCATAGTGGTTATACTGCGCTTTACTATGATGCAGAAGTCACTTCACCACAAACATAGCAGAAGTTATCTGCACTGTTCACACAAGTACGAGGCATCTCTGCTCACTTTGGCTAAACAGAAATGTGTCCCTTTGCAAAATCAAACACTGACAAATAAGAGAGCACGACACTGTATGATTTCTAGAGCTGATATAGGGCAATTTGTTCAGCAGAGTGATGTAAGCTTCGTTATGATTGCATCATCCATGACTTCTAGGAATAACATGATGCAATTCATATCATGTATGACGCAATACCAGCTTCAGATTGCATCATTCATTGTTTTGCCTAAAAAGCAATTACTGTCCAAACCCAGTCATAAATTTATTCATAGATCAGTCAAAGATGTATTTTAGTCATTTCTGGTTTAAATGGAGATCCCTTCCCTTCCCTTTAAAACTCACTTATCCTCCGCCATTCCCAAGCCAAGGGTCGTATATACTGACCCAATAGCATATCTTGAAAACTAGAGCCAATCAACAATTTTAAGCATCATTTTCGTTCTCAGTGACCCAGAATTAGTAACGTTTGACTACATTTATTTCAGAAGCATTTTGGCTGTAGAGCAGTGTAATTGGAAATCCACCACATCCCTAGATGAGCAGTTCCAATTGTTAATTTCACTAACTTAAAAATTTGCACATGAATATGAGGTCTGAAGAAAACAATCTCTGGCAAAAATGAAACAAATGTAGCCACTTCAATCCCACAATCTGAAAGAGAAGCTGGCAAAGAAATAGAGAAAGTAGGTGCAGTGCTTCCAAACATTAAAAAATTTGATGACTGTCTAATGTATTGGGATGCATTAAGGATATAATACATCATACTGATACAGATCTAAGTGTGCCGCCAGAAATACATGCACCACATAAAGTTGCCTTAGCAGTAAGAGAGCAAGTAAAAACTGAACTTGGCTGGATGGTAATATCAGGTGTTACTGAACAAATACAGAAACCAACTGACTGAGCTAGTTGCATGGTCCCCACAATAAAATCAAACAGAAGATTTATAAACAAATAGAGAATATCCAAAAGATGAAAACAAGGACCTAAAATGAGACTTCTGCTCCACTAAAAGTCCTATCAAGACTTCAAAATAAAAGAGCATTTTCAGTTTGGGATGCATGCCAAGGGTTTAGGCAGACTGATTTGATACAAAAAGTGCAAAACTCTGCACTTTCAATTCCCCGAGTTGGCAGATATTTGTTGAAAGAACTTCCCTTTGGGATTGTCTCAGCACATGAGACAGACTGAGGTATCACATCCCTGATCCTTGTGGTTCTAGAGTGGGCAGAAGTAAACGTTGAGTTGCTGATTTGGGGCAAAAATAATTAAACAATGAGAGCCTTTGTAATATTCTTCAATGTGCCAATTAAAAAGGGAAGAAGGAGGATCTGGGGAACTACAGCCCAGTCAGCCTCACCTCACTCCCTGGAAAAATCATGGAGCAGGTCCTCAAGGAATCAATTCTGATGCATTTAGAGGAGAGGAAAGTGATCAGGAACAGTCAGGATGGATTCACCAAGAGCAAGTCATGCCTGACTAATCTAATTGCCTTCTATGATGAGATAACTGGCTCTGTGGATGAGGGAAAAGCAGTGGATGTGTTATTCCTTAACTTTAGCAAAGCTTTTGATACAGTCCCCCACAGTATTCTTGCCAGCAAGTTAAAGAAGTATGGGCTGGACGAATGGACTATAAGATGGATAGAAATCTGGCTAGATCGTCAGGTTCAATGGGTAGTGATCAATGGCTCCATGTCTAGTTGGCAGCTGTATCAAACGGAGTGCCCCAAGCGTCGGTCCTGGGGCCGGTTTTGTTCAATATCTTCATTAATGATCTGGAGGATAGCGTGGACTGCACCCTCAGCAAGTTTGCAGATGACACTAAACTGGGAGGAGTGGTAGATATGCTGGAGGGTAGGGATAGGATACAGAGGGACCTAAACAAATTACAGGATTGGGCCAAAAGAAATCTGATGAGGTTCAACAAGGACAAGTGCAAAGTCCTGCACTTAGGACGAAAGAATCTCATGCACTGCTACAGACTAGGGACCGAATGGCTAGGCAGCAGTTCTACAGAAAAGGACCTAGGGGTTACAGTGGACAAGAAGCTGGATACGAGTCAACAGCCAAGAAGGCTAACAGCATTTTGGGTGTATAAGTAGGGGCATTGCCAGCAGATCGAGGGACGTGATCATTCCCCTCTATTCGGCATTGGTGCGGCCTCATCTGGAGTACTGTGTCCAGTTTTGGGCCCCATACTACAAGAAGGATGTGGAAAAGTTGGAAAGAGTCCAGTGGAGGGCAAAAAAAATGATTAGGGGGCTGGAGCACATGACTTACGAGGAGAGGCTGAGGGAACTGGGATTGTTTAGTCTGCAGAAGAGAAGAATGAGGGGGGGATTTGATAGCTGATTTCAACTACCTGAATGGGGGTTCCAAAGAGGATGGATCTAGACTGTTCTCAGTGGCAGCAGATGACAGAACAAGGAGTAATGGTCTCAAGTTGCAGTGTGGGAGGGTTAGGTTGGATATTCGGAAAAACTTTTTCACTAGGAGGGTGGAGAAGCACTGGAATGGGTTATCTAGAGAGGTGGTGGAATCTCCTTCCTTAGAGGTTTTTAAGGTCAGGCTTGACGAAGCCCTGGCTGGGATGATTTAGTTGGGGATTGGTCCTTCTTTGAGCAGGGGGTTGGACTAGATGACCTCCTGAGGTCCCTTGCAACCCTGATATTCTATGATTCTATGAACTTTAAGTCAAACTGAAGCAAATGACAATTTGAATAGAATGTAGTTAGTTATAAACTTGATGACAAAGTTTGACAGGACCTAAGAAAAGTAGAGCTAATTGTACAAATAGAAAGACCCCCAAGTGAGGAAACTTTACAGAGTCATAGCCAAGAAAATTAGTCATAGTCAAATCCTCCACTTAGAATGTTGCTTGAACAGAAGTGCAGAATGGTACAGAAATGATTGACAATAAAATAAAGCTTAATTTTTTGTCAATTAAATGAGAAATCTAAAATGACCTAACCTTACAACTGGTCGGACAGTGAGAAAAAACTTGGTACCTCCAAGAATAAATATTTATTGAGACGATAGAGATGTAATTGTTGTATATGACAGGATTGTTGTACACTACAGACACATCCACATGCACATCCACCTACGTACTGAGAAATGTAAGACTAGAGTCCAAGAAGTCCCATTCTGGCCAGATATGCCATAGGGTATAGTGAAAGTGTGGAATCTACAGTAAATAAATACAGGAAATGCTATGCAAAAAAAACCAAAACCCTGAAACCACATGAGATTCCACATCTCTTTTGTTTCAGTGCTGGTGCAAATGTACTTTAATTTAATAATAAATAAAATAATAATAATAATTATATATATATATATATGCACAATACACTATGTAGTAATGTAAACTGGCTTTCCTTCCATGAGATTCTAGAGAAGTTGCTAACAAATAATGGCTCATTTCTCTTTGGTATATTACCTCAAACACACCAAGTCACATCCTTTTTATGCAGTCAAACATGTTAGCAGAAAAGTCAGTATGAACAGCAAAGAACTTTATTTAAAAAAATACAGGTGGATTCAAATGATCCATACTTAGACTACAACAACCCCTATGCTGTATTAGAATCACCATTTTCAGAGGTGCTGAATCCACCGAAGTCCATGGAAAATACAGGCGCTCAGTACTTTTGAAAATCAGGCCTGAATATGGTGCCTGAATATGGATTTAGGAGTCTAACTTTAGGCACACAATTCTGAACATTTCAACTTAAATGCATAACAATTAGAACAGCTATAGACATGTTTTAACCCTCAGAGTTAAACAACTTTTTTATATTTTTTACCTCATTACTAAGCACCAAAGAATCAAGAGACCATCCACCCCTCCACTAGGAAGCACAAGCTTCCAAACATTCTGAAGTGTGTAACAGTCTGGCCATTTCACAAAATATCAGTATTCAATGCAAATGACCTACGTAACTACTAGCCCATGTTCAGCCAAATATTCCTGATGCTAAATCACAGAAAATGTGGTAGCAAGCAAATTTCAACAACCCTAATCTTCTGCCAATGTCATAGATTTGCTTTACCCATTTAGGCTAAGACTGGGACATAGCATGGAAACAGTACTCGTAGCACATCTCAGTCACTTGTTCTTTGTTCATGGTAGCCATGGATAGAGCACAAACTGCTATGCTTATACTACTGGATCTGTCTGCAGGCTTCCATGTGTGACTGATGCACATGTAAGTAGGGTTCTATGTACTCCGTGTACTCGGTGACGACAATATTTTCTATAACACCCCCGCCCCCATCATAGAATTGTACTACAGAATTTTTCATTTTTTGAAAAGTTCTTCCACCATGACGACTGCAAAGAAAACTTTTGAAATGTAAAATGAGTATTTCTACATCATCTTGAAGTGTGGACATCAGAACTGGACAAATATTCTAGTACTGGTATTAACAATTCTGTGTGCAGAAGCAAGACCACTTCTCTGCATCTACTTGATATTCCCCGTTTTATACATCCAAGCATCATATTAGCCCTTTTTGCACAGCACAGAGCTCATGTTGAGGTGATTATCTATAATGACTCCATAATCCTTCTCTGAGTCACTGCTTTCCAAAACAGTCTCCCCTCCTGCAGGTGTAGTTTTTTGTTCTCAGATATATTACCTTGTATTTGGTTGGAATGTTGGACTGTGACTATTTAACCAGGTGATTCATATTATAACCTGTCCTCCTTATTTACTACCCCACCAATTTGTGTGTCATATGGAATTTTTACCAGCAAAGATTTCATATAATCTACATTGTTGATAAAACCATTTAATAACACTGAACAAAAGAATTAATCCCAGAAGTAGCCCTCTAGAAAAGATCCCATTTATTGGTACCTACTCATTAACTACTACATATTGAGATCTGTTAGTGAGCCAGTTTTTAATCCATCTAAGATGTGTCCTGTTAATTCCATATAATGCAAGATTTTAAATAAAAATGTCATGTTGTACAAAATCAATTTCAACAAGCTAATATGCTTATCCTGCAACCCCATCACCTCTGGCATCTCTTAGACACCAAAACATCTAGCTCTCCAAAAACTTCTCTGAATCAATTATGTGTTGACAATACAAAACTCTATTATTATTATTATATTAAAATATTATGTCAATTTTAATATAAAAATAAATAGCACAGGGCTATTCACTTTCATATTTAATTTAAATACAAACTTTAATGAACCTGCCCCACCAGAGCACTGTGGAAAAGAGGGACCTTGCTGCAAAATGTAGGTACAGTTTGATGCAGAGTCTCCAGAGGAATATATACAACACTTAGCAGGATTAAATGGTATATTCCAAGTGGATAGCTCTCTTTGAGCTATGATACGCAATCACTCATTACTGCTAAGATCCAAGAGATGAGATGTCTCCTGAGGACACTAGAGGATGCGTGCCTCCATCTGTTCCTTGTTCCCCCACATGCTGGAGGATAAAATGATCCATTGTTGGGAGTGAAGATTTTATGGTGGAATGAGGAGACTATTTATTATTATGATATTGATGGGACTGTAACGTTAATTGTTACAAGGGCACTCAGAGGAGAAGATGGGCATCTGTTGAATTCTTGGATTTTTTTTTATAAATCAAAATAAAGAAACAAACAAGTAAATAAATATAGTCAGTGGAGCTGTCTGGATAGCTCATTCAGCCACATTCCATGTTTTGCATCATGGGACATCGGAGATCAGAATCACAATTAGACCCAATAGCCACCCAGCCAATAGTCTCTGTGACTCATCATCCACAGAGTTGAATTATAGATGAGCACTGCCAATTTTGAGCAAGGAGTCATGTGAATTCCAGCTCCAGTATATTAACAGATGTTCTTTTTTGCACATGAACATATTTGATTTCCATTTACAATTAGTTAAACCCTGTCAATACACATGCCTCATAAGCTTTTAGTTTTTATTTTCCACTCAGGTTCATAGCTTACTGACACAGACGCAGAAGATTCTCAGTAAAACCAGGAAGAAATACTTTTTAATCAACCTTGACATCTTATTACTCCCACCACCCAAAGATTTTACAGCATTAGGATCAAAATATTTGAGTTAAAAGAGGATGCTTATATGTACAAGAAAAAAATATTTAAGACTGAGACTATATTGCAAATTGTATTTGCATTTGGGTAGTATACAGTACACATAAGAAGGCACCAGTCAAACTTTTACTGAAGTCTTACACAATTTAGATACATTTTCTTACTGAATCGGATTCAAACAGATTCAGCCATTGGGTGACACATAAGGCCCTACTTGAACTGCAGGATGATTATCAAAAAATTGCAGCTAAGTTGAGGACAAGCCATGGAGAATTGAGGAAAATTAATAATGGACCTTATTATTTGCAGTAATAGAGTCCATCATTACTTTTCCGTGATTTTCCTCTGTCAGCCACCTGGGGCTGAGAGCAGAGGCTCATGCTGTCAGCCACCCAGAGCTGACAACAGGGATCCATGGCTGAGAGTGGCCACCAGAGCTGACAGCAGGGGATCCTGCTCTCAGCCCTGGAAAGGCCAGGGGTCCCGCTGTCAAAATTGCGGTGGAAGCCTAATATCGCGGACTCTGCAACTTTTGCAATATTATAAGTTACAAAGGACCTTAGTGATGTAATAATTTAAATGACTGAATATTACAGCTCTTTAAGCATATTAGTAAATAAGATTCTAAAATTCACAGAACGGTATTCACACTTTAATATAAAGTTCATCAAGGAACATGAATGGGAATTCAATGCAACTTGAAGGAATAAGTAAAAGAGAGAATTGCCCTGGAGTCAAAAGGCTTCATTAGCTTGTTAATGAAATTTAAATGTCACAAAGGTGGTGATTCTCACACTGGAAGGTAGATGGAGACCAAATCCTTAAGAAATGTCTTCACATTTGGGTGAACAAAAAGAGAAGACTATTGGACTGTGGGTTATATGATGATATGATTGATGAGTGGACTTTAACAGTGACAAGAACTAGATCTGATTTTTCAGAGAAAACATGCTTTCCAAAATGTTGGTAATGGAGGAAGATAGAGACTCTGTTCTTGCTGGATGCCCATATTGTAAACCACCTTTATTTCACAACATGTGTCTTTTTGTAGTACTCTCATGAAATTCTTGAAGAGCCAGATGGATCTACTGTGAACACTGAGGAGGAAATTCTGACCCTATTGAAAACAACAGGAGTTTTACAATTGATTCATGCGGGCCAGGATTTCACCATAAAAAGCCTAAGGGCTTGTCTATACTACCGCTTAAGACGACGTAATTTACATAGCTCAGGGATGTGAAAAAGACCCCCCCCCCCGAACCATGACACAGGCCTGGGCGAAGGACCTAGCTTTGGGCTTGGGACAAGAGAACTTGAGATGCTATATTGGTAAGTGATACAGAGGTTCCAAAACTATGACTACAGGTTCCAATTATCAGCACTGCGGAGCCCAGGTTGGAAATATAAGGATGATGTGAGCCTTGTCCTTACTTTAGCTTTCTGAAGATTTGAGGGTGATGTGGTAGAGAAGAGGATGCTTAGCTTTGCACAGTCCATAAGATCCAGGGACGAATTTAGGGGCAGGTGACCCAGGCGACAGCCTGGAGTGCTGGGCTTGGAGGACGCCGGGCTCAGGGTGCTATTTTGGTTGTTAGTGACAGAAGGGAAAATAGAATGTTTGAAGTAAAATGTTTCAGGTATTCTGTATGTGGCTTCATTTTTCACTAACCTCCTACAAGGTTCTGGACCTGTGTAGAATCTCAAAGAACCTTCCAGACTTTCTGAGAACTACATTGTCCTTGAACCTCCTAGAATGTTGTCAGCCATGCCCTCATGTGTGTATAATGGTCCAGGCATCAGCAGTCAGTCTGTGAGTTATAAGAACAAAGTGAAGTGTAGTGAGAGCCCAGCTGTGATATTGTGAACCTTGTTTTATTGTGTACTTCTGTTTTAAGACTTAAAGAGTGAAAGTAGCAACTAATAAGGAACATATTTAATGAGATGCTAGAGATATCTATCAAACCCCTATCTATGCAACAATATAAAATAAATACTGTTACTTCTTTTGCCATGCTTACCACATAATGTTTGATGACTTTCTAAGACTACAGAACCTAGACTTGTGCTCTCCCTAATACTGTCTGTTTTCCCTGTAGAAAATACAAGATTCCCCCAAAGAAACCTTCAGGAACTCAGTATAGGAAGTGAAAAGCTCAATTGCTATCTAGTTTGCAGCGAGGGGCAAATCTGATGGGACAATATCAGAAACAGAACAACATAGAATGGACTTCAGGCAGTAGTGATAGTCCCGGTGCAGAAGAAATTGAAGAGCGAAGTGTAAATGATGGAGTCCTATATCTAAGGAATTAGCAGATTTTCCTGGTGCACAGTTCAATTTCTTGATGTTAATACATTTCAGTTATCCTTAAAATTCAAAAGTTTCTATAAGCTTAGAGGAAACAATTTTTTTATTTGCTTATATAGGGAATGAATAAACACAGATTTACAGATCCTAGCATGCAAATTTACAGTCTTACATAACAGGGATAAATAAGGCATGTAAATCGTGCATCAGAGTCATGAAATAGGCTACAAATGCAATATAAAATAAGGTATTCAAAAGTTTAACAAATGGGGGTGGAGGGCACCAAAAGACACTCCTCACCTGGGGCACCATTCGGTCTTGCGCCCGTTCTGATAAGATCATTGTTCTTTAATAAACTCAGATCAGATCCTTATAAACTTTTGAACAATGTAAAGGACACTTAGTATTGTCTTACAAGACAAACACATAGTTGGGGGTCCCCATTGTTGGAATCAGTCTTTATTGACACTTGTGTTGATATTGTTGTTTCAGGTCCTTTGTAAAGAAGTTATCTTTGTCTGCCAAATTTAGAATCACAGGGAAGCTTGGATGAATAAACTACTGCCAGAACCATGTGAACAGTGAGGAGTGAACCCTCCATGTGGTAGTACATTCTGACTGTGCTGTATGTCAGAATCTATGGTGTCAGACTCTTGATTCAAAGAAGAAAGACATTCTAAGCCATAAAATCCCTCACAGTTCAAGCTCATAGAAAGACATTCCGAGCCACAAAATCCATCACAGTTCAAACTCGTTCATTTAGGTTCTAGATTATCTGATCATAAATTGTTAATCAGTCTAGGTTAACTCTCTAGGTTAACGAGGCTGGATGCACAAGCATTGATGGAGATGATTGACAAAATGAAAACCACTCCTCACCCTGAATCAACCTAGCTCAGGCTCTAATCACAGAGGTATCTAAACATCAAACAAGTTTCAGAGTAGCAGCCGTGTTAGTCTGTATCCGCAAAAAGAACAGGAGTACTTGTGGCACCTTAGAGACTAACAAATTTATTAGAGCATGCTCGGGGGGTCGCATAACTAGTTATTATAAACAAATAATAAATTTGTTAGTCTCTAAGGTGCCTCAAGTACTCCTGTTCTTTTTGCTAAACATCAAAGAACATTTGCTATCACTACCAACAAAGGCAATGACAAACATCCTGAGGCAACATATGCAAGGTCTTAATGTTGCTTTTCTCACACTGTGTTGCCACTTTACAAGGTGCTTTCAATTGACAGTATTTTGGGGGGGAAACAAAAGATATCTGGGGTAAAATTTCCAAAAGTGCCTAAGTGATTTAGGATCCTAACTGACTTTTGAAAATGGGATTAGGTTTCTAAATCACATCAGTGCTACTGAAAATTTTGCCCCATTATTTTTGCAAAAATAAAAGGATAGTTTAAAATGCCACTTTGCTGGCTGTGTATTTTGCAAAAGTTGATTGTGAAAAATGGTAAATTTCCAACTGAAACAAAATCTTGAACATTCACCATTTTGTTCAAATACCATTAAAAGCTGGTGACATTTCATCCTGGGTCAAATTTAAAAATAATCACAGACATCAATTTTCACCACAAATACTCATCATGTGAAAACTGATAGCTTAAAGTGAGGAGAGGGTAGCTAGATATGTGAGGGACAGTATGAGAAAGAAGATTGTGAAACAGCAGCTTTTGCCACAGACTTGCTGTATGGCCTTGTGTGAATCCCAACCTCTCTTCTCCATTTTCTAGATCTGTAAAAAGGGAAGAAGAAGAATATTGTGTAATCTTCCTCTTCATTCTTGTGGTTGGTAGATTGACTTGCGAGTAATAATATAAGGTTAAGTCATTACAGTATTCCAGAAGTGGATGGAAAGTGTTTGTCTTCTAGTTTTTTCCCTTGCTTATGAATTAATATAAGTTTTCACATACTAATGCTGCAGGGCCTTTATCCTTCAGAGAAAGCATTAATAAAAAAAAGCAGTTTATACACCATGCAGGACTTATTTTTGATTCTTGTATATGAGGAGCAAATTTGCAATTTAATCAGAAAAAAAAGAATTGTTTTACATTATTATATATAAGCATTTGCTATAACTTAAACATTTTTGGTCCTTCCATCTTGCTCTACTGATTTTCTAATTCCTTTCAGTAAAGGTCAAATTTTCTGGCAAAAGTATATTTAATGTGTTCAAAATTTGTACCAAAGGCCTTTAGACTAAAGGGCTTCATTTTACCAGTCAGACACATCAACATTGTGTATAATTCAGATTTACTCAGGGGCTTCCACTGCTAAATCTGACTAATCTTTAATTTTTTTAAAAAAAGGCAGCATTTTGTCATCCTTACTGAATCACTTCCAGTCTCCCATTAAATTGATATACCTTTTTCTATTCATTTTCTATCACAAAACCGTAATATGTTCACATTTACCCTATGTGTTACTTCCTCTTCTGGCATCTCTAACTTTACTTTAAACATTAGTGTCCTAAAAGAATGGGAGTGCTTTGGTAAGTTTGGTGCATGCATTTTTGCATTCCCACTACTATTACAAGATGTTGGTATGAGGACCTGAGTGAAAAAATCAATTATTTAAGAGCCAGAAGCTGAGAAAGCATGCTGGGGGCGGGGGCAGGGAATCAATAAAGAAAAAATTGGGTCTCTGATGCCAACTGAAGGGCTAGCGCTGCGTACAAAATTAACAACTTGCATTATTAGCTGAAAGACAGTAGATTTGAAAAAGTTTGGCAGAGTCCTAAATTGCCTACCTCAGCAACTGGTCTTGGAAACTACACACCTAAGATGATCACAAAATGCTCCTGACAAGGGCACAGAGTAAACTAATGATTAACCTCCTATTACTTTCTTCTTTTCTGGCTCTGCAAGTCTATAGTATAACCTAGCAGGGGAAAAAAATATCTGTGATGATGATTGTTGTGGTTAGATGAAACTAGACTTGACTAGGATCGCAAGGAAACCAGTCAATTTTGGTTGAAAAACGATTGAAGTGTGGTGTTGCACTTCCATGAAACATAACATCTGCAAAGCAAATGAAGACAATGCCTTTCCTACAGTTTGCATTAAATAAATGGTTTAATTTTGATGAAATGAAATATCATAGATTGAGGTCTCCTTCCCCTCCAGATGTAAAAACAAAAATTGAACACAATAAAAATTGATTGAGCTCTTTATGCTCTTCTGCTACTCAAAATGATGATGCTACTACATTCTTTCTATAGTACACACTAAAAATAAATTGACAAACATATTCAAAACAACACAAGACAAATTAGATTATAAATATCTTACATCTCATCTCTGTATTTTACAACCATGGCTCTTGAAAGAACCTTATTCAACACCCATTTTCTGGATTAGCTTGGGTACTCTTTAACTGGTTAGATTTTCAATGAAAATGTTCATTAACAATAAACCAAAACGATGTGCTCTGGGGAATCTGTTTTTTTTTCTTTTTTCTTTTGTACCTTGACATGGAAAATGCAAGATACTTTTACTTGCTAAGCCATGGTCTATTCAGCATCATTGTGTTAGCATTACTCACCAAGTGGAATTAAAAACTGCACTACAGTTACCATGACAACCAGCTGTCTCCCACATACAGCATCAGTTTGAATTTGTGCAGACCATTTCTAAAAAAGATTTAAGTCAACAAATTCAGTCTTACCCCGAGGTAAAACCATGGCTTAAGGACAAATAAATAAAATTACTAAACTGAAAATATTTAAGATCAATACAGGTTTATCCCTTTCATATGACTTTGTTCTTCAAATATCAGCAGTGACTTTTGTCAGAAATTAAAGGCAAACAGAAATCTCCCTGTTCAAACTATATCTGAGGGCCAGTGAAATTCTTGACCCAACATCTATCCAAGATTATTTAATGTGGTGAAGCTACAAGAAATTCTTGATATATTGTGCCCCCAGACATATTAAGCTTTTCCATTTAGCATTATTTTTTGCAATTCAGTCACATAATAAATGAAATAAAATATAGCAACCCCAATGTTTACAACTGCATTTCAAGTCCTGAGGTTCTTGAAGCAATGGAACTATAAAGTTAGGTATTATGAATCCTTTGTGTTTCAACAAATCTTCAAATTAGCCACTGAACTGAGGAGTAGGGCTTGCATAACCAAATAAATAATTTAGGGCAAGCCAGGCAGAAAAGACAGCACTGTTCTCAATGGTCTAATATATTATACACTAATATTTATCATCATCTGATTATGTTTTAAAACATTATACATCCTTTCCTCCAAGCAGGCTGTATTTCATTATCTATTCAGGGAAAACACTCCTACTAAATACAAATTTCCTTTTTTAGCTACCTTTTTAAAAAATGAAAGAAATTTAGAGATTAAGAACACATATAAATAATGTTTACTTAATGGGGGGGAGAGGGGAAATCATAACAAAATTAGACAATGCACAATTCAGGCTTGCACTCCCCTGGAAAAGTGCGACACTGTGACATGCAATTATGAAACAAAACAGGTAAAACACCAGAAGTTAAGCACAACTTTAGCTTTAAATCTTCTTGCTGTTGATGGTTTGTATGATAATTGCATTTAAACAGCATCAAAGTTTTGTTCTGATTAACAAAGGAGCAAAATAAAAGGAAAAGCTCTTTCACAGAAAGACATCAAATATATGGTATATTCACACTGCATGTGAAAGAAAGAGCTATTTTTTCTCCATCCCCAACTTGTTTTCAGGTAAGAGAGAGAGAGAGAGAGAGAGAGAGAGAGTGTGTGTGTGTGTGCGCTCGCGCGCGCAGGAGAGAGAGAGAGAGAACAAACAATAATGTAAACAACCACTCTTCTGACCAGAATTTTTGGATAAATAAATTATTGATCACAAACATAGATCTGTAACCTCAAAATATCTGGAAAACATACATTAATCATACTGATTATTATAAAATATTTATATTGCACTATATATTTCCATTTTGCTTTACAGAACATTAAAGACACATTCCCTGCCTTGAAGAGCTTACTAACTAAGGCCTGGATGGACAAAAGGAGTTAGTCATTGTGATGCTGAGCATCACAGTGCCTAACTTTTAGTTGCCTAGAAAACTCACTGTGATTCACAAAGCCTGAGTTAGGCACCTATTCTCCTAGAAAATGACTGGAGAAAGACATTTGCCTTTGAATACGATTCACAAAAGCCACTAGGCTAGTCATTGAGCTGCCTAAGCTAGCCAGTGGGTGATGTTAACCAGAGGGATGTGTGCTAAGCTCTACCCCACTCATGGAAATAGATGCCTAAGTCCAAACTGCAGGGAGGAACCTAGCTCGGTTGGTGATTCTGAGCTGTGAACCTTCTTCTCGAGTTAGGCGCCTATGCTGATTTAGCAAGAACTGGGAGGGGGGAAGGGGAAGAACAAGGAGGAGGAGGAGGAGGAGCTCCCTCATAACTTTTAGCCCAGTGGTTGGGTACTCACCTGGGATGTGGGACACCTCTGGTTTAAATCCCCCTTTACCTGAGGGGAAGAAGGGAATTGAATGGGGGTCTGCAACCTCTAAAATGATTGCTCTAGTCACTGAGCCATAGGATGGGGGGCGGGTCCCTCAGTCTCTCCAGTAGAAGCTGATGCACTCTGGATAAATAACTAAGGTGTCACTTTGGACAAAGGGAGACAGCGAGAGAGCTGCATATGAAGAAGTGGGTATTCACCCACGAACGCTCATGCTCCAGTACGTCTGTTAGTCTATAAGGTGCCACAGGACTCTTTGCTTCTTTTACAAGAATAACTCTAGCTCAGTGGTTAGAGCTCACTCAGGCAGCAGGAGAACCAATATCTGGTCCCCCCACTCCATTGACACTTTCATTATTTATCCTGAGTGCAACAGGTTCAAAAGGAGAGACTGAGGGACACTTACATCAGAATATCTATAGCCCAATGGTTTGAGCACTCATCTGAGAGGTGGCAGATCCCTGTTGAAATCCCATCTCTCCTCAGGTGGATGGGGGACTTGAACCATGGGTCTCAGACATCCCAGTGAGTACCCTGACCACTGGGCTAAAAGTTATGAGAGAGTTGCCTCTCCTCTCTAACACCCTATTCCAGTGAACTCACCAAGCTCCACATGGCCAAAATGAGGGACAAAGTGCATTCACCCAGGTTCCAGTCCAGCCACTCCTTCCCTTGGCAAGTCCAGTCCAGTCTCCACCCCCTCCTACCTTAGACTTTGTCCTCCACAAGACTTCTACAGGATCCAGAGTCGAGCAACAGTATTATGTTAGCAGCTGAAGTTCACTTCTGCACATAGGTTCTGGAAGTAGGGGTGCTGCCACACCCCCTGACCTGAAGTGGTTTCCATTATATACAGGGTTTACAGTTGGTTCAATCAGGCATAAGCTTTCATGGGTAAAAAACCCAGATGCATCTGAAGAAGTGGGTTTTTTACCCATGAAAGCTTATGCCCAAATAAATCTGTTAGTCTTTAAGGTGCCACCGGACTCCCCGTTGTTTTTGTGGATACAGACTAACACGGCTACCCCCTGATAGTTGGTTCAATGGCTCTCAGGACACCCACTATACAAATTGTTCCAGCATCCCTGCTCTGCTTCCACATGCACCCTCTTGTGCCTGGACATCAGGGACAAAAGCTACAAGTTACTCTGGCCAATATTACTCAAATCACTTTGCAGAAGGAAAAACAAACCCTGAAGAAAGGCACAGCCACAGCCAGGCCATTACATCAGCACTAGTGGGGGTGGAACAGCCAAGGGAGTGAGATGGAGTAGGGGTTGATTGACATTAATAAAAGTGTTTGACAAGGGGCCATTGTAAGAGGGCCTCAGATGCAGAATTTTGTAAATCACAGGTCTAGTGGGTTAGACGTTGACTTTCTAGTCAGGGTCTTAATCTACTTAGCTCAAGTCGTAACCATGGTTTCTGAAACGGTACTTCACATCATGTCCTCTTGGTTACGCTTGCTGTTAAATCATGTTCAGCACTGATTCAACCGCACCTGCTGGTGACATCCATTGTCAACAATGGGTAATTCTGATAGTGAGGACAAAGCTTTATTACAGCTGAGATGACAACAGGCCCCCAAGACAAGGCTTCCATTTTGTATTCTACTTTGTTATGTTTGTGCTTTGTACATGTCTGTATTTTCACAGTTGAAAACAAAAAAGGGCAAGCCTTGTGAAACTGGAGATCAGCAAACATTGAAGATGCTGTAATACAATTGCAAAAATATTTCATTTATTATGAATAAATAAATAAATAATGATAAACATTTATATTGTGGTAACCCCCACTGGCCCAATTGTGATTGGGACCCCATTGTGCTAGGAAGTGTACAAACTAAGGCCCTATTCCTGCAGTGACTTATGCATGTGATTAGCTTTATCCAATGTGACTAGTCCCACTGAATTCAGTCAAGATCAATATGTGTAAAGTTAAGCACAAGCATAAATCTTTGCAGGAATAGAAAACGGACCATCCCTGCCCTTGAGGGCTTCATTTCACAGGCTTCCCAGATAAGTTTGGGAACCTTTCTGTCCCTATAATGTAAACCCATGGGGTGATTCAAGTTAGAAGGAAGGTGAGAATCATCCAAAGAGAAGATCTGTTACTCTGCATTGGCTCTAGCCTGTAGCACCCTCCATTGCCCTGGGTTCCTGGCAGCATGTCTCCATTGGAGTCACACTACCAGGTATTCCCCCAGGCCTGCCAGTAAAAAGTGAGATGAACTCCTATGACTAATAATAAATCACCGCCACCCCCATGCCAACCTACAAAAACAAACAAAAAATGACTTAGGCTAGCATAAGTGGGCTATTTTTAATAGCACATATATACTTTATCTGTGATTTCCATTAGATTTTTTCCTCAGGTCTCCTCTCTGCTCCTTTTCCCACTGATTCTGGGTAAAACCCTGCCCTTACCAAAAATCAAAAGGAGTTTTAACATGGCCAGGATTTCATTCACTGTATTCGGCTTTGAATCTGCTGATCTGTTCAATTTTTCATCCTTTCATTTTCTTTCTCTTGCTCCTTATTTCATCGTCTCCCCGAGCACATCAGAAATACTACAACATTCCAATTCAAGTTGAACTTATGAACCCTTGGTCTCTAGGTGGGTTTGATATTAAAAGAAACAAGTTCATCTATTTCAAAATAATAATGCTTGGTGTATAAAAAGAAAAATACTTTAATTCACAGCCATCCGAGTGGTGTCTGACTATTTGCATAGTTAAAAAAATAGGTTCTGGGTCTTTTGGTTTTACGTCTTGCTTTTTTGATGAAAAAATGCATTTGCCTAACTCATCTACCACCCGCCACAAAACCCAAATAAACAGCATGCCTCTGTATTGGCCTCATCCTGCCTGTACAGTGGCACAGACTGAGCATATATAAGTGTGTGTCTGTGGACTTCCCCCTCTTTATGTGCCATAGATCTATCACAATGGGACATGGAGGAAGAGGTAGGATTTGACCCTTTGTAAGTAGTGAAAAGAAAATCCAACGCTTTACTGTGAACTGTATTAAAGTACAAAGAGTACTTTTTTTAAAAAAATCCCTCTTTCTTTTTGTGAGATCTTCTCCCACAGTCTGCAACTAGAGCTTATCTGCTCCTGGTTCTTACTTGCAGGTGGAAGTGGTTAATTTCTCAAATACCATGTAAATAATGTTGCATTGTCATTTACACCAGTGCAAGATGGGTGATGGGCACCTGTGCCGCTACTAAAGCAGAATTCTATAGTTGATACCTTCTAAATGCAGGATACAATGTATGACAAAGATCCCAAACAAGAGACACGAAGACATTATTCATGCGGGAAACTTAAAAGGGTGCAGGACTCATTTCTGTAGCATCAATAATGATTTCCATAACCTGTTCCATGATTCTGTATTTCTACTGTAAATACTTTTCTACAATAAAAGTGCTAAGGACACACATTTTGTGTGAAACCAATGTGCATTTGGGACTAAAATAAGAGATGTCCCTTAAAAAAGTTTATTTGAGGCTACATCTACCTGATGAGCTAAAGATGCCAGTTTCAGGCAAGTTTTTACCCAGCACAGCTCAGCTATGTCTCTGCTGCCACTTCCATTGCTACCACAACTACAATACTATTTATACTTGCACTAGCTTGACCAGAGCTAGTACAAATATGCGTACATGAGAAGGGGAATTACATCCCTAGCTCATAGTATAGACAGCCTGAGAGGTATGTTCTATTTGCACCAAAAGTAGGGTTTAGCATCTACTTTGTATGAATGTAAAAGACTATACAAAATTCAAATCAGTGGAGAATCTAGATCCAGAACTAACTTTGGGATAATCCTACACAGTTCCCATATTCTGGTCAAAAGTATATAAAAATTCCTCAGTCTATATCCAAAACCTGTTTCTGAAAGTACCTTGTGGAAAACGTGAAATGCATAATGAGGGCTGCGATTCACAGTAGTTTGTTCTAAATTGCAGACATGAAAGTTTCAAATTTGGCTCTTTTGAAACATTTCTGAGCTTTGTGTTCATGAAGTGAACTAACATGCTCATTTACAATGAAAAGCTTTTCTAGTCATTCTTTGCCTCTTTTTGGATTTGTATATCACTCAGCACATTTTGATTGAGGGTCTGACTCATGATGCATAGGAATGCTTTTGTATAAGTTACACAAGAAGGGCATGTGGCTTGATTGTCTTTATAATTAATATAATATACATGATTATGAAGCCCTATGTAAAACAAAAATATAAAAATATAAAAAGATTAAGATGCAGATAACTATAAAAATCATACACAAATAAGCTTGCAAAATAACTTTTATATTAGACATAAAGGCCAGGTCAGCAAAACGTGTCCAAATGCCATCATCAAATTGTAAAACTTAGGGGTTTAGATTCTTTATTGACACATAAATGTCTTTTAAAATAAAGTGGTCATGAATCTAATTTTTGCTGTGCTTTCCCTGTTGGATCCCAGGGGAAAATTCTTAACATCTGCTTCCTATTCAAAGGTGGTAAATTGAATTCAAAACTAGAAAAAGACTTTCTTCCCAAGAGTTGCATAACTAATTAAGATATGGTCAAGAAGATGAGCCTTAAATAGTCCTGGCAAAGTAGTAGTTGAGAGGCATTTACATATCCTGGGACAACATCTTGAGGGTGATGGGTATTCTGATCACTGATGGGTATTTAAAAGCACTCTAACTTCTTATATGCTACCATCAAATAAAAAGTCACTGATTTCTATACATAGCACTGTACAAATGTATTCTCTTCAGAGCTCTTGTTTAGCCTAGAAAGAATAATTGATAATGTGGTATATATAGCTATGTAATTGCTTTCTTTGCACTGCATTTTTAATGGTCTAAGAGTTGGCTTTCTGCAGGACTAACTACCATTTGGCAAAGATGTCATGATGCAGAACGTGACACAAGAAAGTTACTACACTCTTTGATAGAGACATTTCTTTTATTCTAATGTATTTTACCACTCTCCTCAATCTAAGAGTCTTTAAAACAAAGCATATGATTGGCTACTTATTGCATATGGAAAACGTAAGAGAATTGTATATTATTCATAGCAGAGTTTGTGTGAACAAATTAATTTTAAAATCATCTTATTTTACTATTTTGTAAGTCTAGGTTTGAATCATTGTGTGTTGATTACATTAGAAAGCATGGCTAGTGTAGCCAAGCTCACCCAGTGAGGGAGGAATTTGCAATCCATGTTCACCTGAAGCATCACCAGGCAACAGCTACAGGTTAAAAAAACAAAACAAAACAATCTAAAACTTGTTAGTTCCTGTAGTGGAAATTCTAAAATGGGATTTTTTTCACTAAATCTGATGTGTTTCACTTGTAATCCAATAATGGGATTTCTACCAAACTTCTCATGTCTTAAACAATTTGCAAAAACAGTAGAACCTCAGAGTTATGAACACCTCAGGAATGGAGGTTGCTTGTAACTCTGAAGAAAATGCAACAAAGAGTCCTGTGGCACCTCAAAGACTAATAGATGTATTGGAGCATAAGCTTTCGTGGGTGAATGCCCACTTCGTCACATGCATCTGATGAAGTGGGCATTCACCCACAAAAGCTTATGATCCAATACATCTGTTAGTCTTTAAGGTGCCACAGGACTCTTTGTTGCTTTTTACAGATCCAGACTAACACGGCTACCCCTCTGATTCTGAACAAAATGTTATGTTTGTTGTTTCAAAAGTTTACAACTGAACATTGACTTAATACAGCTTTGAAACTACTCTGCAGAATAAAAATTCTGTATTCCCTTTTTTTTTAAGTTTACGTTTAACACAGTACTGTACTATATTTGCTTTTCTGTGTGTGTCTCCGCTGCTTCCTGATTGCGTACTTCCAGTTCCAAATGAGGTGTGTGGTTGACTGGTCAGTTCGTAACTCTGGTGTTCGTAACTCTGAGGTTCCACTGTAAAGAGAAGGCAGCTAAACCTGCCCCTTGCCACAGCTGAGCTAATGAAGGAGAGGGGAAAACAATGATTGTTTCCAGCATATCATTTTTATATTCTCTAGTGAAGTTGCAGTAAGATGAATGTCTGGTTAGCTGTTTGAGGTAGCAGTCCAGCACTCTTCAAACCCTGTTGATCACTGAATACACTTACAATAGGAAATGGATGGTTTTAATTACCAGTACATAAACATATAATGCAGCAACATCCCAAATCTGTTTGCAGGGGATTCGTCAATTTTGGAAAAAGAAAAACAAACTGGACAAAATCCCACCTCCAGAATATAAAACCCAGTTGATTTTGCTCAAATGTAATATCAGCACAGGGGGCTGGAGCAAAGGGTTGGAAAACATTGAAATAACGACAGGAGAAATCAACGGTCTATTACCATTTTTTTAAATGCAATCTAATCACAGGGAATAAAATAACTTATTTTCATAAAGGAAACCATAACAAAAAAGTCAAGGAGCAATTCTTAGGATGGAGAATTTGATAGTAGCTCCCAAAATTATTAATGGAAGTAGTAACAGTATGTGTTCAAGTCCCCACATATTAATACTATATCTCCAACTCCTCACTCAGTGTTCTAGTAAAATAATGCCATGATTTAGGACATTATAGGTACCCCTTTTCATCTCATGTTTAGAGTAGTAATTGAGGTGCTCCTGTTTTGGAGTCTGACATAGGACCAGTAGTATCACAGAACTTAAAATACACAACTAAAAAAAGAAGACAGGTTGAAATCAATATAAAAAAATTTAGCATTGTAAACACCAGAGATATAGGAGCAGATGCTGCTTGTGAGCAATTGTAATCTGTGACTGAAGGCTATCAACGCCTAACCCTTCAGCACAACATACATTTTATCCACACTAAATCTTCTGATGAGTGCATATTATTGCTTGCAATTTGATATTACTTTTCTCTACTTGGAGCACTTGCCAGAGGATAAAGTTAGAAAAATAAATGAAATCTAAAAGACTAAGGAAGGAAGTAGCACAAAAAAAGCATTTAGCCCTGGATCACTGTGGACACATTTTTATTAGTGACAGGTAATGTGAAATGAAGCATAAACTGAAATCAAACCCATCTTTAAGGTTACACTAAACTGAACTGACAAGAACACTACATGGAGGGGAGGGGGAAGAAATGGATTGCTATATAGTGCTTTGATCTTCACAAATGACAGTGCACAGTGCTTAAATATAAAACCAGAAGAAGTGGAATTCAAGGTAGAGGAGAGATGGAAAACAAGAGGAGGTGTAAGCTATAACCTGGAACTTCAACTCCCCAAGTCCAGACAGATGCCAATCCTTATTGGTAAAGGGGATTGAGGGAGAAAAGGATGGTGGAGAAGGAGAAATAACAGAAGTGGGTTACTGATATTTAACAGTGCTGTCAATATGTACTCAGTCCTATATTTAGCTTCAGCATAAGACCATAAAAGAAACAAAGAATAGAGGAAAATCAAGTGGTAGCCTAGGCAGACATTGAGTTTACTCTGAGACTGGGTTTGATTCCTGAGATTACAAATGCAGTTAAAGAGTAACATTGCTAAAAACAGCTAACAGATACTCTCTCCGGGCATTTTAGAAGACTATGGACAATGTCAGTCAAAGGAAACATTTTTCTATGCGGTTTATTGAATCTAGCAGCTCAAAAACAGGCCCCACAGATTGCTGTCTTGAAATGAGAAAAGAAAATTAAAATAGCAAGACAGGAAAATCAACCTGTTATGTTCAAACTTAATATTCCAGTACATATCTGCAAACATTCCCCACCAAAGCCAATTTCCAGGACTCCTATAAGGCCATCTGCATCAACCAATATGGGGAGTGGTGTTCTTTAGCAAGTCAGAACTGCAGGCATTTGCAGCTTGAGGTGGGCGGCTGAAACAGGTGTTGGATGAAATGAGTGCTGGTAGAGTGAAGTTGGTTAGGAAGTTATTTATTAGAATAAGTTATTCATTAGAATCTCTGGCCTTGGTACTGATTTCCTTATTCCAGATTCACAATGGTGTAACTTCATTGAGTCACGCCTAATTTATACCAAGGCAGAATCAGTCATTTGTCTCTCGACAAAAAAAACAACAACAACTAGTTTATATAACTGGTAATGGAAAATAACGCTAATTTCAGTTTTACCGACAGTACCTCTATTAGCGGGACAGCTTTGCATTTGTTTCTGTGGTCCGCATTCTCTTGAGCCTCCTCTGTGGGCAGAGGTGCTAGAGAGACTTGCAGTGCGCTGCCATCTCAGTAGTATTCCTAGTACACCCATACAACAGAAACCACCTTAACATGGCATGTTCGTAGACAGTCTAAGGCCTTGGCTACACTTACCCGCTAGTTCGACGGCTGGAAATCGAACTTCTGGGTTCGACTTATCGCGTCTAGTCTGGACGCGATAAGTCGAACCCGGAAGTGCTCGCCGTTGACTGCGGTACTCCAGCTCGGCGAGAGGAGTACCGCGGAGTCGACGGGGGAGCCTGCCTGCCGAGTGTGGACCAAGGTAAGTTCGAACTAATTCGAACTAAGGTACTTCGAACTTCAGCTACGTTATTCACGTAGCTGAAGTTGCGTACCTTAGTTCGAATTAGGGGGGTAGTGTAGACCAAGCCTTAGTCTGCAGAGACTTGGACTACGCTTTTTATCTAGAGGTGGGCACTTCATCTCAGGATATAAATACATTAACAGAAATATCTTGGAATCTTTCAATGCTTATCTTTCACATAATTAAATATTTTTAACTAAAGGTTTTGGTTTTATCTTTTCATTTTAATCTAATAAACAATAATTATTTTGAATTGTGAAGCATTACTTCATCCCCAGCAATGTAATGGCAGTAATCCATATGACTTGTCCAAAGATGCAAAAACAGAAAGGAGTTTTGATGTCTTACTTTCAGATCGAATCGAATCAATGAAAGTGCAAGTCAGGAATGTTTATTTTCTCCTGACCAATTTAACCTCTTCTCAAATATCTACAAAGAGAAATGCTGGATGAGATTTCAATTCCACTCACAGGAAGGAAATAACATTTTTGTTGTGCAGATAATCAAATAAGATATTTACAAGACTTGGCTGACTGAACCAATTATTCCAGTCCAAGCTTTGTATTTCAGATAAACAAATAAGTACATAATGAACAGCCTGTTCCTAAGAGAAGTGCATAATTGTCTAAGGTGGAGGGATGTGAACAGTAAAAATTAGTCTGAAAATGGGTATTCTTGCATTCATCAATTTCAATATCGACAGCAGTAATAATCCTACGTATCATCTTTGTCATTTCTTATATGAGTTTCAATACAAGGGAATGTCCAACAGATTTGTTTCCAGTCTATGCCCTTACTTATGCTGAATATTACCTTACTACTCATAATGTAAAGTCCTTAACTGTCAGTAAAGATGTCAGAATTTGGCCCTATGTTCAAATGCACAATCAGCCACTATTATCCCATGTAGTTCATAGCCTGCTTCTGCTATTCACATGGTGACAAATACGGTTGAGATTACTCCTTTAACATCCCCACCATAATGTAGGATGCTACTATTTCAGTGCAACCCATGGACCTATCTCCATATTCTGTTATCTTACAGAGATCATCATCAAATAAATGCGCTGCAGGGAATGATGGAATATAGCCAAACTGAAGCTGAAATTGCTAGGCCATAGCCACAGATTGAAAAAAGATTGAGCAGCACCAGCCAGTGTAATCATGAGTGTGTCCCAGCTCTAAAAAGCCTCATACCCCAATGTGTAGACAAAATAACAGCAAACCTTCTAAGATGCAGAGAGTATTATTAAATTGATTACAAGTTTAATGAAGTGTCTGTTTAAGAGGATATAATGCTCTGCTGCTCAAAGTGAGAATCTCCTAAGAATAAGTATCCCATCCTTGACTTTGTTTTTCAGATATGATAAGAGACTAGCAAATACTCCAATTCATTTAACTTATGAAAGCAGGACATACATAAAAGGAACGTTGGGAGTGAAAACAGGCAGAAAACAGTAAATAGAGATTACTTATGTGGGCAGGATGAGGAAAACTTACAGAACTGAGAAAGATACTAAATAGGGTTACTTTGACAAAGATGGTCAAATATATCAAGTGAAAAATGAACTGCATTAAAACATTTAAGTAAATGTTCATAATCTAGGCTTTAGAGGAAGAACTACTTAACACTTCTCATTTACCCCTCTCAGCACACTTAGTAATCTCATTTTTCAAATATGAAATGTGAAAGCATGACAGTCATATCTGCAAAATTATAACTGCCTGTCTATTCAACTTCATACCTTGAATTACTCAAATGTATTAGTATTCTTAAGCCCTTTATATTTTTTTTACAAAAAGGAAAGGAAAATGCCATAGCAAAATACTACTTTATGAAAGTTGTGGGCCTGATTTATAGTGGTATACTATAGAGGACCAATAATTGCAAATGAGGTCACTGGGGGCCACAGGTACGCAGCACCTCTGAAAAGCAGGCCTATATCGGTACTTCATCAAAAAAGAACTTTAGGAAAATGTCAAGATCACATGGTTAAGAAATAAACACACAACCTTAATTATGCCTTGTAATAAATATAAATTATGATGCTGTCTTTAATTATATAATTATATACTATTTCTCAAATTATATGCCATGCCATTTTTCTACACTCAAATATCTATGTGAAGAATATTTCATTATTTTCTACTTAAACTAACTTCCATAATAATCCTTCTAAATGTATTGATGTAAACATTTCATGCAATCTCAGTAATTCTATGATGTTTATTTCAATAATTTTGCAAGGTGTTATGGAGTGTACCCTTTCTTTTCCATCAGCCCTACAGACAGAGAGTAAAACAGTTGGCTACGAAGCTAACTTAGCTACATACATACAGCATGGATTTCCCAGCCTGCAATTTGGGAGATGAGATTGTTAGCTGTGAAATCCTGCCCTGTTGCAATTTAGCCATAAAATAGCTAATACTAGTTAAGAATCTTTCTGGAAGAAATGTATGGTCCTGTGTATACAAGGCATGCACAGAGTATTCTTTGCAATAACTGGCTTTCCTGTTTAAAAATGTTTCATAGGCTTTAGTTAGATTATACAATTGGATTTCCGCCAAGTTTCACAAACAGGTAACTCAGGAAGAGTTGCAGAGTCTAATTTTGGATTTGGTGGTATAACATTTATCCTTTTCATTGGGTATGAGGGATAGTTAACAATTTCACATGCATACTGCTAACACTAATGATCACTTAGCTGCATCTACCCTGTGGAAATAAATTTCTCTAACAAATGTGCAAATTTAAAATGAGAAAATGTGTATCGCTAGTAAATGTTTGCTCCAGTGAGGCTGATAAACTGCATCCAAACACTGAACGCTCAAGCTACAGTGAGGCAGATCGGCTGTTGGTGTAAACTGTCATAGTTCCATTGAAGTCTGTGGAGCCATTACAATTTATACCAGCTACTGCCCCAGTGTCTCTCTTTTGCTTTTGACCAAAAAGGTTATAAAAACATTTTAATCTTCCAGACAAACATTGTATTTCCATAACAACTTCTCAAGGGCCTCTTATCCTAAATGACCGGGGGCCTGCTCCTGCTCCCAATGAATTAATAACAAACTCCCATTGATTTCAGTAGAAGCAGGATAGGTAGGGTTACCATACGTCCGGATTTCCCCGGACATGTCCTCCTTTTGTGTGCTAAAAATAGCGTCCGGGGGGAATTTGTAAAGCACTCACAATGTCCGGGATTAGCAGAGCGAGTGGCTGGGAGGGCTGCAGGGAAGTCCCGGGCTGGACTCAGGAGCAGCTGTAGAGGAGCCGGATCCGCCCTGCATTCTGAGCCAGCAGCTCCCTTGCAGCCCAGTCCAGCAACACTGTGCAGGGCCAGACCGGGTTTTGTTGTGCAGGGCCAGACCGGGTTTTGTTGTGCAGGGGAGCTCAGCCACGTGTCCGGCTCGGCTGCACAGAGCCCAACACTCTGTTCTGAGCAGCAGGGTAAGGAGATCAGGGGGCAGGAAGGTTCTGGAGGTGGAGGTCAAGAAACGGGGGGGGCTTTTTGGGGGGAGTGGAGAAAGTTTTGGGCAGTCAGGGTACAGGTAGGGGGTAGGGTCCTGGGGGGCAGTTGGGGGGGGTCTTAGGAGGGGGCAGTTAGGGGACAAGGAGCGGGGGGGGGTAGGGGGCTGGGAGTTCTGGGGGGGGAGCTGTCAGGGGGCAGGAGTGCGGAGAGGGATCGGAGCAGTCAGGGGACAGGGAGCAGAGGGGTTTAGATGGGTTGGGAGTTCTGGGGGGGGCTGTCAGGGGGCAGGAGTGCGGAGAGGGATCGGAGCAGTCAGGGGACAGGGAGCAGAGGGGTTTAGATGGGTTGGGAGTTCTGGGGGGGGCTGTCAGGGGGCAGGAGTGCGGAGAGGGATCGGAGCAGTCAGGGGACAGGGAGCAGAGGGGTTTAGATGGGTTGGGAGTTCTGGGGGGGGGGCTGTCAGTGGGTGGGGAGTGGTTGGATGGGGCGTGGGAGTCCCAGGGGTCTGTCTGGGGGTGGGGGTGTGGATAAAGGTTGGGGCAGTCAGGGGACAAGAGGCAGGGAGGCTTAGATAGTCCTGGGGGGCAGTTAGGGGCAGGGGTCCCAGGAGGGGGTAGTCAGGGGACAAGGAACGGGGGGAGGGTTGGGAGGTCAGGGGGGGGCGGGAAGTGGGAGGGGCAGGGGCGGGGCTAGGGCGGGGCTCCTCCCGTCCTCTTTTTTGCTCGCTGAAATATGGTAACCCTAGGATAGGACCCTGGGTGACAGAGCAACCTCCTCCCTGGTGGAAATGACCTGTGCAAATCTCAGCTCTATTTAATCCCTCAGCATTAAACCACCAAATTTTGTCATCTTTACTTGGACAAAACAATCACTGAAACTTTTGCAAAGGGACTGCTCCGTGCAAGAAAAATAAGTCTACTCACCGGACTGCAGACTGGGAACTTGCTGCTTTATTTAACTGCATCAAAACAGAGTTGGGGGTGGGACTGACTAAACAGGAAGTAATGCAAGGGTAGAGCATGGCACCAAGCTGTAATACTCTAAGGCTTGGTCTACACTACCCCCCCTAATTCGAACTAAGGTACGCAACTTCAGCTACGTGAATAACGTAGCTGAAGTTCGAAGTACCTTAGTTCGAATTAGTTCAAACTTACCTTGGTCCACACTCGGCAGGCAGGCTCCCCCGTCGACTCCGCGGTACTCCTCTCGGCGAGCTGGAGTACCGCAGTCGACGGCGAGCACTTCCGGGTTCGACTTATCGCGTCCAGACTAGACGCGATAAGTCGAACCCAGAAGTTCGATTTCCAGCCGTCGAACTTGCGGGTAAGTGTAGCCAAGGCCTAAGTAACCCAGCTAACCCCTTGATGTTCACTTACTTCAGAAACCAGTAGAAGTTTTGCCTGAATAAGCACCCCCAGTGATGCAAAGGAGTTTACACAGATAAGTTTACCCTTCAGATTTTATGTACATTTGCAAATCTCACTCTGATTTTTACCTTCATTCAGACACCTTCTTTATCATATTGAATACCTGCATAAGTCTCTGCTATGGTTGACTTTGCATTGTACTTTGGTCTGCAATGTCATTAAACTGATTCACTTCAGCTTTATGAATGAACCATCAGGAATCTCTCTAGTATTACATAGGTTATAGTCTTCCTTAATGCCATGAAACGCTTAAAAAATCCAAACTTAAGTGAAAAGTTCAAGAATGCAATTTTTAATTCTTTCTTAAAATCTCTAGTCCAGAAAACAAAATATTATTAAAATATTTATCAACTATTTGGTAACAGACTAGTTCAAAGGGCAAAATTCTGCTCCCAGAGTTAGACATTGTTTCACTCTGGTATTCTGCTCTCTTTATACACACAGATCAAGGGACTGTCATCCGTGTAGTGAGAGCACAATACTGGAATTGAAAATCACTGTATGAATCTGAGAGCAAAATTTTGCTGATGCTTTGGTGGAGTATTTAATCAGTTGCATGGAAGGAGTATATGACAGGAGATAAAAAGACAGAGATCATCTCTATGGAAACCACTATGGTCTACTTCAGCAGTAAGGGATATCACAAGAATGAACTATTCTAACGTTACAAGGAAGTCTAGTAATGGAGAAAGTGCGATTTGAAACCAGTGCCTCCATGGCCAAAATTTTATATAGAATTATATAAAATGGTTCACATAAATTGCACCGGAGATTTTACCAGCAATTACCACTAATGAAGTGATCAAAGATGAAGTGGTTCTGTTGTGCTATAGCATAATAATGTGTTCCCTGAAGTTCCTGTCACTATTGCATATGTTTAAATGAGAAGAAGTAAAATACCATGATAGCGGTTTTGGAAGATGACTTAACCTTAGATCTCATTTAATACAATAGTAGTCATTGATGGACTTCAGTCTTACAGAAATGACCCCTTAGCATGCGGTTTCACTCTGCAAAAATCTCTGTGTAAAAATGGCACTGTCTTACTCAACACATCTGCTCCCAATGTATATCTGAGATATATTTGCTTACTTCAGTGACAACATGACATTTTTACAGATTTTTATTCTTAACCCAGATCTAATAGTTAAGGCAGAGTGAACTAGATTCTGTTCTTCCTTGTGCATCATCAACAGAATTGTTTACTGTGTTCCAATCAGTCACACCTGCACAAATCCATTGAAGGCACAAGTGTCAGCAATGGCCTAATTTGCTAGCTGCAAAATTTCAAAACTTTCAGTATAAAATGGCAGATTTCTGTGGAAAACTTCCCCCACTTTTCAGCCAGTTCTGACAGCTGGTGATGATGCTCAAGAAGGAAGGAGCATAGTTTTTAGTATGATTATTATTATTAATTACTGGTACAGCACCAAAACATGCAATAAGTACCTTAGAGAACAGATAATTAGACTGGCTCCTGTGCCAAACAGCTTACAGTCTAAGGAATAGTGAACATATATGAGGACTAGGGCAAGCAAGAAGAAATGGGACAGGACAGGACAAGTTCATAAGATCATGCAGAGACTAAGTAGGTGCCAATATATTTCACGTGAACAGGTTTTATTTTCTTCCCAGTCACCTAAAGTATTTATTTTGTAAGTTTAATTATTTCACTTCTAATAGGCTTTGTGCGAGGGATCGCAGACCTCAAAGTGAGGCCCGCAGGTCCCCAGATGGTGCTCAGACCACAGCTGCCACTCAGCAGCTCACCTAGCCCTTGGAGAAGGAGCATAACTATCAAACTGAGGTTAAATTTGCAGGACTGAGTTTTAGAAAAAAAAATTTTTACTTGTGAAATGAGCAAATCTAATAGGCAAAAATCACTAAAAGGGAAATATGGAACTTTACAACGGAGCCTCACAATTTTTAGAATAGAACTTCACTTTAAACATCTCGGCCACAGTTAATTGGCTGTTGTTGTAAATCTTTGACATTTATTATATAATTTCAGTAGTTAGGGTACTGTGATTGGGGAGGCTCATATTAAGCCTTTTTTAAACATTTACAACTTTGGGAGAAAATTATCTCTTGGGCTAAAATTTCTAAAGTTACTTTTGTCTCCTAAATATATATTTATTAAGTCTAGTAACATTCTATTTTGATAATTTTTACTAAACCAAGTATAGAAGACAATGACTGAAATCCTGGTCCCATTGGGGTCAATAGAAGTTTTACCATTGACTTCACTAGGGCCAGCATTTCACCCAGTGTGTTTTTCATGTTTAAGAATATCCATATGTGCCTTTCTTGAACATGGGTGTGACAGACTGACAGTATCCTGCAATATTTTGAATGAATGTTATTGAATTAAGTTTATCATCTTTGGGATTCATTGTATTAAAAATGCAATTGTGTATGTGTGATTGCAGAATTGTACATATGTACCTTCTGTAGGAGACTGACTAATGCAATCTCTGGAAGATAATAGGAACTTCAAAGGACTTTTTGGAACAGTATCTGTGAAGTGAATTTCTTACCTAAGAAATGCAAAAGACCTACTTGAATCTACTCTTTTGAAGCTATGTCCTGGGGAGAAAAACCCATGGTTAGTAATTACCTGCGCCTGGAAACTCTAGTTCGAACACCCTTGACCTGCATAAAGGATGGAGTAACATGTTATGAGTGTGTTTTTCGGAATTGAAGCTGTGATGAACTTGTAACCACATGGAATCCGCTTGGGTGAGGGTTTCAAGGAGTGCTTCTGCCATGGTCCATGTAGGATTAGGTGAACTCTGGTAAATTTATTAGTATGCATGTTGATTCTTTTATTGTTTTTAATATGTTTTCTCTGTAGTGCTTTTTATCTTAAGAATAAAGTAGAAAGAACTGTATGGTACTTATAACTGTTGCAATCACTCTTACTAATCTCTGAACAGGAAGCAACCAGTTGTGCTTGGGTAACCTGTCCCTGCTGGGAATAACACAGTGAAGGCAGGAAACTGCAGCCTGGATATACCCCAGTCAGAAGGAAGTGAGAGATAGGTCTCCACCCAAGAAAGGCAATAGTTAGGGAGCTGGAAGTGTGCAAGTGGGTGCTTTGCTGGGCCACTGAGGGGAAACAGAGGTTCATTTGCCCTGAACTGTGATACAGGGGTTCAAAACCAGCTACTCAAAATTTCAACTTTTCCATAGACCTAGTAAATGAGAACACGTGCCGTTGACATGTTCAAAGATAATTTAGTATAGAAGTATTTGGAGTTCACAGAGTTTGTAAAACCATTTTCTCTAAAGGTGTTTGAAAAAAAATAAATCTCTTGATGGTCACAGGTATGGTGATGTTGATATTCCCAAAGAGAGGTTTCTGCTTTAAGTCTATCCATCACTTGAGACATAATTGAATGTTTATTGGTTTTAGGCTAGACACAGATGAAAAGCCAGAGGATTTTGTAGCAATTAAAATAAGCTGAGCCAGCCCTCTGATAAAATTTATCTTTCAATACAGCTGAAAAAATATATCTTCTGCTTTCTGACAGAGCTTCCAGTGCTTCTCTTCCAAAAATTGATAAGGAATATATTTGTTTATTTTGTATGAACATGGTATTAAGTTCCTTTAATGCCCAAGAAGAATATGAAAAGAAAGTGTAGGATAATTCAAATTCAAAACGTCCATCTAATCTGATCTTCTTCCCATCGGAGAAATATAGTTATTTAATCAGAAATTGGAATATATGTTCCAACATTAATAGTAGAAACCTTTTAAAAAAGACAGATGTTTTCTGTTACATATATGTAGAGGTTATGCTGATTCAGAGAGACACAAGTCTTTCTGAGGCAGGAATAGACTGGAAAGTTCGGAGACCCAGCTTTCTATGATCTTGGGATGAGGTATGTTGTTACTTTAAATCATGGCAAATTAATGGTTATGATGCAAAAATCAGTTGAAACTCAGTGGTTTAGAGTGAGCTTCATGTTGAGAGTTTGAGGTCCTTCAATCAATGATCCAAAATTAAAGAGATACAAACCACTGTGGAATTAAACCAAAGAGTATTTGCATGACATGTAAGATGTGAAACAGCTAAGTTTTGAGTCAGCTCTCATACTAGTAGACCTAGCTGACATATGGGGGTTAATGCAGAACAACATTTTATACCTGACAGGTATCTAGCAACTAAAAATCTATTTGTAGCATTACATTATGTTAACTATAGGAATAAAAGCTCTTGGAAAAGAAATTATAATAGTAATAAAAATAATAAGGTCTATCTGTGAGATTAGGAAGGTGTTTAGGGTTTTTTGTTTTGTAAAAGAGTTACAGTGTATGTTTTAATGTCAGTTTTGAGAATGTGCAATTATTTTATTGTCACTGAACCACATCTAACAAATGTAAAACTAGACATTGTTGATTTCTTAAGTGTACCTCCCATTCCACCTCAGCCCAAGGCTCTTGGGACCCTGCACCAAATTCAATATAAAGTAGTAAATACTCCTAGGTTTCCAGCTGAAAAAGACAAGATGGTAGGAGATTAAATAAAAAAAAATGGAGTTTAACATTTTTGATAATGGACAAAACCCTACACTAAACATACATGCATGCTTTCCTACTAATGCTTTGCATTTAAGCAATTGCTGTATTTGCCACTTGGTGATGTGAGAGGGGAAGGTATCTGATCTGAGCACACATGAATAGAAAGACAAAGCAAAAGGAGATGGTTTTGACTGAAGCAAGGACTCACACCACTGAGGATTTTTACAAAAACAATAGAATCAATTGATCTCCTATGGAGGGCCAATGGAAAGTAAGCAGGACAAGGGGGATGTTATCATGATACATAGTATGTTTTCCTTTGGATTTATCTCCACAGTGATTTGCTATAGTCAACAGAGAGCACTAAAGGGAAGTCTGTGTCTTTTTCATAAAGCACATACTGGATGATCCTATTTCAATAAGCTTGTGAAAGGTGGAAAAACCTCTAGGTGCCTACAGGATGGGGTAGAGGAATTCCTTCCTGACCTAAACTTCCACCAGTTCACAAGGCAATTTTACAAATGAGTTCTCAGTGATGTCAGCTAGAGGATTTTTTCTTCCTTATAACAGTACGCTCTGGAAATGTGCCAAAATCAATAGGCTCTAATATTAGGAAAGGAAATTTCCAGGCCTTCTAATCAGTTATTAGAAGCTATATTAGTGTGCGCCTAACTGGGGAAGGTTGAGAGGGGAAATGGGATAAAAATACTAGGATATAGGCCAGACTATTACCTATTTTTGGTTACCAGAAAAAAATCATTTAATCATTTAATGTTAGGTAAATTCTTTCACTGGAGTACATGGCATTTAAGATATAGAAGTTTAATAGAATAAGGCACCCTTTCATAGCACATTTTATAAGCCTGTTTACAATATTATGCAAGATTGCTGCTATAGAATAAGTGGAGTTAATAAACTATGATGCCTTATATCTGTCTCTGTTTTTATCTGCCTTTGATTCCACTTTCAAGGAAGGATTGTATGCTCCTGAACAGAAAGTGCAGTGTTGTGCAGTTGTTATATCAATTTGGTTTGGTTTTACATTGTTATTTTGAACAGTTACTCCCAGTAAGAGCATTCATGGTAATTCAGCCAAATGGAAAATGCTGCATGTGTGTCATACAGACAACATTACATTTACTGAATTATGCTGTTTTCAAAAATTTTATTAAAGAGAGAATCAAAAAAGGTAGGTGAATTTGGTTGATCTGATTAGCTAATGTCAGTCTTAAGCTTTGACTTTTACAAAGCAAAATTCAGAGGTTGGAATTTCATTAGTTTCAAGTGTTGAATTTTGTTATATTATATTCATTAGTCAGACCTAGAGAACCTCAACCTTATTTCCAATGGGATAAATCTTGAGAGGGTATGAGCACCTAAAACATCCCTTGGATTTAGGGTCACCTGTCAGGATTTGGCACGATATAGATGGTGTTTCTTAATGGTAAGTGTGATTTGTCAAGTATATATAAACTCTGGGACTCACTCACTTATTGCTGTATGGAAAGCAAACCACGGGTGGTAACACATATGACCCCACATAGAACTGAACATTCTTTCAGACTCAGGGATATTAGAAAGACTGTGGATCCAACACTATCTGTTCCCAACCACTCACTCACTCACTCATTCATTCATTCAAAGCTCCAACATAGCTTTTGGAAGAAGTGGAGAACCTGCAGATGCAATAAACATAAAGAACTGGTTTCTTTGAGTTAACCTTTCTTTCTCCTTCAAAAATTGCATCTGCAGAACACCACTCTGTGAGATTAATAAGCGGTATGACCCCCTAGGAGGAATAGGGATAAAGATTACAAATTGAATAAAGAATGTAGGAAAGGCTTCCTTGAGGAGTATGGGCTCTGATGAACCAGTCATTCAAGTGAAGGTAGACATACAATTCAAATTATCCACAGTGTGCAGCTGCCACAAATAAGCATTTTTTTAAAGACTCCACAAAGCCATAAGCAAGCCAAAGGAAAGGACTATTGTATTGGCTGCTTCTTGTTCAAAATCTGAAGTACTTGTCTTTCACTGAGCAGCCTTGATGGAACCATAAAAGATCTTCACACTGAGCAGCTGGGTGCCAGGAATCCTATTTAAATAAAGATTGCAGGTCTGCCCTACCAAACTGGGAATCAGATCTAATAGCTGCAACCAGTGAGTAGTGCTAAATAAAAGCATGCACTGGCTGCCCTTCAAATTTCTGACATAGGCTCACCTATTAGTGTTTCCTTCAGAAGTTATAATTAAGTGGTGGAGGCAATATTCCTGTCATTTCAGACCCAGTGGGAAAAACTAGTCAACAAAGTGCACAGCCGCAGTCTGAAAGTAGTGGGCATACTAGACAGTCATAATATCTATCAATATTTAATACTTATATCGTAATAATGCCCAGATGGGCCAAGCAGTATTAGATTCTCATTCTGCTGTGATGTATATGCCCATAAGATGATGCATTTTTGCTTACAAGAGGCACAAAGCTTCTGGGATTGACATTTACATGAAATTGGAAATCCCTGCACCATAGATGGAATGCCAGTCAAAGCAGATGATGAGGGAACAGAGACAACAATGGGATAAGACCCATAGTCATGCCTAGCTTTAACAAAACAAGAAATTATTAAGTCACTTTGCTTCTACTTCAAACTAAAATTTCTTATGAAAGGAAAGGAAGCCCTAGATCATTTGAGAGAGAGAGAGTGTGTGTGTGGAAGGGAGGGCTCAGGGCAGGCGGGCGGATATACAAGATCAAATGCACCCCCACCCCCCCACCCTCCCCGCATTAACCACTACTTTCCAGAAGATTCAGATCCAGTGGTGCTATGGGTGAATGCATTCCAGAATTGGAATCTACAGAGACAATTCTCAAAGGAGAATAAGATAATCATAACAATACACCCCTTTGAGAGACATATATTCTTTCAATTCACACCTCCTTATGCTGAAGAGCATTTAACTTTCAGCCTCATGCTTACCTTCACACTAGGTTAAACTATGCAAAACAATTCACACCCAGTCATCTCTCACTACCTGAACATAACAATCTCAGGTAACAAAATTCATATAAGACAAAAACAGAACAGGCCAAATCCATCTTTGGAGTAACTTCATGAACTTCAGCTGGGCTACTCTGAGGACAAATTTAGTATAAATATAGCATGAAAAAGTCTCTGATGCAACAAAGGAATACTGATCTGACAAAAGAGTGCAATCACAGAAATATGAAATGCATTAGACAGTGGTTATCCTTAAAAGTTTGTCAGTTGCCTTTGAGAATAGGTTTACCTCCTTATTTGGATCATTCTAGTTGTACCATCTAGTAAATATAGGAAAGTTTAGGTAGGACTGAAAATTCTGAGATAAAGTTATTTAATTAAGGCAAAATTGTCAAGTTTTTAAAAAGATCCCTGTAGATTTAATTTATTTAACTCACTCACTACTTTAACTGCTATTAACACATTGTTTTGCCCAATTTCATGATATACTTAATTATTTTAACAAATGAATGTAACAAGTATTTAACATTAATGTGAACTCCCTCAACACAAGAAAATTAATGATAAATAATACAAATGCTTTCCATTTCTATAGCAGAGGATCTTAAAGTGCTATATAAATATTTAATATCGTTTCACAAGGGAGTTAAGAATTATTATCCCTTAATTTTACAGAATGCAGAACTGAGGAATGGAGAGGTTAAATTATTTGCTCACAGTCACATAGCAAGTCTGTGGCATAGCCAGGAATAAATCCCAGAACTCCTGAGTCCCAGTCCACAAGACCATCCTCCCTTCTTATTCCTAGTTAAGCATCACAGCTCCTTTATCTCAGTTCTACTGTTTCCAAGCATCATAGTTTGATAAAGTCTTGCATTGGATTAAATCACAACGAGTAAATTTGTACACAATGGGCCAAATTCTGCACTCAGACATACAGGTAATAAGATCAGTATTAGCATCAGCCATCTGAAAACTAGAGCTACCATTTCCTCTATTTTCTTTTCCAATCCACCACACAGATAAACAGTAGTAGGAACCTATGTGTCAGCTATTTTCACTCTGCCATATCTCCCCACACAATCCACCATGGGAGAGACCAAAAGCAGCAGCAACAAAGAGAGACGTAGAACAAGCTTCTTCACATATTTGTTGTTTTTTACTTCTGCTCCTGACCTCTCTAGGCCTAGTCTACACTAAAACTTGGGTCAACCTGGCTATCTCGATCAAGAGTGTGAAAAAAATCACACCCGAGACACACAACTAAGCTGACCTAAATCCCAGAATAGATACAGCTAGGTCAAAGGAAGAATTTTTTTTTTAATCAACCTAGCTATCCCCTCCCAAAACCCCCTTCCATCACTGTTGCAAGTGTCTATACTACGGCACTATAGTGGCACAGCTACAGTGCCATAACTGTGTTGATGTAGTATGTGTAATGTAGATATACCTTTAATCTCAGTACCAAGTTCTTCCCAGAGCAGGTCACATTGGCAGAGTGGAGTAGCTAGATCAATGGGCCTCCCATGATCCCACTCAGCTCTTTTATTTTGTTCTGATGTTAGACCTGCTGGAGTCGGGTGAATGCTATAAATACTTGGCTTTTTTTTTTTTTTTTGGAGGGACCAGCCAATCAGACATAGGAAAACCAGTAAAAAAACAAACAAATTAGAATACAAATGACAGATAAAATGACAATCACTGGAGCCGGGAGAGATGTGGGCACTGAGCTCTCCTTGTTTATAGATATTTTAACAATTACTAAAGGCACTGTGGGTAATTCTGGAAGGAAACTGAATGACTCATTTGATGCTAAAATAGATGATGCTGTTGACTTTGAAACACTGGCTACTAAAGTTACAGTTAGGATTTAGGAGGCCCAGTTTTGCATTGTGATCATAGAAAGGCAGCTGGAAAAGTCTCTAATGTTGGATATGTTGGAAAGGCTGTGGCATGAACCGTAACTATGTGCACACATGGTGGAGTTGTACTGTTGCACACGTGGTGGAATTGTTCAGTTGTTAAAACATTCTGGACAGCTGTTCGTTCCAAGATCACCATACTGTTACAGACTGACTTGCCATTGGACCCTTCACCATTTGTATTAGGTCGATGGACTTTTCAAATGTTGAGTGTAGTCTGCTGAACATTAACAAATCACCTTATTCATGCAGCACTGTATAAAAAGGCTCAGATAGCTTTCATATGATCATACTCAGCCAGACATCAAGAGGCTGGATGATTATGAATTTGCATGGAATCTGCTCAATTCTAGAACTTTGTGAGGCTCTAGTCCTAGGTCTCATCCTTTCCTCATTCTGTTCACTAATGCTCACTTCTTGTTACCTAACTGCTGCTTCAACATGCTTGTCAGTAGTGTTATAAGAGAAAATAGTTGTGCATTCGAAAAGGACATAAGAAACATAAGAAAGAGAGGAGTGTCTCAGCCATTCACAATATCAGCAATACCTGATGTCTGTTAGGGACTTTACTTGCCACACTGTTTCACAATAATCTATTTTATGTTACATTTTCCCAAGGAGACTTTAACTGGGTTAAAAAACAAATGTGTTAAAGATAATCTGAATGAAATTCTAGTATGAAAATTTCCATTTGGACTGAAAAGTTATCTCAGTGTATTTGGAACTGTCCAAGGACTTGATCCTGCACTCTGGCCCCAGTCCAGCAAAGCCCTTAACTTTAAGCACTTGAGCAGTTCCATTGAAGTCACTGCGTGGACAACGATATGGATTTGTGACCTCAATGACACAGCATACTAAAGCACGGAATGTCAGCTCCTACAGAGAACTAATACAACTTAGAGAATTTTTTCACTTCAAGGTCCCAGAAACAAAGACAAGGTTTTAATCTCGAGGCCAAAAGACAAAAAAAATCAAGACACTTGATCACGGCCTTGGATAGACCAAGAGACTACCTACACTTGACCAGAGCTTCTACTTACTCTAACTCCTCTAAATAGAAAAGGAGTTTTTGGGGAATAGGAGGAGTGGGGATATTCAAACCCTTTATAAAATTAGGTATGGTGTTCTTTATTCACAGAAAGAGTTAAGGAGCACAGAAATCTAGAAAGTGTTTTATCTACAGTGTAGGTCCAAAGGCCAAACAAATTCCATATACAGCGTAACATACTGGGCTGCCTTCATATTTATGTCCAGAGTTTATTTGTTTAATTACTGCTCCACAATCATTCAACAGTTAAGTAAGTATGGTTTCATAAAAAATAGTAGTAGTAAATATATTATGCAGTCAACCAGGGGGCATGTTGTACATATACAAGATAATCCAACTCATAGGTTTGCATGCTTGAATTTCACATTTTGTGCAGTGATCCTTTGAAAAACTGTATAAAAATGTAAACTAGTACAAACATTTGGAATATTCTTATTTGATAAGCCCAAGCAACCTTTAATTAACAATATTGTTAAAAGGCCCCATGATTCTTAGGAAACCCTTCAAAGCAGGTTATCACAGATTAATTTTATCATAATAATCCATATTCAACATTCAGTTTTTCATCATCCCAAGAACACATGCCAACTTCAGGAAGATTAAATAAAATATCATATCAACCCTAGGATTCCTCTGCTTAGTTTACTTTATTTTGAGACTGTTCCTTTGTGACTTTATAAAACAGACATTTACACTCAAAAAGACACTACTGGAAAGACCAATCATTGATATAATCCAATAAGTTGTTTAAAGTGGGTACATGGACAATGCCCAGCTTTTCTGTTAATTAAAAACATAAAAACAGCAGCATTTTTGTTAGGTCTTCATAGAAATGTGATGAATTTTGTATTTGGATAACCAAATCCTGGATGGCTGTGCAAAAATCATGTAAATTAACTTCATGCAGTGCAGACTGAAGCAGAGCAAATTCTTCCCTCAGGGTGTGGAGCATCAGAGCAGATGCTCTGCAGCCATTACTACAGTCGGTAGGCAGTGGGAGCCACAGCTGCTATGAACTATTCTAAGCAGGAATTTGGGACAGTAGATCCATGTAGTCACAGACCCAATGACCATGCCCCCATCTCAATAACTCCTCCTTACTGCCCAGAAACAAAAACAAAAAACCCAGAACTAAAAAACACCACAGAGAATTGCTTTGTAGAGAGCAAGGAGTGCAGAGTTCTCAGTATGGCTATTCTGCAGTCTTCTCCTCAACAACAAAATTGTGCCATGCAGGAGGACAGGATTTGGCCTTCTGGAGCACATTTTAAAGTTATGGCATCTTAACTGCATCCGTAAAGCATCTACTCCTCGTGCAAAAGATATATCTGCATATGCAAATGTATGTTTTGTGATTGTATCAGAGGCACAGATAATTTAAAGGTGCCCCTAAAAGAAATCTCTTCAGCAGAAAAGATCCCTTGATCTTATTCCCTCAAGCTTTGCTTCTCAATCCAGATTCCCAGGAATAATCAACCACTTAATGTGCACTGCCCCTCAAGAACTCTATCTTCATAGCACAGACCTTCTCTAATGTATATCACTACTAGGTATTTAATATTAAGTATAACCTTCTCCCTTACCATTTACTGTTTTATCTGTAAACCTCCTTTTCAAAATTTTGACTTTTTTCCCCCACTTATTTAACCACCTATTCCTAAAAAAAGATCTCAATTATATTTCCACTCTGATGTCCATCCTTTTCACAGTGCAAAAATTGTGATCCATTGTAAAGGGCATATGGTATCTGTGCTTACAAACTGGCAGGACTATACGATCAGGCTATAGTTGCCAAGCCAGAATATGGTTAGATGGGTAGAATTAAAAATATTTAAAAGCATATCCTTTTTAACTAAGAATTTATACAAAGTACATGTGTTTATAAAAAAAAATATTGTCTTCATTAATTCTTGGAACAATTTCGACAACACTATTCACAGGGAGATAAAAATAAGTAAATCACAGTATTTAGATTGATTAAGCAGAGAGCTTGACATGAAGATTCCTGAAAAGAAAAAACTGCATATGTTTACAATCAAAGACTATTAGGAAAACATATTGCTGAGATTTAAGTGCAGGAAACTCCTTTGTGAGCTTTCACAAAATAACCTGAAGAACATCCTTTAAGGGATGGAATAAGGGCATGTGTCAAACTGAGACATTCAAGAAGCTTTTGCTCAGGTTTGGGTTTGCTAGATAATCTGATGACCTTGAGAGCTCTCACAGTCTCCCTCTGAAGCAGTATGCAGTCATAACCTCATTAAAGGATTTTAACTTTATTTTCTGTAAGCTTTAGTCTGAAATCAGCCACAAAATAAGGAATAGACAAGTTCTGCAAACTTAGAACACAAAGGCTCTTACAACTGTATAGTTATCCTGTGGTAATAATTAGGGGGAAATGTAAGCTTTATAAAATGACAAATTCTTTTCAAAAGCAACTGAAAATGCTTTGGAACTTTCACAACATTCAAACATATAACTCCCACTGACAGAAAAGAGCCTAAAAAAGGGAGGAACACTCCTTATGAAGAAAGGGGGGAAGGGATATGAGCGGATAGTTTGCTATATAATTCAAGAAAATGAAGTGCTCAGCACCCTCAACTAGTCAACAGAAGTAGCATGCACTCAGCAGTATCAGGACCTTACAAATCTCCTGATGGAAAAAGTACATGTCCAATTCCTAATATAGTAACTGATGGCATGCAATACATTTATCATCCTCATTCTAATTAAAAAGACACTAAATATCAGAAGCATTCTAGACACTTTGCAGAAGAGAAGGTCACCACTTCAAAAATCTTACAGATGCAGTACCATTACTCAAACTGTAATGTCTTCATATTGTATAATAGCATATTTCAAATTATTTTCTTAGCCTCAGTGTGTGTGTATGCACAGAAATAGAAAAATAAAAATCATTGAATCATAGAATCATAGAATATCAGGGTTGGAAGGGACCTCAGCACGTCATCTAGTCCAACCCCCTGCTCAAAGCAGGACCAATCCCCAACTAGATCATCCCAGCCTGACCTTAAAAACCTCTAAGGAAGGAGATTCTACCACCACCCTAGGTAACCCATTCTAGTGCTTCACCACCCTCCTAGTGAAAAAGTTTTTCCTAATATCCAACCTAAAAATGACCTGGAGCAAAGACTACATGTTAAGACGTACTTGTTTTAATGTGTTTTAGTTGATTAATAAATTATTTACAGTTAACTAAAAACATCTTAAGGTTTTAATGAATATACATCATGACAGGGTAGTTCTGGCTGCAAATAGGGTTGTAATAGTCTCTTAGCTCTTTGCAAGAGCATGGGAGCTTTCACTGCCCTGAGAATACATACAGTTCTGGTGGAATACATCTTTTATTTGTACCAGCACTGCAGATTTCCTGTGTGCATTTTGCAACCTTGAAGTTTCATCCTGAAACCCTTACTTTATGCAAATTATTCTAGGACTACTTGTCCGAGTACAGATTACTTACATAAGCATTTGCAGGAACAGGTCCTTGGTTTACTGGTTATTGTCATAAGGTAATAATAGTCATAAGGTAAAATATAGCACATAAAAACTTTTGTTTCAGAAGCTACACTGAAGTTATACGATGCCTTTAAATACAAACAATAAACTAGAGAATTAGAATTCCCCAACGTTAAAAAAATATGTTTTATATTCATGGTATTGATGTTTTTAATATGACAGATATTTTCTAAAATCTTTGTTTATTCATGAGCATGTCTTCCATGTGCACTCCCTACATTTTCAGTTCTTATCTTGTCAAAATCATTAATTGAATCTTTGATTAGAAAGTTGGATTTGATTGCACATCACATTGGGGTCATTCTTTCCATGCATTAAAATCAAAGCAATTCTTTTAAGGATTTCCGTCTAGTCACTGATATGAGGTTCTGGAGCAAAAGGACAGCCTTTCTTTTCTATTGTTTAATTTTGCTGATGAACCAATATTTTCCTCTGGGCTCTTGTGACATTACATCTTACTTCAGTGAATTTCACTCAGTATTTAATTGCAGATAGAGGCAAATTTGTTTTTCCTTGTAAATAATAGATCAGTAAAGGAGAATCCCTAATTATTAGCAATATTTATATAAATATATAAAATTTTGTCCTGGAAATGTGTATTTGTATATTACTCAATTACTCTTCACTTGATATTATGAAGAACAGTGGTCACCCTTGTCAATTGGCTTAGATCACAGGTTTTTAAACTGTAGTAAGCGAGAAAGACTGTCCATCATCGCAAAAAGGATGGGATTAATAATTAATAATTAATAGTTAATAATTAGTTAATAACTGATTATAATCAGTTTTGAAAAAATAAATCTAATGGAACCCCACCAATTCCCAGCTCAAGCATTACCTTAGAAGGCGAAGAATCCAGTCAATTCACATATCTTGTCAGTAACATGCCTGCCAATGAGGATATCCGGAAGGAACTAATGTCACAAATTGGTAAAGAGGCAGCTGCATTCACCAGCTTAAACAAGATTTAGTCATCAAAATATCTACAATTAAAAGACCAAACTACAAATCTTTAAGTCAAATGTTATTTCCATCTGAACCCATGGACAAAAAGCCACCAAAAGTACAGACAAACCTTTGAAAAATGCTAGGTATTAAATGGAATACATTTATAAGATATGCTAAGATTTTGTCAGAGAGCTCAACTGTTCCATCTCTCTAAAGTTATTCAGAAAAGAAGATAGAAATATCTCGGAGCTATGTTAAGGATGAAACCAGAGAATCTGCCATGGCAATCATTGCCATTGGACAACTGGATGAACAGGCAAAAGGATCTAACCCAGAGAATCCCTCCATCGAACACTGCTTAGAAAAGGAAAATATATGGAAATTAACAACATAGAGGACATGCAAAAAGCATCTCAAGATAGACAGGGATGGCATGATTTGTTCATGCCAGTGGCTCTCAGTCTTTCCAAACTACTGTACCCTGTTCAGGAGTCTGATTTGTCTTGTGTACCTCACAAGTTTCATCTCACTTAAAAGCTACTTGCTTACAAAATCTTGCTTATGTGACATCTGATGGCACAGGAAATATTCCAATTCAGAGTGCCTCATGGATGCTGCATGGTCACTAGGGCTGGTCAAAATTTTTCTGTCAAAACAGTTTGCTGACTGACATTTGGTTTGTTGATGAAACAAAAGTTTGTGTGGAAAGTACCTGCTTTCTTCCAAAACTTATAATTTTTTTTGTCAGAAAATTGAAAACCTATTTTTTGTATCCAAAACTTGAACGTGTTCAGGTTTCGTGTTTTTGACGAAAAAATTATATTTCTGTGAAAATAAACCTTTCTGATCAGCTCTAGTGACCACAAATGGAAGCAGAGATGTCTGTGTGATTCCAAATAGGACGGGAAGTGTATCTATGAAATAGCATTTTTAAAAAAATGTGATCCACCCTCTGTGGGGAACTGTGAAAGTTTGAGGACCTTTGCAGTAGTTAACTAAATAATTCTACCTCAGTGTTTGCAGTATTCTCCTAAGCATTCTTTATATTAAGTACTGGGAATACTGAGAAAATCTTTGTATCAATTCAAGGTAAAATTGTCAAGTTTTTAAGGCTATGTCAGACAAACATTTCTGTGTTAAAGAGAACTGTTGAGATTAATATTGTAGCATTAAAGTATAGCTACGTGACTAAGTGAAACAGGACTGAGCAGTTTGAACCCACTCATTGTCCAGCCTTTTTTATTATAGTGAGATACAGAATGAAAGTCATACAATCTGCAACCTCTTTTCCCATAATCCGTGAGTGCAAAGGAAGTCTTCGCATATAATACACAGAGGTCATTATCACATTTGAATTGTGCTTTGTTAGCAGTTAGCACTGTAAGTGATACTTCAGGTTTGAGAAATTTCATTTTGATAAACTGAAAAGGGACAATATGAATGAGAACAGGTTTCCATTATCAACTTTACACATTTCAATCGAATGATTGCTGGCATTATATTAAAATAATGAATATACAATTGAGAAGCTGTCAAATAGTCTCCTTTTTCAATATTGTTTGGAGAAGATTCATGAGATAACAGCAAGTGAGAATATAGGATCTGCTGGTACAAAATGCCCAGTTCCTAGTTACCTCTTCGGAGCAAGAGTTTTATATATTGGTAAGCAGGACAGTTATTCTTCTTGACTACAGAAGACGATTTCCAGCGTACTGTAACTCAACACAAACTACTTATAGTCTACCAGAGTAAAAGGCAATATTTTGAAGTTGCTTGAAAAATGAATATGTCCAAAAGGTGTAAAATATGTTTGATCCATTTCTAAGGAAAAACAGGGTGTTTTACTATATGTTGAAGCAAACATCTATCTGATCCAAAACATTTCACATTTTAAAAAGTCAAGTTAGAGAAAGAAAAGTTCTTTCATTTAAAAAGGTGACAGTTATAAAAGCTGTGATATTAGAAGAGGACTGTTTAAACAACTAATTCAAGATAAACACAACAAGTAGAGCTAATTTGGTCCCTTCCTTGTGATTTGTCTTCTCTAGAGCTAAATACTGATACAAATGTTATCACGTAACTATCTGATATTATTTCTGACAACCTTATTTTTAGATGTCTGAAACTGAGGTGAACCATACCTCACACAGCAACCAAAAATTACTTTCTTAGGATATCAACATTTAAATTCTTTAGCTTAAATTTCCCCTTTCCTGATCTACTAGAACAGGCAAGCAATTGCTTCTGGCAAAAATGCTACTTACAAGATCATTAAAAATAGAAATCACAAAATATTTGCTTCCGAAAGCATTTTGTGTATTTCATACATCTTAATTTAGAGCATGTCACTCTGAGATATCCACTATACAGAATTAACAACTAGCTTCATAAAAGCACTACAGAAATAAAACCTACTAATCTGAGTACCAGACATAGCAAGAACTCACCATAGCCACTGTGCCAGAATGTACTTCTGTGGTCACGCACTATACATTATTGTAATAATCTTTGTACCAGGTATGCTTTGTGAGGTATCATTTGAAAACTCAATAACTTGCTGATCAGTAATGTCATGGTAAAATGTATGTAGCAACATTATGTGTAAAATTATGAACATAAGCTGAAATCATGACTGAAGTGTGTTTCCCAAATAAGTCTGGGGAATGGCTAAACCAGTTTCTCAAAGACAAAGTACAATGTAACACCTCAGCCAGCTGTCAACAAAGCTGATGGGCCCTAACTTATCAAGTGGCTATTCTTTGGCGAGAAAGGGGCCAGGGACAAAGAGATCTGCATGTTATCAAATAAACGGCATGAGGTCCTGCACCAGATCCCCGTCTCTTGAGTCTCAACTGGAAATACATTTCAAAGAGGGACTGAAACTATAAAAAGAAGGAGAAAACAACCCAAGACACCCATTATGGAGATATATCTATCTCAAAGCTGGAAGGGACCCCGAAAGGTCATCAAGTCCAGCCCCCTGCCTTCACTAGCAGGACCAAGAACTGATTTTGCCCCAGATCGCTACACAGCCCTCTCACGGATTGAACTCACAACCCTGGGTTTAGCAGGCTCAAACCACTGAGCTATCCCTCCCCCCTGAGCTATCCCTCCCCCCTCTCTCTTCCTGATCATCTCATTCTCTGCATCTGAGTTGATACAGGAAACAGCCGTTGGACTCTGGGGGAGGGGTCCTGACCTGAAAATTTGGTCAGTAATGCTGTTGGATGGCAAGAAACTTTGCTATGAATCTAATATAGTCTGTTAAGATAGGCACTAGAAAGCGTTTTTATCTTTATTTCCTTGTAACCATTTCTGACTTTTATGCCTCATTCCTTGTACTCACTTAAAATCTCTATCTTTGTAGTTAATAAACTTGTTTTATTGTTTTATCTAATCCAGTGCGTTTAGTTTAAAGCGTCTGGACAACTCTATTTAAGGTGTATTTTATTCCCTTACAGGAATAATGGATTTAATATATTTGTACTATCTACACAAGGGCTGGGCAGTATCGGACATACATTTCTGGGGGGAAATTCTGGGACTCAGAGTGTACTGGGGTCACCCTTCAGAAGTAATCAAGGCTAGTAAAAGCCAGAGTGTAACCCAAGTGTGGCAGGCAGGTTTCAGTTACACACAGACCCTCAGGGTATGGCTTGCACACTGTAGGGCTATTTGTGAGTGACCAAGGTGGGAACTACTGCAGCAAGCCATTGTAAGGCAGCCAAGGTAGCTGGGCGGGGGTCATACAGCCCCTCACTGGTTTGCATTGCATGCCACTGTCACAATCACCAGCAAACCCCAGCGAAGAACTAGAGAATCAAATTATTAATTCCAGCTTTCACCTATAAAATGCCATGACACCAAATAAATTATTCAGAAATTAAGAAGCTATTAATTTAGCAATTTAGTTGTAAATAATGAACTAAGGTAAAACATGAACACTACTGCGGTTATCATGATGCTTTAACATATTTAACCTCCAGGATGGAATTCTGCATAAAAGAAAGAGATTGTGCCATTTGAAAGCAAAATTATTTCTGCAATTATGGAACTCAGAATATACATTTGGGATTGGGAGTAAGTTTCATTTCAACTCTGTACTACCTCTGTTGTCATTAAGTTTTTTAAAAAAATGTATCTATATGTTTTGTAGGTGCTCACCTTCAAAAGCCCAGTAGAAATGAAAACATATATTCCTTATTAATTGTCTGTATTAAGAAATGAAACTATGCAAAGTTCTCCTCTGTGGCATACCACACAAGATGACCAACAGCACGATAGCATTAGCTCCTTGGATGCAACATCTGTCATGTGCAGGTCCATTTATTTCAGGGTATTGACACGGATGTATCAGGTCACACAGTGTGCTGCAAGTCCAGTGGGATATCAGTGATATTAGTCCAACACATTCTTACAGCATTTTTACTATGCAGCAGTGAAAGTACTAGTAATTTCCACTAGTAATGGAATGGCTTTCACAAATCTTTCAAGATTCTGCCATTGCAGTTTTCTCATTTTCTAATTTATTGACACACAAAAGTTCAGTGCAGATATGGGATCTGGTTTCCACTGAGGGCCAGCTTTTTGCACAGTTCCAGCTAGATTAACTGAGGCACAAGAAAGTTAAATGATTTGCCTAAGGTAACACATTGAGTGAGTGGCTTACATGAGATTAGAAACCAGTTTTTTCCAAAGTCCCAATTCTGTCTTGTTCACTGAACACTAGAATTCTTTAATAACAAATTGTTTTGAGCTACTATATGCTTAGTCAAAACTGTACAATTCCAATGCTGCTGCAGCTTACAGATTTATAGGTAAGGACTTTTGTCCTTTCTCTCTTCTCAAAGCACCTCTGGAAGGTGCTCAGATACCATGACGAGGGATATAAGAGTGAGTAGAATTTATAAACTCCATTTTCCAGAGCCTCTATTGAGTTTAAGAAAATGCATGCACAGTAAACCATGGCATAGGACTTTGGAGAGATTATTTGCTCCACAACTTTATTTTCAGTTTTAAAGAGCAAAACAACAGGCCTGAATAGCTACATGTGCTTTTATTAAACTTGTTTGACTAAATTTTGACATTGGTATTTTTAAAAGAAGCATAATTTTGGAAGCAATTTGTCCAGTAATCTAGTTACTTTTGATATGATTGAAACAATATGAACAAAATCAGCAGTGTACCTGCCGTTTAAAATTTGGCTATAGCCCACTGCACACTACATTACAGCATATAACCAAAAACTCTACAGATATCAGTAAATTCAAACACAGTAAATAAATGTTTCATTTAAAATAATCCCCCAGTTAAATCAGAAGTCTAATATCTCTTCTTGCAGTGTCTCTAAATCCCAATAAGATAATGGGGAGCCATATGCATGAAGCAGTATATCCAGTATACATTATAGATAAAAGAATCTCCTTTGAGATAGGATATATATTTTTCCCAGTGTAAATATTACTTGATATTTTTAAAGGTGCCCCAGAGTAATCAGTAATGTCCTTTCCATATAGCTGACTGTTCAATAAACAGTCCCTAAACACAGCCAGCCATATTTCATTAAAAGATGACAGTAAACCTTACCTTCACAGTGTTTGTTCAAATCAACATTTTAACATGTTGGAAGAGTGAGTAGAACAACCAGGATTGGAAGAACTCTGAGGAAGAGCTGTCTGTGGCCAGAGTACTACTTAGTCACTCTGCTAACTTGCCAGGAAACTAAAGGGTATGTTACAAGATTTTTCTCTGCATCTACAAGTAATGTTTATGTTGTTTTTCCTTCCCTTAAAAATACTTCAACAAAGGGCCATTACTCCAAGTAAAGTGCAGCAGATCTGCACAATTCTGCATGAACTATTCTCAGGAGCAAATTACATAGCCAAGGATGATCTATTTTAATAGAATATGCATACATATACATACATATATATATATATATATACATATATATATATATATATATATATATATATATATATATATATATATATATATATATATATATATATATATATATATATATATATATATATATTCAATACAAAGAAACTTAGTTGAGGTTGCAGGCTCTGCTTTCCCACACAAACCTAACCACTAAAGTCCTTGGATTCTTAAAGGTCCCACAAACATGGTGTCCATAGGGTGGGATGGCTGGGGAGCCCCCAGTAATGCTTCTAATACTTGTAAGGACTTTGGGGCTTTTAACAAACTTTATAAGGGGTGCAAAGGAGATGATCCACTCTGAGTGGGGCACTAGTTATATTTTGTCCTTAGGTAGATTGTAAGCAGTTCAAACCATGTCTACTTACATATTAGTACATTGTCTAGCACAATGTGGCCCCGCTGTTGAATCAGGCACTTGGGTGCTACTGTAATATAAATCAATATATTACATATCATGGAAGCATATATATTGTGATTGCATCTGTCAAATCAAATGTGTTAATAGCTGAGGGAAGAGCACTGTGCAAGTCCATGAGGGATACAGACAACTCTTGCCAATGGATGCAGCTTGCAATATGTGGCCCTTATCTTCTAACCAGCCACAACAGCAAAATGGGGAGTCACGAGGATCCCACTTATAGTCACTAGAAGCACATCTGATCAGTCCACAGCATGGCAGTTAATCACCTGCCCGTGCCCATATCTCCTCACTCCTAATCCATCTCTCTGAGACTGGCCCTAGTATTCCAAATAACTCCCATTTAAAACAGAAAATAAACTTTTTAAAAAATGTCTCCTGTGGTATCCCAATAACATGAAGACCACTCAGGTGTAAATTCAAACAAGCCCAAACCTTATTCCAGGGATCTTACCGGTAACCCTCTCTAGGCTTCTCTTCCTCATTACTCCACATTGGGGCCCCTCCTCCTGGCTCCACTTCCTGGTTTCTTAAAGGAGCCATGCCTTATAAGCAGCCATTCTCAAATACAACATCTCCTCCTTTCTCCACCAAATCTGGATTTCCTCCCCAGGCTGCAACTGCCTCAGGCCCAGTAACAGCTTCTCTATACCTAAAAGTGAACATCTTTAAAGTTTCATATTGTACATCCACCCCTGCAAGGCATAAGGAGTATTTTTTTTCCAGGTGTTTGCGGAGGCAAAGTTATCTAGCTGAGGCAGGAACAAGTAGTAAATGGAGCAATGGGTGACGGCAGGAACAAGTAGTAAATGGAGCAATGGGTGACGATGTGAGCCTCTCCGAGACAATACAGAAAACATTGGTGCTCATCACTTACAAAGAAGGAGTGCAGGCGTGAAGCACAGCTTTGGAAGCCGGCTTGCCGAGGCATAGTCCCCAGGAAGTGGGGGGAAACTCCACAAGGGGAAGAAGTCCAACTGAGGGAGACCTAACTAACAACTACTGGAACTATATTCAATTGACAAAAAGTATGTACAAATGGCAGAAAACGGACAAGTTCACTTAGAAAAATTAAGAGTAGTAAGGAACAGGAGGTGCTAACTTTGGCCATGCAGCAGTAAGAGGGAACTGGAACAGATCGACCTGCACAGCCTCTTAAAGCCTTTGACGCACCACGCAGTTGACGCACGTGTGGGTCAACAGGCACTACTACAAACAGTTCCGTCTCCAGTGCATGGTGCGCATGCGCACCCGCATTTGGAATCCATATAGATACTATTACTCTAAGAAATATACATGGCTGCATCTACTCAAAGAAGAACTTCTACCTACATTCCAGAAAACCAGAAAGCCTTATTGCTTCATTGTCTCTGTCTTGAAGGGCAACAAATCTTCAAGTATCTTCCTCCTTTTACCTGACTTACGGCAAGATGCAAGTCCATATGATGCTCCTCTCTAAGCCCTGGATGATCATTTTAATCCTCTACTAAATGTTGTTGTTGAATGCTTTAAGGTCTATTTCCATGCTCAGATATCTCATGAGCCCATCGACCATTACATAGCTGCATTACATGAGTTGAGTGCAACCAGTGAATTTGCCAGTTTCACAGATGAAGTGATCAGGGATCAAATTGTTATGAAGATGACCAGTTCCAAGATTTATGAATGACTCCTAATGATAAAAGACCTTACCTTGGAAAAAACTATAGGAACTGCCCAACAAGTGGAAAGCATCATTCACTATGCTAAGTGAAACACCTGCAACACCAGATGTCTTTCAACCTGCAGAAGTTAATGCAGTTCGATACAAGACTTCAACCCACAAAACTCCTGAGTCTACCCTCTCACACACTCCACTGCTGCCAATACTACAGATGCAGTGACTCAGGTCACAAGACAGATTTTCAAGGATGTCCCGCCAAGAAATCAGTATGCAGGAAATGCAACAAAAAAGGACATTTTGCTAAAGTCTGAGAATATGCTGTCAGTGTTGTATCTGGAGTTCTCACAGACGAAGATGATGGTGAGCTGAATCTCAATGGTGTTCTGAACGTAACAGGAGATCACCACACCACTCCATACTGCCAAGTGAGAGTCAACGGCCATGAGATGAAGATGTTAGTAGATTCTGGTTTGCCTTACACTGTAATTCCTAACCAACCCTACACCATGGTATTTACCATCTGTCAACCTAAGTTGGGCTCTCCAGACATATACCCTGGAGGGTAAGGAGGATCTCCCATCCACATCAATGGTTATTTTACAGCTACTCTAAAGTACGAAGGCCATAATACCAAGGGAAAAGTCGATGTAGCCCAGAAGGGAGTTTCTATTTTAGGATGGACTCAAAGTGATCTTAACATGCTATTAGATCCAAATTGTCTTTGACTTACCAGAAGTTTTCACCAATACCACAGGTGTTGCAAAAAATGTCAAGCACAAGGTTCAGCTAAAAACCAACATGGTGAAATGTACCAATTGTACAACCACTCAAGGAGGAGATTCTGAAACTATGCATAGCAGATATAACTGAATCAGCTGATTAATCAGAATAGGTTTTTCCTATCGTTCTCACCAGGAAGCCTAATGGTGCTATCTGCATGTGGACTTGAGAGATCTAAACTCCATCACTGTTGTGGATTGTCATCCTCTACCCAACATTAATGAAATGCTGCCAACCTTGAAGGAGACAAGAGTCTTTACAACCCTTAATTTATCCTCAGCTTACCACCAGATCCCCTTAATGAAAGAATCCTGTAAGTACACAGCTTTCATCACTCCAGAAAGTATGTTTCAATTCAAATGGATGCCATTTGGGTTAGCCTTTGCAGTGTTCATATTCCAGAGAATGATGCATCAGATTGTTGGAGAGAGAAGGGGTGTTACTTACTTTCAAGATGGCATTCTAACGTCTGACAAAGATGAATCTGAACATGATGTCATCCCCAAAAAAGGTTCTAGAAAAAATGTCAATGTCATGGACTTACAATCAATGAAAAAGTATAAAATTCTGTACTGACTCAGTGGCATATCTAGGATGTCCGAGCTCTCGGAATGGCATACAACCAAAATCAGACCTAGTGTAAGCCGTTAGTAATACACCAGAGTCTGACAACTATGACAAACTTCAATCATTCTTGGGATTGTACAAATATTATTACAACTTTGCTATGAAAGTACAGTAGAACTTCAGAGTTACAAATATCTAGGAAATGGAGGTTGTTTGTAACTCTGAAATGTTTGTAACTCTGAACAAAATGTTATGGTTGTTCTTTCAATGAAATAAAACATTCAATTTCCACCAGTCCTTTTGATTCTAAGAAGCAAACAATTGTCACAACAGATGCTTGTGAGTATGATCTTGGTGCTGTCTTGACTCAGCTAAAATGGCTGGGAAGTCACTATTGCATTCATCTCTAGAGCCGTGACTAATAAAAAAAATTCCTATTCTGTCATTAAGATAGAGGGCAGTGAGTGGGTGGGTGAGGTTCTCTGGCCAACAATATGCAGGAGGTCAGACTAGGTTAAGATTGTGTCATTGTAATTTTTAGTAAAAGTCACGGACAGGTTACAGGCAATAAACAAAAATTCAAGGAATCCCACAATCTGTTCATGAATTTTACTAAAAATAACTGGGGGAGGGAAGGGCTGACTGTCCAGGGGACTGACAGTCTGAGCCCAACCACAGGGTGTGGGACTGAAAGCCCCAACCACTGCAATTGGGGGACAGATCCAACTCCAGCTCCAGCCACTGGGGTGGGGTGGTGGACACTTCCAGCCACAGCCACTGAGGGAGGGACAGCTCTGGTCACAGCCACTGGGGGAGGGGGCAGACAGCAGCCACGGCTGGGACTGGAGCTGACAGCCCGGCCCCAGCCATGGAGGAATAGACATCTCCAGCCCCAGCTGCTTGGGAGGCAAGGGACAACTCCATCCCCAGCCACTGGTGGGGGGACAGCTCCTGCCTCAGTCCCAACCACTGCCAGATCCTGCCCTGGCCCCTGACAGTTACGGCCGCAGCCCTGGCCCTGCTCTGGCCCCAGCACCAGCTGCTGACAGCTCTGGCCCTAGCCACTGGGGGGAGGGAACAGAGGGACAGCTCCAGCTCCTGCTGCTGACTGCTCCAGTCCTGGCTGCAGGCAAAGCGGTGGGGGCTGAAGCCAAAGAAGTCCCAGAGGTCCATTAAAGTCTTGGAATCCATGACCTCCATGAGCAAATCATATCCTTAAACATGATGGTTCCTTCTGACCTTAAAGTCTGTGAGTCTACAGGTAAGATACTTCAGCACCTACCTTTGGGGTAGGAGATTTTTCTTAAGTTATGATCACAAACCTCTTTCAGCTTTATTCACTGCATGAGGTTCTGGATGAACACCACCAAGAATTGCCAAATGGGCCACCAAACTACTGGACTTTGTTTTCCAGACAGTTTATCTTCCAGGTTCCAAGAACACAACTGCAGATTGTCTGTCTCGCTTGCCCATGCATACCTTATCATGAGGGTGCAATACAGAAATAGGATAATAAAAGATTACCATTTCACAAATCACAGTTTCAGAGTTGGCAACACCCATGAGAGAAGACAAGGTACTTAAGGACATAGAGACTTACACAGTCAATGGATGGCTTTACAAGATGACGAAACCAGAACACTTGCAACCATATAGACACACATCACATGAGCTGTCCCTTGCAAATGAATGACTCTTAAAAACTGACCATCTTATTGTGCCTACATTTCTGAGAAAATGATTGATCCACCTGGCACATGAAGGACATCTTCAGGTGAGTTTGATCAAAAGTTGACTGTGACAAGATTTTTGATGGCCAGGGATGGACAAGAAGGTTGAGGAAATAATCAAGAATTGCATGGCTTGTGCTGCTAGTGATAAATCAAAGAAAACCCTTCATCATTCCTCTCACAACTGTCCATGGAAGAAATTGGCTCTCAACCTAATGGGAGCATTTGAAAATCAGCCTGTTATGCAAAGTCTACAAGTAAGATACTTCAGAACCTAGTAGTGATAGACTAGCATTCAATGTGGCCGGAAGTTACATTCACTGGAAAGGTTACCACTGAAATAGTGATTAAGTCTTTGCTCGAGAAGGCTTTCTCAAGAAATTGGTAATTGAAAATGGAATGCAATTGACCTCTACTAGAAATGAAACACCACCTCAGTAACAATGATATCAAGCACAAAATGGTGTCTCTATGCCATTCGAGAGCTAATGAACAGACAAGTTGCAAGCTTTCTTTCACTAAACAGTTTGCAAGCAAGACCATGGAATGAAGCTTTATGTGAAACACTGTTTGGTTACAGGACCATTCCACACTCAATGGGAGTATCACCCTTTGAACTGTTAAGAGGACTCTTTTAGTATTATGTACATTTTAGGCCAGATCCTTGGCACCATTAGGTTGTTTTTTACTGTTCCAGCAACACAAATCAGCCTTAGTGTTATTTTTATTAGCAACTGGAGGAGTCTCCCTACATCCCCCTGTGGTTCTATTGACAACCCGATCTTGGCTCCAACATTTGGTGCTTCAGGATGGCATGTCTTTACAGAATGTTCTTGAAGTTCAGTGATACCAGAGGAGGGTACAGCTTACAAATGGAATAACAGGCTGCCTTGAAGAAGTAGCTTCCATTTGCAGCCCTACCAGTGTCCATAGCACATGCATATAGTATGACACAAGACCTGAAAGGGAAATAGAGGGAGGAAATTATGTACAGCAACTCTATTGAGAATGCAGCTCTCAGGCTGTTCTCTCAGTGGTTCCTGGTGTGCATGACATGCACATCTCACAGCTGTGACAGCCTGGCACATATGTGGTTCATGGCCATGATTACAATGTGTGGGCTATAATTATGCAGGTGTAGATGCTACATGATCACATCACTTCTCACAAAACAAGCACAAACACACAATGAAGAAACCATGGGACAGATTTAAATCAGCTGAATAACTCTGAATTTATGCCGCTGTAACTGAGATCAGAATGAACAGGAGTACTTGTGGCACCTTAGAGACTAACAAATTTATTAGAGCATAAGCTTTCGTGGACTACAGCCCACTTCTTCGGATGCATATAGAATGGAATAAATATTGAGGAGATATATATACACACATACAGAGAGCATAAACAGGTGGGAGTTGTCTTAATTGGCCTCTCAGAGTTGGTAAGACAACTCCCACCTGTTTATGCTCTCTGTATGTGTGTATATATATCTCCTCAATATTTATTCCACTCTATATGCATCCGAAGAAGTGGGCTGTAGTCCACGAAAGCTTATGCTCTAATAAATTTGTTAATCTCTAAGGTGCCACAAGTACTCCTGTTCTTTTTGCGGATACAGACTAACACGGCTGCTACTCTGAAACCTGAGATCAGAATATGGCCGTAAAGTGAGAGGGCAGTTAAAATGTTTCTTTTAACTTTTTACTGATATTTTCTGTTAAAGGTAAAGGGGATACCCGCTCAAACTAGTAATATTTTATATACTAGTACAAAGATAAAAGAAAACTTTTTACCTGTATCTACTCTCTCCCTCTCTCTGTGGTACAATTACAAGTAGGTATGAGTATAAAGTTTTGACTTTCCCAATTCATTCTTTTGGAAACTGAACTAGTTTAAACCTTCAGTAAAGTGATAATTATAGTATACATTTAAGATCTGAACTAGTCATACAACAGAATGAAGGTTGAGCTTATTAGATTCTCTTCAGCACACATCAATTATACCCACCATTGAAGGTGATGTAACTATGATTCCACTAATTAAGTCTGTACTATTAAGATGGAGTGCTTAATAAGGCTTAGCATGGGAGAATCAAGTTAACTGTCAATCTCCTTTGTAATAATACGTTTCACTTCTAAACAGTCAACATAGCTGCGATTTGCAATGTTGCCAACTTCCAATGCATTTGGGTGCTTTTTGTACAATTTTTTAATAATAATAATTAGGATAGAAGCTCTTGGGGTGGCCAGATGTGTGTCTTTTGTGTTAACATCATTATTGATATTGTAACGAAAGATTCTCTAAAATCCAATCGGGAAAACACTTGTTTTGTATTCCACTGAGTCTAAATCTTTCTCTGTGTTTTGTTATCCATAAGAAGGAAAACCAGAATAGTATATTGGACTATTTATCAGACCTCACTGAGTGATGTTACCCATTTAATGACTGACATGGTCTTGTAAGAATCACATGAAGCCAAAACCTTTCAAAACAAATGTGAGTAGTTTTGTCTCCCATTTTCTACTCACTATCACATCACAGTCCTCACTTACAAATACACATACAAACTCATGACTAATATTAAGCCTGTTATACAGTAGGTTGATGCAGTTCAGAGAACTCCACAGCAATTTTCTGATATCATTCAATCCTTGCATATAAAGATGCCAGGGCATAATGGATACTGATGATTACTTAATTTGGTAATAGTGCAACCCACACATATTGTGCAATAGCAATAGTTTACCTTAGACTAGAAATAGTTTACCTTAGACTAGAAATAGTTTACCTTAGGTAGGTCTGAAGGTCATTACATTGTTCACTTTTATTACGGGTCCTATTTAAATTGAAATTAATTGTCTTTGACATTGACTTCACTGGGAGTAGGATCTGAGTCGACAATAATGTCCATTCCAGTGTTCTCTGGCATTATTGTTTCTTAACTCCAGTTACTCTGAACAGCATAATTATTCTTGCTGTATTCATATTGACATTGCAATATATTTAAAAAAAAGAAGAGTTCCACTCTGACAAATCAGTGAACAAAAAATGGCACCTCCTCTAGCACTGCACAGCCAATATAGCAGAGAGAGAGAGAGAGAGAGAGAGAGAAAGAGAGAGTGCATGCATTAGATTCTGTTCCTTCGTGTGCATCAACAGAGTTGTTTATTAAGGTCCGAGAAATTACACCTGTAGAAACACCCAATGAAGGCTATTTAAAGACAATGGACTTTCACAAATATAAGAGAGGGCCCAATTTGGCCCCATGAACAACACTTTAAGTGACCATTGAGGGGACCAACAACATTTGGTTCTTTTGACACACACAATCTTCTAATAGAGGTAAAGAAGAATTATTCTATGCCTAGTTTTGCTCTCTTACACTGGTTTAAAGTTTGGAATAACTCACTGAAGTTGTACTTATATGAAACATGTAAGAGAAAGAAGAATCAGATGCAACATGGTTAGGAATTCTTTGGGGGAATTTCTAGGAAGGGGTTAAATAAGAAGGGTCTTTTGTAAAGATATTACTGTGATTTAAATCCTTAAGGCTGCATCCTTAGCTGGGGTAAAATGGTGAGCTCCATTGAAGTCTGGGGTGCTACCCTGATTTACACCAACTGAGTATGTGATACTAGTAATCTCTACTTTAATATCATCATCAATTCACAGTGAATTACATTTGTATATTCATCTCTTTACTGAAAATGTCTTTATCACATCCAGTGATCTTGGGGTTCTTTATGCATTTTTGTGAAGATTGTGTACACTTGCAGCCCTTTATTAAATATTATTTCAGTAACTTCTCACTGACAACATAGGATCCAGCATTGTCTTATTTATCCTGTAATTAATACAAATGTTTTAGTATTATTCTAACTTATGTTTAATATGAACTAATAATTATACCCTGCAAACATAAATGTAATGTTACAAAGGCATCCTGTTTAAAATACAAAGAATGCAAAACCCTTCTATCAAGCTTTAGATGACAAGTTAACATTCAACTCTTGTCACTAACAGAGTGACTAATTATGCCCAGGCAGGCACAACAGAGATCACAGGTGTCTGCAATAAGGTCATACAGAGGGCTTTATATTCAACTTGAATGAGAAAGTGATTGTTGTAACGGTCTTCATAGCAACACCCAACCACAAGCAGCATGTGTATTTTGAAAATTGCTAATATTTCTGAACATGGGGAAAAAATCTTCATTTGATAGCACCAAGACTATCTTTGAGTTTCTGATTAGGATGCATACATAAAAATAAATGAACACAGATATTCCAAAAGAGAATCAGTCAGATTAAAACACTCTACATTATTTAATTTTGGTATTCCTTTAGGCACTCACCACTTACTACTGGTCACATGAAAACCGACACTCAAAAGGATACATGATATGCTGTAAGTTCTTTATTCTTCTGGTCAGAAGGTGCTAATGATATAAAAATAGTAACAGTAACAATACCGTATTATTTAAAAATTGAGATGGTCTTTGGTTTTGCTACTAAAGATGGAGTGGAGATGTATTTAAGTTGCCCAGGAACCATTAGCAATTATCTCCAAGAACTCACAGAAAACAGGTGAGGTCTCAGAGGACTGGAGAAGGGCAAACCTAGTACCTATCTTTAAAAACAGGAACAAAGAGGACCCGGGGAATTATAGATCAGTTAGCCTAACTTTGATACCTGGAAAGATAATCGAACAAATTATTAAATTATTAAATCAAGTTAATAAATTAAATTATTATCAAATCATTAATAATTAAATTAATTAAACCAAGCTATTAAATTAAATTATTATTAAACAATCCATTAGTAAGCACCTAGAGGATAATAGGGTGATAAGGGATAGCCAGCAGAATGAATCTTGCCAAACCAACCTAATTTCCTTCTTTGACAGGGTTACTGGCCTAGTGGATAGGGGGAAGTAGTAGAGGTGATATATTCTGATTTTAGTAAGGCTTTTGACATTCCCACATGGCAGTCTCTTAAGCAAACTAGGGAAATGAAGTCTAGATGAATTTACTATAAGGAGGGTGCACCACTGGTTGAAAAGCAGTATTCAGAGAGTAGTTATCAATGGTATAGTAGCAAAATGGGAGGATGTAGCTATTGAGTCCTGTAGGTGTCTGTCCTGGGTTTGATACTATTAAATATTTTCATTAATGACTTGAATAATGGAGTGAAGAGTTTGCTCGTAAAATTTATGGTTGACTCCAAGTTGGGAGGTGTTGCAAGCACTTTGGAGGACAGGACTAGAATTCAAAATGACCGTGACAAATTGGAGAATTGGTCTGAAATCAACAAGATGAAATTCAATAAAGAAAAGTGCAGAGTACTTTGCTTCAGAAGGAAAAAATTCAAATGCACAAATTACAAAATGGAGAATTATTGGCTAGGTGGTAATATTATGGAAAAGAATCTGGGGGATATAGTGGATCACAAATTAAATCTGAGTCAATGATGTAATGCAGTTGTGGGTTGGACAAATACCTGTCAGGGATAGCCACATATCTTAGGTATTTCTATGGTGCCTATTTCCTTGGTATCTAAGTACCCCTTATCCCAGGTACTGAGAGAGTGATACAGTACCTCAGTCATACAGTCACCTATATTCAAGAAGCTTGCTGGTCATTCAGTTTTATTAAAGCCTTCATGCATTTAGAAAAAAACTATAAACTTTTATGATTTGACTTGGTCAGGACTAGTAATGTTCACTGTCTGCAAATAGAAGCTCTTGTTCTGGAGAGTTGTAATTATTTCTACTGAGACAGCTCTATTACATTCTCCATTTCATTATCAAGATGCATGTTCTCATATTTTAATATCCATGTCAATGTTATGCTCCTGATTTTATATGTTATATTTAATGTTAATGAGACCCATGGTATTATTTTTAAATGAACTATCAACACTCTTTTTAAACAATAGCAGGACCAACATTATTCATACTTCGTCTAGGAGCAAGTTGAGATTTCAGTTTCTTTCATGAGAAGAGCAAACAGAGGATAGACCAATCCCCTCTTTCCACCCAACTGACTCTGCTAATAGAACAAAAGATGCATATGTTTAATTGAAATACACTATATGTCAAATTTGAAAAAAAAAATCACGTGTTGTAGAGTGTACTGGAAGATATGTGTGAGTGTGCATAATGCTGAAATACTCAAGATGATAAGTTTGTGTGTGTGTGTATAAAATCCAGGGGTTTACCATTTGAATTTATAGATTTGTTTGGAAAGGGAACAGTGAATATAAGCTTTCGATCTTCTTTTGCTTATTTGTATGCCAGAAACATCTGTGATGACTCTGACCACGGTTTCAAAAATTTTCTAAGCAGGGCAAACCTCTCCTGGGATTCTGACTCTGATTCCCTGTGTTCAAATTGAGACAGCTCTCCTTCTTCCTCTGAGAGTGGAGATGAGTCACAGGAATAGGAGGACTTTTGTTTCCTTTGAAGTGTTTTCTTGGCATGTTTACATTTCTCCTCTTCTTTTTGGACTTATGAACTGTGATGCTAGACAGAGAGGAATGGTGATGTGCCATCTTCCCTGACTGTATCCTTTTCTGAAGCACCTGGAATCCTGAACAGCTAAGCTGACCCTATTCATTTCAGAGTCAAAAAGGCTCATGGACCTAGAATAATTTTATAATTCTGATACGTCTTTGAAATCAACTTCTGAAAGAAAAATTTAATGAAGAACTCAATCCAACTCCCATTAAAGTCAATGAAAAGACTCAGATTGCCTTCAGTGGGTGCTGGATCCAATCATGTTATATTCATTCCAACAGTAATTTACTGTTGCAATAATTTTTGACAGAAAATCCCATTTCTGGAAAGTCAAAATTTTCCATAGGAAAATTTGATTTTGCTGAAGTTTTTCAATTTTTTTAAATCGGGAAAACAAACAAAATATTTCATTTCTTGTCAGTTCAAGCAGCATCAAAATTAATGACTAAGTGGTACGATGCTTCATGGGAGAGATTGCATTGCATCCTGAGAGATGTACTGCAGCCAAAGAGTTGAGTTCATAAAAGAGAATGGGGTCATCAGGCCTGGAAACTACAGTGAGGCAATGCACACGATAGGGAAATGTATTTTAATATTGAATTAACTCAAAATTAAATATTTCAGGTCAATTCAACAATCCCGTCTCCTGCTGACTAAGTTGTGTGGTGCATCATGGGAGATGTAGTCTGGCCTGGGAGCCCAGCCCTTGAGGAGAATGGGGGCAAGGAGAATTCAAACTTCAAAACCCATGAGGCAATGTTACTCAATAAGGAAATGCAGTTTCATGTTGAATTGACTTGGAACAAAGTGTTTTGGGTCACTTCCACAAACTGAAATGAAACCTTTTGATTCAGGAATATTGGAACATTTAGTTTTGACTGAAATGCAAAATTCAAACATTTTGCCTTTTTTAGCTCAAAGTTTTTTGAAATGTTTTGTTCCATAAAAATTTTTGCTACTTCAGTTGTTTCAGTTGTCCTCATTTGTGACAAAAACAAATGTTGAAATATTGTAATTTCCTGTGGGATGGAAATTCTGTTTTTTGTCCAGTTCCATTTATTAGCATTATAATATGTCATATTCTGTTAAATTTATTAATCTGATTGAAGACAAGTTAACATCCCATGGCTCTGATATTGCAAGATGTTCCATGGTAGTGGACCCTCATGCCACTGATGTCTTCATTTTGGCTCCATGGTAAACGAGAGGAGAAGGAGCAGGGCCTGTGTTGCTAACACAAGAATTTTTCAAAGTTGATACTTGTTTTTTAGGTAGTGGACACCATTTCCCAAAAGATATTTTCTCACTAAAATGTCTTTCTGTGGAGGGAAAGATGGAGTCAGGAGGGAAAGAGGGAAAGAGTTTTAATTTGGGCACTGCCACTAGCTAGCTGCGTGTCTCTGTCTCCATTTCCCCATTTGTAAAAAAAGTTATTAAATAATATGTACCCACGAACCTCACAGAAGTATTGTGAGAGCTAATTAATTAATTTTTGAACAGTGCTTTGAGCAGCTACAGCAATATTAACTGCTAAATATTAGTATTATCAGCAGTCAGTTTGGAAAAGGTCTTGCACTATAAAACTGCCCAGATGCATCAGTGATCTCTTGAAGCTGAGATCAAATCCAATTAATTTTGTGGGAATAATCCCATTAATTTGCACTTTCAGCTATTTCTGTGCTTTACAAAATACTAAATGAAAACAAGAAAACATACAAACAGTGACTTAATATGAGGATTTGCATCAGTTTTGATAAAGAATTAGGTTGCAGCTCTATGATTTTCTCCTTTCCATAGATTTCATTTTAATCAGCCTCAGTCAAAGGGTATATCTACACTGCAATGAAAACCCCTGGCTGGCCCATGCCAGCCAACTTGGGCTCGCGAGGCTGTGACTGTGGAGCAGTTTCACTGCAGTATAGACTTCCAGGCCCGAGCCCACAAGTCTAAACAGCAATGAACAGCCTCGCAGCCCGAGCCCATGTCAGCTGGCACAGAAACAGGTCAATAAGCTGAAGGACCAGATGGTCTCAGCCTTTAGGGAATTTTCTACAGCTAAAGAGAAAGTTTTGCTTCTTCTAGGCAAGACAGATAACTTGGGAAAGGGAATTGAACAGTGAAAAGATTAATTATATTTCAAAGAGCTCCGAAGACTGATTTCTGATGAAAAACTAGAGAAGATATGGCGAAAACAAAAAGTAGTTTTCTTGATAACTCTTTTCCAAGAGTTTTTGGACACTGACATATCAAAAAGGTTAAGGTTTTGACACCACTTTGTCCCATCTTAGTACATGGAAATTAAAGTTATCTTTCTATCTATGTACTGTTTAATAAACACATAGACTCATAGACTTTAAGATCAGAAGGGACCATTATGATCATCTGGTCTGACCCCCTGCATGCTGCAGGCCACAAACACTTAATTGTTAGAACAGAAATCAATCCCACATCAGCTGAAAAAGCAGAAATAGTTTTTCCCCTTTTGTCTGGATTTATTACTTACAATCATTTGATAAATAACTTACAAAAGTGATTAATGACTACAATGTCATTTTAGAAGGTTGAAACTTTAAAGATTCAAATTAATCAGTTATAGTATATTATTTCTTTAGTTCAGTAGCTGTGCTGATGGATGGATATATGACTAGGCGTAATTACTGCACATTTTTAAGTCTTTTGACAGGAAATTTTGCACAGTATGTTTACTTTTCCATTTACTTACCAATTTATTTGAAAAAGCACATCAAACTTACTAGAGGGATATTGACTTTTTTTTCTTATAAATTGTTTTTGTTCCTAACAGAGTACAACCTTCTGTTTGAATTGTTAAAATTACTGTAATTTTAATGGAAAATTAAATTGTCCAGGAGGTAAAACCCTATGTTTCTTGGAAAATGTCAAAGATGCCTTTATTCTTTTAAAAGAAATGTATCCTTTTATAAAGTAGTAACTCAGCTGCAGTTGGAGTCATTAAGGTATTTTTTCAGCTCCCTAGACTCAAAATGAGATCCTGACTGTAACTACTGTAGCAGGGTGTTGAGACTTGGGATGCATGGGCATATCCCAGTGCGCTTATTATAGCCCTTAAAAACAGGGAGCAGTATTTGCAGGAGACATGAATAGGAGCAAGAATGTGACCTACAGGAATCTAGATACAAGGTTTCCAGCAGACAGGGAAAGAGCCAGGGTCAGAGACACTCTAATATGGCTACACAGTAGCCAGGAATGGCTCCTGAAGGGGAAGGATGTGTCCTCTCAGCTGTCAGAAGCTGGGCTACCATATAGTAAGGGTATGTCCTTTTCCCTCCCAGGAAGTTGGGAAAGCCTCAAGTAAGTAGTACCACATATTCTGAGATAATTTGCTCTTGATTTGGAACTACTACTTGTGTTCTGTAAAATTGTGCAAGAAAAGACAGTGATAGGATATTTTAAAGTACGAGTTCTTTAAGTTGGCACTTCTACTCACGTCACCCTACAATTTTCCAGTCAGTTTAACCAGAACTAGGTGAAGTTATTGACAGTGAATATTTTGAATCAAGTGAGAACACAGACTAAGAATGTACTGTGGTGCTAATTCCAGTTTACCTGCAACAATTCAGTGTATTCTCGCCATCTTGTGTGCCACGTTCTTAGCACAGCCATAACAAATGCTAGAAAACAGCTCAAAATTAATGAGACTACCAGCATTAGGAAAGGGAGTGACCTCTGTTCAGTGGGAGCAAGGGTAAGAAAAGTGGGAGCTGTGGAGAGGATCCACCTTGCCTTCCACAGCACTCTGGAGCTCATGGTGCTTTAGAGAAGGGAGCAAAGGTTGCTGACAGGGGCAGGGAGTAGAGATTTCCACCACTTTCAGCATACCTATCAGTGGAGACCTGGAAAGTCTATTCTACAGTCTAGTACTTTGACCAGAAGTGCTAAGAAGTCAAGGAATAAAATTAAATTATTGCATGCCTCACCTCACTGATGGCCTGAGGAGTGTTACAAGGGTGGCACATGATCCCAAATGGGTTCACTGGCAAGAAAGAATATCTGTACCATACTGGAAGACATTATACATCAAAATGAAGGTACCCAACAGATAATATCAAGTCTGGATGTAAAATCTGACTGGTTAACAAGTAGTGCAGATCATTCTGAAATTCAAACATGGAAACAAATGAACAGGCTGGAGTTAGTCTACAAAAGGCTTCACAACTTTTACTAAGACTAAAACAATACTAAATCGAAATAATGAAGATCTACCAAGGACTAACATTAGAATTTTTATATATTCAGTGGTCAACCAGAGGAAGTGCTGATAGAATTTATGGAGCAGTAACCAGCCAGTATATTGTCTTTCATATTTAATAACAAACCTATGTATACTGAAAAGGCATGTGGCAGCCCCAGTGAGATCATTACAGTACAGTCAATGTTGGCAGAACAAGGCATGAGACAATTGCAGGCAGCAATGTGTTTTATTCCAACCCCCTGGACAACATAACTCGTAAGAAATGTCCCTGGCTTTTCAGGGGATACACTACAACAGGGGTCGGCAAACGTTTTGGTGAGGGATCTGGCTGGGGGTGCAGGCTCTAGGATGGGGCTGGGGATGAGGAGTTTGGGGTGTAGGAGGGTGCTCTGAGCTAGGACCGAGGGCTTTGGAGGGGAATCAGGGCTGGGGCAGGCGGTTGGGGTGTGGGAAGGGGTGCAGGTTCTGGTTCGGGGTGGAGGCTCTGGGGTGGTGTTGGGAATGAGGAGTTTGGGATGTAGGAGGGTGCTCTGGGCTGATAACAAGGGATTCAGAGGGCAGGAGAGGGATCAGGCTTGGGCAGGGGGTTGGGGGGTGGGGAGAGGCTCGGGGGTGTAGGCTCCGGGTGGCGCTTACCTCAAGCGGCTCCCAGAAGTAGCGGCATGTCCCTTCTCTGGCTCCTATGCAGGGGCGCAGACAGGCGGCTCTGCATGCTGCTCCGTCCACAGGCACCGCCCCTGCAGCTCTCATTGGAGTGCCAGAGGGGGCCATTGGTGCGTGGCCTTTGAAGCACATAGGAGCTGGAGGAGGGCCATGCCACGGCTTCCTGGAGCCGCGTGGAATGGCCCCCAACCCTGCTCCCCAGCAGGAGCTTGAGGGACAGCTTAAAATGGCTGGTGGGCTGGATCCGGCCTGCAGGCCGCACTTTGCCCAGCCCTGCACTACAGCAAGAGTTACAAAAGTCCAAATCAGACTAAGTTCAGAATTGCTCACTCGCTTATACTGTTCAACATGCCTACATGCAGAGGTCCTCCTAGCCCAAGTTCCAGGAATGATGTCCCTCCCTAGAACCAAGGACCCACTTCCCTAATGAAGCCTGCCAGTCAGTCCCTTCCTTACATGAACACTTAGTTGCCCTTTTATCCTCTTGGTAGTGCTGTTATATACATGTTGCCATGTGATGCTACACTACAAAAATAACTCTACCCAATAGCAGGCTAACTTCATCTGCAAAATAAAAACTTCCTCATAGCAAAATGTGGAATCACCATTCATACACCTGGCAATATTGTAGGTTTAGCAGCAGTGTGGAGGAGAAGGGGGGACGGGAGGAGGTGTGGGGTCCCATGCGGAGCGGATAAAGCACACGACCAATGTGGTTGCAAGCTGAATCCAATTCTGTTTATTACAAGCTTTCTTTTATAGTTTTTCTTAACATTACATAACACAATTAGGCTATAATCACACATCTACGGATTGGACAAAAAGGAGAATCATGTGTTTATCACATGTATAGCCCCACACTGATTGGTTCAACCGTTCCTTACATAAGGCCATGATTTGTTTACCTCATCTTATATAATCCTAGACCACCAGGGGGCCTTACATAAGGCCATGATTTATTACCTTGTTTACCTCATCTTATATAATCCCTAGACCACCGGGGGGCCTTACATAAGGCCATGATTTATTACCTTGCAAGTGTCCCATCGTGACCCTTACCTCCTCATGGAACTTTCCATTAGGTTGGTGTAGGGATGATACATCCCCACACATCCCCCCTTTTTCTTAAATAAGGAACTTTTTAAGAAACGTAATATTACGTAAATGCCCACGAAAACCATTGGGGTGTAAATAGGGATAACCAATAAGATATGTTCTAAAGGGATCCGATGGGGTGGCCATGGACAAGCAAAAAGGGCTTCTTGGCCAGTCTGGTTTGCCCAGGTGACCCAAACATTTTGTCGTGGGTTAACAAAAGGTACAGAGTTTGGACATACAAAGACCCCTGCTCCTATAATAAGGAGTCCGAACAAACAGAAGTACAGCATTATTAAGTGTTTAGGCTGTGACAAACAACAAGTGCAGGTCCGGTGTCGCGGGGTCGTCATCCGGCTTCTGCGTGGCGGCGTCAGGAGCATGTCCGCAAATTTAACAGAATCATAGGGGCACATGGCCTGTCCCACAAAGATTTGCTTAATCAGGGATTGCACATAGGGATTATGCAGGTCGTACGACATAATGGATTTCTGCGCCTCTTTAACGAGCTTCCAATTCAATGGAGCCCAGTGCCGTTGGTCCGGATGACGCGGGTCCGTCATGACCGGGAAGGCGCTGGGGGGGAACTGACCTTTTATGTGGGCTTTTTTAATTAAACCAAACCATTTTTGTGCCGGATCCGGTGGGCCAGGTCCGCCGCCCGTACCCGGATCACTGTTTGGCACTACGGGCGAGGGGGCACCCGAGGAGTACGCAGGAGGGGCTATTGGGCTCGTTGTAACGAAAGGATTTGAGGACGGGGCCACCAACGGACGGCCAGGTAGCGTGCGGCGAGGCGGCTTTGGCGGCGGCACGCCAGGGTGCAGCGGATGGCCTGCGCATCCTGTCAAGCAGTCCCACATGCCGCAAGCACAAGCTTTAGCCTGGCCCGGGGGGGGCCCGGATGCGTTTGTTCGATAGTCCAATGTAGGCGGGCCCCCTTTCAGGGCTCGGAGCAGGTGAGACTGCGGGGGTGCCTTTCCGGCAATGTGTGACACGCGACTCAAAAGTTTCTGTAGTGTCTCTAAACTTCTGGTCCGAATTTAAAACCTCCATTGGAGATTCGGTGTCGGGGGTAACGGAATATCACAAGGGTCAAGTTCCGGTGCCGGAGCCGACGGCGCGAGCGGAATAAAGGTGTTCTTACCTCCAAAAAATTTTCGCACTCCTATGGGCAGGACAGTCGGCGGCTCCGTCAGTACAGGCGACTTAGGCTGAGAGGTCACCCTTTTTTGAAAAAGGTCATCTATCGCCGACTGCACCTCAGCTTCGGCTGTGAGGGTCTCAATCAATTTTTTAGATTTGCACCAAATCTGGCTCAAGGAGACAGCCTCTTTGTTGTCGTGGGCAACCGATTTCCATAGATCAGAGCCGAGGCTTTCCCAGACTGCTTTATCAAAGACAGTATCAGGAGTAACAAAAAACCCGCGTCTCTGCCCCCATTTCAACAAACGGGACAACGCGTCAGAGGGAAGCTTCTCTCCCCGCTTTTCAGCGATGCGTAATAAAAAATCATGCACTGTCTCCTCCTCTGCAGACAAAGCAGAGCCCATTTTATTAAATGCAGCCGCTCACCTGTGAGCTCACAAACGTCTCTCTCGGAAGACCAGGAGCCGGTATCCTCCGGTACCTCCTGCCGCGGCTGCCATCTCCGCCTTTTCTCACCGAACGCTTCAGTCGGCTGTGAGCTCACGAACGTCTCTCTCGGACGACCAGGAGCCGGTATCCTCCGGTACCTCCTGCCACGGCTGCCACCTCCGCCTTTTCTCACCGAACGCTTCAGTCGGCTGTGAGCTCACAAACATCTCTCTCGGACGACCAGGAGCCGGTATCCTTCGGTACCTCCTGCCGCAGCTGCCACCTCCGCCTTTTCTCACCGAACGCTTCAGTCGGCTGCCTCGATGTCCAAGCCGAATCACGTCGGGGTCACCATTTGTGGCGGTCCCATGCGGAGCGGATAAAGCACACGACCAATGTGGTTGCAAGCTGAATCCAATTCTGTTTATTACAAGCTTTCTTTTATAGTTTTTCTTAACATTACATAACACAATTAGGCTATAATCACAGATCTACGGATTGGACAAGAAGGAGAATCATGTGTTTATCACATGTATAGCCCCACACCGATTGGTTCAACCGTTCCTTACATAAGGCCATGATTTGTTTACCTCATCTTATATAATCCTAGATCACCAGGGGGCCTTACATAAGGCCATGATTTATTACCTTGTTTACCTCATCTTATATAATCCCTAGACCACCAGGGGGGCCTTACATAAGGCCATGATTTATTACCTTGCAAGTGTCCCATCGTGACCCTTACCTCCTCATGGAACTTTCCATTAGGTTGGTGTAGGGATGATACATCCCCACAAGGAGGGAGGTGCAGCACATCCCAAAAGAAGTAGGAAATCTACTACAAACATTTGGGGGTGGAGATGTCAATAGCAGCCCCAAATGGGAAAAAAGTAAAATCAGAGAATGACAAAGTCTGAAAACAAATACATTGTATAGTAAAGATTACTGAAGAACAGTGGGCGTATGATAGATAATTGCAAATTATTCTACTGTTGCTTTAAGATGCAACTCAGTAAATTGGGAGATTTTTTTCATAAGATGTGATTTGATTGATTTTCATTTTGCTAGTATGTGTTAGTATTCTTCTGCACACTCTAGGTATACGGAGGCATGTGCTGGACAAATTAAAGTTAATAAGGTGTTTTTTCTGGACCTCTTGTTCTTGCAAGCAATGAAGGGATTATATGCCTATTAAAAAGCCAATGGCTGCACAACAATATTTCTAAAAGCAGATGCCAATACTCCCATATCCTCCACCCCTGAATAGAGGTCAGACTTTGGAAAGCTGAGATTTGATCATTTTTTCTTTTGTAAATGTCTGTTAAGATGGAAGTTTGAATTCTCTCTGTTAAAATTGACAAGAGGAATATATTTACAGTAGCTGCTGGTTCTTGTTCTTTTATACCAGTATTCTCCTTGTGACTTTTTGACACTGTATGATATTAAAAGTTATATAAAAATCATGAAACTTTAGAAAGAAAAAAGTGAATTCACTCCAAACTGCCCAAAAATCTGTGGGGCTAACCTAAGCATCTAGAAGAAATTATACAAGTAACATTTTTTCCTGTATTGGCCATTAGCCATAGTAACACGCTAATGTATGTTCAAGAATGCTACAATTTCCTATCACATAAATATTTCTCACTACAGTTATGCCAAAGACTAGAACTTGCTAAAGTATTTATAATAGACCAATTATTATGTATATTTAACTCCTTTTTCCCCTCTGTAAATTGTCCATGAACAGACTTCAATTTCTATTAAATATATTCATTATTTGAACTATTCAATCAGTAGTTTAAACTAATCTATTTCAAGGTATGTTGCTTAAGAGCTATTCCCACTGGAATTGTGTTGGAATCCTTGCCATTCATAATTTACTGTGCTGCGTGACTGGTAACCTAAATCACATGGTATTCTTTTTGCTCTCTGGTTGATGACTCCCAAGCCCACAAAGATCTTTTAGATGGCCACTAAAAGAAAAGCACTTCCAGCCCAAATATTTATATGCATACATATTTACACAAGTATTTGCAAGACTATTTTTGTGCAAATGTTCTTGAGAACAAATGTTTGCATACACAAATATTCAAAGAAAGCACATTGAAGGGGGTCACAAATACCATCTAGTTCTTCTTCAGGTGACCTGAATGTGATATAGCAGGTGACCTGAAGAATAGTTCTGTGGAGCTCGAAAGTGTGTCTCTTTCACCAACAGAAGTTGGTCCAATAAAAGATATTACCTCATCCACCTTATCTCTTTCCTATCCTGGAACCAACATGACTACAACAACACTGCAAACAACAATGGTTGATTCTTATAGACCAGAGCAACATATGTTTGCCACTGCCAAAAAAATAGTTATTTGTTTCAGCCTCTTCATCCAAATTGAATGTATCAAATGTTTCAGCGAGAAAACAATTTGGCAAGTCAACAACTACATCAAGGTATACAACAAAATTCAATTTTCTACATGCTACAATGATAACTGAAGCAGAAAGAAGCAGTGTGCAGTTACTGTTTGCTCTTGGTTCTGATGGAGTAAAGCTAGCCTATCAAGAGTGGGCACTAATGGAACATATCTTCCTTATACTCAGTCCCTTTGAGACAGTCACTTGTGATATATTTTCTGATAATGCTGGTATAAGCCAGGTCATTCCTCTTATCAGACTCCTGAAACACTACTTGAGCATGCTCAAAAAATCATTTAGGAAAAGTCAAGTTCTTAATGCTATATCGCTGATTGATTCCATGCAAGGAAGATTCACATAAGTGAAAATCATTAGTTTGATATAATCTAAGCCAGTGGTTCCCAAACTTGTTCCACCCTTGTTCAGGGAAAGCCCCGGGTGGGCCGGGCTGGTTTGTGTACCTGCCATGTCCGCAGGTTCGGATGATCGCGGCTCCCAGTGGCCACGATTCGCTGCTCCAAGCCGATGGGAGCTCCCTCGGCCCGTGCTGCTTCCAGCAGCTCCCATTGCCCTAGAGCAGCGAATCGCAGCCACTGGGAGCAGCGATTGGCCAGACCTGCGGACGCGGCAGGTACACATACTGGCCTGGCCCAACAGGGGCTTTCCCTGCACAAGCAACAGAACAAGTTTGGGAACCACTGCTCTAAGCAATGTGTCTTGGATTGGCAACACTCAAAATCACACCTTAAAATATACACATGTTGAGCAACCTCAGTTATAAACAATTATACTGAGAAGGAACTGTCTCAGCCACTCAGATGCTTTACAGGGGTTTACAAATGCTGTTCAGGGGTTGATGTACAATGGAACAGCTTTGTTCACTGCTGTACAACTTCTGGACTCTGGTTGTGAAATCTGATTTACATAGCAACTGGGTGCATGTATCTCAGTGACAGTATCTCAGTTCACGAGTTCTTGTATTGTAATTAGCTGCCAACACCTATTAGCCAGAATGTGATAGTTCATATGACCACTGCCCAGTAATTTAATAATTTAGTAAAATGTACTGTGAATATGTAAATCTCTCTACTCTATTGGCTGCAATAATTCCTTTTTTTATTGGCTCCTGTACTCAGGAACAAATAATTTTATTATTAGTATACTGAAATACAATAAATAAATTTAATTTGACTTCTCTTAATTCATGTTAGAAGTAATGGTTAATGTAATCTAAGTCTTTATTAATTCTAATGCTGCAGTTGCTGAGAGCTCTTTTTGTATGATTTATATTGTACTTGATTAAATACTGCAAAACCTTTTGTTGAGCAAAAAGGACCTACAAAAACTGAGTAATAAAAAGATTTTTGGGCTTTATCATGTATACGACCCTCTGAAAATAAATGCACCATTGTAGAGATAATCTATGAGAAAATGTGAATTCTGGCTAATAACCAAACATTGTATCAATTCTATTTTATTAGCTTGGAAGAAAATAATTAGTACTGACAAAAAACCTCACTAGTGGCTTGAAGGCAAACAAACAGGTGGATAATTAACACATCAATTGCTAGTTGCTTAATATTGTACATAACGTATACATAATATTGTGACTGGTTTTCAAACATTTCTATTGGGCTTTAAATACATGCTGAAGAATTCATTATAATTGCTCAACCTGAAAATGTTAGGTATACCATTGTCATCTGCTCGTATTTTTCAGAGAAATGCTGAAAAGAAGGAAAAGAGCGATGCTTCTGAACCATGGAACTGAGAAAGGATGGAAGAATGAGAGTTCAATAACTTGTGACTGATCATTAGAACTGAAGTTATGCAAATATTCAGGTTGCTTTTGACAAATGTGAAAGCTGAATTCAAATTCAGCATAATTTGAGTGGTTTTGTTAATTTTATTTAAATCTTCTGATTTGTTTTATTACTGAATGTTATTACTTGCACAAACTGCTCCTACTTCTCAACTCTCTCTGTGTATCTGACAGCAATATTTGCTCGTCACTGGAGTATTTCTCTATGAAATCCCCACAAAGTTCAAGTAATGATACACAATAACAGACAATTTTTTCTTTTATTTTACCAGTGGAGGGAACTGAAGTCATGGTCCTGATTTGCCACTGTATGCTAAATCTACTGGAACAGCCACTAACAACATTAGGCTCCTATCTCTTTGGGAAGGGGAAGGAGAAGGAGGAAGGTGGGAGGAGGTTGTGTTGAATCATTCCTACAAATGGCATGAATCCTCAAAGTGAACACCAGCTTGAAAAAAATGTCAGGGTGAAATCTTGGCTCCACTGAAGTTGATAGGAGTCTGACCATTTACATCAATGGGGCCATGATTTCACCCTCACACTATACCTTAAGAAAAATGGTTAAACTACCTTTGAGGAAAAGTCTGTATTATAATTTTTTAAATTTGGCTTATGTCATTAACTGCCAGCCATCAACATGTAAAATAACAACCCCCCCTTCCATCTCCCCAAAGATTTTATGTTTAACTTTGTTGTTCTTATACAAAGAGATAAGCTACTCAGAAACAAGTTTATGTGTAGGGTGACCAGATAGCAACTGTGAAAAAACAGGACAGGGTGGAGGGTAATAGGCTCCTATATAAGAAAAAGTCCCAAAAAACGGGACTGTCCCTTTAAAAATGGGACATCTGGTCACCCTATTTATGTAGCATGTTTAGTTACTCAAAGCCTTTCATTTAATTGGCTAAATGGGCTTGTCTCCTATAGGTAGCAGTAATTTTTACCTCAGCAATTTGTTCCCAAAACTCTTGACAAAAAGAGTGCAACCTCACAGCCTTAACTAGGGTTTTTGCCACTCTGTCAAACACATCATCTTTTACAACTTTTATCGACACATGGTAGAGAGTATAATATTATTTAAAGATTCTGTTGCACTGACAGCTAAACTGATTTTGTAGCTCAGCTTTCTGCAACAACAGAATTATATGTTTTTAACACTTTAATACATTTTTAATATCAGATGTTGTACTGATATGTGTAATGAAACTTACAATGAGATTTTAGTTGTGAACTTTTGCCGTAATTTTAAAAAGAAACCCCCCACCTCAATATTGCATGTAATGACAGCTCCATACCCTGCTTTAAAAAAAAAAAGATTAATTGAGATTAGAATCTATGATGTGCCTACAAGGTATAGTCACGCCAACTTCAGAGCTCCATTGACTAACTGACATCTTCTGAAAAAGAAAATGGGCTTCAAAATGCATAAAAAAATGCATAAGTGGGAGTGTTCTGTCAACAAACTTGCCAAAACCCATTGTTAGTATTCAACAATAACAAAACAAATATATAGGCTCAGGAAATCTAAATAGCATCAACAGCAGCTTTCAACAGACAGCAAAATGCAAAGCTGGAGCCTGGATAGAGTAATGGAGTCTGTTCACTACAATAGTTTTCACTAAATTAAAAATACAGCCAGGTGACTCCAATATCACTTCTGTTGCGAAGACAATAGTGAAATGCCTATTATGTATTTTGAAATGAAACTTTCCATGGAGACACTTGCCAAAAGGATCCAATACAGACTGGCTACATCAACTGCACCAGACAGTCCTCAAGGGTTGAACATATGGGTTAAACATGCTCTTACATCTCTATGGAGACTTGCAAAGAAGTCCCTTCCAATGGATATTGGTCAAATTTGTCTGAGTTACTCTGTGTTGCAGAGCAGCTGTCCAGAAGCGTAAATGTGCAGGCTCAGAGCTAATTCATGCTGAGTACTGAGAACAATTAGCTCCATTGGGTCAAAAGCTGGTGACTTTGGGATGAGAGGTTTTGCAGGTGAGAGTACAAGGGAATGGACAGTGTACTGAGAAACAAGAAGACCAAAGATGAGAAAGAGCTTTATTTCTGGCACCAATACTGGACACCCAGTTAAAATTTTTTTTATGTGGACGTAGTTATGTGTAGCTTTGCTGTTGTTATTGCCATCTCTTTTCAAGATAAACAGGAGCCATGTGCCTCTTGCGAATAAATCAAACTATAGAATATCCTGAGCCTCTTTGTTTGCTAAATTCTGTTCCAATAAATATCATTCTACCCAGAGGTGTAATTGCTCAAAAGGGACATCAGTATAAATTCATCATATACATTTACAGTGTGTTCTCTGCCTACTACTTTTGGATATCCATGAATCACTGGGGATGGGGGGGGGGATTTGATTTTAATGATTTAGCCAGTACTATACAATTACAATTCACTGGGAATTGATTTTTGTTGGGGAAAACAATGTTTTTTCTTTCAAGTTTTCTTAAAAAAAAAAAAAAGGTCTTTGAAAGCTTTGGGATTTTCACCGTAAAACCCCCAAATAACCTTTTTTGGTGCTCAGCACCAATACCTCAAATTTTTCAGTTCCGGAAAATGGGTTAGTTTTTGCTTTTTTGATGAAAAACCTGAAATTTCACTCCGTAGGGGGAAAAAACCTTCTCTTTATTTATGAAAAAAAAAAAAAGGTTACTGGGAAATTTTTTGACCAACCCTAAATGCAATGTAAATATATATGACATTTGGACAGGGACAAAGCTAGGGCAGTAAGGTGGCTGAGCAGGCAACGCCACATCTAGATTTTTAAAAAGGACTGTCCCTGAAGTATAATAAGCTGCTAACTCCCTGAAAATTCCTGCACTGAAAAATTGGGTGTGTTTAGTCAGCTGCTACCCAGTGCATCTTTGTCTTGAAGTGTGCTGTCTGCATTTCCTTCGGCTATGGAGCTGTGTGTCACCTTGTCTGCAGAGTATGAGCAGATGAGAGCAAAAGCAGTCCAAAGGCAAGATATGCCTGACAGCTTCTGCCACAAAGAGAAAAAAGAAGAGAGAACCAGCAACAAAGGAGTAAAGAAGAGTCTATAGGATAAACAATACTAATTTAAAGAGACAAATTACAGGGGCAAAAGAAGGAAATGCATAAGAAACTGAAGAAAACATTAAAATCAAAAGAAAATAAATTCTAAAGGAAAAAGAGAAAAAAGGAGAGAGGAAGAGAAAAGCAGAGAATTTAAAACTGGAGAATAAACTCATACCGGAAAAGGAATAAGAAAAAAAAAGGTGGAAATGCTAAAAAGAGAGCGAGCAAGAGAGAGAAAATGAAAGACAACAATTTTCAGTGATTATTTTGGATTTGTTCTATTGACAAGTACTTCCCCATGGCCAGAAGTGAAACTTTGTTTTGAGTTTTAAAGAGCTCCTACGAGCTGACACAATGAGCATAAGCCATTTTCTAGGAGAGATTTTAAATACTGGTGACAGGTAAGCCTCAGAATAAAATTGAGGGGTTTGAAGCCATTGGATCTGTGGACATGCAGAATCAACACATGAAGTGTCTTCTCTTAAAACAGAACATAAGCTCCTTGGGACAGGATCCATCTGTCAATTGTGTGTTGGTATAGTTCTAGTACAATGAGGCCCAATACAGGAGTGCTGGGCCTCTGGTTACTACTGTAATACAAATAATTAGAATAAGGCCTGTGAGCACCCCTTCTATGAGGAAGTAGCTACAGATCTGCTGGATCTACTCTTCCTTTGCCCCCATCCCTAATCTTCAAATCCCACAGCATGCTGGAGTGCCGTGAGCCATTACAAAGGGCATTGGAATCCTGCCCACCTAAGAAGTATAACCACACCATTTTTGTTGCAGGCAATGTCCCCTGTGGCTACGGAGGAAGGAGCAACATTTTACCCCTACAAACAGTATTTTAACGAAAACCGCACTAAGCATTTCTCACGCTGCTTAATGGTTATAAGATGTTTGAACTACAAGAGGAGTTCCTATGAGTCCAATATCAATATTGTAAGAAGAAAAATGGATAGATGTGAGATGAAAAAAAGGTAAGAGATATCTTGACACTGGTTGTCAGTAACTCTACGAAAATTTGTTTTACCTGAGGAAAAGCTCATGATAGATAAGTTGTCCTTCATTCACATCTGTAGGCTTAGTTGCCTGTTTACCCTATCAAGATAAACTTTGAAGTACTAATATGTATTTTTGTTAGATACAACATTTAATTTATGTTTTCTCTGTTTTCCTTGTATTGTGTGTGTCACCTTTAAAATAAATACAGGTGTTCAGCTTTTAGCTGTAAAAAAACAATGACTCAACCTTTACTATCTAAGTGCACAGTATTGGTTTGTGAGCTTAAGATTTACTTCAGCATTTCTTGAAAAAAACAAACAACCACCACCACCACCACATTTAGAAGAAAGGAAAGAAGGGTGAATTGCTTCCTGTTCAGTATTCCATTCAATTCTATGTAGTTTGTAAAACACCAAACTATGATTCAGCCTGACTTGACTTATTGACATTAAATAATCTTAAGGATTGAGAAGTTTGCTTCTTTCTGGGTGAAATTCAGCCCTTCACTTAGGGCCACCCAGAAGATTCAGGGGGCCTGGGGCAAAGCAATTTTGGGGGCCCTGTCCATAAAAAAAAGTTGTAATATCATAGAATACTATATTCTCGTGAGGGCCCCTGTGGGACCCAGGGCCTGGGGCAAATTGCCCCACTTGCCCCCACCCCTCTGGTTGGCCCTACCTTTGCTTAGGTCCAACTCAAGCACAATTTAAGGCCTTCCGCTGGCCCTCTGCACTAGGGTGAATTCCACCTAAGACACAGAGTATTAATTTCTTTTGTAATTTATTTGGGCCAACATAAAATTCATGGATTACACAGTTTGAAAGTCTTTCTGCAATTTCTTTTTTCAAAATGTAAGTTTTCATTAAAAGAAAGTTTTTCTATGACAGAGAGCCTTAAAAATGTCAACACTTGCACAATTAATATAGGCTTACAAAAACAATATTCAAAACTAAAATGGTACCCAGACAAACAGCAGAAAAGGTGTGGTATGCTCCTTCACAAAATACAGATTCCTGTAGTACAAGTGAACAGTTATGTACACTGTAAAGGAAGCTTGCTGCATTTGCATCATATCACGGTCTACTAGTCTGATTTCTTGCATAACACAGGCCAAAGGACCTCATCCAGTATTTTCTGCATCTAGCTCATATCTTCTGTTTGAGCTATAGCATATCTTTTAGAAAGATATCCAATCTTAGAGACTTCTAGAGATGGAGAACCCATGTTCCTAGATAAGTGGTTCCAATATCGAATTACCATCAATGTTAATTTTTTTTGCCACATTTAAAATTTGAATTTGTCTAGCTTCAGCTTCCAATCACTAGATCTCATTATACCTTTCTGTGCTAGATTGAAGAGCCTCCTCTCAGGGGTGTTGTATTTGTATAGTGGGGGTGTTGAGGGGCATTGAACCAAACTGTAAACCCTGGATATAATGAAAACCACTTCAAGCCAGGGGGTGTAGCAGCACCCCTAGTTCCAGTACCTATGCCTCCTCTATTATTAGAAATCTTCCCCCATGTATGTAGTTGTTGACTGTAAATCAGTCACCTCTTAACTCTCTCTGGGACAAATTAAACAAATTGAGCTTCTTAAATTTCTCACTGTAAAAGCAGATTTTGCAAAACCTCAAATTAATCTTATTGCTCTTTTCTGAACCTCTTCCAGTTTTTCAATATCCTTTTTGAAGTGTTGACACCAGAACTGGATACAGGGTTCCTGTAATGATCTCACTACTGCTGTAAATAGAAGTAATAACACCTCCCTACTTTTACTTGTTATTCCCCTACTCTTACATAGGAGAATCATGGTCTTAGTTACATCAATGCACTAGTAGCTCTAGTTCAACAGGTCGAGTCAGCCATGATCCTAAATCCTTTTCGGTGTCCATGCATTTCACGATATAATCCCCCAACTTGTGTGACCTTCATTCTCTGTTCCTAGATACATGACCTTGCTTTTTCCTGTATTAAAATTCAGGTTGTTCAAATGAGCCTGTCTCTCCAAACAAGCCGGGTTGGTCTGTGTAAGTGACCTATTCCCATCATTACTAACTATACCACCAACTAATGTATCATTGGCAAATTTTACTAGGAATGATATTATATTTTCTTCCAAATCATTGATGAAGATATTGAATACCATCAGGTAAAGAACAGATCCCTCTGGCACAGAAATAGCCTCATTAAATGATGTTTTCCCACAATTGCTAATATTTTTATCAGAATGTCCTACAAGACTGACACTCTTGAGTAAGTTTCCCAGATCTGAAGAAGAGCTCTGTGCAAGCTTGAAAGCTTGTGTCTCTCACCAACAGAAGTTGGTCCAATAAAAGATATTACCTCACCCACCTTGTCTCTCTTGCAGGATTAAGTCAAATACCTTACAGAAATCCGAGCATGTCAACAATTACCTTTATCAACCAAATGTGATGCTTATGCATACATCTTTGCATATGGCAAACCAAAGGAAAATAGTCATGTAATGTCATTGGCCCTGACTCTACAGTCCTGGCGACTTGAAATGCCTCCTTGTCCTCTCTTTCTTTTTTTTAAAGCAAGATCTCAGTCATGGGCAGCAGGTATCATAGGCTGGGAGAGGCTGTGCCTCCCCAAACAGCCTGGCGTGGCCCCGCCCATGCTCCACCCCCAGGCCACTTCCTGCAGCTCCTTCTCCCTCTGGGGTGTGCCGCCGGGACTTGGTGCTCCGGGGCTGGATGCGCTGCGGCCGCGCTGCTCGGAGCTCTGGGGCTGGGGTTAGGGGCTTGCCCAGCGCTCTGGGGCTGGGGGCACTTGGGTGGTCTGGAGCTGGGGCAAGGGGGCTGGGGCTGTGATGGGGGTGCTCTGGGGTCCTGCGGGGGGAAGGGGTGCAGAAGGGAAGTGTGAGGGGTGGGGCCGTGGGTAGAAGGGGAAGGCACGGGAGTTAGCCTCTCCCAATGGCCTGTTCACTGGCCGCTCATGATCTCAGTGTTACTCGTTGAATTCACCACTGGGGCAAGCACTACCTTACAGGACAGGTGCAATTGTAAATGTTCAGTTCTGTGCATCAGTACTTGCCCATGCACTGATTTACACTGGCCCAGATTCTCCCCTCACTTACACCATTCCATGGGGAAAGAAATGACACATTCAGCCATAAGGGAGGGGGAAAGAAATTTAGAAGTACATAGATTTTCTCCCTGGTCTGTTTTGTAGATTTGATTAGGCTGAGATACGAGGTTATTCTATGTGGCAGACATGGCATAGGGTTAGGTTTTCACACCAACACTGGTGAGACTATGAGAAGAAACAAGTACTAGAGCAGAGTAGGGGGAAGAGAGAAGGTCCATGCAGACTCCTTTTTAACTGCTCCTACAATCTGTTCTATATATTCTATGGCATTTATGTGCTATGAAGTAACAAAATTTGTTTCTTAACTAAGGAAATTCAGTAGATTCCTTTCCATCTTGGTAGATGTCTAAGCCCAAACAAATTCCCATAAATAACAATGGGAAGACTCCCATTAACTTTTGCCAATCAGTGCAAAAGAGTCTAGGTCTAGGTTTGGCATTTCCACTTATTTCCTTATAGTTTTTTTTCTGATTCTATTTGACCAACACATGCATTAACAAGCAGAAGGATTCCCCCATGTCTGTATTTGATTTCTACACAAAATGTCACATTTGTCTCTGCTTTGCCTACAGGCTACAACATTGCCATGCTCAAAAAGACAAAAACTGAAAAGGAAAATTACATAATGAGGTTTAACTACAAAATGGTATTATTTCATTCCTTAACCTTAAATTTCATCTACTCTCTAGGAAAAACTCTCCCTGCAACGTGGTATATAATTCCTGTGAATACTAATGGCACACACTGATGTGCAAATAGGACAAAATATACCTCAAAATTTTCAAAATGCTTGATTATGTAAGATAAAATGCACTTCTAATGTTTATAGGAACCAGCTCTATTCCTAATTATGACATCCCAATTAAAGGATGTTAATAAAAAGGAACTGCATTTTCACCATATTCAACCTAGATGATGAATACTTTGAAATAAGCAATAAAACGATAGTACCTTTCACTTTATGGTAAAGTTTGAGGGTCTCTCTAGGGCCTGATTTTGCAAACATTTTATACAGTGAGTAACTCTTATTTGCATGAGTATTCCCACTGCAGCCAGGCCACACAAAGGAATATTTCTGGTGCCCTTCATGTCCTGAGTGCCTACAAAAGGGTGAAATACAATCTGGCTATTAGTTAATGATTATGATTATTAGGTGGGTAAAATGCTTCATCAATCCTTCCTCACAATAAAATAAAGGATAATTGCTTGGATATTTAAAATATGTCTAAAAACTAGCATTATGCAGATTTTAGTCAGTCAATCCTTGTACAGAACAATTAAATAATTGCCTTGTACTCTGTTCTATACTGGCTCTAATATTACCCTTATCATGGTATCACCTGAATGCCTGCCGTATGTTTTGATTACTCATTTGACCTCTGAGTGACTTTCACCCTTGTGCAGAGAGTCTGCTGAGTCCCACTTACACCCTAAAACACTGAACAGGCCCTGTATTGGCCTGCTGCGAAAGGGTGAGTTTCACCATTCCTGTAGAATATTTATTGAATGAATTAATAAAGTAGAAATTCTTGCTTTTCCTATGTGTCTATGGACAGTGATTTTATAGTTATTTTTACATCATTTTAAATTTAGAAATCTTGACCTATGCTAAGATGTTATATGTTGCTGATTTTGACTTTTCCTTTGTTTCTCATTTTCATAACTAGACATCATGCATAGAGTTGGTTAACTTATTTGTATAAAATATATGTCCTGCTAAAGCAATTATTTTCATTTCTGTTGTGCAGAAATTTTCTTAAAATAATAAATACAAAGTACTGAATGTTTCAAGCAGCAACTAGAGAATACTATATTCAGATATTTGTTAAAATGTTAATTTTTACACTATTACATAATTTAATTTAAACAAGCGAGATAAATTTGTCAGTAGTCATCTGAAACTCATAAAAGTTATTTCCATTATAACTTGGAATAATTTTACTTAGATTTAATGTATAATTATACTGTAGCAGTTTCTTTAGGGGGGAAATTATTTGGCTCCTATTCAAAATCTGCATTTAAATTAAGATATATTCCTGATTCAGACCTCCAAGCTGAAGTCAGCATGCTCTAATTAGTACACAGTTGTGGTAAATATTGAATACAAAACTAAATTAACATACTCATTTATAAGAGATAAAAGCAATGAAAGTCAGGATTATAAGTGCCATCGTGTTTTAGGGTAAGCTACATTTTTTTTTTTTTTTAAAGAAAAGCTCTTAAGATTTTAAGTCACTGAAGACATACAATTAAAAGTACAGATAAATACAGTTAAAAGGGTTTGCAGCTTACTTTTCATCTGCCAGGATGTAAATTCCTAATCTTGCCAACATTTACTACTTTGACTTGTCATTTCAATGTGCTATTCACAGCAGTAAGTATTAGGCCTGGCAGAAAATGTAGGCAGCATTTGAGCCATAGATTATAAAACTCCTCTCAGAAGTGCAGCACTGAACTTGCAACCTCGGTCAGGGAGGTAGGGGGGAAGAAGGGGTGCCAAGCTGAAAGAGTTTCCATCAGGTGGCCACATCATTTTTTGCTGTGAGCTCACAGTTGGGTGAAGACATCAACAAAGCTATATATGAAATCTGTAGCCTATTCCTTCTTTGTACTGCAGATGTTTATATTTGTGCCCTAAAGTTAGGAACCCAGCTCCAACATTTGTTCAATAGGCTAAACAGATATTTCTTTCCTGACTCTTCAGAGTTATAGAACAAGTTCATGTAATAAATCTGTTTACCTCCTTGCCTATAATAGGCATATTTCAAAGTTCAGTTCTCCCATCTATTGCATTACTTCAAAGGGGCCTTGTCACTTTGCAGGACGTTTGTCCTCAGAGCATGATAATGATAAAATGCTCCAGTCTCATAAGAACGGCTGTACCGGGTCAGACCAAAGGTCCATCTAGCCCAGTATCCTGTTTACTGACAGTGGCCAATGCCAGGTGCCCCAGAGGGAGTGAGCCTAACAGGTAATGATCAAGTGATCTCTCTCCTGTCATCCATCTCCATCCTCTGACAAACAGAGGCTAGGGACACCATTCCTTACCCAGAGTTGATCCACCTAAGGTCTAGAATTTTTATTGCAATACTGCTCTTGGGAATATGGAGCAACATGTAAAATTTTACAGGTGAGAGCCCCTATCAGCTGCAGATGTCTCTGCAAATTTAGGACATACTAGAGGTGAAGATGCCACTCACCTCATGTTACTGGTAATGCTCTCTTAGGAGACTAAGGATTCCCAGTTCTTGTCTACTAAGCGGTGATTCAAAAGAGGCAAAGTCCAGTAGAAGATTAGAGGATCTCAGAGTAACAGATGACTGCTATAGAAGCAATTTGTTCCATTTAATGTTTATGCAATCCCAATATGTATCACATAAACTACTTTGAATTCTGTTGAAATGCCTATTACATCAGTTTGAAGGTTACAGACTAAAGATTTTGCCATAACAACCTTTGGGAGGGACTGCACCTCTCCCTAACCCTAATCAGTTAACAGTTTTGGGGGGATATCATCAACCTGAGAGAGTATTTTCAGCAACTCACTTATCAATAATTGCGCTGGCTGTGGACCAAGTTAATCACCGTTCAACTCCAGTTTTATGGTGGTGTAACTCCATTGGTTGCATACAAGCATAACACTGTGGAAACTCAGTGGTAAATCAGGGCCAGAAAGTGCAGCAGAATGGTCTCTGGGTAATTGTTTGGATAGTTAACTATCACTAGATTTTAACAACACCTACTACTTCTCAGCTTGAGAGGTTCTATCTATCTAACGTGATCAAACAGCATGTACATTTACGATAGCAGGATGAGTAGGCCATTTGGTTAGTCTGGAAAAAAAAAAGAGCTTGCACCCCAAGGAAAATGCACAATTATCTTTATTTTAAATCATCCCTGACCATAGGAACTCAACCAACATTCTGTCCTGTTTCCTCATGATCTCCAAAGGGCCAGACCACTAAAAAGAATGAGCTAGGCTCAGTGTCATCTGCTGAAAACCTTTTCTTACTAATTACTACTTACTAAAACTAAGATTTTCTTGTAAGAATAGTGTCTTGTTTGGGTTGTTTGATGATCCTCCCCAGGTCAAAGTGGGGATAACTGTACACAGGGTAACATCCCCCAGTGCCTCATTATTCACCCTAGCCACCCACACATAAGCAGCTGAACACAGAGTTGTTTCTGTGGTCCTATATAAAATCCGCAGAACTAGAAACCAACTGAAAGTTGACTAGTGAGAGGGCATGTGGTGGCTAGACCTGAACAGATACTGTTTTTAGGCTGAGGGAACTGGGATTGTTTAGTCTCCAGAAGAGAAGAATGAGTGGGGATTTGATAGAAGCCTTCAACTACCTGAAGGGGGGTTCCAAAGAGGATGGAGCTTGGCTGTTCTCAGTGGTGGCAGATGACAGAACAAGGAGCAATGGTCTCAAGTTGCAGTGGGGGCGGTCCAGGTTGGATATTAGGAAACACTATTTCACTAGGAGGGTGGTGAAGCACTGGAATGCATTACCTTGGGAGGTGGTGGAGTCTCCTTCCTTGGAGGTTTTTAAGGCCCGGCTTGACAAAGCCCTGGCTGGGATGATTTAGTTGGGAATTGGTCCTGCTTTGAGCAGGGGGTTGGACTAGATGACCTCTTGAGGTCCCTTCCAACCCTGATATTCTATGATTCTATGATTCCATGATAGTCTAAATGATAAAGTCCCTCTAAGCCCCTTTATCTGGATCTTCTGGGGTTATAGTTTAACCCCCATTTGGTCAACAGATATTCCTGCTGTTTTTATGAGATGGAATCTGGACAGAATAGGTTAGGGTCATGAAGGGGATTTATTTTCTCTTACACATATGCATACCTACCTGCACTCACTCTCTTCCTCTCTCTATTTATATCTCCTCAACCATATGTACATACTTTCACACACAAAATCTGCTGAATAAGCTCTGATAACTCATTGTGGCAGATGCAGCTTGTTAATGCCACAAGGATATGAGAGAGTTGTGCATAGCCTCTGGTCAGAGGGAACTAGTGGCAGAGACAGGGAGGTCCCACTGGAAAGCCTAGGACTTTTGTTGATAAATTTTAGGCTGAAGTTCATATTTTGTTGTTATCTGAGATACCAGTGAAGCCAAACTGCATGATGGGTGCATTTTACACCGTGTGTATGTCATTTGGAATATACACAAAGATATATGTGTACAACCACTCACTCCCTCTAAAAGTTGTAGCCAGAAATTGATTAACACAAGGTGAGAGATAAGCCTTTGAAAAATAAGCAATCTAAAAACAGATGGCAACTCAAAATAAGCATACTGCAAAAGCACATCAAAAATAAAAATTTGAATGTTCTGTGTGTAGGCCTTATCTGCAACTATTAATTAAATAGTTTTGCATATTAAATCCTATTTTTTCTTCACACTAGAACATGTACACATTATAATGATTAGTATCGGTTAAATAGTATGTTTTCTGACATCTCTCTAGAAGATATTGCTCGTTTCTGATTAGGAATACTTAAGGCTTAAAAGACAGACCATATCTGTAAATAACTATTCAGTTCAGTGAGTCTGATAATTACATTTGACTTTGGCAGGTTATATTTAGCAAGAGTGTCAACTCTGTTGAATACTTTATACAATACTGGTCACCGAAGTGAACATATTAAATGAAGGATGTTTTTTGCGATGGACTCTCTTAAGGAGGTGGTGTTTTAAGTATCAATTCTTAGGCCTACTCTTTTCTTTTCCAGTCAGAATTGGAGCATATGTTGGTCAGTGAAGCAAAAGCTAGACAGCTGTTAACCCTACTCTATGACCTGCACATACTGAATTAGCCATTGTGTTTTTCAATTCTGGTTCATCAAACTTTTGGTCTGAGGAGCTTTAATCTATATTTAGTAAAGGAACACAATTCAATGCTCTTTTGTCTATCCATAATTCATAGCCTCCAGTCTGCTTTACGTTTACAGCAATTGCTAAGGATTTTTTCGCAGTTACATTGGAAGTATAGAAAAATAATACAGTACAAGAATTGATTGTAACAAATGTAAGAATAGTTCCTTTGTTAGCAGTTTTGATGAAGTAAATGCCTATGGAGTTATATATATGTACACACAGCGGTAATTAATAGATGTTTTTGGTGTCAGTAACAATGAAGAAGGCTATCACTCCTATTTTTAGTTTTTACCATTTGCATGTTTTGTATATTAATGATAATTTAGCACATAAATACCATACAATACAAAATTTAATTGGAGATAAATAGAAAACAATATGGGTAGAGCCCACTAAGACCAGAGGTGAAAGTGGGCCAGTATGGCGTACTGGTAAGAAGTGCCTACCGGTACCAGCCCGTACACAGCCGATGTTAAAGTGCTGCTGTGGCAGTGCTTTAATGTTGCTGGTCCTTTGCTCCCCACCCCCGGGGTTGCCGACGGGGGAGGGGGCAAGGGGCAGCTGCCCCAGGGCCCAGCGATTTAACAGGGCCCAGGGCTCCCGGCCGCTGCCCCAGGCAGTGCAGGCTGGGCAGCATGGAAGGGCTGCGTGGGGGAGGCCCCTTCTGCCCCTTGCGCCCGAGGCCCTGCCCCTTCCGGGGGTCTGGAGCTGGACCCCTGTACCGGTAAGTCTTTTATGTTGCTTTCACCCCTGACTAAGGGTACATCTATACTTACTGGCTGGTTCGGCGGCAAGCAATCAATCTTCTGGGATCGATTTATCGCATCTTGTCTAGACGCAATAAATCGATCCCGGAAGTGCTCGCCATCGACGCCGGTAATCCTGCTCTGCGAGAGGAGTAAGCGGAGTCGACGGGGGAGCCTGCCTGCTGCGTGTGGACCCACGGTAAGTACCTTTAAGTTCGAGCTAAGATACTTTGACTTCAGCTACGTTATTCACGTAGCTGAAGTTGCGTATCTTAGTTCGAACTGGGGGCTTAGTGTGGACCAGGCCTAAGACCTATTCCGTTAAGACCTACCAGAACTTCAAATCTACCCATCTGTCCAGGGCTGGCTCCAGGCACCAGCTTGTCAAGCACGTGCTTGGGGCGGCCGCTCCGGAGTGGGGCGGCATGTCCAGGTATTTGGTGGCAATTCGGCGGACGGTCCCTCACTCCGCCTGGGAGCGAAGGACCTCCCGCCGAATTGCTGCTGCAGATCGCGGCTTTTTTTTTTTTTGGCTGCTTGGGGCGGCCAAAACCCTGGAGCCGGCCCTGCATCTGTCATGACTGGGATGTGGGCAGTCTGACCTAATGGTTGGAGCAGGAATCAGGCAGGGACAGGTTACCAGGAGAGCAAGAGCAGGTATTGCAGGGGAAATAGTCCAAAGCAGGGTGAAACCAGTTGCATTGACAACTTCCTGTTTCTGTGCTGGGTTTAAATGGGAGCTGTGAGCAAATTAGTTCCCAGGACTGGAGTCCTCTATCAGAGTTCAGCTCCTCTTCTGATGTCAGTTAGCAGGTCACTGGATTGGAACTTACTAGTTCCAAAGAACCCTTTTGACTAGGGTTCAAGACCCGTGGTCCCTGACATCACTCCCTCCCCCAGGGGCACTACTGAGGCGATGTGGGACCAGACTTTTCAGGGTGATTCCTATGGAATGCTTGTACAAGCGCAGGGACATGGACTTTTTTGTCAGGTTCCTGAATCCACTCCTGAGGACCATATCTCTTCCAGTCAACAAGATACAAGAGCTTGCCACATTTATGTTTTGAGTTCAGGATTTCGTTAAACATGGTCTTTCTCATGGCCCTTTACCTGTATCAGTGGAAAAGGTGTCTGGCTTCTGTGAGGAAAAGGGTTTTCGATAGAGGGCTTCAAAAGTGAGACATGAAACACCGAGTACACTAGTACATCTGCGATGCCTTGTTCCAGTCAGTATTAGCATTGGGGCAGCAGAATTGCATGGCATAGGAGGCTGCAGTGCCCCTGTTGGAGCTTCCTTAGGGAAGCCTCTGCTCAGTATGAATTGTCAAATAGCACTGACATGCCTTGGAGGAAGACCCCCCAGATGGACAATACTGGGCTGTCACACTCCACGCAGGGGGAAGTCCTTCCCTGGACAGCAGGCTGATAACCAGGCTCACCTTTGCACAATCAGTAATACAGGACTGAGGGTGCATCATGAACAGAAGACAACACTGGTTTATAAAACCCTGGAATTGCTGGTGATTACCATCAAACCATTCCAGCAGATATAGCGGGGAACAGAGTTCTGTGAGCCATGTCTGGAGCGCAGCATATTCAGCACACAACTGAATGAATTGCTCCTGCAAGAGCACATTCTCCGAGGTCAGCTGGATGACATGGGCCAGCAGGGCTTGGTTGTCTGCCTGAAGGCAGGTGGCCCTCTTGAGTGGATCTGGTGCTCTCAAAGGGTCCATTCTGCTGGTACCAGGACCAAGCCCGTGACCTAAGTGGTCCACGGAAACTGTGTAAATGATATCCAGTGTGCATGCATAAATCAAATAGTTACATGTACATGTGACCACTCAGTCTACAGACTAATTTTAAGATAATCTGTCTGAGTCTTTATTAAATCAGCTAGATATGCATTATTAATGCATTATTCAACAGATATACATTATTGAGTAATTCCCCAAGATGCCATGAGAATAACATTCTAATCAGTCTATATTATAAACAAACTGGAAGTTTATCATCAGAAACATAAATGATGAATCAACAGACTTACTTGTAGAAGGAATTCACTTTAAGTTCATACAACAAATGTGTTTGGACTTTCAACTGTCTTCACAGACTATTTGTAGACATAGCATCTAGAAGTATTCTTGGAATCAAAGAAAACTCATATATATGCATGGAAAGTGAATATTTGTAGCTCCATTGTGGATTAATGATGATGGAAAGAATAAACTTCACAGTACTCTAACTCTGGGGAATATATGTAAAGTTGCATCCTGGATATATATCCTGAATTCTTAACTTTAAAATCAGATGTAAATGGCTCATTAGAACTATTGAGGCATTAAAACTAAGAAAAATCTTAACAATATGGAAAGGTAATAAGAAAACTAGTTTAGAACAGTATATTAATTCAGTGCTGGAAATATGGAATTTTGAAGATTTTTTTTTATAAAATACATTCAGTAGATTGGCTATGATCATATCCGGCAGCACTTTTTTAGATCTCCACAATATGCATTGAATAAGAGCTTAATTAATTTACAACCTCTCCTTCACATTTTATATATGATATGCCAACCAGACATAATTCAATAATGCAGGAAGTGCTCCCTATCCGAACATGAATCAGCAGATCAACATTTATTTAGATAAAATTACTTTCATTGAGATAGCCTTGTGAGATACAGTGCATATGTCTTCTTTGTGAGGGGCCCAGGGGAACGGTAGTCATGCAATCTTACTTCATATGTTACAAACATCGTAACGTAAGACAGTCTAAAACAACAGGCAAAAATGAGTCACAGTTTCAGTCAACTCTTTTTACACTGACAAGGCTTCTTAAGATCGTTTTAAAAAAAACCAATTACTTGTTTTATTGAAAGAGACATTATTCCACCTCACTGGGGCTTTAACCCCGCAAAAGATTGACTCTACAACATATTATCCTACTCTGATATCACATCCCCCCCCCCTTCTCTCCTTTCTTGTTCATTTCTTTCTCTGTGCTTTTGTTTTTTTGTTTTGGTTTTCTTGTTGTTGGTTTATATATCTATATCTACACACACAAGTTTACAATGTACTCATAACCCATCATATATTCTATTTATATGGTAACTAATATTATTTCTTCAAAACTAACATTGTAAAATATTGCCAATTGAGTACTGCCAATTCCATGTATTCCAAAATAATAAGTCATGATACCAAAATTATGAGATTTAAAAAAAAAAAAAGATAACATTTTGGATTCTATTATTTGCCTTGCATTTTCTGAGCCATTAAGATTTTCTCTGAAACAATGGGGGCTACAGACTTGCCCCAATTTTTAAATGAAAGCTCAGATTCTCATGTCATTTCTGGATTCCAGTAGCTAGGGCTTGAATAAAAATAATTATCTCAAGATTCGTGATAAAATCGTGAGAGTTTGCAACCCTGCTAATTCCTGCCTCCATAGGGATTTACACTCTGGGTTTTGGAAAACACACAGGAATCCTGATTTGCAACCAACTGGGGCAGGAATATGCCATATATTCCCTCTGGGGCTGGCAGATGCTGATTCCACCTGTTCCAAGGAATTATTTTATAGGGTGGCTGGACAAAGGAACAGAAGGTCACTTTACAGTGGTTCCATCCAGCCCTGGTTTTCCCAGTGATCTGAAAAGAAGAATGTGTAAAGAAGAAAAAAAATCACAAGGATTCAGAAAGCCTCCAGAATTCCAATGAGTAACAACAACTACTGAAGTTACTAGATACTGAATCCTGTCACATGACAGGGGCAATCAATCTTTTGCAGCCTTCACGTATGTCATCATCTGACCAGGACCAAGAAATAAAGATCAGTCTCTCTTCTCAGCATGCTTCTTATTATATGGATTCAAAAGAAAACTGAAGAGCTCCCAAAAATATAACAAAAGGAAGCTGCCTGAAGCTGCCAATCTGACAAGGAACTGGGTAGAATACAGGCAGAGCTAGATGAAGCATTTTCAGGTTCTCCTAGGTTGACCAGATAGCAAATGTGAAATATCGGGACGGGGTTGGGGGCTAATAGGTGCCTATATAAGAAAAAGTCACAAATATCGGGACTGTCCCTATAAAATCGGGACATCTGGTCATCCTACCTGGAAGCAACAGGCATTGAAGGCAAATCAGACAGGCTGAAATTCTCCACATAAACCCAGATGCATTGGAGATCTACAATACAGTCCAACTGGACTGCAAACAGCTAGAAAATGTCATTCAAAAATTTTAGCAATACTTTAATCTACACAAGGCAGTAACTTGGGAAAGTCCCATTCTCTTTACTTTAAAGCAACTGTGAGGTGAGAAAACTGACTATTACGATTCACACCTGAATTTCTTGTCGGATACAATTTTACAATGTTGTCAATCCTGTGTTTCTTATTTCTTTTTCCTACCCAAACTTCATATATATCTCTATTGGAAATGCAAACTCCATATGTCTTTAATGGACAACCTAATATAAATTATACAATTAGATGAATAGATTTATTTTTGGTTTTGTGAATTCTTTTGGGGAAACTGAACATTGGCAAATTTTGTTCAAATCTGGTATTTTTATCCAGAAGTTTGTTGTTTTAAAGATAACTCATGCCTACAGAAACATCAGTCCAGAGACAAACTTATAGATGTAACAACTGCTTAGCAACTGATACTACTATTTGCATAATGAACATTTTATTTGTTTCAAGAAGGTGACATAGGATGGTAAGAGGCAAGATGCAAGATTTCTGAAGGATACATTTTAAAGATGTTTTTATTATTACCATAAAAGCAAACAGAAGCCATGTATAAAAGTATAAGAAAATGAGATAAAGTCCCTTTTCCTTTTTTATTTTTTATTTTGGAAGAACTCACGTGGAAAGATAATCAACTGCATAGCTAAAAACCTAAAAGCATACATGAAATAAACAAGGAGACCATGGGAAGAGTGGGAACGATTAGTGTGTACATAATACATTACCCCTTTGTTGTACATGTGAATCTATTATTATAGCACAATTTAATCTCCTTGGTATTTTTTTTTAGATATTTGTAACAGAAGGGGAGCATTTATATTTAAAAGACTATAAAATAAAACTATGATGAGGTATCAAATATGAGGTTATCATCATATAGATGGGATCATTGTAGGAAGTATATGTATTTACATAGATGATTTGTTTTTTTGGGTGGCGGGGGGATGCATTCTAGCAATTTTTTTTTAAAAATGGAGGGGAGTAAATCTTCTCATTAAAATGACCTGATCCATCAAGTAAAAAAAGATGCTCAGTTTTCCCCACAACTGCTTCTTACTTCTCAAAGTAACTACAAACAGATTCATTCCTGTGAAGAGGGCCAGCACAAGTCCTATGCCCCACTCAAGTCCAATTGAAAATAGGTGATAGTTCACTCTAGCTGACTATTCCCATTCTCAATACTAGATATATTAAAGATTTATGCCTAATTATGATTTCAGCTTGCATCATCAAATTGATACCTGCAACAATACAACAATGGCCCAGTGACTTTATTTTTAATATAGCAACTTTTCTATTTTTCCTAGATCTCTGTTCTTATCAAGAAGAATATTGCAAGTCGTCAGTACATATTTTGGCATTGATATGAATGGAATGATAAGTACGGTACATGCGTATACATTCTACTTACAACACATCCCATTATATCATAAATCTTGAAACTGAAACCTTAATAGATTAAAAAAGCCAGTCAAATGACACAGGGAGGGGGGGGAAAGTGTGTAAACTGTCTATGGAATATAACGATATCCTGGTGTGAAAGTAGTAACCAAGTACACACACACACACACAGAAAGAAGCAATAGATTCAGAAGAATTACAGTACAAACATAGGTGTAGATTATGTAGCATTTGAGCCAATTTCCTCATGAATACCCACAACAAACACCCCAAAAGACATCAACATTTAATATTACAATAGCAGAATGCTTTTTGCACTCGGACATCACAGTGGTGGGTGATGAAAAGGTATAGAAGAACAAATTACAAAATTCTAGTCTGTAAACAGAACAATTATTACTCAATCTTGACTTATACACTGAGGAAGTGCCTTGCAACACTTGGATAAGAAAATCTGAAACCAATGTAAGTTACTGGTTATCGGTATATTATCTTCCTTTCTCTTTCTTATCAGCATTGAGTCTAATTGCCTCCAGATGATATACAGTACCTGTAAATTAGAAAAGTCAGTCCTCTGTTGTGTATCTGTTCTCTTGAAGCAGCACAAACTAGAAAAGAAAATTTCTTACTAACCTTACATACACTTGCATCTGGACATTTTATTTGGTGATACTATAATATTCCATCTGAAGCCAGCAAAATGTTTACTAGGGAACTGGTGGCAATTAATGTGGCTTAGAGCACCATATCTTCTATTACAACCTACGCATGCCTATCAATTTACTAAATGTTACCACGCTGCGGCACCGGAGATACTGCTGTTCTCCCTTCTTCTAAATATAGAATAGCCACCATGGTATCTCTAATACTACCGTGCAATAAAGGTTGACTTTTATGGCTATGAGTGTGTTTGTGTGTGTATTTAATCAAATCACGTCACCTGTAACTGATGCATAGCCATCTTCTGACTGAAACAGTCATTGTTTAATAGCATAATACATTAAATGTAGATGTGAAGAAAAGCAGTTCCAACTGAATTTACTGGGAGAATTTTATGTTTGCAGATTTGGCTAGGACAATGTGGTTAAAGCACTCATAATCTTGTGAAAGTTGCCATGAAGTATTTATATGTTAGCAAGCAGAAAAAAAAATGTAATTTGAAATTAGATTCTACTAACTTTTACCATTTTTTCATTTTCCTATACTTCTGAATTCCCTTATCTGAATTTATCTTGCCTATATTTTGTGGGTATCCAAATTTTGAGCAAAGCTGAACTATCTGTAATGGATGCACTTCCCATTACAGTCAATAGGCTTTAAACACATGCTTATTGTTATGTGCTTTCTTGATTCAGGTTGTTATGTAGTTAGAGCTTTAAGCACACAAATCAGCACAAATTGCAACTACAAAATGAAGGCCACTCTTTTGAAACTTTATCCACTGGAGAGCTGGAAAAGCTGCTCCCAAATGCCTTCCCAGTCTTAAAGCAACAGAGGAAGAGTTATTGTTCAAAAGCCAAGTCAAAACTGGCTGCTTTTATAAAAGTTCAGTATGAAAACTGTTTTGAAACCTAGAGCTGTTCAGTATGAAAACTGTTTTAGAAACCTTTAGTCGCGCATGTGAAACATTCTGGGTTTTGACACTTTCAGTATAAATCATAATTATTTACAGAAGAACTAGCTTTTGCATTAATGGGAAAGTTAATTAGTGCACACTCTGCTAGGCAGCTTCTGAACAGATACAATTAATTATCCACAAAGATTCTGAAAATTTCACACATGCTGAATTATAGAGTAGAAGGCACTTTCATTATGAGACCTATTTTCTGGAGCTTATAACTTTCCCCTTCAAATTCCACTTTGGGCTTCAATTTTCCATGCTTGATCCTAGCTCAAAAATGTTTTTTTCCCCCTTTCGTGGTGGAAGCAGTTGTAGTATATTCCATTCTCCACTCCTTTAACTCAAGCACTTCTATCTAGTGACTTATTATCATCATCATCATCATTACTATAATTTACACACTATTTTTATCATTTGAAATTCAAAATTGATTCTGGGCAAAAGGAAAACTGCTTCTCACAAGATGATTGCATATTTTTCAATTCACAAATCATTGTGGTAACAGTTCCATTGAATATTATTATTTAACATCTGAAAATATTATACCATGAACAAATAACCATAGGTTTTTGTCAAGGTACTTTAAAATCCAGGTATGTTTCTTCATGGTTGACATGTTTAAAGTTATAATACCAATTCAACTTTTAACATCCCAACCTACGGACATCTCCTGTAATGCAACCTGACAAATCAAAAGGCCAATCTCGCTCTGAAAACCATAAGAAGTAAATAGAACTGAAAAGCTAATAGGAATGTGTGGAGTGCAATGTGCCTACCTTGAATTTTAAAATGCAAGGCATCCATACCGGAAACAAATATTGTTGTTGCACCTCTGAAGCGTTAACTTGATGATTCACCTCCCTGTGAGATAACCCAACAAAGGGAGGTAAGGCTTTTTATTGTGGTTTATACTCTGAAACAGCCATCACTTAAACTGAGAACCTGCAAGTAAAATGCTTTTTCAAAAGTCTATTTATGATGCTAACTCTAAGTCCCTGTCTATATTACAAATTTGACTGTGATATTAAAAGTTTTTTTTAAAGTTTTCTGCTAACAGAATTTTAATGATAGTATAGAAGGGCTATATATTTAATGTACTGTACACGTTCAATATGGGTCATATTAAGTTTAAACTGGATTTCAGGTGTGAGGATGAATCAAGACTAGAATTTGGGTTCAGATTTGACAGGACTGAAATTTCATGAGCTGTTCTCACAAGCTCTGACCCCAAAATGCTGGAATATCACTTCTTGTGATAGCTTGATAGCAACCAATGCAGCCAGAGCAAGAGATAGAATCAGCCCTAGCTGTGAGTTTTTAGGACAAGGGCCAACATATAAACCAGAAGGATCAGAAGTCTGAAATTCTGGCAGTATATAATGAAGAATGATTGATGTTCTTCAATCTCAAGCATTGTGGAAAAAAAATCTAAACCAACTTTCCCTTTCATGAACAGGAACACACACACAGATACACACACACTCCAGTATTTTCCCCTAAGCCTGAAGTCATACTAAAAATACTTTATTATTATTGATTTGGTATAATCAAATTGTATTGATTTTCTCTCTCTTAAGTAGTAAGAGGTTTGATGACAATAATGGTCAAAAGCTCTGTGTGCGCGCGTAGGGGGGAACTTCCATGGTGCCTACTTGCAATACATTTCACTCTCACTATTAGATACTCCCTTTCTTTTATTCACTCTCCATTGAATGCTGGACTTACTTTATGGAAAACATCCTAAAGTTGAAATGAAAATTAAATTGAAAATCTGTGAATGAGACAGGAATGGACTGCGGGCTTTAGGACATCTTGAGAACATTACAAGTTATTCTCCCAGAAGGGTCTTGCTTATAGTGGAATCAGAAACTGGATGTTGAAATGTATTAAAAATTGTTTCCTAAACTTCTGTGAATGACTATTCTCTCTCTCTCTCTCTCTGGTGCCATTTTTGTAATTTAGTTTTAATTTTTTTTGTCCTTATTATAATTTGTTCTATTTTACCTGTTTAACTCTGTATTCAGTACATTATGCCCAGTTTGGTTTTTCTCCTTCCTGAAGGCTACAACTGGATGACCTATTCACAGCAAAGTATTTAATAATTTTGCCATATTTTTCTATTTATGAAAATAGAAATAACAGGCTCCAAATGTTGGGAGTTTATTATTCAAATGACAATATATTTCAACCTATATCAGTACATTGTTTTCAAACTACTTACTGTGGCTACTGCTTGAGTATTTACTACTCTTTTATTGTGTAATTGGTCATCTACAACATGTGGGTTTTGTTTATGCTCCCTGAATTGGATGACTAAATATCTCATAAATAAATGACAAGATGGTTATATATTTCCAGGACAAAATCATGTAAATATTTATCTTTCCTCAAACATTTTTGAGGACAACAATAGTTAGTACTTATGTTGGTGGAAAGCAAATAACAGGGATTAGTAAGATTACTGTTGTAGTGATTTTGCGGATTTTGCTCCTCCTCCCCCACCCATATTCACCCAGCTCTAATTAAGGAAATGCTAAAAGAATAATTAAAAATGAAAAGTAGTCTTTGAAACTGAGACCAACAGTCTCTCATCACTGCCACTGATGGGCCTGATTCTCCATTTTCTTGTACCTTGTGTAGTCATTTACAACTGTACAATCACTATTGTCAATCTCTAAGGTTTCATTTTGCATCCAGTTTGCATGGGTATAAATGTTTTTTGCAAAGTGCAGGGCAGTGGGGAATCAGCGTGGATCAGATAGCTGGAATTCTCCAGCTCATTTTATTGTGAGAGAAAAAAATATATAACAGGAGAAATATAGCTACTCAACTGTTTACAAATAAATTAAAAGAGAATATTTATAAATTCATATACACATTTCACATGATAGGCAATGATCCACTTAATGAAATCACCTCTCTCAAAATATCTCATATACTCCAAAATTGGTTTGCATGCTAAATAAGTAAAGCTTTCTTTTCAATTTCCATCTTCTTCCTTTGTGTACATTCAGTACTGAGGGTTTCCTTTCAGTACTGCATATGGGTTTGAAAGCAAGCTTTGGGTTACCCTATAGCAGCATGGTAACAGAAGAAATGTTCTTACACCCAGAGGGAAATAACTACTTAATTTCATACTTTCTCCTATTGACTAAGAGCTGGAGGTACAGATGAAACTTCACACTAAAGCATGGAAATACAATCTGAGGAAAGGGTTTTGGTGGAGAGGCAGGGGAGAATTAGAAAAGGAGTCACTGGTGAAGGTCTTTAGTAACTAACGATGGCTCCCCAGTACTCATGAGGGTGCACGGTTTGCACCATCCATCAGAACAGAGCTGATTGCTCTTCCCAAGCACATTCTAGTGCCAATGTTCTACATTCCTCTCTGCCCCTTTCTGGATGATTTGCTCATCAGGGGAGGAAGGGGTAAGCACTCCCATTTTCATAGGTAACCCTTGCACACACAGGGAGAGGAGACTCTTTGCATGCCTCCCCCACCCCAACACAAGGACCATTCACAATCGGGTCCAGCAATAATTTAAATTCTCTATGTTCCAAGGGCGCATTTGTTTTTATACTCCTCTTGATTTGCAGAGCTTAATATTTCTACATTTTCTAGATATAAAAGTGTGATGTACAAGTACTATAAAATTTAACGAGCTGAAAAAGTTTGACTTGCGTCTTGTTTCAAATTACATTGCAAACTCTTCTACACTGTGATCGTTTGTCTACTGTCTAACGACATGGGACCCCAAAAAACGTTTGAGGCCTTTGGATGCTATGACAATAAAAATTGATAATAATGATGATGATGATGATGATAATGATAACAAGAATTAACAATAAGATGGAAGTGGAATCTTTTTTCTGCCAGTGCCTGATACAAATGTATCAGATCAAACTTACAATCTTCTCTCAGGTAAATACCTTATTGATTTCAATGCGGGTTTTGTCTGAATAAGGACTAAGGTCTGCAGGATCGGTCCCACTGTATCCATTTTACAAATGGAAGGGAAAAGTGTGTTTGAGCATTACTTTGTATGATTGCTATTAGAAAAAATGCATCAGCTTCTTATAGAAACAGCTTATGTGATCAGTCTGAGAATAAATTTCAAAACAGTTTAAAAAAGATTCTGCTTGAGACATGGAAACATTCTCACCGAACAAATACAGATCAAGAAAATGTGTCACCACTATAGAATTGCCTTTACTATGTTTAGTGTTGTTGTAGCCATGTAGGTCCCAGAATATTAGAGAGAGACATGATGGGTGAGGTAATATCTTTTACTGGACCAAGCTTTCAAGCTTACATAGAGCTCTTCTTCAAAGATATTTCCTCATCCACCTTGTTTCTTTACTATTCTAAGAGAAGAAAAGGCAGCTTACAATGTTTCAAGCTAAATCAGGCTTAGTTTCATTCTATTTTATTTTATTAAATTGAGAATGAAGGATGTTTACATGTACCTTTTCCAGTTCTAATATATCTTTTTTGAGATGGGGCCATGAAAACTGCATGCAGTATTCAAGGTGTGAGAATACCATGGATTTATATATAGGCAATATGATTTTTTCTGTCACATTATCTATCCCTTTCTTAATGATTCCCAACATTCTGTTTGCTTTTTAGCCACTGCAAATTGAGTGGATGTTTTCAGAGAACTATCCACAATGACTCCAAGATCTCTTTCTTGAGTGGTAACAGCTAATTTAGACCCCATCAGGTTAGTCTGTATCCACAAAAACAACAAGGAGTCCGGTGGCACCTTAAAAACTAACAGATTTATTTGGGCATAAGCTTTCATGGGTAAAAAACCTCACTTCTTCAGATGTTTTTTTACCCATGAAAGTTATTTGAAGAAGTGAGGTTTTTCACCCACGAAAGCTTATGCCCAAATAAATCTGTTAGTCTTTAAGGTGCCACCGGACTCCTTGTTGTTTTAGTTGGGATGATGTTCTCTAATGTGCACTACTTTGCACTTATCAACATTGAATTTTTTCTGCCATTTTGTTGCCCAGTCACCCAGTTTTGTGAGATCCCTTTGTAACCCTTCACAGTCTGCTCTGGACTTAACTATCTTGAGTAGTTTTGTACCATCTGCAAATTTTGCTACCTCACTGTTCATCCCCTTTCCCAGATCATTTACTAAGATGTTGAACAGCACAGGTCCCAGTACAGATACTTGGGGGACCCCACAATTTATCTTTATTCACCATGAAGGCTGACCATTTATTCCAGCCTGTGTTCCTTAACTTTTAACCAGTTACTGACCCATGAAAGGGCCTTCCCTCTTATCCTATGACTGCTTAGTTTGCTTAAGAGCCTTTGGTGAAGGACCTTTTCAAAGGTACTATGAAAGTCCAAGTACACTGTATCAACTGTATGACCCTACATGCTTGTTGACTCTCTCAAAGAGATCTAGTAGATTGGTGAGGAACGATTTCCCTTTACAAAAGCTGTGTTGACTCTTCCCCAACATATTCTGTTCATCTATGTGTCTGACAATTCTGTTCTTTACTATAGTTTCAGCCAATTTGCCTGGAACTGAAGTCAAACTTACTGGCCTTTTATTGCGGGGATCACCTCTAGAGCTTTTTTAAAAAATTGGTGTTACATTAGCTATATTCCACCCATCTGCTGTTTGGAGGGTGATTTAAGTAATAGCTTACATACCAAAGTTAGTAGTTCTGCAATTTCATATTTGAGTTTCTTCAGAACTCTTGGGAATAACATCTGGTCCTGGTGACTTCTTATTGTTTAATTTATCAATTTGTTCCAAAACCTCCTCTATTGACACATCAATCTGGGACAATTCTTCAGATTTGTCACCTAAAAATAATGGCTCAGGTGTGGGAATCTCCCTCACATCCTCTGCAGTGAAGACTGATGCAAAGAATTTCATTTTGCTTCTCTGCAATGGCTTTGAGTGCTCCTTTAGCATCTTGATCACCCAGTGGTCCCACTGACTGTTTGGAAGGCTTCTGGCTCCTGAGGTACTTAAAAAAACATTTGCTGTTAGTTTTTGTGTCTTTTGCTATCTGCTCTTCAAATTCTTTTTTGGACTGCCTAATTACACTTTTACACTTGACTTTCCAGGATTTATGCCCTTTTCTGTTTTCTGCAGTAGGATTTGACTTCCAATTTTCAAAGGATGCATTTTTGCACCTAATTGTATCTTTTACTCCGTTGGTTAGCCATGGTGGCATTATTTTTGTCCTATTACAGTTTTTTTTATTTGGGGAATTCATTTAGTTTGAGCCTCTATTATGGTGTTTTAAAATAGTTTCTATACAGCTTGCAGGCATTTCACTCTTGTGGTTCTTCCTTTTAATTTCTGTTTAATTAGCTTCCTCATTTTTTCAGAGTTCCCCTTTCTAAAGTTAAATGTTACTATGGTGGGTTTCTTTGTTATTTAAGGATGTTAAATTTAATTACATTACGGTTGTTATTACCGAGTGGTTTACCTCTTGGACTAGATTCTGTGAATTACTTTGGACTAAATCAAGAATTGCCTCTCCCCTTGTGGGTTTCAAGACTAGCTGCTTCAAGAACAGTCATTAATGGTGTCTAGAAAGTTTTTCTCCGTATCCCATCCTGGGGTGACATGTACTCTGCCAACATGGGGATAGCTATAATTCCCCATTATTATTGCATTTTCTAGTTTTGTAACCTCTCTAATCTCCCTGAGCATTTCACAATCACTGTCACCATCCTTGTCAGGTGGTTGGAAGTGTATTCCTGTTGCTATATTCATTATTTAAGCATAGAATGTCTATCCCCAGAAATTCCATGGAACTGTTTGTTATTTAAGATTTTTATTATATTGGACTCTGCTTTTTTTCACATATAGTGCCATGCTCACATTAGCATGACCTACTCACTCATTCCTATATATTTTGTTCCTTGGTATTATTGTGTCTCATTGATCACCATCATTCCGCCAAGTTTCTGTGATGCCTATTACATCAATATTTAATACCAGGCACTTAAGTTCATCCATTTTAGTATTTAGATTTCTAGCATTTGTATACAAGCACTTACATAATTTGTCAATATTTTGTTGTCTGCCTTTGTGTGATGTAATTAAATGGGACTCTTTCATTTGACTGTTTCTCTTCATTTCCTACAAGTACTTAATCAACTTCTATCCTTTCCTCTTTACTAGGATATAGAATATCCCCTTTAATAGATCCTCCCCTAAAGAACGCATCTGTCTGAACCATCTTTCTCCCAGCCCTTAGTCATATAAAAGCATCCATGCATGGGGCCCTTAGGCCATATAGATCCTTTTGCCTAAAATAGTATTACTACTACATTTTATGAAGAGATTTATGCATTTTTTTAAATACTTGCTTTCAATGTTCATTTTCTCTGATGAATTTTCTTTTGGTTTACTGATATTATTGAATAGCAATATGAATTTAATCTCTGTTCAATGTTCTGTAAAATCACAGATGACTTACTGCTACGTTAAGATACTACTGCGTAAGGTATAAATAAAACAATAAAAGAACAAGAAGAATGTGATACTGAAATAACCTCTTGAGATGTCAAACCAAAATATGTAGGAGAGATTAGAGAAAAAATAAAACAAAAAAGTTAATCTTTTAAAGAATAATGAAACCTTGTATAGAATAATGTTCTTTTTCCTTTGGAAACTTGATGCCATTTAGAATTGTTTGAATAGCCAAATCTTTCTTATTCCACATCTATGCCTATAAACACTTAAGCATTCATATACTTTACTGACAATAAGTCGGTACTACTAAAATTACACAAGTGTGTTTGAAACATCGCACTGAAGGATCACATTGTCACATAGCAGCGTGGTGGGGGCCGAGTATCTTCACACCAGGGCCAGTCCCTGTGCCTCATACTGTATGCAATTTCGTATGCTCTTCACTATGTAGCTAAGTTAGTTATGACGATTCAAACCCTACTTAGTGATACAATTTACAAATTTAGCAGAACTGCTATAGAATGTATTGCACATGATCAATTTGCACTTTTCAAAGGTTCATAACTTGGTCAAATCAAAACCAATGCACACTAGAACACTTACAGGCACTTTCTCCTCAATGAGGGCTATTTCTATGCCAAGTTTTAAGACTCAACCATTTTATATGTATCATTAGATCGGTTTTTATTTGATTTTTTTAATATTGCTAGAATTTTTTTTTATAATAATAAAAGTAAAACATTATCTCCTCCACTTCCCTTGTATTCAAAAACCAGTTTTATTAAATCTTTCTAAACCAGTTCACCTTTGAACAGCGACAAAGCCTGAAAAATTTGCACCTGAAACATGAAAGTTTTCAGTCATAATATTTTTTTAGAAACAGGGGTTAGAATGGAAAGCATAATTTAACCTTACCTACTATACAGAGGTCACTTCTGTTCTCAGTATAATAAGAACATAAGAACGGTCATACTGGGTCAGACCAAAGGTCCATCTAGCACAAATATTCAGTAAAGAGATGCTTGCCTCATGCCCAGCTATAATCTTTAAGCTTACCGATGCATAGGTTAAAGCAGGGGTTCCCAAACTGGGAGTCGGGAGCCCTCAGGGGGTTGCAAGGTTATTACATGGGGGGTCGCGAGCTGTCAGCCTCCACCCCAAAGCCCGCTTTGCCTCCAGCATTTATAATGGTGTTAAATATATTAAAGTGTTTTTAATTTATAAGGGGGGGGGGGGTCGCACTCAGAGGCTTGCTATGTGAAAGGGGTCACCAGTACAAAAGTTTGAGAACCATTGGGTTAAAGGGACACTGTCAAATTTAATAGGGCCAAAATTTAACCTACTTTGTTATTTTTATATCTGTTTACAGAGTCACTGCCATTTTTGTAAAACAAATGCTTCAGTGCTCTTTTCTTCTCAAAAGGAATGATAGATTCCAGCAACTCAGCGCTCATGTGAAAAATACTTTTCACATGTGTTGGAAGGGAGAAATGTGTGTAAGGAAATGGTTTCATTTTCAAGGAGTTATTATAAACAAAGTGAAAAGAAAAATGAATTATAAAGTTATGAAAAATAACTTGACAGTCTCCTTTGCAAGCCTTAATTTGGTATCAAATTTAGCAGTACATTCCTGATAAAACCTTACATTTGGTTATAATTATAGAACAATGGGGTTCTAAAGAACATTATGAAATACTCTATTGCACCTGCAGTTTAAAATATATTTTTATCCACTGAAACTAGATATGAAAATGCAAATTTGGATGGAAATTCTGACTTGGATGCTTTCTATAAACATGGCAAAATATGTAAGAAAAGATTATAATGACCCTTTATGCAGTGATGCACTGCCAACTTTTTATAAAAAGGGGCTTCAACTAAAATGTTCTGCCTTAGCCTGTGATAAATCTTGCATGCCTGGCATGTGTGTCTTACAGACATGAAGGATGAGGGGCTGGGGAATCTATTCATTTTCCTATTTAAACCAAAATGCTTAATCATAACCAAAGAAGGAGACATCATCACTTGGCAAACACATTTCTATGAACTGCATTTACTGGAAATGTTTATACTTTGTTCCTGAAAAATATACAAAGTACACTCATAGATTTATATATTTTAGGGCCAGAAGGGATCATTATAATCATCTTGTCTGACCTTCTGCATAAGATTGGCCAAAGACCTTTACCAGTAAAATCTGCATCAAGCTCACAATTTCTGCTTGAGTTATAGCATATATATAGCACAGTGCTCAGCTTGTGTAGTTTGAAGTGTGTGTATATAGCTATATTGATAGATAGATTGTTTTGTAGGTAGGTGCAGAAATATTAGTCTCTAGGGATCTTTCTTTTTTCCCTTTTTAATGTAATCCTTGACATTAGGTTCTACCTTGTGGATTCCAAGGACTAAAAAGTTGCTCTTCAGAAGCATCTTTGTAAGTCATCCTAGGTATAGATGGTGTTCATCCCTCCCTGGATGCTGCTAAACTATCAAAGGGAGGAAAGCTACCCAATGCTTCCTTCAATTTGGTGACAGAATTTTTACAAGGTTCTCCCAATAGCTCCCTCCAGCACATCATTGCCATTTTCTAAATTACACAGTGGTTCAAAAGACAGAACTAGGAAAATAACTGCAATCAAAGTACTCCCAGAATTCAGTAAACTTGTAGTATTATCCAGAAAAGTATCATTTTGGAGTACTCAGCATTTCAAGGAATAAGCCTATTAAAATGAGATGCTGTTGGAGGTTAACTAAAATTCAACCATAGTTCACTTAAATTTAATAACACGCTTAAACAAATGCAACATTTCCATTTCCCGCTAGATAAAAATTTAATTGTTCCACTTCATTATTTGATAATAATACTGCATTCTATTAAGGGGCTTATTTATTATTGTTTTCCTTAGGCTGTTCCAAAGCTCCAAGGTAATGCTCTTCTTTTATATCAAGTTTTTGCGATAAGAACCATAAAACAATTTAGTGGAAGTAAAGACAATTTTTCTGAAAATGTCACTGTCCATGCAAACTTAACTCATCTGAGAGTTCCTGACTAAACTATTTCCCATCGACTTCAATGGAATTGCTCACATGTGTAGAAGTTTGTTGGATCAAGCCCATAGATTGTAATAGCAAAATATATACTCATTTCTGTTTGTATGTTGAATTTTTACATCAAGCATGGAAACACTTATGCAATATCTGTAAACACAGCACACTGGTATTGGAAGTAAAATATACATTATAATCACACTTGAAGTTAAATATTTAAGACCAGTAACAAGTTACAATTACTTTTCTTATTAATCCATTTATATTAAATAATTATATGAGCTTTTAATCTTGTAATCAGTTTGAGTCCTGCAGTGATAAAGTAGTAATCTGCTTTGAATACAAGATACAAACAAAATATATATATATGAGTCAGTTGTACACAACTGTTTATACCACTTACTTTGGTAGAAAAATTCATGAAAGAACCACTGAGACTGCCATCGTTGCACTTAAAATTCAAATGTTGATCTGGATGATAATCTGCTTCCCAGCTCCCCACATCATGGATCAGTGACCTGTCTGAATTTTCAGATATTTTCTGGAAGGCAGTGCAAGTCATTCCTATGAAGCTAGATGGCTTGATCATAAAGGCCTCCAGAGCAATATTAAGGGAAATCTGTCAAAACACATTGAGAAACTGGTATTTTGCTAAGATACTTTAAAAGGAATCCTCAGTACAAAATATGCATTTTGTATACACTGTATATTATATATACACACATATGAAACATGATAATAAACATATGGAAAGGTAAACTGATCAAAGAAAAAAATAATTTCTATAACAGTATGGTGGTTTTGCTTGCACCTTGATTATGAATACAATAATGATAGAAGAAAGAACATCAAATAAATGTACAAAAAGCCTGATGCTCCTTTCCCATATATCAATTTTACAATAGTGTAGCTACCAACATCAGTGGAGTTAATCCAGATTTATAGCAGTGTAAATACAAGGAGAATAGAGCACCTATTATTAGTAGTAAATATGTTAAAAAGCATCCAAGATTGTGCTCAGTTTCTCCTAACACATCTAATATAAATGAGGCCAGATCTTCATGCCTGGCTGTTTGGCAACTGGCACTGTTGAGGTAGCCACTCCCTGATTGCTAATCCACCAGGCACCAGTCATGTCCAAAGTAGTAACACAGAGCAGTCTGAGCATTGTTCTAAGCTACACAGCTCCAGCAGCCCATAAAGGTCTTCTCTGGCAGCCAGAAATTGCTGTAGGGCACATCTCTTGCCATGCCTGCTTTTCTTGGCTACTGTCTCTACATCAGGACCTAAAGATGCTCCTATGGCATCAGTTATTGGTCAGTAACTCTGAAGTCAACTCCCACCCACTATGACGGGCTGAGACAACCCCATTTCAATAAAATGCCTAATACAGAAAATATGAAACATCCATACATATTAAATCTGATTTGTATAAAATCTTGAATATATATATATATATAGAAGAGCTAAGGAGAGAGACAAGCTTTAGGTTTCATTTGCAGAGAAGTTACTATTGACTGTCCTTATGTTTCCGTTCCACTCAGGAAACAATTAGAGAGAACTCAGGAAAGTTTAAGATAATTTCCCTACTAAAGCATATCCATGCTATGCTGTGCAGCAATAAAAGCCATTAATATGGCCATTAAGACACAGGTCTGGAAAACAGGGAAAAATATTATCCTTGGTGCAACTTCCCTCTCAAGTGCTGTTTTTGCACTTTCCATGTTCTGGTTCACACAATCAAAATGGGTATATATACATACTATAACTTCCATAGGTCAGTCTAGCGCTGAAGTCATACAGGGCTTATTAGTGGACTCACATTTCCTGAGTGCCGTCAATGGAAGAGCACAGTCTTTACTAGTCCTAGAGAAACGGTGTTTCATGTTTCATTATGCAAAGTGGTAATTAATGATGATGGGAAAGTTTTAACAGCAGCACAGCTCAGAAGAATAGCACGTTTTCTACCCCTGGATTTTTGTCAATCAGGTACATTTGCTGCTGCAAGAACACAGTTTTGATGATTATTTGTAAAGTAACAAACATGCACATGGCACTTTATACATTCTTTTTCATTTGTAGGAATGGGGTTGTCAGGGAAATTTTGCCCCTTGATTTAGAAAAGGAAGGGACTCTAGAGTTTATTAGGCTCCGAGCATTCTGTGATACTCTTCAGCACCTCAGGCAATCGTGTTCCACAATAAGACTCAACTTCACTCAGTATTGATTAGAATGGGGTGAAATGGTCACATCAAACCCCAGAAAATTTGGAGCGTGGTGCCAGTTCTGCTGAAGGTTTATTTTGCAGAAGATTTTCACATGACTTCACACTAGTGGAAAGTACTTTCTACCTGGCAGGGAGAAAAAACAAACAAACAAGCAAACATAAGACTCAGTTTAGAGCTGGCTGGGAAACTGTTTTTCTGTCCCAGGAAAATTTTTGAAACTTTGAAAATATTTCCTGTCCTGATTGGAATAAAAAGCTGAAATTTTGAAGTTTTTTGCTGAATTGATATATCACAGTATTTCATTTTGGAAGCACTGAAATGTGGTATTTCTGAAGGGAAATATATTAATCAGGATCCTTGACTTCCCACCTGGTGAGCTGCAATGGAGCTGGGAACCCTGGAAGCCCCAGCAGCTGCAGACTAAGGCCTGGTCTACACTAGGAGGTTATGTCGAATTTAGCAGTGTTAAATCGAATTAACCCCGCACCCGTCCACACAATGAAGCTATTTAGTTCGACATAGAGGTCTCTTAAATTCAATTTCTGTACTCCTCCCCAACGAGGGGAGTAGCACTAAATTCGACATGGCCATGTCGAATTAGGGTAGGTGTGGATGGAAATCGACGCTAATAGCTCCGGGAGCTATCCCACAGTGCACCACTCTGTTGATGCTCTGGACAGCAGTCTGAGCTCGGATGCTCTGACCAGCCACACAGGAAAAGCCCCGGGAAAATTTGAATTCCTTTTCCTGTCTGGGCAGTTTGAATCTCATTTCCTGTTTGGACATTGTGGCGAGCCCAGCAGCACTGGCAACGATGCAGAGTTCTCCAGCAGAGGTGACCATGCAATCTCAGAATAGAAAGAGGGCCCCAGCATGGACTGATCGGGAAGTCTTGGATCTGATCGCTGTGTGGGGCGATGAGTCCATGCTTTCGGAGCTGCGATCGAAAAGACGGAAGCAAAGATCTACGAGAAGATCTCAAAAGCCATGACAGAGAGAGGATAGGGCCGGGATGCAACGCAGTGCCATGTGAAAATCAAGGAGCTGAGACAAGCGTACCAGAAGACCAAAGAGTCAAACGGACGCTCCGGATCCCAGCCCCAGACATGCTGTTTCTACGAGGCACTGCATTCCATTCTAGGTGCGGCCACCACCACTACCCCACCACTGACCGTGGACTCTGAGGATGGGATATTGTTGACGGCCACTTCCTCGGAGATGTTAGCGGATGGGGAAGATGAGGAAGGTGAGGAGGAGGACGAGGAAGTCGACAGCGCTTACAACGCTGATTTCCCAGACAGCCAGGATCTCTTCATCACCCTCACAGAGATCCCCTACCAACCGTCCCCAGGCATTAACCCAGACCCTGAATCAGGGGAAGGATCGGTCGGTAAGTGTTTTAAACATGTAAACATTTATTTTGAACAGAACAGGAATATTAACAATGGGTTTTTCATGATTTGTTTGCCCTAGGCGCTTAACGTTTTAGTCCTTGGCAGTGCAACTACTGCAAAAGAAGGTCTATATGTCCGGGGATAGAGCTGAAATCCTCATGGGACATCTCCACGAAGCTCTCCTGGAGGTAATTGGAAAGCCTTTGCATGAGGTTCCTGGGGAGAGCAGCCTTATTGTGTCCTCCGTGGTAGGAAACTTTTCCTCGCCAGGCTATCATCAAGTACTCTGGGATCATTGCCTTGCAGAGCATGGTGGCATACGGCCCTGGTTTTTGCTGGCTTTCACGCAGCATGCGTTCTTTCTCGGTCTCAGAAATTCTCATCAGAGTGATGTCGCTCATGGTGACCTGCTTAGAATTAGGGGAATGTTACTATTGGGACTGCTTGCCTGTTCCTTTACAGAATTGTCACCGGCGGTTTACCACCACGCAATGGAGGCGGGAGAGGGGCAGCATACAGGGATCTTTCCTGGGGACAGCCATGGGGGGTGGGACAGGGGCAGAGTTCATGCTTGCCGGATTGCCGGCAGCAGGAACTGCCCAACGATAGGAGCATTGCTTTGAACATGAAAGGAGGGCACTGCTCTAATTTAAGTTTTAAGCAGCCAAAAATCTACGGCTTACCATGTCAGCCTGCTACCCGAATTCTGCTGTCCTGCCCCGCTTGTCTGATCTCCACTGCAAGACCCAAGGCACTGAATGCGAAGGCCGAAAATTCGACCTTGTCCTGAGTGCGCATGTGATAGGTGCTGTGCATGCTCTTGTTCACAGAGAAAGACTATGTTCATTGTTCACAAAAAATTATCTTTGTGAGGAATTCACTCCCTTTTTCCCATCCCACAGCTGCGACTGTCTCCCGACCTACCCTGGCATCCCCCTCGCAGAGGCTGGCGCAGATTAGGCGGAGAAAGAAAAGGACACGGGACGACATGTTCTCGGAACTTATGGGCTGCTCCCGAGCCGATGCGGCCCAGCAGACCCAGTGGAGGGAGAACATGTCGCAATACCAGCGAGCACACAGTGAAAGGGAGGAGAGGTGGCGGCAGGAAGACCAGCAGGCGACTCAAACGCTGCTTGGACTAATGAGGGAGCAAACGGACATGCTCCGGCACCTTGTGGATGTTCTGCAGGACCGGAGGCAGGGGGACAGAGCCCCGCTGCAGTCTATCTCTAACCGCCCTCCCCCGCCACAAACTCCCATACCCCCCTCATCCAAAGTCCCAAGAAGGAGGGGTGGCAGGGGCCGTGAAAACTGTCACTCCACCCCTGCAGACTGCTCAAGTACCAGAAGGCTCTCATTCCCAAAAATTTGATAAGTCCTTTCCTTCCCGCCTCACCCAAGCCCCCGTCCCAGTTTCATCCCCTAACTGTGTAGTTGCTAATAAAAGATACGTTTCTGTTAATTACTGTTTCCATCATGTTCTTTTAGGGGAGACTGTGTTTGAAGGAGGGGAAGGGGGTTGGTAATTGGAGAGGACAGTCACCTTTACCAGGGTACAGACACGGGGGCAGGTTCAGCAGAAGGTCACACACACATTGCAGTCAGTAGGCACCCTGGTCAGTCTGGGAGGTGGTTTTCATGTTCTGTGTGGGGGGGGGGGGGGGGCATGTGACTTTGTGGTGGGGGAGGGTGGATAGAGATCTTATGCTGCGGTCCTTATCCTGGATCACAGAGCCACGCAGCAGGGGATCTGTAACCGTCCTCCCCCGCCACAAAGTCACATAGCCCCCACACACAGAGTCCCGAAAAGGAAGGGTGGCAAGCTCCGTTGAAACAACCAGTCCACCACTGCGGACCTCTCTAGGAGCAGAAGCCTGTCATTCCTCGAGTTTAGAAGCATCCTTTCCATCACTACGCCCGCTCCCCACCACAGTCTGCGTCCCAGTTTCAACACTTTACCGCGAAATCCGTAATAAAGAAAATGGTGTTCATTAACAAAGTTCCATTTATTTTATTTTTACACATGTGTTGGAAGGGGGGATGGGATGGGGTATGTAGCTGGAGAGGATAGTCAACAGTAAGTGGGTAAAGAAACGGGGGCAGGTTCAATTTCTCTTTAAACAAACTTAATAGTCACAGGTTACCCTGCTCACTGAGGAACCTAGCTTTCAAAGCCTCCCGGATGCACAGCACGTCCCGCTGGGCTCTTCTAATCGCACAGCTGTCTGGCTGGGCGTAATCAGCAGCCAGGCTATTCGCCTCAACCTCCCACCCTGCCATAAAGGTCTCCCCCTTGCTCTCACACAGATTGTGGAGCACACAGCAAGCTGCAATAACAATGGGGATATTGGTTTCGCTGAGATCAGAGCAAGTCAGTAAGCTTCTCCATCTCCCCTTGAGACGTCCAAAAGCACACTCCACCACCATTCTGCACTTGCTCAGCCGGTAGTTGAAGAGTTCTTTTTCAGTGTCCAGGGTGTCTGTATAGGGCTTCATGAGCCAGGGCATTAGCGGGTAGGCTGGATCCCCGAGGATCACTATAGGTATCTCCACATCCCCAACAGTTATTTTCTGGTCCGGGAAGTAAATACCTTCCAGCAGCCGTCTAAACAGACCAGAGTTCCTGAAAACACGAGCGTCATGAACCTTGCCCGGCCATCCTACGTTGATGTTTGTAAAACGTCCCCTATGGTCCACCAGTGCTTGCAGCACCATTGAAAAGTAGCCCTTTCAGTTAATGTACTGGCTGGCCTGGTGGTCCGGTCCCAGGATAGGAATGTGAGTTCCATCGATAGCCCCACCGCAGTTTGGGAATCCCATCGCGGCGAAGCCATCTATGATGACCTGGACGTTTCCAAGGGTCACTACCTTTGACAGCAGTAGCTCAACGATTGCGTTGGCTACTTGCATCACAGCAACCCCCACAGTAGATTTGCCGACGCCAAAGTGATTCGCGACTGACCGGTAGCTGTCTGGCATTGCAAGCTTCCAGAGGGCTATGGCCACTCGCTTCTGAAGAGTGAGGGCTGCTCGCATCCGGGTGTCCTTGCGCTACAGGGCAGGGGACAGCAACTCCCAAAGTTCCAGGAAAGTTCCCTTCCGCATACGAAAGTTTCGCAGCCACTGTGATTTGTCCCAGACCTGCAGCACTATGCGGTCCCACCGGTCCGTGCTTGTTTCCCGGGCCCAGAATCGCCATTCCACAGCATCAACATGACCCACTGCCACCATGATGTTCACGGCGCGGGGTCCCGTGCTTTGTGAGAAGTCTGTGTCCTCGCCGCGCTGCCGTAGCCTCCTCGCCCAATTTCTCAGCATCTGCCTCTGGAAAAGGTGGATGATAAGGTGCGAGGTGTTGACAACGGCCATAACTGCAGCGATGGTCGCAGTGGGCTCCATGCTTGCAGTGCTGTGGCGTCCGCACTGTAACTCACCAGAAAAGTGCTCAAACTGATTGCCGGCTGGCGCTTTCAGGGAGGGAGAGCGGGAGTGACGGTTGGATGACGACAGTTACCCAAAACCACCCTCGACACATTTTTTCCCCCAGCCGGCATTGGGGGCTCGACCCAGAATTCCAATGGGCAGCAGGGACTGCGGGAACTGTGGGATAGCTGCCCACAGTGCACCACTTCCAACTTTGACGCTTGCCCCCTTAGTGTGGACTCACAAAGTCGAATTACTGTCCTTAGTGTGGACACACGTTCGACTTTGTAATATCGATTCCACATATTCGATTTAAGTACAATCGAACTAGTGTAGTGTAGACATACCCTAAGGGTATGTTGACATGATTCTTGTCAGTTTCATGACTGCCCACCACTGAACAGCAAAGTGAAACTGACCAGACTTTTGTCATGTTAACAAAAGTCTGGTCAGTAACACTGCTGCTGTTAGTGAGGACAGCAATGAAATAGACAAGAATTATGTCAATTTCAGCCCCCTGAGCCAGGTCTTTGAGGGTCCTCCAGAGCCTCCAGCTCCAAAGCAGCCAACCTGGTGGGGAATTCCAGGCTCCTGGTTTCCCTTCAGCCTGCATGGTGGGCTGAAGTGGAACTGTGAGCCTAGAAACACTGGCTCCTATGTTCTGAGATTCTCAGCTCAGTGGACTGCCAAGGAGCTGGTCAAGCAACCTGGAAGGAAACCAGGCAGGTTTATGATGGAAACCTGACTGGCAGGCAGGTTTTGAAAATTGGGGTCCCACTGGAAGTTTGTGAAAATCCAACCATTCTCACAAAATGGTTTGATCTTAATGAACTGGCAAATTCCAAAAAAGAAAGGTTTGTCAGCATTTTTCTGATCAGCACTCTACTCAGGATGTTGTAGGCTTGGAGCCAAAACATTAAAACCTCATTGTAAGGTGGGGAGGAAATATGGTGGCTTTGCTGCCCTTAGGTCCTGCCTTGTCAGTTTGGATTGTCTGGATTCTGTCATAACCCTTCAGTGACTGGTTTATCTGTGTGTGCTCAAAACGAAGCTATGAAGTACAGTAAATTCCTGTCAGCCACAAGTGCTGCCGCCTCCAACACTATATTTAGGCTAGCACTAATGGCTAATTATAGCAGGAGCTGCAGCTTCCACTACAGTTGAGGTTTCATAATATTTCCATTCTAAACCCTTGTTTTTAGTTGCTGCTAATTTTTTTAAAACATTCAGCTTTCCAGATTTTTTAAGTTTGAGTAAAAATGGCTGAGTCATTTTAGAACACAAGAAGCAGAATTTTTCCCCCCATTATAAAAAATATCCCAAGACTTTGTTTTGAACAGTCTAATAGCTGGGACAGCCAGACAGAAAAGCTTTAAAATTGAAAGCAGGTTTTCCTGGATAACTTGATGTACCCTACACATATAGGTTTCCATGCTGTGCACATAAGTTTCACTGGTACAAGTTATGCTTGTGGAAAAGTCAAAAGATGTGGGTTCAACACCCAGCTCTGCCAAAGACATCCAGTGTGACCTCAGGTAAGTTACATAGTGTCCTTGTGCCTCAGATCTCTCTATAAATAATCCCACTGAAATTGTCAGAGAATTTCAGGTTAATTGTTAATGAGGCTTTCCCTTTCTAGGCTTAGTCTTTGTGCCCTTTGCCATTGTCCAGAGCTGCACACCCAAGGAACCATTTTTGCCATCCTCTTAAGTGTTGCCCCAATCTGCTGTTACATATATGGACATCATATTATTTTCTATATTGATTGCACTTGGAAACAAGAAGATTAGTTTGGTAGCTTTTGATAAAATGCTTGCTGTTCTGACTGTAATTTACTATGGCCGTGGTTACACTGGCAGTGTACAGTGCTGCAACTTGCTGCAATCAGGGGTGTGACAACGCCCCCCCCCCCCCCCCCCCCCGAGCACAGCGAGTACAGCGCTGTAAAGCGCCAGTGTAATCAGAGCCTGCAGTGCTGCACGCTCGCTTGCAGTGCTGCAAGCTGTTCCCCTCGGAGAGGTGGAGTACTTACAGCGCTGCGAGAGAGCTCTCGCAGCGCTGGCGGCGCGACTACACTCGCACTTCACAGCGGCAGCGCTGGGAAGTCCCGAGTGTAGCCAAGGCCTATGATTGTGTGAATGGAGTAGAGGGTGGCCACCTATTTTAGATATAATTTCTGAAAAGTGTGCTGAGGAATTATAATAGAACATGTCATTTCATGGCAAAGAGATTGCCAACAATGTCACAATCTAGGTATAGATAGGCAAGATAGTTTGCTTTTGAAAGCTAAACAATTACCATAATAGATGATTAGATTAGATTAGATAGATAGATACTTATCTAGACCAGTGATGTGCCAGCCTGCTGTGAGAACCCCCACTCCTGGGCTGTTCAAGCACAGCCTCTGGAATGTAAACTGCTTCTTGGATTGTGCAACCGAATGACACTAGCCAATATCTCCAGTCCCAGACACAACCCTAGGAACCTCCGTCTTGCAGTGTCCAGTTATCCCCGCTGGACGCTGCAAGCTTATATGAGTTAGTCAAGTTAACAAAGAAATTGATATGTACAAGGCTTGTTATCCCAAGGGGAGCCTCTGACACGCTTCACACCAAACACACTGCTTCAGGTAGAATAAACAAACAAATGTATTAGCTACAAAGATGAACTTTAAGTGATTATAAGTCAAAGAACAAGAAGTCGAATTTGGTCAAATGAAATAAAAGCAAAATGGATTCTAAGCTGATCTTAACACTTTCAGTGCCCCTACAAACTTAGATGCTTTTCACAACAGGCTGGCTGGTTGCCCTTCAGCTAGGCTCTCCCGTTTGATTAGCCCTTCAGTCGCTTGGTGGTGATGTCTGTAGATGGAGGTGGAAAAGAGAGGATGAGCTTGGCAAACGTCTCTCCCTTTTATCAGGGTCTTTCTTCCCTCTTCGTCTCTCCACCCCCCCTTCAGAGTCAGGTGAGCATTACTTCATCACAGTCCCAAACCGACCAAAGGAAGGGGGTGACGCAGAGCTTGTCTACACTACCAAGTTTTGTTGATAAAATTTATGTTGACACCCAAAGGTCGACAAAACAAAAATTGCTCCCTCTGTCGACAGATCATGTCCACATTGGGGACACCATCATCGACAGGGTAAGCAACACACCGTGGGTATGTATCCCACAGTGCAGTGTTGTGGGAAGGAAGAGCTGAGCGCTGTGCATCTTGAGATATTCTCCAAGGTCTGAGAGCAGCATCATGAGTAGCTCTGTGAGCTCTCCGTGCTGAGGAATGACAAAGCAGCACAACAGTCTATCCCCATCACCCTGCAGCAGCAGTCTGCCTGCTGCTGCGTTCCTAGTGCCGGGCAGAACAGGAGCATTCCAATGATTTGCTCTTTGTTTGTTCCCCTAATGAAGCAGCACACAGATATTTCCCCGAGCTTTGAAAGGGGAGGGGCGCATGCCTGCAGGGCAGCAGAGATTAAAACACTGAGCAGAGCAATCAGGGCGTGCATTGTGGGATACTGGCGGAAGCTACTTCTGTGGACAAAACAACCAGCAGTGTCTACACTGGCTCTTTGTCAATAAAGGGAGGGGAAAAGACAAAAGTCCCTCATAGGGGTGGAAGTTTTTTGTCACCAAAACTGGGCATTTTTCACGACAGAAGTCCCATTGTAGCATGTACGCTCTTGCTGTTTTGTCGCCAAAAGGCAGTTTTTGGCAACAAAACTTGCCAGTGTAGACAAGCCCCAACTCGAGAATCCAACAGATGCTTTGTTGTTGCCTAGGCCTGTGTCCTTTGTTCCTGTGAGGCTGGGCTGGGTTTGTCCCATACATGCCCTGATGAGGTGTGAAGCACTGGAATGGGTTACCTAGGGAGGTGGTGGAATCTCCATCCTTAGATGTTTTTAAGGCCCAGCTTGACAAAGCCCTGACTAGGATGATTTAGTTGGTGTTGGTCTGCTCTTGGAGAGTTTTTTGCCTGGGCTTGCTTTAAGCCATGAGAACACATTTTCATCCTCATAACTATATACATTAAATTACAACCTATAACATTACTATAATAACAATGCTCAGTACATCATGAGCCTTCTGAAAACCCCTGACATGCATTAGATATCACACAATCATAGTATAAGGATGAACATGCGGGTGTAGGACGTTCCCATGAGGTACAGAATGTCACAGATAGATAGCCATGAATGGAAAGGTATTGCAGACTACTCAGTAAATGTACAGATACATTAACAATGAAGTTGGTTTAATTTGCGTGTGTCAGGTTGGCACACTAAGAGCAAAAAATAACAGCCTTTTCACTTGTTTCTGTCCCATCAGAAGAATGTTCTGTTCACAGGAATGTATTCTTACTTTTTAATATAATATACAAAAAAAGAGTTTCTTTTTCACTCTGCATGGTAATATTAATTTGAAGCCATATATAATTTCCTACCTTAAATGCATTATTATACAAGGGATAAAATATCTGGAGTTTATACATTTGAGAAGATGTAACAGGCCATTCCTTATGTACAGAACAATATTTATATATACACACCACTCCAAACTCAGGGAGGCATGAGGAAATACAACTGATCTATTGCCCTATCTTTCAACTCAGGGGTTTGTTTGCCTTTGTGATAACCCATCCCATAGTGCATGAGAAAAACATGTCTGTCTTCCCCAAAAAATCATTGCCATTTAAGGAATTTTTCAATAGACTTAGAAAGAAAATGACCAGGTTCATGTCAATTGACAGATTTAGTAGGAGACTTAATGTTTCAGAAATTATATCTAAAATAGGTGACCACTTCAAACTCTGTGCAGTCTTACTCTGTTTAAAGAAACTAAGGCAATTTCTCTGAGCTAGTTAACTGGCTAATTGCTTGCTGGCCAATCTCCAAAAGGAACAGTTGTTTAGTATTGCATGAAACTACACAAGAAAGTCCACAGATTTGTTTATTTACAAGCTGCACTCGACTGTGCACTGAATCTCCTACAGAAAACTGTAAGAAGAAAAAAGAGAGAGCACAGCTAATAGGTTAGGGATACAGATCTACAGCTTGCATAAACAGAAAGAATTACTTTGGATAGGAATGTCAACATCCTCCCGAAGCAGTGACAAGAAAAATGACCTATGGAACTTGACATTTAAAATAAACCAGGAGTTTATACAAATAGAGCATCCCCTTAGCTGTTACATAAAAAGTCAGCCCTAGGAAGGCACTTTACTGTCTATACGTATTCTAAATAGATACATACATAAAAATGGGCATTGAAAGTGATTCTTTTCTATATATAACCATTTAAATGAACAGCTTTTTTTTCTTTAAAAACAGACAAATCAGTTCCTCAGAGAGTATAATCTGCAAGTGAAAAAAGACTGGTTCTTCTAGGTCTTTCTTTTTTAAGGATATGTCTATACTGCAATTAAAAACCCAAAGCTGGTCCGTGCTAGCTGACTTGGGCTTGCAGGGCTCGGGCTAAAAGACTGTTTAATTGTGGTGTAGATGTTCGTGCTCAGGCTATAGCCCAAGCTCTAGGACCCTCCCACCTCACCTAAAGGGCTAAGGATCTAAGCAGGCCATCAATGCCTTTTTGTGTGTGCACGTGCACATGTGTGTTTGCAAAAATGTAACTAAAATGAACAAGGAATTCACTTTAAGCAATATCCCCAAACAAATTCTGTAGATAACGGACCAAAATAGGCAAGGTTTTTCAAGTTATTGTTTTTTTTTCTTTTTTAAACAAACCCAATAACTCTTTAAATATTTAATTTAAAATTGTAAAGGGTTTGGATTTAAGCTTCTGATTTTGGTCCATTCTATTATTTAAATGTTGAAAAATTGATAAAAACATACTAAGTGTCCCAAGGGTGAACTCTTGTGAGCTGGAGGCTGGGCATTTTTGGTAGTAGGTCCATGCATCTACAATTTGCTCCCCATAAAAATAAGCTGAAACACAAAACTAGCTGCTATCTTTACCAAGAGCAACAAGATGCACCTTTTCAGCCAGGCCTTTCTCACTGGTTTACGCTATAATACCTAGAATGCTCTCTGACAGCCATATCAAAAGCTGCAGGCAACAACGGAGCATGTTGTCTTATCCTCTTATTGGAAATGTTGATTGACCCAATTTAAGCCTTCTAAAATGAACACATATACTAACAGTGATGGGTAAACTGAAGTGAACAGCAATACCATATTTGAAGAACACTCCACAAACAAAACAATCCACTATAATAATAAATAGATAAATGTCAGTTATTGAGCCTAGCAGTAATGTTAGATAAACCTACGGTATTTTTGCTCTTTTTCTGTCTTCCAACAGTACTTTAATGAATATAAAATGCTAATGCAAACATTGATAGAAAAATGACAGCTCTTTCAAACAAACCCCAACAAAAATATTTGTAATATTTGTAATTTTATTACATACCTTTGATATAACCTGAGTATGGCTGGTCAGTGTCTGATTCGTAATGTGCGCTACACAATGTACAATCCTGGTACAGGCTTTGTTTTCATTCTGGGCCATCCACAACACATGGTCATCTACCAACATTATGTTGCTGGCAATTTCAACTATAGCATCTCCAAGCTGAAGGAAAAAGTAATTACATGGGAAACTATTATACCATTAAAACTGCAACAAAGAACACAAGAGTGCAATTAAAATTAGGCACCTTATCTCACCTAATGACAGTCATTTTAAGGAGACTAGTCATTCTGTTAGATCATTACATTTAAACAAACACAGAGACCAAGGAGAAGAGGAGACAAAAGTGCCAAGGGACATCAAGGAAAATACTTTTTTGTTCACTATTTAAGTGTAATATCCCCACAGTTTTTATTTTTTAATGTATTTATTTGTGTATTTCACCATTTTGGGTTAAAGCAGGTGCTATTGGTCATTTTTTTCCTATTAACTAAAATAAATTAAAATAAAGTAACACTGCTCATTTTTGGTTTATTACAAATATGATTATTGATCTTTCTGCTGGTTGATTTTGGTATTTTATTCTGCTCTGCTAATTTAATATGTTCAACTCTACTGTTTGTCTTATTAATGTGGGATATTTACAAGTCTTTATTTTTAAAGAATTTCAGTTCTCCTCTTACTGTCTCAGCCACTAGATCTTCCCTATAACATCAAATATGAATTGATTTTTTTATGGATTTATCTTTTCCCAAATTAATTTTTAAAAACTAAATCTATTTGAGTTATATATGCCCAAGGAAGCATTCTACTCAGATGAAGTATATTTTAACCAGGATTTTTAACCAGGATTATCCAGGTAAAAAGATTTCTTTCACAATTTATATAAAACCAAACCAAAATACCAGAATCAATAACAAAATAAACACCCCTCCCCCCCAGAACTTCTTGTTTTCTGAATTACAATCCCCCCCCCCACCCCCCCATAAAATAGGAGACTATGATGGAAAAAAGAATACAGCCAGAACTGCTACAGTGCAACTTACAATATCCCTCGATATTTTACAGCATTTTGTACAAAAAAGGAAACGCTCCATATGACTGAATACATGCCTAGCAACAGTCTCCATCAAAATTCCGGCAGTTTGTGAGAGTCTGACAAATTTTATCAGACAGCAGAGTGAACACAAAGGTGTTCCTGGGATTAATACTGTGGTACCCTAGATACAATCATTTTATATTTTGATGGATACAAAGATTTGGTGGTGATGGGGGACTTCAACTATCCGGATATATGTTGGGAAAATAACACAGCGGGGCACAGACTATCCAACAAATTCTTGGACTGCATTGGAGACAACTTTTTATTTCAGAAGGTTGAAAAAGCTACTAGGGGGGAAGCTGTTCTAGACTTGATTTTAACAAATAGGGAGGAACTCGTTGAGAATGTGAAAGTAGAAGGCAGCCTGGGTGAAAGTGATCATGAAATCATAGAGTTTGCAATTCTAAGGAAGGGTAGAAGGGAGAACAGCAAAATAGAGACAATGGATTTCAGGAAGGCAGATTTTGGGAAGCTCAGAGAGCTGATAGGTAAGGTCCCATGGGAATCAAGACTGAGGGGAAAAACAACTGAGGAGAGTTGGCAGTTTTTCAAAGGGACACTATTAAGGGCCCAAAAGCAAGCTATTCCGCTGGTTAGGAAAGATAGAAAATGTGGCAAAAGACCACCTTGGCTTAACCACGAGATCTTGCACGATCTAAAAAATAAAAAGGAGTCATATAAAAAATGGAAACTAGGACAGATTACAAAGGATGAATATAGGCAAACAACACAGGAATGCAGGGGCAAGATTAGAAAGGCAAAGGCACAAAATGAGCTCAAACTAGCTACGGGAATAAAAGGAAACAAGACGACTTTTTATCAATACATTAGAAGCAAGAGGAAGACCAAAGACAGGGTAGGCCCACTGCTTAGTGAAGAGGGAGAAACAGTAACAGGAAACTTGGAAATGGCAGAGATGCTTAATGACTTCTTTGTTTCCGTCTTCACCGAGAAGTCTGAAGCAATGCCTAACATAGTGAATGCTAATGGGAAGGGGGTAGGTTTAGCGGATAAAATAAAAAAAGAACAAGTTAAAAATCACTTAGAAAAGTTAGATGCCTGCAAGTCACCCGGGCCTGATGAAATGCATCCTAGAATACTCAAGGAGCTAATAGAGGAGGTATCTGAGCCTCTAGCTATTATCTTTGGAAAGTCATGGGAGACGGGAGAGATTCCAGAAGACTGGAAAAGGGCAAATATAGTGCCCATCTATAAAAAGGGAAATAAAAACAACCCAGGTAACTACAGACCAGTTAGTTTAACTTCTGTTCCAGGGAAGATAATGGAGCAAGTAATTAAGGAAATCATTTGCAAACACTTGGAAGGTGGTAAGGTGATAGGGAACAGCCAGCATGGATTTGTGAAGAACAAATCATGTCAAACCAATCTGATAGCTTTCTTTGATAGAATAACGAGCCTTGTGGATAAGGGTGAAGCGGTGGATGTGGTATACCTAGACTTTAGTAAGGCATTTGATACGGTCTCGCATGATATTCTTATCGATAAACTAGGCAAATACAAATTAGATGGGGCTACTATAAGGTGGGTGCATAACTGGCTGGATAACTGTACTCAGAGAGTTGTTATTAATGGTTCCCAATCCTGCTGGAAAGGCGTAACGAGTGGGGTTCCGCAGGGGTCTGTTTTGGGACCGGCTCTGTTCAATATCTTCATCAACGACTTAGATATTGGCATAGAAAGTACGCTTATTAAGTTTGCGGATGATACCAAACTGGGAGGGATTGCAACTACTTTGGAGGACAGGGTCATAATTCAAAATGATCTGGACAAACAGGATGAAGTTTAACAAAGACAAATGCAAAGTGCTCCACTTAGGAAGGAAAAATCAATTTCACACATACAGAATGGGAAAAGACTGTCTAGGAAGGAGTACGGCAGAAAGGGATCTAGGGGTTATAGTGGACCACAAGCTAAATATGAGTCAACAGTGTGATGCTGTTGCAAAAAAAGCAAACATGATTCTGGGATGCATTAGCAGGTGTGTTGTGAGCAAGACACGAGAAGTCATTCTTCCACTCTACTCTGCTCTGGTTAGGCCTCAGCTGGAGTATTGTGTCCAGTTCTGGGCGCCGCATTTTAAAAAAGATGTGGAGAAATTGGAAAGGGTCCAAAGAAGAGCAACAAGAATGATTAAAGGTCTTGAGAACATGACCTATGAAGGAAGGCTGAAAGAACTGGGTTTGTTTAGTTTGGAGAAGAGAAGACTGAGAGGGGACATGATAGCAGTTTTCAGGTATCTAAAAGGGTGTCATGAGGAGGAGGGAGAGAACTTGTTCACCTTAGCCTCTAAGGATAGAACCAGAAACAATGGGTTTAAACTGCAGCAAGGGAGGTCTAGGTTGGACATTAGGAAAAAGTTCCTAACTGTCAGGGTGGTTAAACACTGGAACAAATTGCCTAGGGAGGTTGTGGAATCTCCGTCTCTGGAGATATTTAAGAGTAGGTTAGATAAATGTCTATCAGGGATGGTCTAGACAGTATTTGGTCCTGCCATGCGGGCAGGGGACTGGACTCGATGACCTCTCGAGGTCCCTTCCAGTCCTATAATCTATGATTCTATGATTCTATGATTAATCGGAAAGCCTGAAATGTTTCTTTGACTTAAAAACACAATCAACTTAAAAAACACATTTCTGTCTGAAAACCACTTTCCCTGGTATTGTTACAAGTAATACCTACATTTACTATAACTGAGAGGGTTTTAAGAAAACATATTTCTTTTTTATTTTTTACTTTATGCATTTGACAGCACTTTGTGTATAGTCAGTTTCTCTCTCTCTCTCTCTTTCTAGGGAGAGAGAGGGCCTAATTCTCAAAAGCGCGGAGAACTCACAACTCAATTTGAAATTAATGAGAGTTGCAGGTCCTTCATACCTTTGAAAATCAGGCTCATAGTCAGTTTACATTTTTGTTTGCTTGCTTCTACGTATGAGTATTGCAGTAGTTCCAGGAAGCCCGTGAAGAGCCCCACTGTCCTAGGTGCCTTAAATGAGTCCTTGCCCTAAATAGCAAAAGTTGAAGAGAAAAACATTTTAGAAAATGTGATTGTAATGATACTCCAAGGATTTCATCTTGAATTGAATCAATGATACAGTGGCTGCTTTCTTCACTTTTCACTTTGAAATGAAAATATTTTTTTTTTGTAAATTAAACTGAATTTAAATCAGATTACAAAGTAATATAGCCTTGTAAATGTAAACAGCAGTTTTCAAAACCCACAGCTATGGCATCCCAAAGAGTTTACTGATCATCTCACACAAAAATGATGCATGGAAGAGTGATTACATTCAGGGGCATAAAAATAACTAAAAAATGTTTCAACAGGGAAAGACGTAAACTAATATATCTGGCTATGTAGTTGAAAGTACAGATACTCAGTAGAAAGAAGAAACCTATAAAGCAACAATACTGAGCCATCGGAGATGGCAAACATTAAGAAATTAAACAGGAGTTTGCAGTGCTAATGGTTGCTGAAAAAGCCAATGCAACTTTAAACTTTATATACAGCAGCCACACAACAATGGACAAAGATATAATGTGTCCTCTCTATATGGCTTTTTTGCGACTACCTGAAATAATATATTAATTTCTGGTAACCTAATTACTAGAAGGTTATTGACAAATTGTGTTACTGATGCAGTGAAGAGTAATAAAAATGATTAGGAGACTGGAGGCAATGATTTATAAGAAAAGATTAAGACATATAGCTCAGCTAAGTGAGGGACAGGATAATAGCCTATAAATAAATAAGAGGTGGGAAAATTAGGGAGAGGAAGCAATTTTTTAGCATAATAAAATGTGCTAAGTAGGAGTAATAGCATGAAATCAAGAAAATGAAAAATTGGGTGAATGTAAGCACATTTTCCTGACAGCATGATGTACTAGACTGTGAAATTATGCCCCAGGAGAAGCAGTCAAAGACCTATCATTTGGCACATTTGATACTAGATGGGACAATGCAAGAGTAAAATGTGCAGTAAGGAACAAACATGCACTGGCTGCAATGTAGACTAAATGATCAAATTGGTCTTTTTCTGCTCTAAGCATGACCTGAACACAGAAGTTGCACAAATTTAACTAAAATCAGTTTAAAACAGTGCAAAACTGTGAACCCACTTATATTAGTTTACAAGTGATTTATATCAGTTTAGCTTATGATATAAGTCAGTTGGAGACAGCTGTGTGTCCACACAGGGGTTTGCACTATTTAACTAAATCATTTTTAAACCACTTTTAGTTAAACCAGTGCAACTTCCAAGTGTAGAAAAGGCCGCTGACTCTATAATTCTATGGCAAAAGGAGAACAGTTCAGGTATCCACATTTTTTTGTACATCACTGGTGAGATTAAAGTAAGAAACCAGTAGGTGTTAAGGATGGGTTTGAAGAAGAAGAGAGAAAGTGCTTGGTGAGCATGAAAGCTGGAAGTTGTTCCAAGCACTGGAAGCAGCATGAAAGAAAGGGTATGTCTTCACTTCAAGTGACGGTGTGATTATGGTACAGGTAGGCATAGCTCTGATAACTTTAATCTCGCTAGCGTGGATAGCAATAATAGTGAAGATGTGGAGACGGGCTAGCAATCCAAGTATGTATCGAGCACCCCCGGTGGGCTTGTCTTCAGGTGCCCAGCCCAAGTACACGTCCGTGCCACCAAACCTTCACTATTTTTAGTACCCATGGTTCTCTCGATTAAAGTCAGTACAGGTCTGCCTACCTGTGCAACAATCACATTTTCACTTGCAGTGAAGACATACCCAAAATGTGAAGCTGAAAGTGGAAGCAATAAGGAGAGAAGGTGGAGACAGTGAATGGTGTGAGGGATTATGAAAGAAACGGGTGGAGAAGTAACACGCAATGAGGGGTGGAGTTGTCTGGATGCTTTGATAGTGCAGATCAGGAGTTTGAACACTACATGAAAGGAGGGGCAAAACCAATTGGAGCTGATGCTAATTTATGTAATGAACAATACATAAGGTGCTAGTACCAAAACCAAAGAAGAATCAAAGGATTTTTGAGGAGAGCTATAACTGAATAAGGCTGCTTTTTGTCAGAGAGAAAATTCTCACTTTTGGGGGGGGGTGTCAAAAAGCAACATCATCATATTGGGATTCTGAGCCAGGACGCTGAAAAGCAATTGTAGCTTTGAAATATGACTCTGGGAAGCACTTAGTATGCACTTTAGTTCTGGCATATGATGATGAAATTAAAGTTGAAGGCACTCTCAAAGTGGCACTAAAACGTTAACCGTTACAAACCCCAAAGCCAGAATGAAATGAACAATACCAAACCAAAAGAAAACAAATGTTTTAACTATAACTATCATGTATTCAAAAATTACAGATTATGAAATCTTTATGCAAGCAGCTACTCTAAAAATTAACAGTGAAAACTTTTATGAGTATCATTGCTGTTCTCTATTAAAAGCTATTTTTTTCCTCTGGGGTTTGCATAACTCTGATTAGATTTCCTTGTAAAATGTCATCCCCCATCCTAGAAGTTTCTTCAGAAAGTTATACTTAAAGAGGCATTTTGTCCTCTTCACATGAAGTGATACACACACTCTTAATTCTTCAAAATGCAGTGAAAATATCCTCCATAGTTATTCTCTTGATAATACAGAACAAACAAAATAAACATTTGTGACATTCAGATACTGTCATGGAAACATCCAGAAGGAAAGGCACCCTGGCGTTACTTCAAATACTTTATCCCCTGTATAATTTAAAAAGGCACAAAGTAAAGGAAATGTGTGTGCATGCTAAAATATTTTGTCCAAAACAGCAATGGCTCTATCAGGCAGACGAGAAGGCTCAATCCTCCTCTTAGACACTGAGCAACCCATTGCTTAATCTTTTGTACAGTGTATATGTATTCACAAGAGCACGGAGCAATTTTAGAATCTACACTGCAATGTGTGCCTGCATATGTTAAAACAGGACCATGCCCTAAACATACAAGTACGTGATTTCAATTTTAAGTGGTAGATTATTCAGTATTCAAACAGCATCTTACATCTTTGACTTCATCCGCGATGACCATTAACTTTTCCATTATGTAAGCCAAATATATAATATCCATCTTATCTGCAAAGTTGGAAGCACCTCTTGTGTAGGCTGTAAGTTGGCGGGAAAATTCAAGAGCATTGGTGGCGTTGACGTGCATCTGGAAATACATCAGAATTGTTATGTGTAATATCCGGCTTGGCTTTTATTACTTGTAAAATTTCTGAGGCTACATACTTTGTTTAATGTGTACCGATTTAGGATCGAATCATAGAAGATTAGGGTTGGAAGAGACCTCAGGAGGTCATCTAGTCCAATCTCCTGCTCAAAACAGGATCAACACCAACTAAATCATCCTAGTCAGGGCTTTGTCAAGCCGGGCCTTAAAAACATCTAAGGATGGAGATTCCACCACCTCCCTAGGTAACCCATTCCAGTGCTTCACTATCCTCCTAGTGAAATAGTGTTTCCTAAAATCCAACCTAGAACTCCCCCACTGCAACTTGAGACCATTGCTCCTTGTTCTGTCATCTGCCACCACTGAGAACAGCTGAGCTTCATCCTCTTTGGAACCCCCCTTCAGCTAGTTGAAGGTTGCTATCAAATCCCCCCGCACTGTTCTCTCTGCAGACTAAACAAGCCCAGTTCCTTCAGCCTCTCCTCGTAAGTCAGGTGTCCCAGACCCCTGATCATTTTCATTGCCCTCTTCTGGACTCTCTCCAACTTGTCCACATCTTTTCTGTAGTGGGGGGCCCAAAACTGGACGCAATACTCCAGATGTGGCCTCACCAGTGCCAAATAGAGGGGAATAATCACTTCCTTCGATCCTTCAGAAGACTTACACATGTGAATAGTGCCACTGACCTAAAGTGAAGCATGTGTACAAGTCTTTGCAGGATCAGGGCTTTAGTCAAATGATTCCCACTAACGTGGAACCATGCAGCTAAGAATCAATACCCTGCACTGAATCAGGATGCCCTAGGACCTGTAATTTTTATTTCATATACACAGCTGTGAATCTTAAATAACTTTTGACTTCAATGGCATTTCTTTGGATTTACACTAACGTGAAGGTGACCAGGATATATGGCTCTTTGAGTCTTTATGTCATGAACATGTCCAGGGTTTCAGAATTGTAGCTACTGGAGTAAAAATCAGTTTAAAAGCAGAGAGGTATTTTTTGTATTGACATTAATTTTCAGGTAGAAAAGCAAGTCCCAACTCTGAAGGTCTGGGAAAATTATAAGCAAGGGGTTATAATGGAAAGGGATTTTCATCCTTAACTATCACATGCACTACACACATTCACTATACTCTTTCTGACATTGGCTAACTACACAGATGACTGCAGTTCAAACAGGCTACACAAAAACAGGCTAATAATGACTCTGTGCACCTTGGCTCTCTAGCTTGGATTTGATAGTAACATCTGATTATTGAATAATTTGTTTAATAAACTTTCTGCTTTGGCAACAGGCAGCACAATTTCTCTAGAGACCCAAGAGTCCTCCAAAAAGGGGAAGTGGTGAGACAGGAAACTAATTAATGGGAAAAAAACGCAATAAGAAAAAGAGCCCTGTAAGGAAAACTCACAGGTATGTGTGAGATAAAGATATTTTCCAAGGATAAAGCCAGAGTAAGGAAACTGAATGTCTGGATTCATTACTGGAACCACTGAAACCACACAGACTAAACAGATGACCAGGCAAAAGAAAGGCATTGCTTTCCTGTAGCATTCTTTCAACCCAACCTTTTAATTTCTCTTTCCTGAGATGCTTTTCCTCAGATTACTCTTTGTCTTTGCTCACAAGGAGAATTTTTTTTAAAAAAAATTACATTTGGCTTACCTATCAACTGTTCTAGATTATTATAAATAGAAATCATATTTCCAGATTGAACTTTCTGGTTCTGTTATGAAAATATGCTCTGTTTATGTTTTAGTTTAACTCTGATATTTTAATTAATTGTATCTCTGATATAATTCATTTGAAGAATGAGTAGAAGAGGCAAGAGATCAAAGAGTAATTCTCTTCTTCCCCCTGTACCTTTTGATGGCACTGTTTGTGTTAAGTATCATTCCATCAAGACTTATTTTTTGTAATAAGCTAGAATTAAAGGGGGAGTTTTGCAGGCAGTTAACAGGCACAAGTTAAAAATACTTAGGCTTACATATTTAAGCTTTGCACTGAGAACAAGGGGTGGAAACAGCTGCCCCTGTATATAATACTCCTAGTAACTTTTTCAGACTGAAAGCAGAGTTTATTATTAATATTATTTATGAAGCATTGTAGGTCTGTATCAGGCTTTACAGAAATAAAAGTAGAAACACTCCCTACTCCAGAAAACACATAATCTAAAGGCCTGATCCTGCTAATTGCGCAGCAACCTTAATTTCCAATGGAGTCTGGTGTTCAGCATCTCTGACCAGACTCTGCAATTTGCAGCATCAAATTAAGCAAACACAGAGAAAGATAATGGACAAAGCTGGTGGGAGAGAAAGGAGGGATGAGGGTTTCAAAAAACCAAGATAATGTGATCTGAACTGTTATGCTGCGTGCAGCCCACACACTTCAGGTTGTACGTATGAATGTGGAAAAAATGTAAAAGAGAAGCCCCAGGAGTGGAGGTGTGGTGGAAATCTAGTGAACAGAAACAATTTCAGGCTAAGTAGGGTAGATGGGCACACTAGAAAAGGGAGGCTGTTGTCACACATCAGGGGCAGTGTATGAAAAGAAGTGCATGGAAAGAGACAAAGAAGAAGAGTGGTGGAGTGAAAAGAGTGTGCTGAGAACTGAGGCATGGGATTGAGATGGGAGGTGAGGGCAGATGTGTAAGCAGGTACAGAACTGTGCAGTTCCAACCCCTGTCCTCCCTTCCATACACTTTTCTGCTTTCTCCCTATAACCCTTTCAAACACCCATTTTTTTGGACTTTGATGCTATCCAGACAATGACTGGAGGTGGAGGAGGTGATGGCAGCTGCATCCCTCTTACAACCTTTAGTCTAATGACTAGGGCACTCAGCTGGGATGGAGGACACCCCAGTTCGAATCCCTACTCTGGTGCCCTAACCACCAGGCTATGGGGTATTCTGGGGTGGGTCTTTCTCAATCTCTCCTGTTGAAGCTGTTCCACTTTGTAAATAATTAAATATTTATTGAAGCAGGGACTTCAACTTGGGTCTCCCACTTCTCTGTGCTAATAACTAATCAAGGGAGTGCAAATGACTCTATAGCCTGGTGGTTACAACACTCACCTGGGAGGAGGGAGACTTGCACTCAAATCCCTGTTCCAGAGTGACGATTTGAACCTGTCTCCCTACAGCAAGGTGGCCCTAGTTAGTGCTTTAAAGCACCATGATCATATTGCTCTATGGTATTTAGATCCTGACAGGATCCCAGTGTTGTATAGCCTAGAAACAGACACACATTCTGTTTAGTGTGAAGTACCAACAACTACCTCACATATATGTGTGTAACCTAACAATAACTACAGTACATTCTATGAATAAGGACTCTGTAATATTACCTGACTAAAGGCATGAAGGACTTGAGTTACTTCTTGTGAATATGGACATTCAGAATAGTTTTCATCTGCCCAGCGTCCCGTCCGGTGACATTTACGCCATGCCTTTGACTCTTCTGCTCCATTGTGGAGAGAAATGGAGCTAAATGAATACTGAAGACAGGGGTGATAAGCAGTTATCCCAGCTAGAGTTTTGGGCCATCTATGAGGAGGATAATAATAAGCAATTTTAACTTGACATGCCTTATTTAGAACCAATTTACAATGTGGCAGCAATATTGCAGAAGATTTAAAAAAAACTGTCAGTACAAAGTAATAATTTAAAACATTTTATTTTCTAAAAATAGCTTCCTGTTTTTGTGCTTTGTGGTACATTACTTTGTTTTCTCGGGAAATGCCAAAAATACGCTAACCCAGAGTCTGGCAGTGATGAAAACTGGCAACTGATTTGTTCTAATGAGGCGTTTGGTTGTTAAAAAAAAAAAAAAAAAAAAGCATAGATGGCATGTTTCCTCCATTTGTGTCTATGCAGCTTTCTAAGAGCAGAGCTAAAGGGCACAGAACTATCTGAAAATGCAACATCTGTTATTAAAAACCGAGTGGCAAATGCTCCAAAAAGGGATGGCCATTTGTACTGTGGATTTTGGCCCAAAGCCACAGAAGGGAAGAGCATGAGTTCCCTTGCAAGTCCACCTTCTGCCTTAAGCACATGGAACCCAATCTTTTGGGGATCTGCAGAACTTGGGACCCCTGGGTGAGGAGGGTGCTAAGCCCGAGGTGAAATGGGACAATTATTCTCTAACAGGTTTCCCCTAAAAAGTATAGTGGATAAGCCAGTGTAAGTTACACACGAGTTCCTCTGCTGTGCTGTCAAGTCACTCCTGGAAAGAGGACTCATAAGGCAACAGCAGTGAGCACAGCTAAATTAGACTAGAGGGGACCAGTAGGCAATGCAATGTCTCTGTACTGCTACTGCGTTCTCAAGAGCCTCATAAATCCCAGGGAATCTGAAACTTTTGGGGCTGAATCCTGTGCCTGTGGGGACAAAACATGTTCAAATGATTAAAAGGGGAAATTAGAAGGAAACATAACTACAATCTCACAGAGTTTCAAATGCCATCATAAGTTTGGAGAGGAACAGGCCCTTTAGCATATGTCTATACAGCATTTTGAAGTGAGCATCTCAGTCTTGGTCAACAGACTCAGGCTAGCAGGGCTTGGAACTAATGTTACATCAGTATAATTTAAACTGAGGATACGTCTACAGTGCATTTTGGAGCGAGTCTCCCAGCCTGGTTCAACAGACTCAGGCTAGTGGGGCTCATACTAGTGCTCTAAAAACAACTGTGTAGATAGTTGCTGAGGTAGAGCTTGGGCTCTGAAGTCTAGGAAGGGACATGGGCTTCACAATCTGAGCTGCAACTTCAAAGCACTGTCTACACAGTTGTTTTTAGAGCACTAGTATGAGTCCCACTAGTCTAAGAACATAAGAATGGCCAGACTGGGTCAGACCAAAGGTCCATCCAGCCCAGTATCCTGTCTACCGACAGTGGCCAATGCCAGATGCCCCAGAGAGAGTGAACCTAACAGGCAATGATCAAGTGATCCCTCTCCTGCCATCCATCACCACCCTCTGACAAAGAGAGGCTAGGGACACCATTCCTTACCCATCCTGGCTAATAGCCATTAATGGACTTAACCTCCATGAATTTATCCAGTTCTCTTTTAAACGCTGTTATAGTCCTAGCTTTCACAACCTCCTCAGGAATGGAGTTCCACAAGTTGACTGTGCGCTGTATGACGAAGAACTTCCTTTTATTTGTTTTAAACCTGCTTCCCATTAATTTCATTTGGTGGCCCCTAGTTCTTATATTATGGGAACAAGAAAATAACTTTTCCTAATTCACTTTCTCCACACCACTCATGATTTTATATACCTCTATCATGTCCCCCCTTAGTCTCCTCTTTTCCAAGCTGAAAAGTCCTAGCCTCTTTAATCTCTCCTCATATGGGACTCGTTCCAAACCCCTAATCATTTTAGTTGCCCTTCTCTGAACCTTTTCTAATGCCAGTATATCTTTTTTGAGATGAGACCACATATATACGCAGTATTCCAGATGTGGGCGTACCATCGATTTATATAAGGACAATAATATATTCTCTATCTTATTTTCTATCCCCTTTTTTAATGATTCCTAACATCCTGTTTGCTTTTTTGACTGCCCCTGCACACTGCGTGGATGTCTTCAGAGAACTATCCATGATGACTTCAAGATCTTTTTCCTGATTTGTTGTAGCTAAATTGTATGTATAGTTGGGGTTATTTTTCCCAATGTGCATTACTTTACATTCATCCACATTAAATTTCATTTGACATTTTGTTGCCCAATCACTTAGTTTTGTGAGAACTTTTTGAAGTTCTTCACAGTCTGCTTTGGTCCTAACTATCTTGAGCAGTTTAGTATCATCTGCAAACTTTGCCACCTCACTTTTTACCCCTATCTCCAGATCATTTATGAATAAGTTGAATAGGATTGGTCCTAGGACTGACCCTTGGGGAGCACCACTAGTTACCCCTCTCCATTCTGAAAATGTATAATTTATTCCTACCCTTTGTTCCCTGTCTTTTATCCAGTTCTCAATCCAGGAAAGGATCTCCCCTCTTATCCCATGACAACTGAGCTTATGTAAGAGCCTTTGGTGTGGGACCTTGTCAAAGGCTTTCTGGAAATCTAAGTACACTATGTCCACTGGATCCCCCTTGTCCACATGTTTGTTGACCCCTTCAAAGAACTCTACTAGATTAGTAAGACATGATTTCCCTTTAAAGAAACCATGTTGACTTTTCCCCAACAATTTATGTTCTTCTATGTGCCTGACAATTTTATTCTTTATGATTGTTTCAACTAATTTGCCTGGTACTGACGTTAGACTTCCCGATCTGTAATTGTCGGGATCACCTCTAGATCCCTTTTTAAATATTGGCCTTACATTAGCTATCTTCCAGTCATTGGGTACAGAAGCCGATTTAAAGGACAGGTTACAAACCATAGTTAGTAGTTCCGCAATTTCACATTTGAGTTTTTTCAGAATTCTTGGGTGAATGCCATTGGGTCCCGGTGACTTGTTGCTGTTAAGTTTATCAATTAATTCCAAAACCTCTTCTAGTGACACCTCAATCTGTGACAATTCCTCAGATTTGTCATCTACAAAAGCCGGCTCAGGTTTGGGAATCTCCCTAACATCCTCAGCCGTGAAGACTGAAGCAAAGAATTCATTTAGTTTCTCCAAAATGACTTTACTGTCTTTAAGTGCTCCTTTTGTACCTTGATTGTCCAGCGGTCCCACTGTTTGTTTAGCAGGCTTCCTGCTTCTGATGTACTTTAAGAACATTTTGTTACCTTTTGAGTTTTTGGCTAGCTGTTCTTTAAACTCCTGAGTCTGTCGAACAGATTGGGAGACTCACTCCAAAATGCGGTGCAGACATATCCTCAGTTTAAATTATACTGATGTAACAATTAGACCTAAGCAGTCGTACAAGTACTCAGCTTGCCAGTGACGCACGTAGCACACCTCAATTATTAATGTTTAGATTAAACATGTAAATTAACCCTTTTTTACTTTTGCTCTGTAGGTTGATTTGAACACTAGTACATAATATGCTGACAGGTTCTGAGCCATCTATATCTTTTCAATTCCAAAGAAAGCTAAGTCAAGAAGAAAAATTATCTTCCTTTTCCACAGCTGACTAACAATGAAATAATTCATCACATAGAGCAAAAACATTGTTCACGTTTCATTTTGCATCTAGAGTTTGGGAAAAAAAGAAAATTAAAATACCACATATTTTCCTCTTTGCATTTGAACTGAATGTTACCTTTAGTGAAAGGTAGTGTACTGTATTAGCTAAAGGCCCAATTCTTACCTCAATCATAAAATCAATGAGGCTCCTCAGAAAAGTAAGCACCTAATGTAAACAAGGCTGTCAGAATCTAACCCTTTAGGATTAGGAATAATGCAACATAAAGCTTTTACCTTTAGCTCTTAAGAACAGACCTATAGTGAGTGGAAAGCAAAGTACAGCATCACACAGAATATCGTTCAGTTCATAGGATCAGTTCACTCTGATTCACAATGCATAATATTCTTATTGCAATTATAAATACCACCTGGGCCTGCCAACTAAAAGGACAAACCTTCCACAGCATTTATTGCTTCTCTGCCCAATAAAGAGGCAGTTCTTTTTAGTTTTGCTTTTGTGGATGATGTCTTTCTACCTACATATTTGCTATGATATCAAAACCTCAAAGATCTTTCCATTAAAAATTACTGGCAAGTTAGCTACATCTCAGAGGAGAAACCTTTGAAACAAGCTTCATGTGTTAATGCTAAGTTTGCTCAAAAGAAGTTCTCTATAATTTTACATTAATTCCCTTCAAATGCCAAAAGAATCCATGGATTCAAGATACTTTTGATCTATGCTTCAAAACTAAATTTGTCTGGATTTTCTGAAAGATGATCAATAAGGAGAGAAACATGCATTCCTGTTCCTTTGATTTATATAAAAAGGCAAAATGCCCTTGGCGTTAGTTTGAGACACTATGTAGGAATTTATATATCTTTTATTTATAAATAAAAGGATGGCATTTACTGGCAAGTGTATAATGAGCTTCTTAAAGTTGCCATTTGAAAGCTGCATTGTGTAGCACTCAGTACAATTTTATATCATCTATTTCAAAAATGGTTCATTAAAAAGTACCCCAAATTCACCCTTTTGGAGCTGGACAGAAAGGTAGTTTTGCCAGTAACAAATAAACCCAACAAGCTCTGGTTGAGACTTTTAAAGGAATCCAAGGGATTTAGCTATGTATCTTCCATTAATTTCAATATTTTCCTTGAAATCTGTGGTGAAGCAATATGTTTTGGGGTGGATTTTTTGGGTAGAATTGTGAAAACAATCTTTGGTGACAGTAAGTTTTCCTTCTCCCCGCAGCTCTATGTATGCTGTACCATAAGCGAAAGCTAGAAGCAAAGTCTCAAGAAAAATGAGTCATTCTCACAGTTATAGGATAAATTAAAAGAAGATATTTATTCCAGTTAGAAGCTTGTACAGAGAGCACTTAGCTCCCACAGGGAAAACTCCCTGCCCACCTTACTTTTCTTTTAATTAATTATGCAATATTAACTGTTATTATAATCAACCTGGCAACAAGTTACCTTCTTGCTCTTTGGGGACTGTTACACATTGGTGTTATTGCAGGACAGGTTAAAATAACTTATCTTAGAGTTTTATACTCATCACCACTATATTTCAACTTCTCCCACTTAAAATCTCTAGCAATAGTGGAATCCCTAGTTGATTTCATGAAGTCTCTGGCTCTCCTCCATTTTGGGGGTGAAAAACTTTTTAAAACATATCATGCGATTAAACTGGAGATAAATCATAAGTTACATTTGGTCACCGCTTTGTGCAGACTATAGGATTAATATGTAATTTTAGGGGAAAGTCTACCCAAATGCAACTAATATATTGAATCTCTTGAAATACAATTTGTGGGCAATACTCATATTTATTTAAAAGAACAAGTTTTTCAGAGGCAGGGTTAAGTATTCTATTACTATTTTTTCAAATTTTATTATACATTACTAGGTATTTTGGGAACTTGGGTACTATATTCATAAAAAGTAATCTCAAGCCATCTGTTTGTTTATCTGAACAGTTTTCACTTTACATTTTTAGTACCTCCAGTGGAGTATTCCGTAACAGTTGTAATGCTATTAATTGCTCCTAATAGCACCCGAGCAAAAAATTTGAACTGGAATGGATTCATCAGAAGTGTATTGAAGATTATATCCTTTAATGTTTTAGTGCAGTGGTTATTGACTTATTCTTTACTATGATTCCGTGTTACAACAGAGAAAGGAGTCCCAGAAGTTTTCAGACCCTCCTCCCATTTAGCCATAATGAAAAGGAAGGCAGTCACAGCCCCCCTAAACCTTCCATGACCTCAAATTGAGAGCCCATACTATACTGCAAGCATTATAACAGTTTCTCATAATGCATTCTATAGACCATGGAGCACTTGCTGGTGGTCCTCAGAGATCTGGCTAGTCACAAGGTGTTGGTTCTTCCTCCTACTAAAGCACATTAAAAACACAGCAAAAACTAAGTGAGATACTTTCCTAATGTTCCTTTTCCAAATGAGCACTTGTTGCCACAAGGATATTTATATAAATCATGGATGAGAGGGAAAATAGACCACAGGTCAATTTCTTGCATTAATATTGAGGTCCATGCTGAGAAAATGTTTGAGAACCTGTTGTAAGTAATGTGTTGAGGATGAACTTATAGATCCATTTTATAGAGGACAAAGGCCTTTGCTTTCTTCATATTTGTATATTTTAAACTTAGATGAAATCATACCTGAAATCTCCTTTATTATTAATTATTCTTTCTTCAGGGCAGTAGGGTGCTGCTGTTTCTAATACCACAATTTCTACATGCTTAGTACTGGTTCCATAGGAGTTGTTGATCAGACACTCCCAATCTCCAGTTGCACCAATGTCAATGCTGGACAAGATAAGCTCACTATATGTATATATAAAAAAAAATACAAATTATTGACCACACCTAATCTATGCACAGGTAGACATTTGTTACTTGAAAAATATTAAGTTATCTTTTAGGGCTTTACTACAAAAATACAAAACCATTTGTTGTGTGTATTGCTATACAGACAGTGAAACATGGTGATTTGGTATGAAGTTTTCATTAGCATGGATTTGGATTAGCTGTTCTGACCATGAGTGACGAAGCCACAGATATTTGTGCAGGTCATCCCAAATGAGTATCAGTTACATACAAAAAGCTACATGAAAAGAATGTTATTTACGCTGCAAAGTCAAACAACGGAAAGTTAGAAAATGCCAGATTTACAGTTGCCACTGCAACCTTAATTTGGCCATGATGTCCTCCTGTCCTCCACCCCACAGATGTTTTAGCAACTCAAGGCATTCCCAGTCCAGTGTCTGGTACTGCTGCAGCATCTGCATGGGCTTGGCTCTTTACAATTTTCAGTGATTTTAGCAAACTGTCAACATTTCCTGAGGAATGCAAGCAAAAAGATGAAAATGATAATTTTTTTTAGTATTGTGCAACTTAGGGACATCTGAATGGCATTTCAAGGGACAAAGAAAATGCATTTGTATATCCAGGGGGTTCTCGTTATTGTTGTTTCTGGAAACAGTGGACGTGTTACTACTTGTCCAAAAAAAAAAAAAAAGTCTCAAAAACCCTTAGAATGGAGTGTTAAGAAATCTAAATATAGGGGTTGCTATCAAGTCCTCAATATTGAAACTTCTGTGTAGTACCACACCATACTAACATGTTGACTCTGTATGCTAAATATTCTACAAGGTTTGGGGAATTATTTTAGAATCATTTCTAAATTTTATTGATACTATTTTTCATAGACTTCAACATGTCAGCCCAGCTTCCCTTAGTATAATGAGTGAACCCTTTAGCCCATTGAAGTCAAAGGGAATTTTACCATTGACTTCAATAGGACCAGGATTTCACCCAATGAGTGCAATTCTATAGATCTTATAAACACAAAATTCTAACTATTAAATTTTCGAAAGCAAATTCAACATTTAAGTCCTTATTAAAGATGCACTTCTGCTGTGCTACATACAGCAAATATGCTTGGTTTGAGTCCTACCTACAACAAATCTACTTGGAAAGAAACAAAGATTGTTCCCCTTCCTCTAACTTGTGTGTCTGTCCTTAGACTGGGAGATTCTTGTGTCATGGCCCATCCCTTTCAGAATTTCTGGGAGGTGCCTTGTTAATTGTAGTGACAAACAAACACAAATAAATAATGAGACACCTTTAAAAGGTACCTAAACACTTTTATTTACATAATTCATGTTGATATTTAAAGGTGCAAAGTGTCATGATGTACCATCAAAAATTTACACCATTGAAAAAAGTTTGCTTTCTAATAAACAAATCACAAAATATTAGACCGTAAATCTGTCACTGATCCAGAACTGAATATTGCTCATTCTGATCCTCAAGGAAGTGCATTTCTAGGAAGAAATTCTAGATTTCAAAATGAGTTGGGAGGGTGGGAAAGGCAACATCTCCCTGAAAATTTTTATTGTTTTACAAAAATGGCAGCTGTTCAAATCTGCTTGGTGACTTGGAATGTTGAAATGGATTATGGGCAGAATGCAGGGCAGGTGATAAATGTGCATGATAAAACAATATCACATAGTTCAGTAACTGTCAAACTGATATCAAAACAAAATTTGAGGTAGTTAAAACAAGACCTTATCGGCAGGTGTTTGGAGGTCCTTCAAGCTATCTGTAATGAGTTTGACAATTTTTAAAGGCAATGTGTAGTAAAAAGAATTATATCAGAGTTATTGCATTTGTCATCTTAAACTTCTTGACACATTTCTACTCTCTTTCAACTTAAATCACATTAGCGGCATGAAGATATCCAATTTCCTCACATATAAACTAGTTGAACTGATGTTTTCATTTATATCAAAATGGACTACAACTGATATATGACCTATACTCCCATTTTTTTTCTCCATAAACAATGGAGGACGACTTCCTTAGCTAGTCACTTCAATACCATTAACCAGTTGATAATGATTCCTAAATTAAATTTACTCTTTCAGACCACAGATACTTTCACATCACCTTCACAGTCAGCTGGGGACAAAAACTTCTAGCTAGTTGAAAAATTTCCATTGAAACTGTTTTTTAATAAAATGTTTTTTGAAAAAAAATGACCTCGCAGTGGCGTTAGGGCAGAATAACTTCTGAAATGCGTGGAATATGGGACAGTGAGATGAGCTAACCTATTGATATAATTGATAAAAAAGCATATGAGATAACTGTTAAGGTTTTGCATTTGAGTACAAGTTTGATGAAGTTGAAGTTGCTTTTGGGTATCTGCTGGATACAGATGTGAAAGCTTTATGGGGGTACCGGACTGCATTATTAACAGATTGGGGGAATCTGAAGCTGGAAAGGAATGTACATGTCTTTCCCCTTAACTTTTTATTTGCATTCTTTTAAAGTTCTGATTACATGAAGTTTTGCCATAATCTTAACTACTATTACACGTAGTTTTTGTTTGCTAATTAAGTTAACTCAATTTTCACACAGCTCCATAGGCAAATATTTACTAGCATAACATTAGCCCTTTCATTAGAAGTACAAGAGATCAGCCTTCTCTGAGATCATATGAGGAAGCTGACATTCAGATTCATTTAGCCTTCTATGAGCCTTGACTAATAGTGGACAAAGTAAAAGGCCAGATCCAGAGTTAAGCAATGGAGAAGACCCTGCATAATGACTAGGGTACGAATTACCATCTGGCCATGGCAAATTAAGAATTAATTTATATTCCTCTAGGAACATTTTGGGTAGTGAGCCCAATGGTGAAATTGTTCATTTTCTTACCATCTGGATATGACAAATGATTAACTGATTTTATGCCCCCCTGGAGGCTTTTTGGGGACTGGTCAAGTAGAGAAACCTTTTACATTCTTAAAAAGAGAAGTCTGTAAATTGTCCTGCCATTCAACTTGATTCCTTAAACATTTTTTCACCTATAATCCTTAGCAACTTCAGGTTTCTGGAAGACTTTAAAGAAAGCATGGGTCTGTATAGAATTTTAAACTCCTTTGTAAATCTTTCCAGGAGGTACACTGCTTATGCTGTGTCTTGGCATTATTACAGTAGCCTTCTCAAAGGTTCCAATAATAATAATAGTGGTTTTTGGCTCCTAATAACAGGCTGTTCTTGAGTTTCCTTGAGGACGGTGGTGAGTCTTGGCAACGGGTAGAAACTCTCAGTCTCCACGTGAGCCTACAAGAATGCTGAATTTAGGGAGCTTGATCAGAGTGGAATCCAGACATGAGGAGGATGGAGGCTCCTGGTCCCTCCTGTTCACAGGAGATGCATTTAGTTGTGCCTCTGGCTGCCATCTCTCCTTCAGACACTTGGCTTATCCCACAAAGGCTGAGGATCATTCCCACGAGTTCACTCAGCAGACCTCGTGGCAGTAGAGAGGTTTCCAAGGGGTGAAGCAGAGGATAGAAAGAGCCCACTGCAGCGGGCATCATGCCTTTCCTAAAATTGGAATGGTCTTTTTCTCTCTTCTTGAGAGGTGCAGTAGTTGCCATTTCCAGTAGAAGCTTGTGACATGCCAAGAGGTACAGTGGAGGAAAGTCGAGGTGTTCACAAGAGGGGATTACTGCAATTTGGAACTGACGTGTTCTGATTGGAGAGCTGCCTGATGAAGTCAAAGGGCCGAGTAGCACAAATTTAGATTTTACTGTCAATTTATCATGCTCCTTATATTATAACACAGAACCTTGAAAGCAAGGAAGAGGATTGTAATGGTGTTCACTCAGAGGCCAGCTGGCTCAGTGGGCATGCTGTGGCATAATAGTCTCCAAAGCCTGGAGGGATAGGGGGCCTTGTTAGGCAATCTCAGGGTCTGGGAGCCAAGTTACAGTCTGTCCTTCTCTATGTTGGACTAGGGGCAGAGGGGAGGGTAAGGAGACCTGGGCGATCCCTCTCCACATGGTCCCAGCCAAGGGATGTGTCTGTTCCCTCTGGCTGATACCCCAGACCAGCCTCCTCTGGGCCTCTTCCAACCCCACCCCACACCTGCCCCAGGTCTCTCTTTGTCTGGGGAATGGTCACAGCCCTCTGCTTCCCTCCTCACAAAAGGTTGCTCAAGCAGTCTCAGTGATTCAGATAGTCAGTTGGGGCTTCCCAGCTCGCTTCACAGTGTTCAATGATTTCCTCCTTGTCAGGAAGAAGGGGAGAGAAAAAGAGGACAGGTCTCTGGCTGACTGGTTGGGCCTTACCCACAGTCCTTCTCCTGTGTATTCCTCTTTCCTAGAAGGTACTAACTGTCTTCCTCCCTGTATACAGCCTCTCTTTCACTCTCCCCACAGCTTGATTGCCAGAGTCCCATTTCAAACTGGTCCCCTATTTGGAGCATGCTCTCCAGCTGCTGAGGGGAAGGGCCTTCTTGGCCCAGTACTGCTCCATCACTCCTTTAGTCTTAGTGAGGGGTCTGCAAACCACATCACAAGGATATACATATATTCTCCTTTTTGTGCTGGGAGAACTTATGCATGATAGGAGTCCTCTCTCAAATGTAATGATTGACATGCTGGAAAATTAACCACAATATATAACTGAAACTATTCCATGAAAAGTCGTTATAATACTCTACAACAGCCTGCAGTGTTGGTCATTGCTAAGTGAGGAAGCTTCATACAGGCAGAAAGCATACCCATTTAATCAGTTAACCTATGGCAAAAGATTTTCATTTGAAGCATAGATTTTCTTCGTTATAGCTATGCTTAACTAATTAGGCAGATAGAACTAGGTCATGTTATGTAGAGTTACTCATTTCTTGTCCCCAAGTAATACCTTAGCAATATTTATCTTACATTCTGATAGTCATTTACATGTCAGAAAAAATAACAACCATGGGGAGGCTACAGCAGCCTATTTTGATAATCTTTCCTTCAGAAAGGTTTTAGAATCTGACCTAATTTCCTGTATAACGCTGGAAGAACCAATCTCTGTACAGGGGAGAAACAAAAATTAATTATTGGAACATGAACAGTTTTTTAACTTTTGTGGCACTCTTCTTCAGGCAGGCAGGCACATAATTGTTTTCCACAATTTAGGCAAAAAGCCTGCATAGCCTATATCTAATCCAAGCCTCTATAAATTATTAATACTAACAAAGAATTTAAAAAATGATGATCCCTGAAGTCTGCTGCTGCTTAGAATGCGGTCTTTCACAGAGGATAAAAGGTTAAAGCATGGAAAAGCAAAAGAGAATGTGCAAGTCTGGGCATTTAAAACTAACTTATATTGCTAGCCTGATCTCTCTGACAAATTGTCAGAATTGCCCATGAAATAAATATATTTAGAGAACTGATGGATTTTTAAAGAAAATTTGTGTCAGGCAGCAGCAAGAGAAAGGGAAGATTAAAGTACTTATTATGCAACACAGAAGAGGTCTAGCAAATATATTCCAGGTGTAATCAATTTGTCAAAGTCATAGCAAATTCAACACACTGGATTTTCTATTTCTTCTGATCAAATATATAAAACACATAACTAATCATTTAATTCAATCTAGGTGTTGAAAAACCAGACACTCAAAATATTTAATATATTAAACATTAAGTTTCATTGTGATTTAAATAGTGCCTAACTTTCTCATCTTTGGTTTATGTACTAAGAAGACCGTGCTACCCTGTGGATTAAATTTAAGATATGTTAATGGAATGGAGCAAATGATCTATTGCTGCATTACAATAAAAATATGTTGACCAAAATATAAGACATATACCTTCAACACAGGAGACAAATGATCCTGTACATTAGTTTTATTTCTGTTATTCAAATAAATGATACTGACTGAAGAGATATCAATGGTCTAAAACATTGCCATAGAATAATACGCTCCATCTGCCACCAAGTACTTGGGCAAAGGTGAGGTATCTATTTTCAAAGTAGGGGTCAATGATTCTGTGACTCAGTGTGCTGGACCATTTAAATACTTTCTCATAAATAAGATAATAAATACAGAAATATTAATATTGGAGACAAGTGGCAATTTCTCACTGTGCAATGGGAAATCTGCTGCACACTGACTGTCTGTACACATGACAGATCAGCTTTTTAAGCTCATCAGATATATTCAGAGCCCAGATACTCAGCTGTAGCTACGGAGTGCTCAAAAGGCTGCATGCAAAAGTGGCCTTAAGCCTCCTGGAGCCAATCTGTACCAATGCAGTCATCAGGAGGGCAGGCTGCTCTAATTTATCCCAGCAACCAGATTTAGCTGGGACATAAGAGAGCCTTGCCACACAGAACTTGTTAAAAGAGCAGCTACCAGCCACTCAGGGATTCCCCTAGGTTGGGTAAATCATCTGACAATTGGGTTTTGTACCAGCAGAGTGCTATAAAGCTTACTACCAGGGGAGGATCTGGCCTGGTGTTTTTTTAAAGTATACTGTACATTTATTCATTAGCCAATGGTTCACTAGTTGAAAGGTTTGGAGGAGGGGTATAGTTTGTTTTATTGCTTTAAAAAAAATCAGCTATCTTGGAACCCACTCGACTGCCACAGCAGTTGTTTGGTACAATGCAGTTAGACCTGTTGTACAGCTTCCATTTGCTCTCAGAGAAGTAGTATTCTATAGACTGGAATATTGTATCCAGAGAAAGTTTTATTCCATTTGCATAGTTCTTGTGACTTGTGCACTAGCAGAGGTTATCAGACGAAAATATCATTGTGACAATCAGTCCAACAGAGTCAAAATTGCATAAAAAGCTTTTTAAGTAAAAACAACATTTCCCAGATGATTCATGAGAAGTGTTAACCTCTTTTTGATGATTCTTGATTATTTGATTACAGGCCTTTGGGACTAGCCAGAAAAAGGCAATGCTCAGTTCACTACATTAACTAATTTTTTTAATTTGAAATTATTTCTCTCTCATGTTTGTAGTTCAAATGCTTGTACAGCAGTGTGGCTGAAGTGGGGCTGCTATCTAATCACTTGTACTTATGAATATTGAAATGTAACAATTTATGAAAAAGGGGGGAGGGATAGCTCAGTGATTTGAGCATTGGCCTGCTAAACCCAGGGTTGTGAGTTCAATCCTTGAGGGGGCCATTTAGGGATCTAGAGCAAAATCAGTACTTGGTCCTGCTAGTGAAGGTAGGGGGCTGGACTCAATGACCTTTCAAAGTCCCTTCCAGTTCTAGGACATAGGATATCTCCATTTAATTTATAATACTGTATGAAACCTGGTCAGTGAGGGTTACTGGGGTCAGAAGACTTGCCTATGTGAATGCATTGATTTAGCAAGAGAAGGCTATGGGAATAACAAACAGGGGAAGCAATACTATGACTTCCCAGATAAGAACATCTAGGTAGACACTTGAAAGACAACGGGGCAAACTGCTGACTTCAAAGATCCTCTATAACATGTCTCCAACATGTTATACATCTTGTTTTGCCAGAGTGGGGAGTTGCCAGATCAAATGGCTATAAACAGTCAAAAAGTGTCTTGATTCCTGCCAGGGTCATGAGTTGCCAAGGGCTGCTCAGGATGTTCTCAATGAGGCCTGACAGACTCAGATAGAGAGACAGAGAGAGGCCATGTGGCAGCTGGTTAAGTACCTGGCAAGATAGATGTATGTGACAGATATGACAATAGCCCGGACAGACCTTATTGAATTAAGTTAAACCCTACTGGATTAATTCACTGTATTAAAAATGCAAATAGTTATGTGTTATTGTGGGATTGTATGTAACGTCTCTAGAGAGGAGTCCTGACTAATGGAAACCCTGTGCAGTGCTGAGCTTCAAACCATTATTTGAGACAATGTGAACTTTTAAAAGTTAAGTGGGTTTCCCAGGAAATCTTTAGGGGGAAGTGAATAAAAATGTAATTCTTCCAATTAGGCAAGAACTCAGCCTTTTGAAGCTTTTCCCGGGGGAAGGGACCTTTTGTCTCCTGCTAACCTGTCATATGAGGACAGGTCAAATTCCCAAACTGTATAAAGAAGTGACTCAGAGATTCACAGAGGTGCTTACTCTGAGCTAAAATGGTTATGAACCTGTAACCACAAAAACAAACAAACCAAAAAAACCCCACACCCTCTTGGTGGGGTTTGAAGGACTGTCAGAGTCATTGATGGAGTTGGATGATATCTGGTAAGTTTATTAGCATGTATGTAGGTTCTTTTATTGTTTTACACATTTTCTCTAATGCTTTCACCTTAACAATAAATGTGCTTGTCAGAAAGAGCTGTGTGGTAACAATTATGAGCAATTATGCAGTCTATAGCCTCAGGAGAAGGCAAGCATGCCTACAGAGGCCATCTGTCTTGCTGGGGAATTCACAGTGTAGGCAGGAAAATGCACAGCCTGGAAATACCCAAGTCTGGAAGAAGACAGATGCCCAAGACAGATAACACCTGGAGTGCCAGCAGCCTAAGAGCAGTAGCTCTTGCTGACCTACCAACAGGGAATACAGTTGCAGTTGCCCTGAAATGTGACAGCATGTAATCTGTTTTATTGTTTTTAAGAAATGCCTTTGTTCTAAATAGATTATACTTTGCCTTAAGGAAGCTGTTTGGTCAATGACTAACACTGCCATTGCTCCAGAGAGAACAGAACTGTAGGGTCCGAGCCTATGTCAGAGGTGTTAAGATAATCATGGCTGATACACGGGGAATTGCAAGTCAGGTCTCAGTCAGAGAGTGGGGGAACTGTGTGATGCCACTGGGAGCCAGGTAACAGCTCAAGGTGTGAGAGCTAGAGAAGGTGCACTTGGAGAGACAAGGAGAGGTCAGAGGTACAGTTTGCCTGGTAACAGTGAAAAATAGTATATACAAGGACACCAAGACTTAAACGATCTCCTGATACTGACATAGAAACAATGTGCTATTCTCCCCTAAGTTAATACACAGCTAATGATCAAAACTGCCAGCTTTTACACTGCAAAAATGAGTGAATAAAAGATTGAAAGTTAACTCTTCAACCAAAACTAAATCATTGTTTTAAAGGGACCGCTGAACTGGTCAAGTTTAAAATAAGACACCCCTGTTCCTCAAAAAGAAAGCAAGTCGACCACCACAAAAACCAGCTTTAAGTAGAAAGGAAGCTGAATTTATAATATAACAGTAGCTACAGGTGGAATAGGTAGTGGTCCTGACCCCAGAATCTGAGGAACACACACAATCATATTAGCCAAGATTTGTGCCGTTCCAACTGTGACCATTTATGAAAAATACCAGAGTTTATTTGCATATTTGTAAATAATGGGCTTATAATCATAGACTTCAGAGTATCAGACATAACATCCTGTTCTGTGCTCTGCTACATGCAGTGGTGAGGGTAGGATATGAAGCTGCATTACGCTTGGCAGTTATGGTTGGGAATGAACGTGTGGCAGGGCTGCCAAATGAGCAAGTGTCACACAAGATGTATGACACTGGATAGCCTTACAGGAGGAGTCTGGACAATCCCTAGAGAGGCCTTGTCCCCCTCAGCTTTGGGGGCTCCTGCACTCCCATTCCCCATTGCTAATGAGTGCAGCTGCACTGGATCTTCACTGTCACTTCCCGGATATCCAAGAGCCCTGGTTTAAGATGCAGGCACAGGCACAGAAGAGGACCCTGCCCCAAAGCAACAAAGCTTTGGCTTATTATCTTTTCCACAGATTCCCCGTGGGGCTTGTGTGGGGAGCAGTGTGCACTACCTCCACCCTCCAGTCCAGACCAACTCTATCTCCACACACAGATCCAGACCTGAATGCTGCTGATGGCTTGTGGGTGGGGGAAGTGAGGGAAGGGGAGATCAGTGCCACAGAGGCAGTTGACCCTTCCACCATTCCAAGCTGGAAGATTCAATTGTGCAAGATTCAAAGTACATCTCATAGGGAGATTAGTGGGCCCTAAGATAGCTAACAGTAACTATTCCCACGTCTTTAATAAGTTACAAACGGCAAATTGTCTCTCGTCACTGGATTTTATTTCATCAATTCAGATTATTTCAGAAAAATCCTAACATTACTCTTTCAATTAATTAATGTGAAAACTCTCTTGTTCTTTGCAGATAATTAAGCCTTAACTCTGTGTCCTTCCAAAAAAACTGCACTGATTTTTTAACATTATTGTTTACAGTCTAAAAATACTGTGTGAGATGGAATTCTTTTCTAAAAGTATTAGCAATTAGGACTTTTCGTACTTTCAGTATCCTTTGTTGCACAGTCTGAAGTTTAAGGTAACCTCAAAATGGTGGAGGAGCACTGATTTACAAGTTAAATGGGTTTTTGCTTTGCTAAGTCACTTTACCTAGCTGTTCAGCAATTAAGCGTCAAACAGAACCCAAGATTGCTGCTCAAATGATGCACAAATAAAATATCAGCACTATACAATTTCTGCTGATTACCACTTGCCTCTCAATATGCTCTTTAGTTGCTCATCCATCAAGAAGAGGTCACTGACAGCAGTACATAAAGTCCTTCTAAAGAAAATCTATGGGATGAATCAGATTTCTGGGTCTCTCCTCTTATCCTCACAACTGTTGTCTTTTTGTCTTGCCTAGATTAAGTCTCCCAGACTCTGTCATCACTTTACACTCATACCAGCCTCATCTAATTATGCATCTGGTTTGCAATCTATTTATCTCTGGAACACAACTCTCAAAATGCTCCTATCATATTAGCACCACCACAAGTTCACTCACATCTCTTCCAGAGGAAATGTATGGTTAGCACTTTACCAAAAACTGGTAAGAGAATCTGGAAATCACTAGTTCCCCACTGCCTTTCTACCAGAATTTCTGCAAATGTGTCATTCTTTCTTCTGGATCTCAAAATTGCCATGAAACTGACAGCCTACCTCTTGGCACGTCTTGATGCCCACTGTGTGTTCTCTCTCAACAGCCACACCTTGCCCCATCCTCATTTTGTTAGCATGCTTTTGCAATTCTTCCTCTCACCCAATGAAATTCCTTTGCCAACTGCAGTATTGTCAATCCCGACAATTTATAAATAATGAGTCAGATACTAAAAAACCATGAGATTGGTTTTAAGATTATGATGTATTTTGTAAAAAGTGTTGAGCTTTTTATTTGCCTTCTAGTTTTTGAGTCTTTGTGGGTCCTGTTTTCGAACTTTAAAAAAATAAATCAAAGCTGAGATTTACATCTAATCACTTTCCTCCAGGAACAGGAGCTTTAAGGAATATGCTCTTAGCACTTTGCAGAATTTTATTTCACTCCTTTTTTCTCCTATCCTTGCGTCTCTTGAAGGATCAGTGGTGATTTTGTTCTTCATTGTCTCAAACAGGTGTTTCCTGTTTCCTTAATCATTAACACTCAGTCCAAGACTGCTCATCACAACATATGCAGAGGACTCTGCTGCGAAAGCATGAGGAAATGCTACGTGCATGAAGAGCTCAGATTCCTAGGCATATTTCCTTTTGGTAATGTATTCTAAATACTCTCAATGTACATCTATGGCAGCTCAAAGCTCTATACTTTGGACACATTTTAAAAGGAAAACTATAATTTGCAATGGTTCATGGTTGGGACATAACAGCACAAATTCCAGGTGGCATTTGGATCTACATAGCATGATGATCAAATACTTAGATGATGTGAATAATAGGTCTTCTAATAGCACCTACTATCTCGGCTTCAGTTAAGGGCATGCTAGTTTTCCCATTAACATCTGCTTTCATGGGTTCTTAACCTACTGCACAATTCACTGTTTTCAAAAAGAACCTCACAAACCATAATAGCTCCACAGCAACTATTAAAGCCTCAGTGAAATAAGAGCTTCTAAACAGTGTCTAAATAAGTATTTACAGGATAGAACAAAGAATCTGTAAAGTAGTCATTAGAGTCTGTTGGGTAAATAATGCAATTATCTGGAAAAAAAATCTCTCATTACTGAGGAGATGATGGACTCTTAACAACTACAATATTTTCTCTTTGAATAGAAAATCTAAAAAAATGATAAATGCTAATATATAATTGCAGTACCTCCATACTGGCAACCCCTCAGAAAAATAAAGTACAAAAATGGGATTAAGTGTGAGGAGATAGTTGTTGTTTGCTGTACATAACTCTTCTGTTAGCAGAAAGGCGGCTTTTACCTGGAAATAAAACTGTCCTGAGCTGGAAGAGAATTTTTTTTGTAAAAAAAAGAACAGTTTTAGAAAAGTGCTGGTAATGTGTAGAATAATGTGTAGTCTCCTAGAATTCTTATAATTTATCATAAACTGTTATCAAACCTAACACCTAAGTGTTACCAAGCCATTTCATAAGCTATAATCCTGAAATATTTACACATGTAAATCACTTTATATGTGCAAACAGCCCTCAATTTTACTTGTGTGCCTAAGGGTTTGCAGGATTGGAGTCATAAGAACATAAGAACGGCTGTACTGGGTCAGACCAAAGGTCTTTCTAGCCCAGTATCCTGTTTACCGACAGTGGCCAATGCCAGGTGCCCCAGAGGCAGTGAACCTAACAGGTAATGATCAAGTGATCTCTCTCCTGCCATTCATCTCCACCCTCTGACAAACAGAGGCTAGGGACACCGTTCCTTACCCATCCTGGCTAATAGCCATTAATGGACTTAACCTCCATGAATTTATCCAGTTCTCTTTTAAACCCTGTTATAGTCCTAGCCTTCACAACCTCCTCAGGCAAGGAGTTCCACAAGTTGACTGTGAGCTGTGTGAAGAAGAACTTCCTTTTATTTGTTTTAAACCTGCTTCCCATGAATTTCATTTGGTGGCCCCTAATTCTTGTATTATGGGAATAAGTAAATAACTTTTCCTTATCTACTTTCTCCACATTACTCATGATTTTATATACCTCCATCATAGCCCCCTCTTTTCCAAGCTGAAAAGTCCTAGCCTCTTTAATCTCTCCTCGTATAGGACCTGTTCCAAACCTCTAATCATTTTAGTTGCCCTTCTCTGAACCTTTTCTAGTGTCAGTATAACTTTTTTGAGATGAGGAGACCACATCTGTGTGCAGTATTCCAGATGTGGGCGTACCATCGATTTATATAAGGGCAATAATATATTCTCTATCTTATTCTCTATCCCCTTTTTTAATGATTCCTAACATCCTGTTTGCTTTTTTGACTACCTCTGCACACTGCGTGGACGTCTTCAGAGAACTATCCATGATGACTCCAAGATCTTTTTCCTGATTTGTTGTAGCTAAATTAGCCCCCATCATATTGTATGTATAGTTGGGGTTATTTTTCCCAATGTGCATTACTTTACATTTATCCACATTAAATTTCATTTGCCATTTTGTTGCCCAATCACTTAGTTTTGTGAGAGCTTTTTGAAGTTCTTCACAGTCTGCTTTGGTCCTAACTATCTTGAGTAGTTTAGTATCATCTGCAAGCTTTGCCACCTCACTTTTTACCCCTTTTTCCAGATCATTTATGAATAAGTTGAATAGGACTAGTCCTAAGACAGACCCTTGGGGAACACCACTAGTTACCCCTCTCCATTCTGAGAATTTACCCTTTGTTCCCTGTCTTTTAACCAGTTCTCAATCCATGAAAGGACCTTCCCTTTTATCCCATGACAACTTAATTTACGTAAGAGCCTTTGGTGAGGGACCTTGTCAAAGGCTTTCTGGAAATCTAAGTTCACTATGTCCACTGGATCTCCCTTGTCCACATGTTTGTTGAGCCCTTCGAAGAACTCTAATAGATTAGTAAAACACGATTTCCCTTTCAGAAACCATGTTGACTTTTGCCCAACAATTTATGTTCTTCTAGGTGCCTGACAATTTTATTCTTTACTATTGTTTTAACTAATTTGCCCGGTACTGACGTTAGACTTATCGGTCTGTAATTGCCGGGATCACCTTTAGATCCCTTTTTAAATATTGGCGTTACATTAGCTATCTTCCAGTCATTGGGTACAGAAGCCGATTTAAAGGACAGGTTACAAACCCTAGTTAATAGTTCCGCAACTTCACATTTGAGTTCTTTCAGAACTCTTGGGTGAATGCCATCTGGTCCCATTGACATGTTAATGTTAAGTTTATCAATTAATTCCAAAAACCTCCTCTATCCATGTGTGTAATCTCAAAGGACAGCAAATAGAATGGGACAAAAATGAGACAACACTATAAATCAGAGTGCTAATGTCTTCACTGTCTATATATCAATCCTGCTCTTTATTTTACACCTTTACTTAAAATTGTCTCCTCAGTTTCATTTAAAATCCCAATTTTTAAAAAAGTCCTAAAACCCCCCAATAGCTAAGTCATCAGTAAAAGGATGGCTACTATAACAAACCACTGGATTTATTTTCTCTACAAACTAAGGGCCAGATTGTGGCCCACTTTGCATGCAAGCAGCAGAGAATACAGGGAGTATTAGTCATCTCCCTTACTCCCTTGTGCTAATGCACTTTATTATAGCTTCCTGTGAAAATGGGAAGCAGACTACACTTCCCACCCTCACCCCAAAGGCGGGTGGGAAGTATTGAAGGGAGTAATTGGAGCCTAGACACCACACACACCTGTAAGTTTTAGCTACGCCAGTGTATCAGTGAGCAAATACTGTGACACCCTCCCCAGCAAAGTGAGGAGATCAGGAGGAGGATGGTGCTCAAGTGAGTCAGTCTCCCTTGTGGGCTGCTCCAGAGATCGCGTGTTATTGTGCTGTCTCTTACCATGAGGTAGGCCCCAATCTAATGGTCTAGCCCTAAGAAACTAGCACTGCCAGGTTACAAACACAAGTCAATTTCTCTTACATCAGTTCACTGATGATAGGAAATTAGTTCCGTATTACAGTTACATTTTCATGTATGGATATGACATATATATATATATACACACACATACAGGAATAATGACAGAAAGTTCAACATGAGCAAAATCAAATACTATTATTGTTGGCAAGAAATGGTAAATGTGAGCTAGCAGCAGAATTGAAAACACCCTTTTGAATATCCCATCAGGAAACGCCCTTTGCCAAGAAAAATATCACAAGACAGAATATGGTTTCAAAAATCTATAATTAACACAAGAAAAAGTGTTTATTTTTTTCTGCTTTACCATAGGAGACATAAATATGCATTTGGATATTCTATCCTTGCATGTTGCCAATTAATAAAATGGAAAGATTTAGTAAGATATTTGTGTTACAAATCCATGTCTACAAATATCTGAAAATCTGGAGCTACCAAATAAAATAATAATCTACAACTGTTTAAATAAGTTGCTTTTGGAGCATCACCTCTTTGTTCAAAGTCAGCCATAGAAGTAGAATCATAAGCTGCTAAGCATTATGGGTCAAATTCTGCCCTCAGTGCAATCACAGGAATGGAACGGATTTCAATGGGAGCTGCACACACAGGAGGGCAGTATGTAGTACTCTAAGAACTGCTGGAAGGAGTAGTTTTATTTCTGTACTGATACTATGTGAGTTCCTCAGGGGAGGGACTTTTTGTTTAGAGTTGTACAATGCCTATCAAAAGTGGTAGTTTATGACTGGGGACCCGAAGCACTACAGTAATACACAGTAATAATAACTGCAGCAAATATAAATAAAACCATTCTATACAGTGTGCATGAAAATGACATAAAACTTAGAAAATGCTGTCAAGTGATTTTAGGGTCAAAATTTTACTAATGTATTTTTAGTACCTGTTTGCAGAGTAACAAACATCTTTGTGTTTGTGTCTGTGATTTTTTTTAAACATTATTTGAAAAATAGTTTTGTTTTATAATAATAAAATAACAGAAGAACAAGAGAGATCAGTTTCAACAGCACTGCACTCATAAGCAACGGTGAGCCCTGATGCTACAATGAGTTCCGTTTTGGTGGGCCCCAGCACCCACACAGAGCCATGAGTTCAATGGCAGCACTATTCCAGCAGGATTGGGGCCCTGACATAGAACAAACTGAAGTATTACAGGATAGGGGCTGTAATGGATAAAAAAGGTGAAATATATAACCAACAGAGAAAATAAAATCAGTAATTAAAATAATTTGTTTTAAGTGTCCAATTTTTAAATATTCTGAAAATACCATAGCAGAGTCATTTTGATAATGTATATCATATGCCTTTAACATTGTACCAGTTTTAAAAAAGAAACTTTCTAGTCTACAGTCCATCAGCAAATAGCATAAAATGTTTCCAATCCATCAATATTCCATACACTATTATAACATGGTAATTTCAAGCATCTGTTTAAGAGCACCCTTTAAATGGTAGACAGAAGCTCAGTAATCTTTATTAAAATATTACTATAGGCATAGATTTGTATTTTATGATTGGACAAAAAGCTAGCAATCATAAATAAATTCAGTTTGATTGCTCCATAAACTAACATTTTAAAGAGGAAGCAGTAGCAATTTTGCAGACCCTAATATGATCAGACAATTTAATACTTCAGTGTACTATGACCCTCTTCCTTCCTACAAATTGCTCATATAGTATAAGATATAATTTGGTTGACGAGTGTAATGATGGTAATTAACAGTATGTCTCTTAATTCTGATATCATGGAAATAAGGAGCACATGCTTAAATTAAAGTGATTTAGCAGCACTATAGCAGCTCATACACTTGGCATTACCATATTAATTGGTATAATATTCTTGTTCATTATCCATTACACCCCTTGACATTGCTATTACAAGTTAATAGATGAAAGAATTGATCACTTCCACACCTCTCCATCTATCAAAAACCAAATGGGGTCAAATCGCCAATAAGGAGACCCAGCAAAAATCACTAAAGCAGGAAAGCGCCAAATGGTTTGGAAGCAATTTATTATATACAAAACAACCCTTCCATAACCTTAGTTTAACAGTTCAAGAAGCATTTTGGGTAAATTACATTAATAGAAAGTGGTTGAGGTGGAAATAAATTAATGATGTTACAAAAAGAAATTAGTATGGTTACTTTCACTGTGTTTTTTAGACAGAGAAAGGTGGTGGTAAAGAATACAAATAGCCTTGAAGGATTGATTCTTCCTGATCACATAGGGAAACTGGCCAGGGATCCGCTGAAAGGATATTTGCAAGAGTTTAGCTGCTTTCAGAGCTAGTTTTTGCCATCATGATGGGAACCAAAAATAAATATATGAATAAAAATAAAGGGAGGGTAAAACTAAAAGACAAAACAGAGGCACAAGCCAACATGGTAGGTTCACTATCAGACAATCTTTTTATTAGTTGCTGTCATAACTATAAAGGGAAGGGTAACAGCTGTCCTGTGTACAGTACTATAAAATCCCTCCTGGCCAGAGACTCCAAAATCCTTTTCCCGGTAAAGGGTGAAGAAGCTCAGGTAACCTGGCTGGCATCTGACCCAAAGGACCAATAAGGGGACAAGATACTTTCAAATCTTGGGCGGGGGGGGAAGGGTTGTGTTTGTGCTCTTTGTTTGGGAGTTCGTTTGCTCTTGGGACTGAGAGGGACCAGACATCAATCCAGGGTCTCCACGTCTTTCTAAACAAGTCTCTCCTATTTCAAACTTGTAAGTAAATAGCCAGGCAAGGCATGTTAGTTTTCCTTTGTTTTCTCAACTTGTAAATGTACCTTTTACTAGAGTGTTTATCTTTGTTTGCTATACTTTGAACCTGAGGCTACAGGGAGGTCCTCTGAGCTCTTTAAGTTTGATTACCCTGTAAAGTTATTTTCTATACTGATTTTACAGAGATGATTTTTACCTTTTTTCTTTAATTAAAAGCCTTCTTTTTAAGAACCTGATTGATTTTTCCTTGTTTTTAGATCCAAGGGGTTTGGAACTTGATCCTCCAGGAGTTGGTGGGAGGAAGGGGGGGGGGGGGGGATGGTTAATTTCTCCTTGTTTTAAGATCCAAGGGGTTTGGATCTGTATTCACCAGGGAATTGGTGAAAAGTTTCTCAAGGCTTCCCAGGGAAGGGAATCCACTTGGGAATGGTGGCAGCGGACCAGATCTAAGCTGGTAGTTAAGCTTAGAAGTTTTCATGAAGGCCCCCAGATTTGTACCCTAAAGTTCAAAGTGGGGAAGCAGCCTTGACAGTTGCTATTTTTAAAATGTTTTTTATGCAATCTTATTTCAATTATATGCTATGCTCTATGCTTTCAACATTTTTTCACATCTAAAACATCTGAGGATATCAGAGGATGGTCATATCTAAGACCTGTAAAGACAGGTACTAATCAGATGCAAAAGACAAGATTATCTAACTAAAGTAACTGTAAGACAACCATCATAATAGTATATAATGTGCTGGATCCTAAATAAATTAATCCGATCTCTTCTATTTATAGTGCTTTGTAGCTGGATCCCACTTTGCTGTTTCGGGTTGTCTCAGCAAAAAGTGGTTTGGCTAAGAGTTAAAGTTCTCCTAGGCTACTGAGTTATTAAAACTTTATTTAATTTTTTTTCCCATTCCTTACATTCCCCTATGTGTCAGAGCCACCAATCACTACCTTGGAGTTTTCTCTAGCTCCCAATTCCAGAGCAAGTCAGAGACACCAACATTTTCTCAGTGATTCTTCAAGTTCTAATCTGAATATGGTAGCATGTAGACTAGAAAAATGAGGGTTAGAATATGCATCCACATATAGATATGGAGATTCCATGCCTTTATCTCTTAAGGTTCATCACCATGCATATGGAATACTCCATTTCACCAAATCAAACTAATCTTTCCGCACATTCCTGTTAGGCTTGTTACTTATTTTGTATTTGTTCGCACTGCCTGCAGTACTGTATAACACTAAAATATGTATACATTACCGTGTAATTAAACAGCAGTCGTGTATTATGCTGTCCTCCACAAATATACCACTCTCTTCATCAGTTTCAATAAGATGACCATCATGGTACCAGTGTACTTGGGTAGTGTTGTCAACATATGTTGCAGTGCACTGAAATGGCAAGCGGTCTCCATGAAAAACCACCTGCCTTTGTGATGGTATCAGTTCAAAAAGAGGCAGTTCCAAAGGTCCAGCTGTAGAAAAAAATATTTTCCTGTTATTTAAGGAATGGCAAACAGTCCATAGTGTGCTTTTTAAAAAGTGCTTGGATTTTGTTAATAGCTATTATTTCTACAAGTGTCAGCATGCATTATAGAAGAAAACAAGTGTTCTATAATTTAACGCTTTCAGATAAGATCAAACATTTTTCATGCACAGGACAAAATATGCAATAAAATATCTACTCTACATATATTACTGCTTTTCTTGCATAAAGCAATAAGAATACAATACTGGCTACACACCATGTATAATACTGCACCCATCACGCACAGAATTTCTTTTGATCAATTTCATTGATTGGGATTCTCTGAAGTTAATTAATTCATTGCCTCTGCATTTCTTTTACCAGGAAGCAATGGCACAATGGGTGACTTTTGTGCCTCATGTGCATTATGAAGTTGGGCTCTGCACCATCCCAAAATATGCTGAGGCAGAGGGAACTGATGAGGGTGAGTTGGCGAAGGAGCTATTGGATCTGCCCACATAGATGCGGTGTTCCTCACAATTAAGGTGCATGTGGAGGGGCTGAAGCTGCTTCTCAAACCCACAGCTAGGGATAGCAGCTTCCAAGGAACTGAACTTCAGCTTCATCATGATTTGCCCCACTACTTAGTTCCTAGCATGAATAATCAGTTTTTTTGTGGGGAAAATATATTTTCTCTATAACTAGCAAAACACACAGAGTGCAGCTATGTTTAAGGTCACATCTTAGACTTAAAGATGTTGTCTATCAAGGACCATCTATAATCAGACCTGCTGAACCGTTTGTCAGCTGATGATTGTCTATGTCTGCTGGAGCTAACTTTAAAAGACATGCTCCCGAAGACAGCTCACTTCCAATGTAAACTCTCCTTTAGGTTAACCATAACTTGCAGCAAAAGGTAAATTTGTTTTCTTCACAGTTCACCTATGCGATCAGCTGGCAACCACAATGGCTAAATCCACAGATTGTTATAGCCACCCATGCACAGTATAAAAAGTTGTTATTGCTGATTATTAAAGCAAAACAGGACAAATGAGAGTTTGTTTTTAAATATGGAAATTATTACTCTTGCAAAGCTGTATTGAAAAAAGAATTAACAAAACTTTAACAAAAATTAAAGACATACAATGGTTGCCACAACCACTGAGAAGGAGGAAGAACAAAGAAAGGAATTAAGTTATATTTAACAACTGAGAATGCTGGTCTTTGGATTCAGTTCCATTTTCTGAAAAATGTTGCCACACATTTGAGTTAAAAGGATGCATTCAAAATCATCTGGTAATCTGAAATTCTCCTCCTTAAATGCTTGAAAAAAAGTTTACCATCTTGGAGACTACCAGATGGAAATTTACCCAGACTAAAATAAAATTCCTCTTTTGCCCAGTAAATTATGTCCTCCTACGCAATGATTTTTTTTACCATGAATACTGTAGATTGTACGTTTGAGTGATTAATGGAAAAGCCAATAAAACTATTCTAGCGAACCTTAGTCAGTGGGGCAATTATGGTCCAGACATCCTCAGGGTGGAACAGAAGGTTTTAACCCCCAAAATGATCAGTTAAACCAACTGATTGTATATTGTGGTGTTGTACAATAAAAACATATTAATTAAGGTCTTTTATGAAAGCCTTTAATGTTCTGAACTTGATGGTCAAGACTGGTTATGAATGTATGTACCAGTATTTTTGTATATAGAAAATTGTGCTCCTAATCTCTGGCACAAATTCAACTACACCTCACAGCAGGATGGTGAACAGCTAAGGAAAGAGGGGCACCTGCCAAGGCAGTTGTTTACATGCAACAGGCTTCAAGTAACTAATCTGTTGTCCAGTCCTGGAAAGGACAATGGTGGACCATTAGAGTTCATGGAAAGACATTTAGACAACTCAAAATTGAAAAGAATATCTTGACTCCTGAACATCAAATCAGGAGGGAATTTCCCCATTCTGATTAACCATGAGTCACGGTGGACTCGGGGAGCGGGGAGGGGAGAAGAGAAGGAAAAAAGCTTTTTAAAAAGCAGATTTGGGATTTAAGCTTTTTTCCAGAACTTGGGGGACAGTCTCAAGAAAGGAGGATGCTCATGAACAGTGGATCCCTCCTACAACTAGGGGATATGCTGGGAAATTGTTTTAAGGCAATAGGTAACTCTTATTAGAAAAGACATTTTACCTAAGAAAGTGTAAAGCCTGAGGTTGTCTCTAACTTTATTTTCTGTGCAACTTTTATGTTTGCTTTCCCTTATGATCTCACCATTCAATGTGTGATTTTTTTTCTATTATATAAACGTTTTGTTTATTTTTATCACAAGCAGGTCTCTGGTGTGCAAACTGTGTGCAGTGTGTATGCCAAAGGGAGCAGATAACGGGTCAGGTTTTCACCCCTTCTGGGGTGATGAACCAAAGGGGAACGGCCTGAGGTCTGGTAGTTAAGAACTCACAGAAGAAATATTTGCGCAGACTAGGGACTGGAAGGGCTGTTGGAGTTACCCTGCAAAGAGTAACTGGGCTGCTAAGCACCAGGGTCTGACCTTATGCTTGTGGGATGGCTACTACTGGTGTCAGGGATCCGAACCATAACAAACAAACAAAGGCTCTCAGGGTTACAGGGCAGGCAGTGACACAACCCCTTGTTGATCTGAGTAGTCCCCAAAATGTCACAGTCAGCAAACTTCATTTACTGTGCGAAATAAACCACATCGCAGAGATGATTCACCAACCTGTATCCTGTACTTTTGACATGTGTCTTTTACAGTACAAACAGGACATCTAACAACCTAAAAACAAGGTTTCAGTGCATTTAAATTGTTCTTTAAAAATATTACAAGGACTGCCAAAATGAAACCATGTTCATTTGCTGTAGCACATCTTTAAATATATTTTGGGCAATGATAAAACTACCTATGGAATGCTTCAGAATATGGGTTGTTCAAACTGCAAGCCTGCTGCCCACTAAAAGCCCCACAATCAGTGAGTCGCTGTGGAGTAGTTATTCACCTGATTAAACTAATAGATTTGCTAAATCTTTAAATGTGTTTTAGTCTGAATAATATATTGCAAATTGAACAAAGTGTATAAAATTCTAGCTTCCACCAACCCCAATATTAAAAGCACCTAAATAAAATGTATGCCTATAAACTACCCACATATTTTCAGTTTTGGCAGCTCAAATATCTTTAAATAGGCTGAGGCAAGACTATTATATGATTATTGGAAAATACTACAGTAAATAAAATGTTCATTTCACAGCCAGGCACATGCAAAGGAGATGAGAGGCCAATAATATAGAATAGAATCATAGGATTAAAAGGGACCACAATGGTCATCTAAGATTTGAGTCTAAACCATCCAAGACAGATGGCTATCCAGCCTCCTTTTGAAAACCTCCAGTGAATAGGCTTTCACAACCTCCTGAGGCAGTCAGTTCCATTGTCTTACTGTTCATACAGTTAAGAAGTTTTTCATGAAATTTAACCTAGATCTGCTATGCCGTAGTTTGAACCCATTGCCTCTTGTCCTGCCCTCTGTGGCAAAAGAGAACAACTTTACTCTATCTTTTTTTATGGCAGCCTTTCAAGTATTTGAAGACTGCTATCATGTCACCACTTAATCTCTTCTTTTCCAAACTAAACATCCCCAGTTCCTTTAGCCTTTGCTCATATGGTTTTCATTCCATCCCTTTGATCATCTTTGTCTCTCGCCTCTGGATCCTTTCCAGTTTCTCTACATCCTTTCTATATATTAGTGACCAAAATTGGACACAGTTCTCCAGCTGAGGCCTAACCAGCTCCGAGTAGAGCGGTACTATCACCTCCTGTGACTTGCATGCTATGCCTCTGTTAATGCAACCTAAAATTGCATTTGCTTTTTCTGGAACAGCATCACATTGCTGACTCATGTTGAGGCTGTGATCCACCACAACTCCCAGATCCTTCTCAGCAGTGCGGCTGCCAAGCCAGTTTCCTCCCATTCTGCATTTGTGCATTTGGTTTTTCTTCCTTAAGTGTAGCACCTTACATTTGTCTTTGTTGAATTTCATTTTGTTGTCTATAGCCCAGTTCTCTAACTTATCAAGATCCCTCTGAATTTTAGCTCTATTCTCCACAGTACTGGCAACCCCACCCTAGCTTTATCTCATCTGCAAACTCGATCAGTATGTTCTCTATACCTACATCCAGGTCATTAATAAAGATGTTAAACACCACCAGACACAGAACAGCTCCCTGTGGAACCCCACCTCAGACCTCCCTCCAATCCAACATCATTCCATTAATAGCTACTCTTTTTGTTTGCAGTTGTTTAACCAATTATATATCCACTCATTGGTAGCTCTGTCAAACCTGCATTTCTCCAGCTTACTTATCAGAATGTCCAACGGGACTGTGTCAAAAGCCTTGCTAAAGTCCACATATATTATGTCCACCTCATTCCCCCATCTAGCAAACCAGTTACACTGTTAAAGAAGAAAATCAAGCTGATTTGGTATGATTTGTTCTTAGTAGCCGCCATGCTGGCTGCTAAAGATTACCCCTTCATCCTCCAGGTATTCACAAATTGAATGTTTTATACATTGCTCTAGTAGCTTCACAGGTAACAAAGTCAGGCTGACTGGTCTATAGTTCCCCGGCTCCTCCTTTTTGCCCCTCTCTAAAGATGGGCAGTAGGTTAGCCCTTCTACAGTCTTCCAGGACCTTTCCTATCATCCATGAGTTTGTAAATATTATTGCCAGTGACTCAAAGATTTCTTCAGCTAATTCCTTCAGTACCCTTGGGTGAACAACATCCAGACCCGCTGATTTGAATTCATTCAAATTCGTCAGAAGATATCTGATGTGTTCTTTACTTATCCCGATCTGCATCCCTTTCCCTTTATTGTCTATGATCATTTCGCTAGTTGTCCGATCACGTCATTTTTTGTGAGAAGACAAACAAAACAGGCACTCAGCAGCTCTGCCTTCCTATCATCTTCTGTTACCAGCTCACCTTCTCTATTGAGCAACAGATTCACACCATCCATGATCCATTTCTTTGTCTGACATATTTGAAGAACCCCTTCCTGTTGTCTCTAACATTTTTTGCCAGCTGTAACTCATTGTTTGCCTTAGCTTTCCTGATTTTGTCCCTACACACTTGCACTATTACACTTCCTTGATGACGTGCTCCTCCTTCCATTTCCTGTAGGTATTCCTTTTGGTTTTTAGATAGCTAAAAAAGCTCTTTTTGCAGCCACATTGGGCTCCTGTGGCTCTTCTTATCTTTCCTCTGCATTGGAATAGCTTGATGTTGAGCCTCTAGTATTACATCTTTTAAAAACTGCCAACCCCCTTCAACACATTTTCTTCCTAATTGGTCTTTGCTTGGGACCTTTCCTACTATTTCTCCGAGTCAGTTAAACTCTGCCTTTCTAAAGTCCAGTGTTCTTGTTTTGCTGTTCTCATGTCCTACTTTTCATAGGATCTTGAATTCTATTAGATCATGATCACTTCCTCCCAAATTCCACCTCCCAAGATCACCTTCAAGTTTGCAACTAATTCATCCCTGTTGTTCAAAACCAGATCCAAAACAATGCCCTAGTTGTTTCCTCAACTTTCTGAATCAGAAAGCTGTCCCCTACATATTCTAGGAATTTTCAGGACATATTTTGTTTTGCTGCCATAGTCTTACAACAGAAATGAGGGAAGTTAAAATATCCCATGAATACCAGTTCATGTGTGTTAGCTAATTTTGTTACCTGCTTGTAGAATGACTCATCCACTTCCTCTTCCTGATTTGGTGGTCTTTAATGGACCCCCAACACAACATCACTACTGTTCTTTTCCCTTGTTATCCTCCCCAGAGATTCTCAATAGGTCTGTCGCTCACTTCCCCTTAGACCTCGGAGCAAGCGTACACATTCTTGATGTATAGTGCAAAACCTCCTCCTTTTTCCCCATACCTATCCTTTTGGAACAAGCTATATCCCTCAATCCTGGTATTCCGATTATGGGAGTTTTCCCACCAAGTTTATGTGATGCCAATTAAGGCATAATTTTCTTCATATACCACGACTTCTCATTCATCCTGCTTGTTCCCCATACTCCTTGGATTTGTATACAGGCATCAAAGACATTTTGCAGACTGCCCTGTTGCTTTTCTTTTTGCCTTTATAATGCAGTTGTGATTTCTACACCCTTCTCTAGAAATTAGCCCCCTCCTCTTGTCTTTGTTAGTTTAGCCTAGATGCACTTTGGCTGGATTTTTGTCACAACCCCCATAGGACCTAGTTTAAACCTCTCCTTATCAGGTTAGCCAGACAACATCCAAAGATGCTCTTCTGAGTATTTGATATATGGAGTCCATCTCAGTACAGCGAGCCCCTTTCTTGGAACATCAGCTTGTTGTCGAAGAAGCCAAAGCCCTCTTGCCAACACCACCTGCATAACCACGCATTTCCTTTCACAATTCAACAGTCCCTGCCAGAGCCTTTTCCTTCAACAAGATGGACGTACAAGAACACCATTTGCAAACTCTGTTATCCTTCTTCCCAGAGCCACATAGTCTGCAGTGATCTGCTCAAGGTCATTCTTGGCAGTAGCATTGGTGACCACATGGATAAATAGCAAGGGGTAGCAGTCCAACGGCTAAAATCACTTTAGCTTGTGTTTAACATATTTTATCTACTCTTTCTATGAGTACAAAACAGAATTCAGTCTCACAGCTCAAAGACCAGATCCTGCCACACTTCATCAGGTTGAGTAGTACCTTACTCTGCAAGTAATTCTATTTATTTCAAGAATACTATTCAAATTCCAATTTGACTAGTCAGTGTGCATAAACACAACCAAAGCTTACTCCTACTTAGTAGAAAGTAGCCTGTGTCCAAGTGTGTGCTATACACAAAATCTGATGAGTTCCTGGGTTTTCCATATTCGGGGGAAGTGAGAATATTTAGCCATTCTTTGGCAGCTGTGGAATAGCATATTAGGTATTCTGTAACTGCTCTTTGAGAAGAGATTCTTGCTCAGTCCAGCTCATAGGCCTTATAAATGTGCAACTGGCACTTGGATGGTGACACTGTGGAAAGCCTATTAACTTTGATCAGGAAAGCAGCAAGACACTCTGCTACTGGAGGGAGCCCTCCCCTGACTGAAACAGATATGGCCAGCCTCTAACACTAGGGAATATTTAAAGGACCAATGTTTGATAGAGCATGATGACAGGTCCAGTCCATTAGCCAGTGAGAGCAATTTATGTCAGCAACTTGGTTCTTGCTCCTTTAGTACTAAAGGAAATGTACAAGTGACTGGATGATATGCAAACTTCTCCATGGCTGACCTTAGTGATGATCTTAGACTCGGATGACCAGACAGCAAGTGTGAAAAATCGGGATTGGGGTGGGGGAGTAATAGTTACCTATATAAAACAAAGCCCCAAATACTGGGACTGTCCCTATAAAATTGGGACATCTGGTCATCCTATCTTAGACCCATATGGTCTATACAGCAGTGTAGGGCCTCAGTCTACCAGGATCCCTGCATCACCTGCAGAAATCCAATGACACAACCTGAGCCACATCCTCATTCTGCCATCTCTTATCATTGAGGGGATGGTTACAGATTGGTGTTATGAGTATGCAGAGGTTGGGGGGCCCCCCCATAGGAGAGGAAGAAGCTGGCTGTGTCTAAGGTGTCACCACAGTATCTAAACCCAACACAACCTGTAATGTATTTATTCTCACAATGCCCCTATAAGGTAGATAAGGTAACTATTATCTGCAATTAACAGATGGTTAAATGAGACAGAGAGAGGCTAAGTGACTTGCCTTCTTCCTTTGTCCCAGGACTTGTTTCCCTCTGTCTGTAAGAGATTGCCACCAGTCCCCTCTTGTTCCCCGGCTACAGTAAATAAGATGCACATTGCATTATGACTCAATAGTGATTACCTTGTGTTTTGCTGGAGGATTCTAGCACCTCGCATCAGGATGACTCATTAGATGAGCCTTGCAATCCTATACAGTATCCGTTACACTTACTATTTCACACTAATGACTGGGATTATTGAATTTGGTGAATTAGCAAGTAAGTGAGCAAACAATACATAGGAATGTTAAGACATCACAAAATATACTGTCTGTTGCCAAATATTTATTTGTAAGGATTTAATATGCTTCACCAAGTACATGTAATGTAAAAAGTTTTGTGAAAATAATGAAATCCTGATGGTATAAAAATATCTCCTAGGAGTTATATTTTTGGTTAATGTTAAGGAGCTACTACTTTCTTTGTGTGGATTATAATGTGTGTGTTCAACAAATTGTGGTTTAGAAAGGTAACATTACAAAATAACCTACAAAGAAATGGCTATCCTCATCTTTCCCTCCTCTCCTTCATCCTTTTGTGAAGGGAAGTATAGGAAATTTACTAGAGTTGTGTGTTCACGGGCAAAGAATTTTTCAAAATCCTCAAGAACTGGATATTGTGAGCTGTGAGGTTAAGAATATTTGCATGGGCTTTCCTCTTCCCACTTAGATCTACAACTTTCTGATATGGACTGATAATCTTATTTTTAATTAGGTTGGGGCTAATATTGCTGCAGATCAATTCTGTTGAGCATATTGACTTTTTGCAGAATCAAGATCCATGGCCTTCTGCACAAAGCACATAAAATCAGTTAAATATAAATCTGACATAATTCTGTACCAGTGAAAGTTAAAACTACCAAAATGCACAGGTAGACATGCCCTCCAATCCATAGATCACATCCCATGCTGTGCTCCCTGAACCCTCTTCCTCTTATTACACAGTAGTAAATCAAATGCAGGTTTGATGCCTATGAGTAACATTAGTAGAACCTCCTGTTCATCTAATTTTGAAAGCACACTTAAAATATACTTCAACTACCAAAGTTCTAATGCACAACCTGCTCTATGAAGCTTTTGACAGATAACTCCTGATCTTATTCTGTCAATGTAATGGGATAATTTTCAATGCAGTTTGAAGAGTAGGAGATGTGGAATTCCTATTAACATGGAAAATGTACCACATAGTGGCATTTGATTGTGGTGTGTCAATCTCATGAATATGTAAGTACTTTTTGTAACGTATGATGGTCTGGGTGTCAAAAATGATTTAAACTTTAACTTGCCAGTTAATCCCTTAATGCTAATAAAACAATGTCATTCATAATAATTTCCATGTTGTTGATTATCATGATATTATTCATAACTTGCTATGCACAATGCATAAACCTCACACATTCTCTTCAATTATAATTCCTTCTGAAATAAATGCAAATGGTTTTATTTATTGGCAGCATTCTACAGAATTTACCACATCAAGTGAGTTTACTAGTAATGCATCAGCATCATACTGAAAGGATTAATCATTTCACTGAGATCTTCCATGAGGCAAAAAAAGATCCTTCATATGTTTGACAATAGTCTCTTGACATATAATTATGTAATTGAGGATATTTTCTATTTTTGTATATGTAGACAAATTCACTTAAACTTTGGAAACAGAAAATCAACAACATTATTATTCCACACCTATTTTCAGCTGGCAAACCCTTTCCTCCACATTCTAATATATGCCCCTCCATCATGTTAAAAGTCCTCTCACCTATGGTTCCTATACTATTTCTATCTCCCCCAAACCAGGAAACTTCCACTACCTTTATTTAATACTATTCCCATCTCTCCCAGGTGTTCCCTTTTCCACCTTATTTCTCACCCTTCAGGTTCAATTGTTTTCCCCAAGACATGGCCTGGTAATAAATGCTGCACATGCTTACTCAGGTACATGGGCTTTTGCATATAACTATACTTCACAGTTTCTTCTAAGTTTTTGTCATGCAGATCCTTAAAATTAATAAGAATTTTTATTTTAGGGAGTTTGCCTCTTGAGATCAACAGTTAAACTCCTGGAGGTAAATTATATTAATTTACTGAACTTCAATTTATGCTAAAAACCATGCCCAATCACACTTGAATCTCTACATTGGTTTCCCTTTTTTCCTAATATACTTTTAAGCTCTTTACAGTTGTACATCAGCATATTCTATGTATAATAATTTGTACATTATATAGCTCTCGCATGCCTCTCTATTCCATGCAGAACATAGGACCCTCATCACTGCTTTCCATCTTTGTCTCCTACTACAATCTTCCCATGTCATTCTGATAGCTTTCAATTTTCCTTCTATTGTGCGTTTCCATGTTATTCTTCATCTACCTCATCACCTCTTACCCTTGGGGTTCCAGTCCAACACTTGTCTTGTTATGTGTTATGAGAATATATGTACTGTTGCTTTAAATTTGTAACAGGAAGCTAGGCAGTAATGGGGAACAGGAATGGGGAAAGTAATTTAGGCAGAAGCTCTCCAGTGAACCAGAGAGAGGCAGAGTACCTCCAAGGATAAAAAGATTTTCATTTTTCTAATATTAATCCTCATTAGGTGTTAGAAGAAAGTGACTCCCCTCTAGCTGTGATGCTGCTCCTCGTGAATAGGGAAAGGACCCAGGCAAATCTGTAAAGCGACTATCTTATCCCTGATCTCCCTCCTCAAAATTCACTTCTGCCAAAATGCATACAGAAAACGACAATCTAAGAATTCCTAAGCTGGTAGTCAGTCGCAGTCACTGCTACTTGGATGGCTAAGAATTGTGCGCATTCTGTTATAGTTGCTACCTTGTCTCCCCTTGCCCGCACCCTGACCTGTTGATTTATGTCATCCACCTGTTGTCTTGTCATTTGGATTATAAATTCTTTGGGGGCAGGGACTGTCATTGTTATATGTTTGCACAGCACCCAGCACAATGAGGATTTAAGGTGCTTCCACAATATCAGCATTAAATAATAATAAGTTTAAAGCATATCTTAAACAGGCAGCAAGAAGGACAGACACTGCTTAAAATGAGAAGTTTCTTTTACATAGTACCTTTCATACTAAAGGTAGATCAAAAATCTTTATAGCGCAATGGATTAAATTCTGGTAGTAGAAGAACAATATAAGTAAACAGAAGCCATTGTACTCTCGGTAATAACTCAGATTGCCTTTGTAATTAGAATTTGTGTCTTATGTACTTAGCCAGTGTAATACACAGGATTTGCATGAATGTATGATATTGCTTTCTGGGCATTGGCCTGCAGGGGATTAATGGATCTGCTGATATTACCTGGTAAAATAGTAGAGGTCTATTTTGGCCATTATAGACAAGGGTTTAGTCCCCACTCCCTGTGGAGACATGTCTGTGGAATGTGATTTATGTAGTAATGGTGTCTGTTGTGTGCAGACATGTAATTTTTTACACTAGGTTGCTTGGAATATACCCTAGAGTTTTAAAAAAGTATTGTGTGATTTTTAATGTACATCTGAACTGCTAAAAGAGATATTAGAAAGGAAGCCAATTTAACAACTCATTCAAAGGATAGCACTACTACTGCTAAGAGGATACTGCATGCTTGCATGGTGTCAAGCAGTACATATTAGCAGAAGTCATGGCATGGGAAGAGATCGGCGACCTGGCTGAATGAAATGACAGCTTAGCAAAATGTAAGTGTCCATGATCAGAGAACATGGAAAAGTAACCTAAGAGAATCCACACAAGTTAAACATGCCATCACTACAGTAACAGGAATTCATTAAACTAGCATCCTTAATTCATAAAGTGCTTTCTGTGAATGTGATCACTGCTTACTGAGGGTACACTGTACTGTTGAATTTAATTTATTCATTAGTCCAGTGACCTATTGTGTCAAAAGGCACCTAGTAGAGCATGAAATATAACATCGGTATGTCATAAGTCAAGCTAAATAACTTGCATGGCGTATGGATTTAGAGTAATGTTGGAACAGCAATACTTTGAGTTTACTTCTCCCTTCACAACTGGTCTTAGATGCTCTTTTCTATCACAGTACCTTGGTATTCACCTTGGGAATCAGACCCAAATAAGAAATGAAATATGCACCAAATATTCTGAACAGATTTTTGAAGTTAAAGACCACAAACAAACTAAACCTTTGTTTACAGATGAATGCCAAAAAAAGGAGAAGATCTTTTGTTCGACATCAAACATGCCATGTTCATTTTCCTGTTATTTACAAACCCTGGAAAGCATGAGGAGACATGCCAAATGATGCTGAATGGAACCTGCTACTGGTTTACCGCTAATTTCTAGGATAGCCTTGTAACCTTATGAACTCTTACAGAATGTAAATTTTTGGTTTGACCAACCTGACAAAAAAATTGTGCACACCCATTTTTGACCGGAAACTGATTTAATCACTTATGAATTATGTGATTTGCAGAGCATAGAGGACGCATTTTAGTACTACTTTACAACATCTGTTTTTCATTCTTAGACTGTCTCTGGAAAAATGATTGGTATCTTTAATCCTCAACTGTCTCTTGGCGATAATCTTGATTCAAACGACGAGCCCAATCCTGCAACTACTACTTATACAAAAAGTCTCATTGACTTCAAGGAGACTAATCACAGATGCAAGGATTATTCACCATGAAAGAGTGTCTCAGGCTTAGGTACTATATACCGAGTCGTAAAACGTCTGCATAGCAATAGGAGTGGTGCAGATGGAGACACTCGTTTCTAAAACTATCATCTGTCAATCCCTCAATTTTGGAAATGTGTATAATTTAAACTGCTTATTTACTGATAGAATACCCACATTTTCAAATTGTATACTTTAAGCAAAGCACAAAATAAGAAAGAATTTATTCAGAAACTGTTTAAGCGTTTATTCTTAGTTATTTTCCAGTTATCTTTGTACAGTGCTTGGATAGCACTTAATATAACTATAAAAGTGCTAGGATAATCATATCCTGGCAATATCACAATTTATTCATTGATTAAATAATTGTTGAAGACACAGATAAGTATATAATAAAAAAAATCTGTTAGGCTAGTATTATGAAGACATTGAACCAAACTGTTACAGCCCCACTGCTGAGTTTTATAAGGCAAATGAGATTTAAAAACATTTACAGATAACTACACTGCTTTACAGCCAAAATGCCTCTGAAATAAATGTAGTCAAACTTTACTAATTCTGGGTCACTGAGAATGAAAATAATGCTTAAAATTGTTGATTGGCTCTAGTTTTCAAGATATGCTATTGGGTCAGTATATACGACCCTTGACTTGGGAATGGAGGAGGATAAGTGAGTTATAAAGGGAAGGGATCTCAATTTAAACCAGAAATGACTCAAATACATCTTTGACTGGATCTATGAATAAATCTATGACTGGGTTTGGACAGTACTTGCTTTTTAGGCAAAACAATGAATGATGCAATGTGAAGCTGGTATTGCGTCATACATGAGATGAATTGCATCATGTTATTCCTAGAAGTCATGGATGATGCAATCATAACGAAGCTTACATCACTCTGCTGAACAAATTGCCCTATATCAGCTCTAGAAATCATACAGTGTCGTGCTCTCTTATTTGTCAGTGTTTGATTTTGCAAAGGGACACATTTCTGTTTAGCCAAAGTGAGCAGAGATGCCTCATACTTGTGTGAACAGTGCAGATAACTTCTGCTATGTTTGTGGTGAAGTGACTTTTGCATCAGAAAAGCGCAGTATAACCACTATGGTTAAGAAAGCCTATCACCTTTATTTTGGCTGCAAAATTGGAGATCAGGACAAGAGGTGTGCCCCACGCATATGCTGCAACACTTGTGCAACAAATCTTCGCCAGTGGTTGAACAGGAAAAGGAAATCTATGCCTTTTGCAGTGCCAATGATTTGGAGAGAGCCAACAGATCATACCAGCAATTGTTACTTCTGCATGGTGCCTCCAGTTGGGAAAGGTGTGTCAAAGAAGAAAAAGTGGACTGTGCATTATCCAAACATTCCATCAGCTATACGCCCAGTACCCCACGGAGAAGGACTGCCGGTTCCTGATGCACCAGAATCATTCTCACTTGAGTCAGATGAGGAAGAGGATGAAACTTCTGGTCCTGAACCATCAATGTCACAGGACCCACATTTTCTCCCATCCTCCTCCTCTGAACCACACCTCATAACACAAGGTGAACTGAATGACCTTGTCAGGGATTTGGAACTACCCAAGAGTAAGGCAGAGCTGTTGGGATCCAGACTACAGCAGTGGAATCTGCTGGCAGGTGATGTTAGGGTTTCCATGTTCTGTGACTGTCAAAAGGATCTTGTCCCATTCCTCTTCATGGAAGGTGATCTTGTAGCCTGCAACAACATCCATGGTGTGATGGCAGCCCTCAACATCGTTCACGATCCAGATGAGTGGAGACTGTTCATTGATTCATCAAAGATGATTCTTAAAGCTGTTTTAGTGCATAATGGCAATGTTTTGCCGTCAATTCCAGTTGGTCATGCAGGCCATATGAAGGAAACCTATGACAACCTGAAACAACTTTTGAGGTGCATAAACTATGACCAACATCAGTGGCAGCTTTGTGGCAATTTGAAGGTTGTTGCTCTCTTGCTTGGTCTCAGGGCTGGCTCCAGGCACCAGCCCACCAAGCTTGTGCTTGGGGCGGAACCTGGAGGGGGGCGGCGCGGCGCTCCGGCCCCCGGGGAGAGCGGGGCCACAGCCGGGCTCACCACCCTCCCCCCCGACGCCCTCTCCCCGGCCGCCGGGGGGAGAGCGGCGAGCCCTGGCTGGGTCTCGCCGCCCCCTCGCCGCCCTGCCCCCTGCGCTCTGGCCGCCGGGGGGAGAGCGGAGCCTCGGCCGGGGCTCGACGCCCTCCTCCCGGTGCTCCGGCCACCTCCCCCCCGGCGCTCTCCCCCCGGCTGCCGGGGGGAGAGCGGAGCCCCCGCCGGGGCTTGCCGCCCTCCCCCCAGGGCTCCAGCCGCCCTTCCCCCCACCCCCCGCAGGAGGGGGGGCGGCCAGCGGCCTTTTTGCCTGGGGTGGCAAAAAAGCCAGAGCCGGCCCTGCTTGGTCTGCAGACTGGATACACAAAGTACTGCTGTTTTCTCTGCGAATAGGATAGTCGTGCAAGAGATTCCCACTACATCAAGAAAGATTGGCCACTCCGACAGTTATTGGAGCCTGGGAGGAAAAGTGTTCAGCATCCACCACTTGTTGAATCAAGGAAGATTTTGTTACCACCCTTACACATCAAGCTGGGTTTGATGAAGAACTTTGTCAAGGCCATTGACAAAACACAAGCAGCTTTCAAGTACCTCTGTGGAAAATTTCCAACGTTAAGTGAAGCTAAGATAAAGGAAGGTGTCTTTGTTGGTCCTCAGATTTGTGAACTTCTTCGAGATGATGCATTTGACCATGCACTGCGTGGCAAGGAAAAGACGGCATGGAAAGCCTTCCAGTTAGTGGCAATAAATTTTCTCGGAAACAACAAGACAGATAACTACAGGTTGTTGGTGGAAAACCTCCTCAAGGCATACAAAAGCCTTGGTTGCAACATGTCACTAAAGATACATTTTTTGCACTCTCATCTAGATTTTTTTCCACCGAACTGCGGAGCAGTGAGCGACGAGCACGGCGAGCGATTTCACCAGGACATTGTAACAATGGAGAAACGCTATCAGGGCAAATGGAGCCCATCAATGCTTGCAGACTATTGCTGGACAGTGACAAGAGATGCTCCATTTAATGAATACAAGAGACAAGCCAAGAAGCGCCGAGTAGACACTGAATAGGACTAAACTATGTACATAATAGTTTTTTGCCTTTTGTTTCATAATAAATTTTATTTATATAACCCTTTTGCTGATTTTTAAAGTGTTACATAAACAGGACAGGTGAAATATTATCATGTAAAGCAACCATAGACACATGAAAAGACCTAGGTTTACAATTTATGATTAAAACTCTACTATCTACACAATATACATAGACATAAAATGTAAAAACTTAAATATCTTAGAAACAGTAGCCATCAGTTGTTTTAATTGTCACATTTGAATTCAGCACATCAAAATACATAATAAATAGCACATTTTATCTCTGAAGCAGACGACTTCTCAAAAATTGTAGACCAGTGCTACCAAAGAAGAGATTTTTTTAACCAATCATTAAAAAAATATTCTGCTTCATAGGTTCTCCTTCCAAACAAACCCGCCCACCTTGTAAAAATTCAGGAAAAGAGAAGTGTGATTCTGCTACAGTCATTTAGATCAAGAGTTGTTAAAGTATTTTACAATAATCTCCTATCTTGTCTCTTCTGTCAGCACTAAACCATGATTGCAATGCAGCACCACAGGAATCACTGATTATAGAATGCATTCAAAAGGTCTAACCCATCATTATAATAATTACATCTTTTTCTTTATTTCTCTACCTCATTTCGGTGTAAAAATTTTTTGTTGTTGTTGACTGAAGGCTGTATTCTTTATGTTAAAAATGACCATAGCTAATCTGGAATTTAGGATTTGATAATGGTTTAGAACACAGAGCAAAGATTGAACAGAAATTAGCTAGGTTCTACATTAAATGCAGTGGTGGTGAGTTTGACTACTGCTAAAGGGCCCTTCTATAATAGTACATGATGACAAAGTGCATGTACGATAGCAAAATAGAAATGATATGACATACAATTCGCAAGATCTTGTATCTGAAATATGAAAAGCATATTTGGAATAGCATAGACGATTCATTGCATAGCTCTAGGGCAACAGAAATCCTGTCCCAATTTACACACACACACACACCTTATAATATGATTCAGAACACAAATACTTTAAATAATTTACTACTCATACCCTTAAACCTCAATTTTGACTTAACACTTACAATATTCAAATTATAGTTCTCACTTGGTTGCCTTTTTAAAATTCTCTTTTAAAAGGTGGGTAGGGGAAGAATGTACGGTAAATAAAGGAAAACTCTAACCTATCTTTATGCATTAAAGAAACACATGAATGTATGTGACAGATGTCACCTAGAATACATCTATAACTCTGAATTTTAATTACATTTTAAATATAACTCTTTGTATTTGAATAAATTAAGCATTAATGTACTTTTAATGGACAAATACTCTTTCCTGCTGGGTAAGTGGTGAAAAACAAATGTTCAAGCTCAGTAGCTGTCCCACCAAGTAGACATACTGGGACATGTTCTAAACATAGCTCTTTGTCATTCGTTGGCGAGACTGATCTACGCAGTGTTTGGGAGCATGACCAGAGCAACTGTAGGCATGTCCCAACAAAACCTAACTCCTTCCATGCTGACTTCCACACACACACAAGCTACTACAGCATGAACAAGATAACTTCCCACAGCCAAAGAGTTGGCAAGTATACTTCGGCAGGGGTGGCTCTAGTTTTTTTGCCGCCCCAAGCATGGCAGGCAGGCGGCTTTCAGCGGCATCCCTGCGGGAGGTCCTTGGTCCCGTGGATTCGGCACCTGCCGCCGAATTGCCGCCGAATCCGCAGGACCGGCGGACCTCCTGCAGGCGTGCCACTGAAGGCTGCCTGATTGCCGCCCTCGCAGGGACCGGCAGGGCTCCCCCCGCAGCTTGCCGCCCCAGGCACGTGCTTGGAGCGCTGGTGCCTGGAGCCACCGCTGTACTTCTGGGTTACCACTCTATAGCATTTTTGTTGTTTAGTTTGCCATTCATTGCTATGATTCTTTCTGTTATAAAATTTAGTGAGCCACATAACATAAGAACTAGGGGCCACCAAATTAAATTAATGGGCAGCAGGTTTAAAACAAAAAAGGAAGTTCTTACTCACACAGCGCACAGTCAACCTGTGGAACTCCTTGCCTGAGGAGGTTGTGAAGCCTAGGACTATAACAGGGTTTAAAAGAGAGCTAGATAAATTCATGGAGCTTAAGTCCATTAATGGCTATTAGCCAGGATGGGTAAGGAATGGTGTCCCTAGCCTCTGTTTGTCAGAGGGTGGAGATGGATGGCAGGAGAGAGATCACTTGATCTTTACCTGTTAGGTTCACTCCCTCTGGGTCACCTGGCATTGGTCACTGTCGGCAGACAGGATACTGGGCTGGATGGACCTTTGGTCTGACCCAGTATGGCCATTCTTATGTTCTGATGTCACATGAGCTTATTTTGCAAGTTTGGAGTGGGTGGGTATAGTAGTGTAAGTAAGAAGAAAATCCAGTTTTTGTAGGTGGCTTACCATGCTTTCTATACATCCAACTGTTATGATGCTTATGCCTCAGAATAAAACAGTGAACTTGTGCCTCTCTTTGTGTATATTATTCAGCTCATTATAGCCTACTGTGAGCTTTGGGGGCATGAAAACCAGAGTTTGGCATTTTATTTCTTGTTAATCAATTGATTTGTTGTACTGTCAATGGGCCTTTCTAGTTGAACTGCATATTTACATTGAGTGTAGCATGTACTGATGATAAAAGCTCTACTATTGTATACAGTCTCTGTGGGAAAGAAATATGCATGGCAGAGTTCAGTGGGAAGAAACTGGAAGCCATGACAAAGTAAAGTAACATGTCCAATAATGAAGATAAATGAAAAACTGGAGGAGGACTGGAAAAAACAACTTTGAAAATGTTTTAAAAATTGAATTGCTGATAAAGCAAATTATCTCTAGTGACACTGACTGCACAGAACCAAAGAAAACAGAAAAAAATGGAATGCTGTGAATGCAGGGTCTGCCAAGTATGGAAAATGTTAGTAAAACAATGCCAATTTATGTACTGGAAAACATTGCTGAGAATGACACAGGATTCTGTGCAGAAGGTCAAAGACAGCACCACAGCATGAGAGACCAGAATGAATAGAGAAGTGGAGCCAAGTTTCAGTTTAATGAAATCCTATCCAGTCTCTGATTTCAACATAATTATAGAAAATGTACCAGACAAGATGTATAAAATATATATATATTTTTTACTGGGCTGAGGGTAAAGACATTGTGAACCATACCCATACTGCTCGCTAGAGAAGGGGAAGAGCCTCCGTTCAAGTAATGGCTTCTCATTTCTACCAACTTCATACTACCAGCAAGGGAAATTGGGATTCCAAATCATTTTAACAACCTCTGCTTCCTTAATACAAATACTCTAGTCAGTAATATAAAACGGAAGTTGTTTTCGCAGTATCTCAAAATTAAATCACAGTTTTATGTTTGTTTCTCAATGTGCAGCTGTACTCTGAAAAGTGATTGTATAAAAATGGCAGCTTTTTACTTAAAAGAGGCTTCCTGTGTGTATGCAGAGTCATACTGGCTGTTTGTAAAACCAAAGTTTTATTACATTTACTCCTGTTATCTCTGCAGAGCTAACACAGCTGAGAGAGAGAGAGAGAGATGGATGCTAGAACTTCTTGGTTAAATTGCAGTTGGTTACATGTGTGCAAAAAACGTTGAATGTAGCAAAGTTACAAGTAAGGGACCTGCATAATTTTTATTGCTGGAGTTGATGTATAAAGTCAGTGTCGCCCAGAGAAACACATTCTAACACTGGCTTACTGTGTGGCCTTTGGCTGGTCACTTCACATTGTCTGTTTTCCATCTGTAAAATGGGGATGTTACTTACAGGGATGTTGTGAGGATGAACTCTGCACAGTACTCCAAACAGAGTTAACACTATGTGAATGTGAAATCTGATCATTAAGAGATGAAAAGAACCCAGTGCAAGTTGTAGACCCTAAATTCAGTATGCAGGGCTGGGAGTAAATTAAATATAGTGTTCTCTAGCAACACTGAGACACCATCAATATTGCACCCTGCATTATCATTTTCAGAATAGAATTGCACTCTTCAAGAAGATCTATCATTCTATTTCACTGAAAGAAATGTGTACTGTGCAGTACTTTTGGTATCTACAATGTGACAGAAAGGCCACAGAAGAGTTAACCCCCCATTGGATTCCCTCAGGAGTTGGGAGAACTACTGCATGTCTCTCCCCATCTCTCCAAGTCTGCGCCCTATTTACACATTAGGGCCCTCTGCATATGCATCCTGGGTGAACAATTTTCCATGTTGCCCATGAGCTTTTATTTACAACTCTGTATGTAGCATTGGGAAGTAAGGCATTACAAAGCCCCCCCTCCGTCTCCCAAAAATATAGTATTTGTAAAGACACTCCCACACTATGGCAGTGTGTTACTTACTTCGCACAATATGGACGTGCCTCATACTACAAAATGTTGTGAAATATGGCCCTTGTAGCAAATGAGAGCCATCAGAATATCATCTAACTGGAAGAAAAACTGATTGAGGGCTTTGGATTTACAGGGCAGTAAAACACTAATAAGAAACTCCTTCTGGACCAGAGACATTCCACACAATACAATTAAGGTATTTTAGTCTAATGTGGAACTATGACTCTGGTAACACTGGTCTACAATTTTTGAGAAGTTGTCTGCTTCAGAGATAAAATGTGCTATTTATTATGTATTTTGATCTACTGAATTCAAATATGACAATTAAAACAACTGATTGGCTACTGTTTCGAAGATATTTAAGTTTTTACATTTTATGTCTACGTATATTGTGTAGATAGTAGAGTTTTGATCATAAATTGTAAACCTAGGTCTTTTCATATGTTTATGGTTGCTTTACATGATAATATTTCACCTGTCCTGTTTATGTAACACTTTGCTGATTTTTAAAAGGGTTATATAAATAAAATTTATTATGAAACAAAAGGCAAAAAACTATTATGTACATAGTTTAGTCCTATTCAGTGTCTACTTGGTGCTTCTTGGCTTGTCTCTTGTATTCATTAAATGGAGCATCTCTTGTCAGCCAATAGTCTGCAAGCATTGATGGGCTCCATTTGCCCTGATAGCATTTCTCCATTGTTGCAATGTCCTGGTGAAATCGCTCGCCGTGCTCGTCGCTCACTGCTCCGCAGTGCGGTGGAAAAAAATCTAGATGAAAGTGCAAAAAATGTATCTTTAGTAACATGTTGCAACCAAGGCTTTTGTATGCCTTGAGGAGGTTTTCCACCAACAACCTGTAGTTATCTGTCTTGTTGTTTCCGAGAAAATTTATTGCCACTAACTGGAAGGCTTTCCATGCCGTCTTTTCCTTGCCACGCAGTGCATGGTCAAATGCATTATCTCAAAGAAGTTCACGAATCTGAGGACCAACAAAGACACCTTCCTTTCTCTTAGCTTCACTTAACCTTGGAAATTTTCCACGGAGGTACTTGAAAGCTGATTGTGTTTTGTCAATGGCCTTGACAAAGTTCTTCATCAGATCCAGCTTGATGTGTAAGGGTGGTAACAAAATCTTCCTTGATTCAACAAGTGGTGGATGCTGAACACTTTTCCTCCCAAGCTCCAATGACTGTCGGAGTGGCCAATCTTTCTTGATGTAGTGGGAATCTCTTGCACGATTATCCCATTCGCAGAGAAAACAGCAGTACTTTGTGTATCCAGTCTGCAGACCAAGCAAGAGAGCAACAACCTTCAAATTGCCACAAAGCTGCCACTGATGTTGGTCATAGTTTATGCACCTCAAAAGTTGTTTCAGGTTGTCATAGGTTTCCTTCATATGGACTGCATGACCAACTGGAATTGATGGCAAAACATTGCCATTATGCAGTAAAACAGCTTTAAGACTCGTCTTCAATGAATCAATGAACAGTCTCCACTCATCTGGATCGTGAACGATGTTGAGGACTGCCATCACACCATGGATGTTGTTGCAGGCTACAAGATCACCTTCCATGAAGAAGAATGGGACAAGATCCTTTTGACGGTCACAGAACATGGAAACCCTAACATCACCTGCCAGCAGATTCCACTGCTGTAGTCTGGAGCCCAACAGCTCTGCCTTACTCTTGGGTAGTTCCAAATCCCTGACAAGGTCATTCAGTTCACCTTGTGTTATGAGGTGTGGTTCAGAGGAGGAGGATGGGAGAAAATGTGGGTCCTGTGACATTGATGGTACAGGACCAGAAGTTTCAACCTCTTCCTCGTCTGACTCAAGTGAGAATGATTCTGGTGCATCAGGAACCAGCAGTCCTTCTCCGTGGGGTACTGGGCGTATAGCTGATGGAATGTTTGGATAATGCACAGTCCACTTTTTCTTCTTTGACACACCTTTCCCAACTGGAGGCACCATGCAGAAGTAACAATTGCTGGTATGATCTGTTGGCTCTCTCCAAATCATTGGCACTGCAAAAGGCATAGATTTCCTTTTCCTGTTCAACCGCTGGCGAAGATTTGTTGCACAAGTGTTGCAGCATATGTGTGGAGCCCACCTCTTGTCCTGATCTTCAATTTTGCAGCCAAAATAAAGGTGATAGGCTTTCTTAGCCATAGTGGTTATACTGCGCTTTTCTGATGCAAAAGTCACTTCACCACAAACATAGCAGAAGTTATCTGCACTGTTCACACAAGTATGAGGCATCTCTGCTCACTTTGGCTAAACAGAAATGTGTCCCTTTGCAAAAATCAAACACTGACAAATAAGAGAGCATGACACTATATGATTTCTAGAGCTGATATAGGGCAATTTGTTCAGCAGAGTGATGTAAGCTTCGTTATGATTGCATCATCCATGACTTCTAGGAATAACATGATGTAATTCATATCATGTATGATGCAATACCAGCTTCAGATTGCATCATTCATTGTTTTACCTAAAAGCAAGTACTGTCCAAACCCAGTCATAGATTAATTCATAGATCCAGTCAAAGATGTATTTTAGTCATTTCTGGTTTAAATTGATATCCCTTCCCTTCCCTTTATAACTCACTTATCCTCCGCCATTCGCAAGTCAATCGTCATATATACTGACCCAATAGCATATCTTGAAAACTAGAGCCAATCAACAATTTTAAGCATTATTTTCATTCTCAGTGACCCAGAATTAGTAAAGTTTGACTACATTTATTTCAGAAGCATTTTGGCTGTAGAGCGGTGTAATGGCATCTTGTATGATAACTGCCTGAAGCATTTTTATTTTCTGTTTTGGTTCTCTCATTTTTTTACTTTAAAAAAAAAAGCCAACACATTATGTCAAAGCTACTTATTTTATTAGACCCGAGCAGAAGCTATAGTTAAGGTTCCAATGCAGTGTCCAGGATAACCCACTGTTTCCAGTCACTTAGGTTGTTTCAGCTTACACCTTTTGTACTGACAGGTTTCAGAGTAGCTCTCTGTATGTGTGTATATATATCTCCTCAATATATGTTCCATTCTATATGCATCCGAAGAAGTGGGCTGTAGTCCACGAAAGCTTATGCTCTAATAAATTTGTTAGTCTCTAAGGTGCCACAAGTACTCCTGTTCTTCTTTTTACCTTTTGTACTGACATTTTCCAAGCTTGGTCTCCTCACAAAAAGTGATTTTTTTTTAGTTGGAGCAGATCTCTTCAAACGGGTAGATGAATCAACAATAAACTGCAGGAGAAAAAAATCTCTCTCGGTGTAATTTAAACCAAGTTATCACTAACAAATCAAACTTAACATCCAGCCCTCCACAGCTGGGTGCGGAGTCCTTCCTTGCCACACACATTCTCCTGCTTTCAGTTCTCCAACAGTCTCTCCTATAGCCCTGAGCATCTGTGTAAGGGAGTTGGAAACATAGCTGGAGTTGCCCCAGAGTGAAGCAGTGCCTCTCCCTGCGCCAACCGTTCACCCAGTTTTGTGTAAGCCAAGAGCGAAAATATGCTTTCCCATCTAACAAAAATAGGTCATCTTTCTTTTCAGGGAGGGGCAAGGAACAGTTGTAACAGCTAACTCTTGAAATTTGACATGAATATAGTTCTCAGGGTATAATACATGCTCTGCTGAGTTTCAGAAAAATCAGTTGTAAAATAGCTGTAGCTGTCTGAAGAATCTGCATGAGTGTATGTATAATATGAAATGGTAAATTTTAACCATTTTAATCCCCAGTGTGAGCTGAAACTAACGCACTGATCCTGTAAGGGGCTCAAACAGGAACAGGGTCTCAGACGGGATGACAGAGCTCTTGTCACCCCCCAATTCTTGGCTTTTACATTGCCAGACCAATCTCCTGCCACACATTAAAGAAGCTGGGGATCAGCAAGTTGCAAGGATGTTCTGGGGTACGTGGCAACACATTTTTACACCACCAGAGGATTCCCCAATAGAGGAAGACTCCTCCACTGGTCAGATCAACCAGGTTTAGGATATATTTTAACTGGGAGTCTAGTGTAAATTTTCCCTGACTCACTATAGAATCTGTCCTTTAACCTTCATGTAGCCAATGACTCAAAAATAATCAGGATGACTCACAATTTTATTTTTAAGGCAAACAAGCTGAGGCTCTCTTGGCGGTGTGTGGATATTTCAGTTTATGGTCAATAACAGTGATCAAGCAATGGCAGAGATTAGGACATGAAGCTGCGCAAAACTTGGCAGCTATATCTGGGGTACTGGTGGGTGTCTGGGATGCTTCCGTTGGTGAGTGCTGAAGGGTGTCTGAAGGTTGCTGTGGATGTCTGGGTTCTCTCTGGTTGGAACTGGATGCTGTTGGAGTGTCTAGGACAGAAACTGGAGTTCATCCTGGGTGCTGTCTGGGAGAGAAACTGGGGTCTCTCACTGGGCTGTGATCTGGCTAGGTACTGTTTGAAAAGGTAGCTGGGATCTGGTTGGGAAGTCTGGAGGTAACATTGGTTGCCACTACCTGAGGTCACTACTTGCCAGTTGCCCACTGCCACCATCGCTTCTGACTCCTTCCAAGCAGAGATCCAATAGGGGGATCAGCAAAAGGGGAAGCAGAGAGGCAACTACCCTATTTGCCTGCAGTCCAGTTGGCTGCATGAGGATCCAGCTGGACTGCTGTAATGAATGCCTTACAGGGCTGCCATAAGCATTAATATCATGTGAGATGTGTAACATTTGACAGTCCTATCAGAGTAAGAATTTGCCCCTTTCTCATGCTGCAGTACCTTGAGCACAGATGGCTACCATGTCAGCTACTGCAGTTCCATGGAGCTGTGTAATTATAGTTTTATAGATACATTAAAGAAAGTACTTTGAGATGAAAGGTGCTACATAAGTGTAAAATATCATTAAAGTATATTCTACATAATTGGGGGACAGGATATTGGGATGGCTGCTCCATTGCAATGTCTCTCAAACTAATTTAAGCTACTGATAGTGAACAATAATAACAGCTGCTTATCGGGCTAAATAGTATAAATTTAGCTAAGGAGTTTGAGGTATTTTAAACCAGTGTAATATGTGTGAAATTTTGAACTCTAGTCTTAAAAGCACAGATTGCCAAATTAAGATTAAAGGACACATTTTCTTGGGTACTCAACAGGCCTCATTCAAGGGTGGCTGTGTTCTCATTGTCTTGGTTAAGGGTTGGGTTCTGGAGGCATCCAGTCAAGGTTCTGTTGCTTGGAAGATTTGGAGACTGAAGCTCTCTCCTTTGTGTCAATTTTCTCCTCTACTTCCCTGCAACCCCATCTATTTCTTCATTTTTTTTAGAAAGAGAAGGAGGAGAGACTGCAGGAAATTAGACACAAAACTAAACTACAACCATTATGATAGTTTGAAGTTAAGTCATATGAAAAATACAAATTAGATATGCTTCCAAATACAAGACATACTGAAAGATGAAAAAAAATAAAAATAAAAATAAAAAACACCACACACACACCATTTCAATCTCTTTCTGTGTATTTCTCTGAGGAACAGTATGAGATACCACATTAATAAAATATTTGTTATGCATGCACAATTTATTGAGCTCAATGAGAGTTGCAGGTTGTAGTTGAAGGCAGACTTTGGATTTAAGTCAATAAAGATATTCTGGAAAAATATGACAATGAAATTAACGTATACAAAAATGAAAATAATATATTCCAAGATGCTACAAGTGTAAAGCTGTAGAAAAATTAACTATATTGAATTACACAATATACTGGATTTCAGGAATTATATGAGATCATTTAGGTAAAGGCTATTGCAATACACATGCACAGGGGGAAATGTCAACCTAACTTTGGTACTTCCTGACATTTGATTGTTTAACCATACAGTCTTGATGGTACATTATGTTTTTTTTTAAATCTATCATATTTACACTGAACAATTAATTACTTTATTTTTCAAAATATAGACTAGCCAGTTTGGGAGGAGGTGTCATTTTCAGGATGATTTCATTTTCTAGCATTAGCACAGCTGCAAGAAAGTATTTAAATAGCAGTTTTCATTTACATTTCTAAAAAGATTAACATTTAATAGAAATGCTTGATCTGATAAATGCGTGTAATCAGAGATTTCAATTAAAAAAAATCACTAGAAACAGCATGCCATGAGTAGGGTCCCTTTGTAATGTGGTAACACACTGTTAAATAGAGAGTTCTGATGATTGTTACTTTATATTTCTCTGAACAAAGTCTCCTTGTTTTAATGATTATTGTCTTGTTTCTGATATTTACAAGCAAGGATTTGTAAACCTGTTAAAACTTCTTAAATAAATAGGTTTTTTTTTAAAGTTTCTATTAATGTTAGATTTTGGTAGGTTTTAATTTTAATAAATTTTAGGACCAAAGATTGGCAGTTTTGTTTTATACTAGTACAAAATAAATTAAAATGATAATTTCTCTGAACTATCACACGGACAGTACATTATTGTTTTATTTTCCAGCTAAAAATGCCCAAGATTGGATGAGAAATGTAGGGTTTGTAGCCAGAGCTAGTTCAATGCATTAGCACAGCTGCAAGAAAGTATTTAAATAGCAGTTTTCATTTACATTTCTAAAAAAATTAACATTTAATAGAAATGCTGATCTGATAAATGCGTGTAATCAGAGATTTCAATTAAAGAACAAATCACTAGAAACAGCATGCTATGGCCTCATATTCTCACTGAGTTATCTATTGCAAAGTTTGACATATACAATGAACCATTTAACCCTGGCAAGAAACTAGAACCCACAACCTCCCACTTTAAAAGACATCCAAAAACTTGCAACTGCATTAGTTGATTTATATATAAATCTGCTAAGAGGCATATATAATTATAGCTAAAAAAAATCTTGATTTGCTAAAATTTAACACAAATAAAATACCACAGGATATATTTTTAACTGATTATTGGTAACTGTATCACAGTTCATCTCTTCTAAAACCTGAAGCATGCATTAAATAATGGTCAGATCCTGAAAAACATTACTCATGTGCATATTCCCATTTAATTAGAGCTATTCACAAGAATTTCCCACAGGATTGGGCCCCAAGTCCTTGATCCTGTAGCTTTGTAAAGTCAGTGGAACTCTGTGAGGGTGCAGTAGTCCATCTGCATGCAAAACATTGCATGGTTGGAACCTTAATTAGGATAATCAAACCATCCATACTTTGTACTTGTGAGTCTCAGTTCAGCAAATATTTTTCAAAAACCATCAATGTTTACACTGTACCAGATTTATTGCAGAGTAGAAAGACCAGCCTGAATGAAGAACTTGTCTGAAGAATGTTCTGCCTTGAGTACAGGGGACTGGACTAGAAGACCTTTCATGGCCCTTCCAGTGCTACAATTCTATGATTCTAAGAACTAAGTTATCGGTGTGCTAACCTGGGAGAATTTTACTATAAAAAGTATCAAACAACAGGGTTTGATACATTAAAAGGGTACGTTGAATGCCATTATTATAAAAGAAAGTTATTAACTGCCCAAACTGGGACAAAGTTATCATTAATTTTGAGCTAGTTTTTACTACTGTATGTTACATAGGGGAAGCATGATTTTCTAGATGGGGCACCTACATCTACATGTTGGCAACTAAAACTGTTGTTTAGTTGCCCAAGTGCCAATACAGGCAACTAATTTGTGGCACTCATTAGAAACATTTGAAACTACCACTTCCAACCAATGGTTGGCACATACTATGTAACAGTAGTCCATAAAGTAGCTGATTTGACAAGGTGCCGAATGCCCTCAATTCCACTCTATTTGTCATTTTAAAAGTACGTGCCCTCCAAGGAGCTTCTAATTATAAAGCCAGGTTGTTCTAGATGGCTGTGTCAGGGACGAAGATGAAGTTACATGCATGCATGTCAAGTAAAAGATCACGGCTACCTCAACACATCTAGGACATGAGAATCATTAATCAACCAGTTATGAAAAGAGCTAGTGCCATATTAGAAATACATCATTGGAGGAAAAGAAGACATTTCTAAATAGGTGAATATTTCATGACAGAATAATACTTAAAAGGAAATTCTTTTCTTTATAAAGATTCCAGAGCTGTAATTGACAGATGTCTTGCTTTTTCTGCATTGCTGTGGCATTATCTGTACAATTGCAGTGCACACTTCTTATGAAGAGAAGTTAAGAAGCTGTGTACTGACCTGACAGAAATATGCCTTCACGTGTTGCTTACATTAAAGGAGTGGAACATAGATTGGAAAATGTCATAGTGGATAAGGAATGATGAAAAGACTTAGTGTCCTTCTCACTATAACAAAACAAGTCTTAAAATGATTAAGAATTCTGTGTGACTGAAAGTGGAAGAAGAATGTGAACATGTTCTTCTTTTCTTGCTCAGAGTCAATTTTAGTGTGAATAAGCAGAGTGCATCAGAGCATAAAGTGCTTACTTCTTTACCTGACTGTGCTCCTCCTGGGGATGAATACTTTCGATATTCAGTGAAGTGAGGGCAACTGCAAAAGGCAGGCTGGTGAACTGTCTCACAAATAATTCCCTAACAAATGTGTGTTTTTCCTAAGAAAATGGCACAAAGATTTCATTGAAATGTCACATGAAACTTTTAAATTAATTGGATCCTAAAATACAAAGCAAAGAGTAAGGCATCCTTTTGAAAATTCCTTCAGAGGCATCTTATTAGACCAAAAAAAAAATTTTTTTTTTCAGATAACGTTTTGTGTCACTACTTGCTAATTTCACTCATGACTTAACACTTAATTTTAAGGTAGTTTGCAAACTATACAGACTGGAAAATCATTCAAATGCTGGTGGTTTAAAAATGATTCTCCACCACTTAGGAAAGGTACATTCTTTCACTCTTTTCACCCTGAGCCTTAATAAGAGAATTTTTGTGGTCTTTAGTATTAACACATTTCAAAGTATATTCTACTTTAATGCCTACTACAGACCAAATCCAACAGACCTTAGACAGACCAAACTCCCATTTGCTTCTCTAAGGTCTGCAGGATAGGGCTGTAAATCGCCAAGAGTAATATATCCCAAGCACTTATTCCATCAAAAAAGAAAGTGTGATTTACTAGCAATTAAAGCTATATGTAAATTACCAGTGCCATCCCTGGGGCATGCGGGACCAGGACAAATCAGCCCCTGCCAGCTTAGGGGCCCCACTCCGCATCAGCGGTTGGGCCAGCAGGATGGATCCAGCCTGGTGCTGTGCCCCCTGCTGCTGCTGGCGGTTGCTGGCACCTACTGTGGGGCTATTGTGGCTATAGAGCCATGGCGGCTCAGGGCTCCGGCCGGGGCAGGGGACTCACTGCACTGAAATGTGGGCGGCAGAGCTCTGTGCACACGGGGCCAGCAGCTGGGACCCCGGGTGTGGGGGGCCAGCAGCCAGGAGCACAGGGGTGCTGCAGCACCCTCAGTTCCTGAGCCTATGTCTTCTGGGACCAACCACGCCAGCTAATTGCACTGGCCCACAGGGTCCCCGAAAGAGCGGGGCCGGGAGTGGTTGCCACAATTTGCCCAATGCAAGGGACAGCTCTGTAAATTACAAACCAATCAATAAGTAAATTCACAACACAAATTTAATGTAATCAGTTGCACTATTATTCAAATCCAGCATGGACTTACTAACCTATTAGTCTCTTTTGTACAGTTTGTACATGCTGCTATCAACACTACTTACCACAATTCTTGCCATTCACAGCCACTGAAATGTAAACACCATAAATTGGAGTATACACACTTTTTCATTTAACATATTTTTGTCCATGTAGAACATTCCCAGTGGAGTTGGTTGAAATACATGGGGTCCAATTTTCAGAAGCACTGAGCATCCAGAATTCCGGTTAAAGTCAATGGGAGTTGTGGACACTCAGCACCTATGAAAATTAGGTTCTAATTACATATAGCTGAGAGACATCCTCACACAGCAGCTTGGCCATCTTTATGGAAGAGTAGACTTTTTATTAATATTAATTCATTCTTAATAATAATTAAAGGGAAAAAGAAAGCTGTTCTGTGTTGTGGAAAGTACATTAATAGACATTGGAGCAGGGATATGCACTTGGTTCTCCCATGTTGCAGGTGAGTGTAGTAACCACCAGGCTATAAAGTCATTCTCACACTCTGACCCAATATTATTTATATGAAGTGGAACAGCTTCAGCAGCCCCACTCAAGAATCTCCCTATAGCCCAAAGATTAGGGCACTACTCTATAACATCTCTGAATTAGGCAGAGTGGTGACTTGAAGCCAGGTCTCTCACATGCCCAGTAAGCACTGTAACCATGGTGTTCTACAGTACCTCCTTCTTCTCCCTCCATGAATGGTATTTCCAAATTTCCTTTGTTTTTAATGAAAAAAAAGTGGTTAAAATGCCCGGAACTGAAATAATAATAATAATAATAATAATAAAACCCACTCTATTTCAGGTCACATTAAACATTTTATCTGACCCAAAATGAAATGTTTGTTTTTTGTTTCACCAAGAGAAGTCAACCTAAAATGATTTTTTTTCTGATTTTTTTGGCTTGGCCAGCAAACAGAGAAATCGATTAGTCACACAGTTCTAATTAGACCCAACTATCAAATAGAAACAATCCATGTAGAGTATCATTTTTTAATATAGCCAAGACACTGCCATGAGTATGAGTCAAAACATGTTAAATATATTAATGTATGATCTTTATATCTAAGAGAGGAAGAAATGCAATTTCTTAGAGCTTTATTCATGCAATTCTCAGGGCTTCTTCTTATAGCCACCAACCTTCTAGCTGTCAGGCACCATAGGTCTTGAACCCAGCGGACAAGGTTGCCAGCTGAAAGACTTACCCTCTGCACAACTGCACTGCAGGATCAGATGAGGGAACTGCAGCTAGTGCCCCACTACCAGAGGCTGTACCCCCTGACTCAGCACTGTCAAGTAATTAGCAGCAGACTCGTGAATGGACACCATCGGCTATAATGGTTCCTGCCTCGTCCCACCCTTTGTCAGAGCAGCTAGTTGCTCTGCCTGCTACTGGCCAAACCTCTGAGACAAAGTTCCTGCCTACTGACCTGGTTCCTACTTTTTGCTCTTGTTATCACACTTTGTTCTGAGTTTCTGTTTCCTCATCCTAACTCCAGTTACTGACTCTGGCTTGACCCTTGCTATGGCATCTGTCTCCAACTCTGGCTTAATCCTTGGGGTAGTTTCCAACTCTGGCTCTGACCATTGGTATGGCTTCTGGCACTGATTCAGGCTTGGCTTCAGACTCTGGCTTTGATCTTTGATGGGACTTCCAACGGCAACCCCTGACTCCACCCCTGGTTCTGTCCACTAGGTCAGAAAACCCCCTTTCTACCCTGACACTAGTAGCGCATAACTGAATAGAAACAACTGGAGAATCCTCCAGGCAGTGAAGTCTGTGTTGAGCATTGTAAGATACTCCCTTTCCATAGGTGCCTTGAATGCTCCCTCAAGAGATGCCCTATTACCCCAACAAACAGGAGACCAGAACCAAAAATCTAACCAGTGCTTTCCACGGAGAAGTGCAGAATATTACCACCAAGTCATAAGGCCACCCCAGATTATAAAAGGATGTCACTTGTGCCCTTTATTGCACATTTATTTTAATAAATATTACATATTTTTATGTATCTCAACAACAGTTCCCTTGTTTTGTGAAGGGTGGACATGGAAAGAACATGAATCACCTTAGGAAAGCATTAAATTAGTGCAAGTCTACACTAGCCTGGACAACAAGAAAATAATTAAAAACATTCCTAGTCTCCACATCTGGTAAAGAAAAATATGCTTAAACAATGTAGACTGAAATTTTAAGTTAGTGCCTCCACATACAGGGAAAACATTAGCAAAAATTATATTGCATAATATTGTCACTTTCTACTCTTAAGTAGGAATCCGTGAAACACAAATCAAAGAGATTATATCATGAAATTAGCATATCTCCAAGAAAAATGAAAGCATTCAGCCTCATTGTTCAGCTGGCTGAAAGAGAGGCAAAATTAATGCTAATTAATTACTCATTAATGAGGAAACCCCAAATACAAGCTATGATTTTTTTTTTAAAATAGCAAAAATAATAGTATATTTTTATTAAGTATATGAATCCAGTACAGAATTCTGCTCTACTCCTATAAGAAGTCAAAACTATTAAGACTAAATTAATAGTGAATTAATGGGCTGGTACCTCAGGGAGACCCAGACTCAAATCGACTTTGATGTGAGCTAAAGTCAGTGCCATGATTATAACTTGCTTCCTAGCAGATGTTGCGCACAACACAAAACAACCTTACAATCACCCAAAATTCAGGATTCTTTACACAAGAGAAGACTAGAATTTGGAAAAGCTGAATTTGAACCTGAGACGAAGTAGCAAATCTATTGTCTGAGAAAAACTTGCCCAATGGCTGACTATTTCTACCGGCAGCTTTGGCCATTGCTATCAGTCCCTTCTTTTAATTAATTATAAGAATGGCCATACTGGGTCAGACCAAAGGTTCATGTCTAGCCCAGTATCCTGTCTTCCGACAATGGCCAATGCCGGGTGCTTCAGAGGGAATGAACAGAGCAGGTAATCATCAAATGATCCATCCTGTTACCCATTCCCAACTTCTGGCAAAAAATCAATCTATGAAAATACAGGGCCAAATTACTCATGCCCTGAAGTTAATGGAGTTTTGTTCATAAAGTGCTATATTGCTCTAACCTAAAAAAATGACTGTGTAAAAATGATACCTTCTTAATCAACATCTGCTCCCAATGTGTATTTTCAGCAGAGCTGGTTTCCTGTGCTATGAAGTGTTTTCAAGATTTTGAAAATTCTTCCTTTCCTGAATTGGGACAAAGTCAAAATCTCAAAAATGTTTGCAAACCAATAAACCATATTTTTTTGGATCAGATCAAAATGTCTTATACCAATAATTTCGAAACATTTAGCTTTGATTTTGATTTTTTTTAACATAATTAGAAATTCTAAATGAGTCATTATGATTTAAAAAAGAAACTGTTTCAAAAATTCAAAATGGGACATTCAGAGAATTCTGAAACATTTTGCAATTTTTTGACTGATCAAAACTGACCCTTTCCTGGGATCATTTTGGCTTTGATAAATCAACATTTTTGGATGAAAAAATGTTTCAATGGAAAATTCCCAACCAGTTCTAATCTGCAGGCTTTCAGAACAAATACACTTATTATTTTGCACTGTTAGCTTGGCAGAGCCCACACAGCTTTGTCGAACTGGTTCACTCAACATAGTCAACTAAGCCTCAACTGCAGCATCAATCACTTTCACTTGTGCAATTCCATTTAAGACAAATGTCAGATCTACCTGAAAAGTTAGGTTAACCCAGTGACTTCACTCAATAGTGTAAAAAATCTACACTCATGAGTGATGTAGTTAAGTTGACCTAAACCCCGATGTAGTTAGAACTAGCTTGATAGAAGAATTCTTCTGCCAGCCTAGCAACCACCTCTCGGGGAAGTGGACTAACTATGCTGATGGGAGAACCCTGAAACGCTAGATTGAAGCGCTACAGTGGTGCAGCTGCAGCGGTGCCACTGTACCGTTTCAAGTGTAGACAAGGCCAATGGGCTTATACAGGTGTAACCGAAGGCACAATTTAGCCTGAATTTAGCCAGAATCCTTATTGCTAGTGATATGTGAAAAGGGGGGGGGGGGGGAAACAGTCTGATTTTCAGACCTCAGGTTGAATTTGCAAGGCTGGGATTCAGTAAAGTCACCTTTTTGCCTATAACCTGAAGAAGTTTTATCTAGAGTCAAAGAGAGAGAGTAACATAGACTCTCATGTTGCTTTTTATAGACTCTCATAACGCCATTTTCAGCCACTTTTCAGAGCAATGCTGTTCCTAAACCTTTATAAAACCACTGTAGTATCCTGTAGTTGTTTGGTCTGTAACACTATTTTTTTTTTAAAAGAACAAGGAGTACTTGTGGCACCTTAGAGACTTGGGGTATGTCTTCACTAACCGTTGGATCGGCGGACAGCAATCGATCCAGCGGGGACTGATTTATCGCATCTAGTCTAGATGCGATAAATCTACCCCCGAGCACTCTCCCGTCGACTCCTGTACTGCAGCACTGCGAGAGGCGCAAGCAGAGTTGATGGGGGAGCAGCAGCAGTTGACTCACCATGGTGAAGACACCACGGTAAGTCGATCTAAGTATGTTGACTTCAGCTACGTTATACACGTAGCTGAAGTTGTGTAACTTAGATCGATCCCCTCCGCTCCCCCCCCGCCCCCCCCAGTGTAGACCAGGGCTAACAAATGTATTTGAGCATAAGCTTTTGTGGGCTAAAACCCAGAGTGGGTTCTAGCCCACGAAAGCTTACGCTCAAATAAATTTTTTAGTCTCTAAGGTGCCACAAGTACTCCTCGTTCTTTTTGCTGATACAGACTAACACGGCTACCGCTCTGAAACCTGTCAAACCTGGCACTTATTTTGCTATCATCCAAGTTTTGACCCACACCTAGAAGTTTCTTTAAAAATCACTTTTAACCCTGGAATTGATTCTGATGACAAGGGATGTGTGTGTTTGTTGCATGCGTTAGTTATAGTCAGGGCCCTATGAATTCGATAATTGTGCAGCTGCAAAATTTGAAAATTATTTTCATACTGTTACACGCTACAAAAAGTGCCATGGAAAAGACTATCTACCTCACACAGGGTACTTTTTCCTTTGTTTTAGAAAAGGGGAAACAGACAGGGCTAGGCAGCTCTATTGATTTTAATGGAATTACACCAATTTACATAAACTGAGTATCTGACAGAGATTTTGTGCTTCCAGACAAGAATTTTATGGCACACCCAAGATAGGTACTCTGAAATCCCAGATCACTGCTACCTTACCGTATGCCTACACTGCAATTAGAACATGTGATTATAACACAGATAGGCATACCTGAGCTGGTTTTGTCTGAACTAGGTCACTAAAAATAGCAGTGAAGCCGTGGCAGTATGGGTGGTGGCACAGGCTAGCAGACTGAGTACATAGCCAAGTCCTAGGAGGTCTTGCACTTGGGAATCTGCCTCATGATGTTGTGGCGTCGCTGTATTTTTAGCAAGCTAATTTGATCAAAGGTTGTTTGGGTGTGCCTACATGTGCTGCAGTCACACCATCATTTGCAGTACTGACATAGCCTTAGTTGGGAGACTCTTTCCTCTACTATTTGTGACAGGTGCTACATGATATTCTATTTTGGTGTCAGTTTTGCCAGTTTAGTTGCAACCTGCTGCTATTTTGTACTTTCTGACGTTTCTCCTCTCTGCCCTCCCTCCAACAAGGCAGATTTCTGTTTTCAGTGGACAGACTACACAACTAGATAGAGTTTTCCACCTGATCCATTGGAAGGCTCTTCTCAGGAAGAATCATGAAAGACAGTATTTTCCCTCACATCAAAATAAGTAACAAAAGAAAAAAAATCACTCTACAAAGTGCTTCAGAGGCCTTTTTATTAAACCCAAGTACAAATTAAGTGACTGAAAATTAAAAGTGTTGTGAGCACCATGGGCTGCATAGAACCATGAAGTACCTGGAAGACATTATAAAGATTGTGAACCACTCAGCAATTATTATAATCATTGTGAAGCTCTCAGAGGATACTAAAAACAGTATCAAGTTATGGCCAGACATGGTAAAAAAGTGTTCTATGGACACAATAAACAGCATTTTATTAATGCTACAAGTATATCAGTGGTGTTATAAAGAGTGTTATTAGAGTATGACTTTCTGAGAAATCACTGTCTCACTTCCTTTATAACATTCACTGAACATAAGAACACAAGAATGGCCCTATTGGGTCAGACCAAAGGTCCATTTAGCCCAGTATCCTGTCTTCCAACAGTGGCCAATGCCAGGTGCCCCAGAGAGAATGAACAGAACAGGTAATCATCAAGTGATCCATCCCCTGTCGCTCATTCCCCATCTTCTGGCAAACAGAGACTAGGGACACCATTCCTGCCCATCCTGGCTAACAGCCATTGATGGACCTATCCTCCATGAATTTATCTAGTTCTTTTTTGAACCCTGTTATGGTCTTGTCCTTCACAACATCCTCTGGTAAGGAGTTCCACAGGTTGACTGTGCATTGTGTGAAAAAATACTTTTGTTTGTTTTAAACCTGCTGCCTATTAATTTCATTTGGTGACCCCCTAGTTCTTGTGTTCTGAGAAGTAGTAAACAACACTTCCTTATCTACTTTCTCTATATCAGTCATGATTTTATAGACCTCAATCGTATCTCCCCTTAGCCGTCTCTTTTCCAAGCTGAAAAGTCCCAGTCTTATTAATCTCTCCTCATATGGAAGACGTTCATATCCCTAATATTTTTTGTTGCTCTTTTCTGAACCTTTTCCAATTCCAATATATCTTTTTTGAGATGGGGCGACCACATCTGCACACAGTCAATATGGGGATAATTGAAATCCCCCATTAATTATTATTATTATTATTGAGTTTTTTACTTTAATAGTCTTTCTAATCTCCCTGAGCATTTCACAGTCACTATCACCATCCTGGTCAGATGGTCGCTAATCTATCCCTACTGCTATATTCTCATATTTAGAGCATGGAATTTTTATCCATAGCGATTCTATGGTAGAGTTTGATTCATTTACAATTTTTACTTCATTTGATTCTACACTTTCTTTCACATATAATGCCACTCCCCCACCAGCACGACCTGGTCTGTCCTGCTGATATATTTTGTGCCCTGGTATTACTGTATCCCATTGATTATCCTCATTTCATCAAGTTTCTGTGATGCCTATTTTATCAATATCCTCATTTAATATGAACTCTAGGAAGTTCACGTTAGTTAAGAGCCTAAAAATAGCAGTTCAAAGCCTTCTTTGAGACTTCTCTGGCTTCTCCAGAATTTTCAATAGCCAAGAGACACTTTTTCCCACCTGCACTGCATTGCTATAAAGTGGCAGACTGACCGTGAATGGTATTGCAAGTTTTGAAGTACTTAATAATGTAGGGTGTGGAATTATGAGGCAGTTCCTCCTTGAGTTTTATCCTGATGGGTATCTGCACTCTCTACTGACCCATTATTTAAGATTCTATCCTCGTGACTTTAGCCCTAAAGATCATGTCACAAGTAGGGCTGTCAAGAGATTTAAAAAATTAATCGCGATTAATCACACTGTTAAACAATAATAGAATACCATTTATTTAAATATTTTTGGATGTTTTCTACATTTTCAAATATATTGATATCAATTACAACACAGAATACGAAGTGTACAATTGCTCTCTTTATATTTATTTTTGATTACAAGTATTTGCACTGTAAAAAACAAAAGAAATAGTATTTTTTAATTCACCTAATACAAGTACTGTAGTGCAATCTCTATCATGAAAGTTCAATTTACAAATGTAGAATTATGTACAAAAAAACCTGCATTCAAAAATAAAACAATGTAAAAGTTTAGAGCCCACAAGTGCACTCAGTCCTACTTCTTGTTCAACCAATCGCTAAGACAAACAAGTTTGTTTACATTTGTGGAAGATAATGCTGCCCACTTTTTGTTTACAATGTCACCTGAAAGTGAGAACAGGTGTTCTCATGGCACTGTTGTAGTCGGTGTCGCAAGATATTTACGTTCCAGATGCACTAAAGATTCATATGTCCCTTCATGCTTCAACCACCATTCCAGGGGAGGTGTCCATGCTGATGACGGGTTCTGCTCGATAATAATCCAAAGCAGTGCGGACTGACGCATGTTCATTTTCATTATCTGAGTCAGATGCCACCAGCAGAAGGTTGATTTTCTTTTTCAGTTGTTTGAATTCTGTAGTTTCCGCATCGGAGCGTTAAGACTTCTGAAAGCATGCTCCACACCTTGTCCCTCTCAGATTTTGGAAAGTACTTCAGATTCTTAAACCTTGGGTAGAGTGCTGTAGCTATCTTTAGAAATCTCACATTGGTACCTTCTTTGCATTTTGACAAATCTGCAGTGAAAGTGTTCTTAAAATGAACAATATGTGCTGGATCATCATCCAAGACTGCTATAACATGAAATATATGGCAGAATGTGGGAAAAACAGGGGGAGAATTGTATGCCCCCTGCTCTAAGTAGTTCAGTCACAAATTTAATTAACACATTATTTTTTCAATGAGCTTCATCAGCATGGAAGCACGCCCCCTTGAATGGTGGCCGAAGTGTGAAGGGGAATATGAATGTTTAGCATATCTGGCATGTAAATACCTTGCAATGCCAGCTACAAAAGTGCCATGCAAATGCCTGTTCTCACTTTCAATTGACACTGTAAATAAGAGGGCAGCATTATCCCCTGTAAATGTAAACAACCTTGTTTGTCTTAGCGATTGGCTGAACAAGGAGTAGGACTGAGTGGACTTGTAGACTCTGAAGTTTTACATTGTTTTGTTTTTTAATGCAGTTATGTAACAAAAAAAATCAATGTTTGTAAGTTGCATTTACACGATAAAGAGATTGCACTACAGTACTTGTGTGTGGTGAATTGAAAAATACTATTTCTTTTATCACTTTTACAATGCAAATATTTGTAATAAAAATAATATACACTGATTTCAATTACAACACAGAATACAATGTATATGAAAATGTAGAAAAACATCCAAAATATTTAATAAAATTTCAATTGGTATTCTATTGTTTAACAGTGCAATTAAAACTGATTCATTTTTATTATTTTTTTAATTAACCGCATGAGTTAACTGCAATTAATTGACAGCCCTACTCACAATCACACCTTTTGCTGCAGAGGAAGGTGCTCACTCCCCTTGGTATCTCTCCCAACTTCTAAATACCTGAAAATTGTTTTTAAAACCAGAATTTGTATTAGGATCATTGTTGAGTCCCACCTCTCTACTTCCACTATGGTATTAGCACTGCCTACTCTTTGCTTTTATAGTTTTTAGTGTAAGGGTATGTCTACTCTGCAGCTGGGAGCTTGCTTCCCCGTGCGAGTAGACAGACACGTCAGCTCTGCTTGAGCTAGCATGTTAAAAATAACAAGGTAGATTGAGATAGAGCCAGTCGTTCACACTAGCCACCCGAGTGTATACCCAGAGGACCTGGACAGGTTTGTATCAGCTCTCAGTTGCAGAGTAAATGTACAAATAGAATGCAATTAGTACACTGGTCTTTGTATCGTGTTTTTAGAATATATTTAGCATGCATCCCAGCAACCTATTGTAATTCAAGAAAGTCCTCAAAGATCATATTAATATTGAAGGGTCTGTGAAGTGATATTTCTATCTGTGTTAGGGTTTTCTATTGAGATCATCACTGTGGTATCTGAGCACTTCTGATGTACTTTTTTGCACTTACTAATGTATAACACGGTCGCTTTGAGTCATCTGTTTTAGTCTCTTCCTTGCTAGAAGAGGCCCAGCTTGATATATCTTTTATTTATTCATTCGTATTCTTCTCTCGCAGCTCCTCCTTTCCCCATCACTTTGGTTATGGAGGGAAAGCTTTTTCAAAGAGCTATTTCCTTTATACATTTTCAAATAATGAATTTTGCATAACTTGAACTCTTCTCAATGTAAAAATTCTATTCCTCTCCAGTGCACAGTGGTAAAGAATACTGTACAGTTTCATAAATGTGAGTGTAGCGAGGTGGTCACCTGCTCTTGCCCTGAGGGGTTTAAAGACAGCCCTGGGAGAGGGCTGTTGCAGGGGAAAGCAGCTACGAGGCTGATTGGGGAAGCAGCCGCAGCTGGGCCACGCTCCAATCAGGCCTCAGCTGGCCCTATATAAGAGGCTGGGAGCTAGGAGCTCAGCAGACTCCCTCTAGCTTCTGAGAGGGAGGGACCTAAGCAGAGTACCTGAGTGGAGCAGGGCTTGGGAAAGGCAGAGGAGCTGGGGAGCTCCAGCCTGGATAGCCCCAGGCTGCAGCCTAGCAGAAGGCCAATGGGTACTGGGGGTTGCAGAGGGCAGCCCGGGGTAGGCAAAGGCAGCAGGTCCAAACCCAACCTTGCCGGTGATGAGTAGGCTGACACTACAGTCTGCCCCAGGGTCTGGGGGCGAGTTGGTGACTGGCAGTAGCCTACGACTGAGGCGAGGTGGAAATAGGGGGTGGGGGGTTTCCCAAGGAGGGGAGACCCCGAGACTGAGGGGTGTACTGCCAGGGGGCAGCACCCCAGATAAAGGGGCACCTGAGTCCAGGGAGGGGCACGGAGGCCAAGCGGCAGTGGGATACCGGCCTGCAGAGGGTGCTCCAAGGTTGGCAGAGCTAATTCCCAGAAGAGACCAGCAGGAGGCGCTGCAAGGGTGAGTCCCACATCGCTTACAGTGAGAGATGTAGCAATGTGGCTTCACATTTATGCCATGCTATTAAGAGTACAACCTAAAACAATATTGTTTTAATCCCTGCAGGAATACACTACTTCATGTAGAACTACCATACGGATTGATGTTTATTTTATACCATAATTAAATATTATTTCATATATGGGACATGACAGTTATGTTTCTGTGATTTACAAATTCCGTTTTATATGAAACAAGACAGCTATATTTTTTCCAAGTTGTATTCTCTTTCAATGTTAGTGCTATTTTCTGTGCGCTGTACCTTGGTTTTCTTGCACTCATGAGAAGGCTAGACATCAGCACATTCTGTTTGGCAACCATTAATCAGTTTACACCTTTTCCTGGGAAATCTGCTTCAATTTATGATGTTAAATTAGTGTGCAACTCACCACATATCAGCTGGTTTTCCTTCAGGTTATGAAATGCCAGTCCTCGTAAAGTACTGGGATAAGCACAAACTGTTTCTTCTGCTATTCGAACTGAAGCATTTCTAGCCCACTGCAAAACCCATTTTAGATTACAGTCACAGATGAGCGAATCAGTGTTGAAATGTCTAGGAAAACAAAAATAACACTGAAGAAACTAAATGCACTTTTGCAAAATAAATTAATATATGCAGCACAAAATTAGACTGATGCATCTAAACAAAGACAGGCATCACATGACAAATAATATACATTCTCCTCACTCATATGGATTCCAAGATACTATGCCCAATTCTACTCTTAGGTATAATGCAACACCCTTTGACTTCAATAAGAATTGGGCGCACCATAACGCATATGCATATGTAATTACAGTGATACTATTTGGCCACTAAACTCATTAATTTTGCATCAGTGTTTGCACTGAAGGTTAAAACCTGTATAAGCATACTGAACAAAATGATCCTAAGCTATTACTTTGTATATTAAAAATTCCTCTTAGGCTATGTCTACATTGCAATGAAAGACCCATAGTATGGCTAAGCTATGGCTAGCCTGCGGCAGCTGATTCAGGCTCACTGGACTAGGGCTGCAAGGCTAAAAATTTCAGTGTAGATGTTTGGACTCAGACTGGAGCCTGGGCTCTGAAGCCTTGCCAGGGAAAATGGGGGAATGGGGGTGGGTCTCAGAGCCCAGGCTCCAGCCCGAGCCTGAATGTGTACACTTCGATGTTCAACCCCACAGCCCAAGCCCGTGCTGTGGGTTTGTTACTGCAATGTAGATATACCCTGTCTCTAACACCATGCAAACAATATTTACCCATTTAAAAAACCCTCTAATATGTGTATTTAATACATTCAGTAATGAATTATTGGAAATTTTCAAATGAAAACTTATTTGATATTAGTTTATTTTTCCTCTTTTTCCCCCCGTTACCATAAAAAAAAGGGAAATTATTGCAAAAGGCAGTACATTTTAAGTAATTAGAAACTGACAAAAGCAAGCCTATTCAAATTAATACCGCAGTTCTGTCACGCTGGTTCTGAGGAGTTCTCAAATTAGGGTAAAGGGGGGGGAAGTAACACTATATAGTCTACGATATCAACAGAAGGAGTTAATATGAAGTTTCAGCCTTGATTATTAAACCTCTACGCTTTTGACATGTAAAACTAGATAACGCCAAGATATCCTAGCTACAATATTGTACACATATATGGCAACAAAAGATTTGTATGATATCCAAATCGAATCTTACATATTGAAGCCATACTTACAAGGCTTTCAGAGCTAATAGCTCAGAAAAAAGTCCATTCATGAGACTTGAAAAAATATTCCCTGATAAACTCCTAGAAAAGAAGCAATATACAGTTACTATAACAAATAAAAGATGCAAACTAGTTATGTTATATGGCAGAATTTTGCTGCTGTTAATTAAAAAAAAAAAAAAAAAGGTTAGAACTTTGCTGCTTTCTTCCATGGGAAGAATAAATAAGATATACTTTCTTAAGGTTACATATTACTTTTTTGCTGAAAGATAATATATAAACATGTATAAAGCAAATCACACACCGATTTTCAACTTCCTTTCACAGCAGACGCATTTCTACGATGCAGTATTGTTGAAGTTACCAGGCAAGGTACTAACAAACTTCAACAGGACTTTATTTTTAAAGTGGAAACCTCTTTACTAAGCTGCTGCTGCAGCATCGGCCTCCTCAACTCCTCCCCCTCCTTCCTGTTTCCTGTCCTTTCAGACTCCCAACAGCCAGCGCTCCCAGTTCTAATAATTACAAACAACATCTAACCACCACAAGTATCTTCTAATAAACAGATATTCATAGCTGTTACAGATCCAGTAATATTTTAAGTGCTTAAATTTGAAGTTATGGTATAGTGATATAAACAGTTAGACCTATATTTGAGCTATGCTGTGCTCTTTAAAATCTATGTAACATGCAGGGCCGACTCTACCATTTTTGCCACCCCAAGCGACAACAACAACAAAAAAGCCGCTCGGAATGCCGAAGAAAAAAAAAAAAAAGCCACCCGGACTGTGAGGCCCCAAGAATGGACGGAATGCCACCCCTTAGCATGTGCCGTCCCAGACACATGCTTCCTCTGCTGGTGCCTGGAGCCGGCCCTGGTAACATGATACTTCAAAGTAGGGTGATTAGATGTCCCAATTTTATAGGGACAGTCCCGATATTTGGAGCTTTTTCTTATATAGGCACCTACTATCCCCCCCACCCTCTGTCCCGATTTTTCACATTTGCTATTTGGTCACCCTACTTCAAGGTAATCCAGACTAAATAAATTGATTAATTTAATATTGAGAAGAGTTTAGAGAACATACTGAATATGTTTTATGTGTAAAATGAGACTAACTGTAAGGCAAGTTAGTTTCATATTCTAAGGTTGCATTACATTATACCTTCATGAAAATAATATTTTCATATTTTTAAACTTCTAGGAAATGTAAACTTTCTCTATAATCTACAAAAAGATCCAGCGTCATGGGATCAGTCAAGAAAACAGCTTATTTTAATGTCTATTGTAAGAGGATTTTTCCATGTATTTGCTTTGAAAATTTACTACTGTCTTTAAGGAACTAGTCTGAATATCTCAGTTCTAACTAGCTCTAATTGTCTCTGGTAATTGATTCCAGAATGGTTTTTAACTCCATGACCACAAATATATGAATGTCCTTTTGCATAGTCTAACAGTATTGTTGCTCTCAATTCATGTTAACATTAATGGCAAATGCCTAAATGTCAAGTCATATTCTCCACTGCTATACCAGTTAAATAAAAATTGGTGTCGCATCTACGATTAAGGTTTCCTTTCAGATAAAGCACATTTCTGGATTGCTGACAAATGTTCTTTTCTATCTATGCAAATAAGTAAATGCCTGAAGCCTTCTGAATTTACATGACTGAATTTAAGATGGCTGCAAAATTTCATGTCTCAGAGGATTGTTCAGCAGAAAATGTGTTGTCATCAAGAAGAAAATAAGTTGTATCGAAAAATAAAGATTCAAGCCTTTGACAAAAAAATTGATTTTTTTACAGATTTATATTTCTGTTCTGTCTACAAAGTAAAGAACTCAAACTATACTGAAGGTAAGAATTAAGTTTAAAAATACTGTTTAACGAATGAAGCCTTTGGCAAGCGGTAAATATTGTAATCTGATAAAAAAAATCTTTGCAGGGAATGCATTATATACAGGGACATGTGCCCTGATGAGCTCCTGCCAGAAAGATGAGGAAGTATCACAGGTCAAAAAAGTTTATGGAGTTCTTTTAAGAAAATCATTTATTCTTGAAAGATAATATTACTTCTAGGGTGTTTATTCAAGAAAACTGTACTGTGCATGGAGCCCAATGACAAATATGCAGCTTGGATGATAACGTATGAAGCCATGAAGATAACTGAATAAATGTAAAGATAGGATGGAAATGGGTTTTAGCATCTCCTATTAGAAATTTTGGTCCTATTTTGTGAAGTACTTAGTACCTTGCATACACATCTATCATAGCGTAGCAGGAACTGCACACTATTTAAGGCTCTATTACAGAGCTCAGATTAAACAAGAACTTTACATCTTTATTTAGTAATAATCTCATTGAAATGGCAAAAACCAAAACACAATATAAACGGAGTACAGTACTATATGCATTTTATCATGCTTTGATGAAAAATGAATTTATACAGAAAAAATAAATTGATATTTTATTTGCACTCAAAAGCAAACTCTTAACAGTGACCTCAGCAATGTTAAGGCAAAAGAACTTCCCAAGTGCATGGAACATGTGAGTCAGATGTGTTGATCTTTGGATACACTTGATATGAAAGCAGATGAGGTCACGGATAAGGTTGTGTGTCACCCTCCAAGTTTGATGAAGCTGCAGTATGTATTGCTTTTAGGGATCTGCTACAGATGGAAGCAAAAACCTGATGGGTGTTGCAGTGCATTACTGACTGTAGGAAATATGGAGATTTAAAGGAATGCATTAGACTTTTCCCATAAATTCTTATGTCTATGCTTTTAGCGTAACATAGCGTGGATGGAGAATGCTCTATGCCATTTTAACTCTAATTAAATATAGTTTTTGTTTGCTGATATCAATGGGAGTTGAGGGCACTCAGCATCATAGAGACCTCAATTACGCAGATGCCGAACTCTAAAGTCAGTGAGACCAGTGCTTATTTTTAGGCACATTCTTAAACACCTTGCTGAGGTCCTGAGGGTTTTTCAGGGTGAACTGGACTGATCAGGATTTGGCCTACACTATGGTAACCTAAATATTTCTGAATCATCTGCCATCAAGAGTTTTCTGTTTTTCTTATTTGCTGTAACAATGAAGGATGAGAATATTTTCTTCAGAGTTTTAATCAGTGTTAAAGCTACACAACTCAACACTTCGAAAGATGTAAAACACACACATACACATACAGAATAATGCTAATTTATAATCTTTTTCCTTCCCTTTTCTAGTTTTTTTCCCCCTCTTTCAAATGAGGGAGTGATCCCAGCATTTGACTGATGGGATGATTGTTTGTGGGTATCACAGAAGTGAAGTTTGAGGAGGGATTTAAGTGAAAATAGGGAGGACACAAGGGGCATTTGAATAGGGAGTGTGTTCCAGGCATAAGAGCAGCACTGAAGAAAGTATAAAGATGAAAACAATGAGTAGATAAAGGGAGAGGCAAGGAGAGATTAATTAAATGTGGGAAGAGGTTGAGAGGGTGGGGGGGATAAAAATGAGAAAAGAGGTGTAGGCTGGGGCAGGTTCCAGTGGATAGTTTCTTGATACCCCTGCAGTAGTGTCAATTAGATTCCTTACATGTTACTTGTTTTGTACTTTATCTCTACAGTGTACAAAGTGATTAGCTGCTTCAATGACATTAACAAAGTCACAAGAGAATTTATTATATGATATTATCATAAAGATAACTACTGATGATGATTCAGAGTCAGGATGAAATATAAATCAGATGTACTTTAATCAAATAATTGCAAGTAAGCAGCAAGGTGCATTTCATACTTTTAAAAGGAAGATTCAGGAGTAACTGTTTGTCAAAGCATGTTTCAGGCTGGAACATTTTATAGTCTGAGGTGCTAATTTATCCAGGCTCATCAAAATAGACTCCGATATATCATTAAAGGAAACCCACAATCTTCTGCTGCTCCTGATACTTAGTTCCAAGTAGAACAGGTGTTTAAATTATTAAGAGCCCTATTCAACACCAGAAATCCCTTTGCATACCTGGTTCCTGGAACATAGCATTGAAACATGACCCTTGAGAAGGTCAAAAGGAGATATGAAAGACTTGTTACATTCAATTATGTCACTTACAATCATGTTTAGAATATAAAAAGCTCACCAAATATAAGCATGACAAAGGATAATATACAAGCCAGGAAAGCCAAGCCAATAGATTAGCGAGTCAAAACGAAGCATCTTTTGAACTACCTGGATTGCAGTCAGCTATACCTGTCATATAACATGTATATTTGCTCTAGGATCATTTTGGTGCTATTCCATTTTGGCAAATTCATCAGTTCCAAGTAAGTGTAAAACCTGGATCAATCTCAAGGAAAATAATCACAAATCATTGACAGGCAGTGATAAATTCCTGGAACAGCGTGAAAACTTTGGATTTCAATACTAACCAAAAGTTCAACTCCTATTTATTGCAAGGTGTGAGACTTTTTGGCACAAGCTTTGGGCAAAATCTTCCCTCTCTATGGGTGCCATCAAGGGGTTAATGTTTTTATGTGGATTCAGTGGTTGTACTTGAAACCCAAAGGAGCTTAAACATGTCAGTTATCGATGAATTTATTTGGCCAGGTGGTTTGGTCAGGTCTAAAATAATTGTCTACCCTTTTGGTAGTGATGAGAATATACTGTACCATGGCCCTTGGCTTTCAGAGCCAGCAGAGAAAATCCTGCTCAGGTCAATGAACATAAATATTCTTCTTACTCCTGTTTTGAAGACAATCTGCTCCAAACTGACCTCTATCAGTCCTTTAATTAAACTAGTTAAAGACCTTTGCATTACCATTGGCACCTGTGACAGTTTTTTCAGAGCAGATCAAGTTGTCCTCCCTAATTCAAGTGAAGGATTTAAATCCTTCCTCATGTTGCTGGGTATGGGTATATGACATGATGAAAAACCAACATGAAATGAAACCTAAAGCCAGTGGTGTCCCAAACTTCCTGCAAATTAAATCAAAGAGTAACAACTCTTAAAAGACCTTGAATTATGTTAATCTAAATGAAATATATTCCAATTTCCTTTGTTTCATCTGATATTTATGCTTTTAAACATTGTAAGAAACCTAATCTCTGTAGTTAGCAGAAGAGATTTCTCTCTCTTGCTCTTTCCAATAGACTTATGGCTCTCTCTACTGGTTCTAATAATGGCCTACAAATGATTCCTTGTACGTTGTCATGCTAAGGTAGCAAGAGAGCTTAGAAGAGTTTCTATAATAAGTAGTTGCAGCATTCAAAGAGTATGTATGTGATTTCCACTTTGCTGCTTCAGTTACCTGGACCACGCTTGATTGCTTTATCAGTGCCAGTTACTAGTTTAAGAACTTGTCACCTTCGCATCACTTGCTCATTTTTACTGCTTCAGTGCTTTCAAAAATGTGTATATCAGCACTACAGTTATGCTAAATAAATGTTTCTACACAGCTCTTCTACAATTTAGCTGTCTCATGCTCCTCAGTTGACTGGTAAACATGTTTCCAATTATATCAGTGGCAAATGCATTACTACCAGACAATTTTCTGTATTTCAAACAGGTGCTAAACAAGTGAGAGTCTGGGAAGTATTTGTTCATGAACCACCAAGAAAACCCCAGGGTGCTGCTTTCCAGATTCAAAAGATGGCACTAGCATGGAATTAGGAGGCAGTGCATTGTTACCACCATTTTGGACAAGAGATAAAACTGAAGTCCTGACCATTTGTGATAATTAAAAAATACTGACACTTTTCACAAGAGCAGGGTATTAACCCCAGTGCTCCTGGCTAAATTCCAACTTCATTCTACTTATGTAAATAGCCTTGGCAGTTTCAAATAGATCCGACATTCCTCACTTATACAATATTGCTGTGTATTGCTAGAAACTGCCACACGCTACCTCAAACGGTGGCTTCCTTTTCTTGGTGAGTGAGGAGAACTCTATATATCCTATAAACATGTGTTTACTCGAATCAGGCCCAAGGATCATATTCTCAAGCCCACTGAAATCAGAGTGCTAACTGGTGGGTCCATTTGTAGAATTTAAGAACTTTGGTTCTGTTTGTTTGACAGGTACTATAAGTGTAATATATAGTTTTATGTTCAGAATATACTACATATTCTCACATAAGCACTAAGATTTGAGAATAAACTACTTATTTCCTATTGGCTGATCAAGACAGCAAACTTCCAAAGGTTCCTTCTGCACATGGATAAACTTTTATCATCTGTTAGATGCAATGACACACTCCCTTCAACTTCAGAATGATTCAGTTCTACTTCTAAATCAACAGCTTTTACAAGAAGAGATTCTTTATTAAATGCACTACTTGTTCTGAGTTTCAACATCCTTGTTGCACTAACATATCATTACATACAAATGCCAAGAAATTCATGACTGAATGATCCACATGTACAATGAAGCAATTATGCAAGTTAAATTAATGACAAATAGGATGCTGACTGCTTCCTTAAAATTGAGCTGCCTAAGTTAATATTTCCAGAAGCAACCCAATTTGAAGTACCCTGGCTTTCTAAATCTTGCCTAATTTGATAGTCTATGGACTACTTTTTCTCAACTACCATTTTGAGTCTTCACTGTAATATGTTTTATTGCACATTTAAGATTATAAAATATTATGCAATCTGTACCAAATATAAACAGGTGATTTTTTTTTTACCATTATCAATACCAACATTTTGGATTATCATTAGCATGTTTGATCTGAGCTGAGTTTTCAAGCTATGCAAAATGAAAGACATTGTATTTTATCTTCTGCCTCTTCTTGGTATGAAAATTAAACTTTCATTTGCATTCTTTGTAGAGTATAGTCTTGATAGGTAACTTGGCTTATACCATAATTACATACAGAAACTATGTTAGAAGAATGGTAAGGCTGCAAAGTCAAGCCATTAAAAGCAGAATAGGGCTTGAATAGGGGGGAAAAGTGGGGAGAAAGGAAAGAAAGGAAGGAAAAAAATAGATCTACTCCCATTTTTCAATACTAAATTTTCAGCAAAAAAGGGGATCCTTTTGAAAATGATTTTGAATTTTTTTGAAATTCTTAATGAAAAAGGGAGTCTTAATTTTTTGATCAGCTCTATTCAAATGTAGGAAGTGCCAAAATTAAAGTTGTCCACGTAAACCTTAGTCTTGCCCTAAATCCGTGACAGAACCAAGAAAAAATCCATTTATTCCACATCCCAATCCAGTGTTGTGGGGCTTAAACATAGAGAATGCCCTTTTGCTTTTAGTATTGAATGGAGGCAGGGGTCTTGTAGTACAAATTATATAATCGTGTAATTGAAGATTATACCATAATGCATAAGGAGAAAGAGTAAAGGTTTATTTTTCCATTTAAAATTAGTTTAGATGCTTTAAAAAATAAATTTGCAGTCTTTCCCTCACTCTGCATGCCCCAATGTCTTGCTTACAGAACATACCAAACAAATCGGATAATGGCTGGTTTACTTTTATGTTCTTCTGCTTCACTCTTGTCCTAGCAGGCTTGAGTGATAGGATCCCATTCTCTGTTTGTCATTAAGTGTCCAGGGGAAATCCACTGAAAAAGTTTGGATTTCTCTAGTTTAAAATGTACAGACATGCCTTATTTTAAAATCCTCTTCAGATTGTTCAGTCAACACAAGTGACATACAATTTCTTGTTCTCCTAATTGTAATGTGTTAAAGGCTTTTTAAAAATGATTACTACAAAATGGTATTATACTCACAATTTGTGAAGATTGTTAAGGCCCACAAATATTTCTGGGGTCAGACATCCAATTCTATTATTGGAAAGATCCCTGAAACACAGAAAAAAATCAAAAACATTAGTTGTGTACTACTGGTGTATACACCTACATAGCCACAAACAGCCTTATTAGTTTTGATCTTAAGGAATTAGAAATGCTACAAATGAAAGAATAAATATAATTTTTTTTGTAATGTAACATATTTGAATTTAACTGATTTTATAGCTTTTTTTAGTTTGATTACATTAACATAGTTACAAATCCCTCTTAACAGTTAAACTTTCCTGTAACATATTGGATTGAATTTTACATTAATTGCTTTGTAAATGAGTGTCATGTCTCTAGAGGCCTCAAACAAAGTAAAATCATTCTTCATCTCATAGCAATAATTTTTAGCAACATTTATTTAATAATGAGAAAATAGCATGTATTTTATGATTTTGCTGCATACAATAGTTTCTGCAGCCTGGACTGAACCCTAAGTATCATCTATTTTTCCCCTTATTAAGTTGCTCCACGCTCAAGGCCTCCTATCATTGCCAACCAGGATGGATTTGATTTAAATCATGATTTAAATCACTAGACAGGAAGACTTGATTTAATCATGGATTTCTACATAAAAGTGCATTCTTGTTGGTTGTTATAACCTTAAATACATATTCTTCACAACTCAGAGATAGATGTAGGTTTCATTTTTAGAAGGTACACGCTATACATTTTTATTTTGAAAACGTTTCAGATTAGTTTTACAGCTATATCAGAAAATGAATGATTGTTTGGTTATTTCATTTACCAAAGGTAATTGAAGCAGTGTAGCAAGGCGGTGGGACACCCCACAGCCCCGCTGAGGGCCGAACCTCCCCTAATCCCAACATGGGCGGAGCCACCCGGTCCGGCGCCCGCCCCTCCGAGGTCACGGCCCCGACCCGGAAGCATAAAAGCCCGCCTGCAGAGCTCACTGGAGCCCAGGCCGGCGGAGAGAGCAGACGTCCGTGGCGGAGCTCCCACTTGGGAAACAGCCGCAGGCCGCGACCAGCCTGCTGACTCACCGGGCCGGTCGAGCCTACCTCTCGCCCGATACCTTGAGGAGGACTGGCCAAGCCTGCCCCATGCCAGGTACCCCGAGGAGGACTGACCGAGCCTGCCCCGTGCCAGGTACCCCGAGAAGGACTGGCTAAGCCTGCCCCGTGCCAGGTACCCCGAGGAGGAGCCGAGCCTGCCCTCCGCTACCTACCCAGAGGAGCCAATGCTGGTGGAGAGCACCGACGACACTAAGACGGCCCAGGTACCATACGAGGGGGAGAGTGGAAGTAGCCCGGGGGCAGCTGACCCCAGTCTGGCTGCTACACTGCCAGAGCTGATGTCTGTGTGTTGCGGCCAGGATCCCCACTGACAGCAGTGAGTTTCCGTCACTGCTAGGGCCCCGGTCTGGGACGCAGTGGAGTGGGAGGGCCTGCATCCCCCCTGCCACCCACTCCTTGGATGGCAGACTTCCCCTGTTTCCCCTGGCCTAGAGAGGCTGGGTACTTGATTGACTATTTGTTTGCTGCCCAGCCCTAACCTAGGGCCTGGGCCGCCCAAAATTGACCCAGTCCCTGCTATAAGGCCTGGGCCACTGACCTAGGGCCTGGGCTGCTACAACTCCCAACCCAGCCCCTGCTTAAGGGCCTGGGCCTCTGACAGACTATTTGCTTGCTGCCCGCCCTGACTTAGGGCCGGGGCTGCTATAGACTTTGCCTCAGCCCTTGCTTAAGGGCCTGGGTTTCGGACCTCTTGCCTCAGCTCCTGCTTATGGGCCTGAGCCCCTAACTGTGTGCCTTTTGTCCCAGACTGCCGCCAGACCAGACCGAGGCGGTGGGACACCCCACAGCCCCGCTGAGGGCCGAACCTCGGCCTAAACCTACTACAAGCAGGTATTTATGAAGTCATTGGGAGGTGAACTATCTCCAATTCAACAGGTTAATCATTAATATTTGAAGGATTTTCTTGCCATGCTGTATTAGGAAGAGATCACCACCAGACAGACATTTAAATTGTTTTATTTAACTAAAACAACGTTATGTATTCTGGATTTTTTTCTTCAACAGCAAACATATAATATTTTAACAAAACAAGAATATGAATTTTTGAATTTAGTTAAACATTCAAGTTTTTTAAAATCAGGTTTGTTTTTGTTAAATTTGTTAACTAAAATAATTAAATGAAATATTAAAAAAAATTTAAATCAACTATGTCAGCCAGGTCAACATGAGAAACTTAAAATATTAGCTTCTGCAGCTAACTCAGTCGTCTTCACCTTCATTTTCCTGTTTTTTCATAATCTGGAAAAGAAAAACAAGCTATCCTGCTTTTTCAGGTCCCAAACTATTTCTCAATTTGGAATGAATTAGTCCAAAGGAAGAAAATATTCTTTCTACAGCAGCAGAAGCAGCTACTGCTGTTAAAAGTGAGATAAACATTTGGATTCAGAGACTGTTGAAGTGATAAAGTGACTTCCACCAGTTCACTAGTGTAACTTTCTTTAAAACATCAGCAAGCATATATTTCTTGACTGGTTCACCCTTAGCTCTGAAGTTTATTATAGTTGGGATTATGGAGGGATTATGGATTGTCCATGTTATAGCCAACTCCTCTTCTTCAGCAGTTAAGTTTGACTCTGGTACCGAGTATTGAGAATATTTGCAAGAAAATGAGCTGGAGATCGTGCTTGTCCCATTCATTTTTTTAATGCTTGTAATTTAACTCTGTCATTGCATATTTCTCTTTTTAAGATCTCACTCAGATCCTTCCACATTTCAACAGCGTCAGCAATAAAACAGCTATTTCCCTGCATTTTGTTCAAGGCTACAGAAATAGGCTTCAGGGTAATCAGCATATGTTCAACATTTCTCTTAGCCCAATGTTGAGAACTTTGGCTGTGATGGTGCCATCTATTTTTTTCACAATTTTGTTCACAAATCATCATCAAATTAGGTGAGCTCTTGATATAGTGCTCAAAACAGTCCAGTACTGAGTTCCATTGCATGTCTCGTGGGAGAGTGAGCTTGGTTCCTCCCACTTTTTTCAGAGAAGCTGCTGCAAAGTGGTTGTTATGGAAGTATTTTGCAATTTCAACAACATTAACCTTTATTTCTGGAACACTGAAGTCTTTGGCTAGGAGGTGCATCAAATGAGCACTGCGACCGTATGTTGGGACTCTCTTCACTCTCTTCTAAATAATTTCTTTTAATCTTGGATACATTTGCAGCATTGTCTGTGACCAAGCTGTACTAGACATTTGAATTTTTGTTCAGTTTGTTATAGCTTTTACTGCTACTTCTTGTAAATATTCTGCTGTGTGTGTGCGCATTGCCTGATGTATCAATTGTTTCTGTAAGGAAGACATTCCCATCTTCTGTTGTCAGACAAGCACATACAACAGAATCATTGTGGACATTACTCCATCCATCAAGACTCAGGTTAACAATTTTACCCTGTAGACCTTTTGCACACTGCTCAATTTCTCTTTCTTGCACTTTATCCAGCAATTTCCCTGCGACATCTGCTCTGTTGTGTGGACTGTATCCTGGTCTTAATGACTGAACCATTTTAATGAAGTGTGGGTTCTCAATCATATGGAAAGGAGAGCTTGCTGCATAAACAAACTGGCCAATTTTTCATCTATTACCTCTTTTTGTAATCTGCCGATTCCTATCACAAACTTATCTATGGTTGTTTCTGGATAATGGAGATTTTTTTTCTTTTTGCTACAGGTCATATACTGTGGCTATATGACATACATGATGTGACTGAAACACTATCATTGGCAGATAACTCTGAAACTATAGAAAATGATGATGATTTTAAAGGTGGATAGTCTTCAGAATCCTGTATGTTGAGGATGGATTCTCCTAAACAAAATAAGTCAATGCAGTTATTTAATTATTATTATTACCGTACTGCTCATTTAGTATTACTCATTGCATTCACTGACACTCAGTACTACTTTTAAAGGTGAAATTGTAAAAGGAAGATCTGCTTATTTCAGCTGTTTATTTTTTATCACAACTGCATCTAAAATGATAGGTTTCAGAGTAGCAGCCGTGTTAGTCTGTATCCGCAAAAAGAACAGGAGTACTTGTGGCACCTTAGAGACTAAAATTTATTTCTAAGGTGCCACAAGTACTCCTGTTCTTTTTTCTAAAATGATAGTGCCATAGAGTAACAACTATATTTTTTGTTCAAGAATAGTCCAGAAGGAAGACAGGCAGTCGTTAAGAAAGAAGTATGAAATGAAAAAGTTTACCAACCTGAAGATTCTGCATGTTCAGACATGTTCCTTTCCTCATCTTCAATGCAGTTTCCTCAGAAGGAACGCTTCTCATGATGTTGTTTTATTTGGGCAACCAGGCCTTGTATTTCTTTGTTGCACTGTTTGCATTTTGCACGCATGCCTGTCTTACCCACAGATAGAGGAATTTCATTAAAATATTCCCAAACTGTGACTCTTTTACAGCCTGCTGCCATTATAGGTTTTCCCTTCTAGTGAGAGAATGGTATGGTAGATCTCAAATCAATGAAGGCTACACTCAAAGACCTCAAGACTTCTGGAATATGCTGCTCAAACAGTTCCGCTTTTGTTTCTACTGCCTATCCCTCCCGTCTCACATTTATCTCCAGACTTCTTCTCCTTGTCCAGATCTATTCCGCCTCCAACAACCTTCTATTCATTGAACGTTTTGAAACTTTGCACTTTTAGAGAGAGGTAAGGGATGGACTCTGTATGCACAAATTTGCAGAGGCAGGGCCGGCTCCAGGCACCAGCTTCTCAAGCAGGTGCTTGGGGCGGCCGCTCCGGAGAGGGGCGGCACGTCCAGGTATTCGGCGGCATTACGGCGGACGGTCCCTCACTCCACCTGGACCTCCCGCCGAATTGCCGCCGCAGATCGCGATTGCGGCTTTTTTTAGATCGCGATCGTGGCTTTTTTTTGTTTTGTTTTGGCTGCTTGGGGCAGCCAAAACCCTGGAGCCGGCCCTGTGTAGAGGGACAATAGAGTTGACGTCTGTTATCTCTCACCTCCATATATTATTGATTTAAAAACATTTTTGCTGTTAACAAGCATATTATCTCTGGAGACACAAATCCACAGTTTGAGAACTGCAAAACTAAGCATCTCTGATGGGATCTTGGGTAGATAGAAAGATTAACCTAAATCTATACAGAAGCCCCTGGAACCCCATAAAATTGGGTCCCTAATCCATGAACTATTGGAACTCATTTACAAAACTTTTCTTAAACATTACATGACTATATTGTCTCACATCATAGAATTAGAATTTATAATCCCTATTCCATGATCATATATCTTTGAGCTATTATGTATTTTAATTAAAACTACCTTTAGATTGGCTTTTTGAGAAAAAACCTTTTTATCAAAATACACCCATTTAAATAAAAAAAATCCATTTTTTTTTAATCATTGATTTTTATCCACCTTGTTGCCAACATTCTTCCAACTGAGGAAGACTGGATGAGAGTTTTGAAGCCATCAATACCACTCTTTAACTAACTAGAAATGTAACTCTTCAGAAATGCAAACAGTGTACTGCTGTCTCTGCAGAATGCCTAGGGTCTGCAGACCTAAATTTAGGCTCAAACCATAAATTTTGGATCTAGATTGCGAACATCCCAAAAATTCAGAGATGTCTGTATCCAGGAGTTTGTGCTGAGAACTTGGGTCTCAAGGGGGAAAGAGATTAGGACTGCAAAACTGAACATCCATCTCCCATGTGATATTAACACAAACCACGAATGTCTTATTGGAGATCTGTATTAAATGTTATAAAAAGCAAAAAATCAAAATATTAGCCTTGGGTAAGCTTTCATTATTATGCCCATTTATACTCTAATTTCAAAGCTAACTTCTATATAGCTGACTGATAACCATAATAGAAAGCTTAAAGCACTAATTAATAATTGTCATAAAACCAATTTGTATTGTAGCTTATAAAACCAGGGTTGGGGCTGTTAGGGAAGCAGAGGGTATTTCTTCTGTGTTTTCCTTTTCCTTATATTCCAGTGTGCTTCTGACACAACATACAAAACATTGATGCAATAGGGGCAGGATATAAGCAGCTAGGTCAGAAAATTCACTGAAGGCCCAGGTGAAGGAAAGGGGGTAAAATCAACTTCTCTTGTTCAAGCAAAAGAACATAATTCAGCAAAGTTTCTGGCTACATTTCTTACAGTTTAACAGTATAAACTCTACAAATAATATTAACTTGACCAAAGTAACAAACAGAGCAGCTGTTATGTCTCTACCACGTAGGGGGTGTTTGGCCCTCCCACAAGAGTATACCAGCCACTTCATAAAACACTAATCCTCACTAGGTTTTCAACTTAACCTGAATGCCTCCCACTCAAGGAGACACTCGTAGCAAGGATTCCAAAAAAACCCATTAAGGTATAACCCCAACCTCCCCCCCCCCAACACACTGTGTGTCATAGCAGTGTCTGTTCTTAAAGGTACAGATGGGATGGGCTGTAGCAGGTCTGTGGGACCCTCTCAAGAATACCAAAAGATTGATACAACCCATCACACCAGAGTAATAACACGAGGCATAAAGTCACTATGATGTGACTATAGTCTCCAGAAGAGTGTATGCAAGATTATACTCTATGTAATTCATAACTGAGACAGCGTACACTTTCAAGAGGCAGCTACCAGGGCTCTCCCACCATTTACAAAATGACAGCTGCAAGTAAGGAAGCCTTTGCTGCATAATTCCAGATTTTTCCACTCTATGTGTATTCTCAACTATAATCTAATTTCCTGACTTTCAAATGTTTGTAATTTTAACTTAAATTTCTTCAACTATGTTTTTTGTGATAACTGCAATGATCTAATCATCTTTCAAATGAACAGATAACCTTTTACAACATTAAATCTACTCTGTTTGGGAACCAGATTGCTATTGCTTCACATATTGTGCCACCTTTCTTTGCCACCCTATTTTCTCCTATTATCCTCTGCATGTGTCAACACATATGTCCAAAATAAGAACGCAAAAATAATAATTTGAGGAATGATGTTGCCATCTTGTAACTAAATCCTCAGAATCTTGGAGAGCCACTCAAAAAAAAAAAATTATGGAAGGAACAGGGCATCTTTTAAAACTCACTGTGTTTCATGTAATACTTAAAAATATGAAAGTTTTGGATAATCAAATATTACTGTCTTACTAGACATGAAAATATTCTTGTGCAGCTAAATATTTTAAAGTAATTTTTAAATATAGCATACATTTTTTTATTATATATGTCTCAATTATAGTAGCTGGACTAGTCCAGAAAAAGAGCAGTTTGTGTAGTATTAAAAATGTTAATTTATATTTTTTTCATACCAAAAGGATCATTACCCCATAATGAACACAAGCATAAAACAGAAATACATCAGTACTTTTTCTAATATGTCAGTGTCACTGGATTGTCCAGAAAGTCTGTAGTTTAATTAAAAAAAAAAAGGAAGGAAAATATAACAGCCAAATCGTAAAATTGTTACTTGGCAAAACTGTATCTGAAATCAATAGGAATTTTGCCTAGCAAAGACTGAGCAGAGATTTCAGAATATGGATCACAGTATGTGGCAAAACTGTGTAAAGGTAGATTTCCGCCAAAAGAAAAAAAAATCACAAAACTAAAAACGATCTTGCTATCCTATTCATGTAGTTCTCAAGAAGAGACAACAGGTCTTTCTAACAAAACTACAGCACATGTATCCTCTTCTCAGCCTCTAAAATAACAAATGCTATTTTCACAATATGTTGCATAAGCTGGCAGTAACTGAAATCTGATCATTGTAAACCATTTTTCCTAATGAAACATTAGCAAAGAGAAATGACAGCTCGCACCAGCTTGCTGCACATACCTCTCAACTGATCCTTATTATTTTAGGCCCAATTTGCTGCATGTTACAAAAATCTGGTGTTCATTTTTAGTTGCAAAATATTTACATCAGAAATGTTGACTTATGAAATTGATCTCACAGAAAACAAATATTCCTCTGTTAAAGAAATTAGTCCCACATTTTTGTGCTTCCCAAAATTTTATTTTTTATGTATCCATCATTTTGTGTTAACCCATATGGTAATGCAGTTTGCCATTGTAAATAATGAATTCTCACAATACAATCAGTTCTCAGAAAGGGTTATACACAGGAGAAATTGTTAATTTTTATAGGACCTTGACAGCCTGCAATTTACCCAGCTCAGACTATGTCTTCTTCAGTGGCCTATGTTACACTAGCTTCAGCTGCTTGCTGTATTACTCGTGGGACATGTGAAACAATAGTAAAATGAATGCAAGTACAGTCAAAGTAATTACAGCATTCAGACTTCAATACAGTTTTTTTATTTAGAGCTGGCTCTGGTTGATATTGTGTAGTGATCTTCTACTATCCAAGAACATTCTCCTAGTGGATAAGCATGGAACATATCAGTACCAAACACAGAATACATCTTTTTAAAGTCTGGTGAGGAATATCTCAGGATTTCCGTGGGTGACTAGAGCTTCTGCTGAGCAGTCTTTTTGCTAGCTGTCCCATCTCCTAATACCTTTTTCCTTTCTTTGCCTTCTCTTTTGTGGTCAACCTTTTACTTCCTCAAAATGTTTCTTTTCTGTGACTCAGAAAGATTAAATCATGGCTTTTACAGGTTACCCATTCTTTCCACAAGAGGTCAGGGTTGTGTTATTAGATTATATGGCCGCATCAGTAATTAACATTCATTCTCATCATTGCACTACAATTTAATTATCTGTGTATGCAATACAGAAAAAATTCAAATATAGAGATTATAACTAAACAGCAAATGCGTATGATTATATAACCATCTATTTTTCGTAAAATTACCATCCACAAGCTCTAAATGAAGAATTTACGCAGTATAGGGCTTTACTTATAAACATAACTGCATTCACCATTCTTTGATGTTTATTAACACTGCTATTTACAAGACATTGTAAAATTAGCAGATATCAAAGTCCTTTACTAAAGCCAAAGAATGTTAATTGAATATATTGTTAGGGAATTAATGAGTTAAGAATATAAAGGTATATACCAAAAAGTACTATTTGAAATTTGACCCCATTATTTTGCATCAAATTAGTAGGGAAGTAATATTTTAAAACCTGACTTCAAAAATACACAGTTATCACATGATCACCAGTATTCTGAAGAATATGGTGTAAAGTATGACCAAAGAGATTAAACAACAAAAAACAAAAAAGACACAGAGTAGAGTGGACTTAATAGACAAGAAATTGGTGAACTTAACTTCTTCAGCATGCAGAATCTTCCTTTCAAGGAAATTGTTTTATAAATCTGACCTATGGTGCGTATGAGTAAAAGTGGACCTCATAACAAAAGAAGTTAGTATGCAGAATTTTTATTTCAATGTACTAGTTAAGTCATTAGTTACACATTTTTTAAAAACTTATCAACTACAGACTTATTTATTTAGACATTTAATAGGGTGTTTCTTTGCTAGAAGACAAACAGATATTTTTAAATACTCTAAAACATGCCCCAAAAGAGAGCGGAAAATAGGAATAAGACCTATGTAGAAGAAAAAAAGATTAAAAGAATCCATGTACAGTATGTGGTTTTATGTCCTTTGCCTGAAGTCCTTCTGTTATTATTGCTTGGTGGCATACTCAAGTTCCCCCAAGGACAGAAATGTCGATATGAACACAATTTGCAGAGTAATTCAATTGGAATTAATACTTACAAGCGCTTCAGTTCTGAAAGTCCATGGAAGGCTCCAGGCTCAATAGTGCTAATCAAGTTATTCTTCAGATCTCTGGAGATATATAGGAGGAGCAATTAATTATCACTCTATCTAGAATACTATTCTTATACATGAACAGAAGAACAAAAAAGATAACATACTAAGGCTTATCCTAATCTTTATTTGGCTTAACTCAAAACCAGACTGCATGCATTTTACATAGCAAAAATGAAAAATATTAACAAGCTCACAATTCGGAAATCAACGGGGAGATTTTGCAATAAAAAGAGTTGGTTAAAATTGGGGGAAAACATATGTGGCTAAAAATAAATAAATATTGCCCTTTGTTTAAATTCTTTTTAAAAAATTCCCCCAAACAAGTTTGCCAGCTTTACCAGCCTAAGGAAAATGCATTAGTCAACAGAACATTTTAAAGTGAGTGAAACAATTAGATCAACCTATTGGTTGTTATTCATGGTGCTGTGCCCTTTTACACTCAAAATATTCTTCCTTCCCACCTACGGAAAGCAAAGCAACTGGCATTTGGTATATTGTGCAGATAGATCAGCACAGTGCATTGGCACACATACATATTTGGCAGACAGGTGCTTCATTTTGTACTTGGCAACTATTCAGATACCAACTATCCAGGGGATCAGATGTTGTAGAAATAAAGAATATTTTACTAGCATTAGTAACCTCATCTGCTACTGGCGCAGTATCTGAGGCAGTGAATCTGCTCTCAATTCAATCTCTACTATGAGATTTTCTGATGAGGTTTTCTGATGCTCTCCAGGATTCAGATGCTGAAGAGCGTTTTGGGGGTAATTAGAAAGACAGGCATACGAGATATCTGCTGTAAATTCTTGTAGACTCTTGGTGTTCATCTTTTAAACAGTATGAAACTCATAGTGGATGGCTGGCATTCAATAATATTAGTGATGGTTTTCTCAGGGCAAGTCTACATTACAGCACTAGATTGGTGCAGCTGCGCCGCTCTAGTGCATCTGGTGAAGACGCACTATGCTGATAGTAGAGCACTCTCCTGTTGGCATAATTACTCCACCTCCACAGGAAACGGAAGCTATGTCAGTGGGAGAGCGTCTCCTGCCAACATAGCACTGCTGTGGACAGCATGAAATTTGCATCAATCGGGGGCAGGAGGAGCTTTCACACCCCTGAGTGACGCAAGTTATATCGAGTTAGGCTATAGTTTAGGCCTGCCCTCAGACTGGCGAAAACCAACCATCTACAATGGTGTCAAGTATCAGAGGGGTAGCCTGGATCTGTAAAAAGTGAAAGTGTCCTGTGGCACCTTATAGAAGCTTATGCTCCAATACTTCTGTTAGTCTATAAGGTGCCACAGGACACTTTATCGCCATCTACAATGGATGCACTGCTTCTGGTAGTACCACAGTGTAGATATGTCAGCACCAGTATGAGTCACCCTAGCTATGGATTTCTATTTTATTGCAAATACAATACATACCAAGTGAAATCCTGATCCAATTGAAGTCAACAGGAGTTTTGCCATTGACTTCAATGGGGCCAGATTTCACTCACAATATTTATTCTGAATAGGACATATTTTCAAATAAGAGCCACACATGAGAAACCAACTTTTTGTATCTTTTGCTAACTATGTAGGCAGACCTCTACATTCACTGTTTCAATAAGGTGTTGTGTGTTAATGCTGCTTAGCTTTAATGCTGGTGGTCCATTAATGCTCTGTCTCCCTTATATTCTTCAGTCACCTATTGACTGAAAGCTCGCTTCACATAACTTCCCCCCCAGTTCCATTAAGAAGGAGAGCATGACCGCTTACATACAAAGAGTTCCAGTAACTTCTATATTTGTGAACATTTGAATTTTTCCTATTGACTCGATGCAAAAACTGTTTATATAGTTATCGTTATACAATAAAGAGCAATGCTATCGGGCAAACAACAGTAATATTCAAACCTTACTGGAGGAGACTGAAGGAGGAGTGAATGCCTCACAGCATTTCTATTATTCATCCCTCATTTCAGCCAGAGGAGCATATTTAGGTAGTCACTTGTTGAAGTTATAAATATAAACCTGGGCCAGGATAATCATACTGTGATTATTACTGCAGCTAATAAAAAAAGCCTAGCCAGCTCAAAGATTCTGCAACAGCTCAATCTACAAACGCACATAAGCAAGAACTGAGTACTCCAATATTCACATTTACTCCAATATTCATCTTGTCAAAGATACTGTTAATGGACTAGACTACTGCAATGCATTTGTAGATCTCTTGAATAGTGTCCCAGGCATTTTAGAAGACATACTTGAGCCTTTGGTCAAGGTTAACCAGCAGATTATTTTCTTTTGGTGATCCGGGTTATTCACCCTGTATAAACTTCAACCACAACTAAATTCCCTTAACTCTCCGAAATCCAAAATAAAACCTTGCAGCCTACTGAACTCTGTCCACAAATAACATCAGGAGTTAGCCTTCTCCAGTCAAGACACCTGAAAAATACCTCAGCTACTTAAAGGTGTAACCTTTTGCTGCTTAGTATATTTAGTCTATACCATCACAGCACTCTACATGCAGATAAATTTGAAGACCACTTATCAGCTTCATCTAGTGCAGATGTCCAAGTTTAGAGAGGTTAAACTAATAAGAACACATTACAACAATCATCCATATTCTACACTGGTTGCCAATTAATTTCAATGTGAAATTCAAGTTGTTGATTATAATCTGTAAAGCCATAAATGATATATTTGGAGAGATCCTCTTTCATAGTTAAGAGTACCAATGGCTAGTGACAAATCTAAAAGAATCAGAATGGAGTGAACATTGTTGACGGGTGCATTTTAATGTATGTCAAAATGGAAAAGTTGACACCAGGTTTTAGACTTATTGAAATTTGCTGTGTATTTGCCCATGGAAACTCTGTTCTATTTCTAGGTAACTCGTGAAAGCCCATAGGAAAAAGAAGCATGATCCTGAATTATCATCTGCAGGAATTAAAAAGCACAGCCTAATGTTAGTAAAAACCAGACCATTTCCAGGAAAACTGTCTATCAATTGGATGGCCAAGCTAGGCCATCTGCTCTCCTTATTTTAGAAATGATACTAGAATTTGGTAGGTCATTTTAGTGACAGCTTTTCCCAGAAAACTGTAGATATACTACCCACAGTCCTGGCATCACATCGGTAAGTATGTTCGTCTTGTGATTATTCCATAATGTGTCAGTATACTGTTAACTTAATCTTTTCCTATCTAGCACCCACTGTAGACTACAATACTGTCAAAATAAATGTGAAAATTACCACAATTGCATACCATTTATATTTCTTATTTCTGCAATAAGAATGTTACTTGATTATTATTACTTCCTTACCTTTAACTAGTATTTTTGTTTCAAACAGAATGACTTTTGCCAAAATATTAAACACAGGCCTGCCATTTTCTAATTTAGCTAAAGCAGCTGGTTACATTGAAGCTTTATAGTAAGTATCAACTTTCACTGAGTTAAATAAAGAAACCAGGCTAATTTGGTTGCATGTTTACACTTCCTCCCAAGAAGATATTCCTGAGGTTTGGCAAAAGGCTTGATCCTAAACATGCCAAGCAGCAGCCCTGGCTGGGCCACACACACGCACACATATACTCCATGCAAGCAACTCTGGCACCAGCCAACCGTAGGAAATGAGGAAAAAGACCTACCACTGTAATACTCAATGGCTGTAGTATGACCCAGTTAAAGTGACCAAAAATGCATTTTATAACTAATAGTTATGGTTTTATGACACTGAATTTTAACTTCTAAGTTGCTGTTCTTAGTCTAAATGAAGTGTCATTTGTGGTGTGGGTGTATACATCCGGTGGCATGACCTGAAAATAAATCAAAACTAAACTGCTGTTACAATTACAGATACATGTAGCTACATGAAGTCCATTCTAGTTGTAAAAATTGAAATGTTTATATCAAGGTTGTACAGTTGTAAAAATATGACTAGTATATTTATTGGAAAGTCATGTAGTCTTGCATCATTTTATATTACTGTTGTTAGAGATACTTATGGTGTGGTACCATGATCTTGACTAAATATGAATGGGAAAAATAATAACAGGGTGGAGTTACTTAGTAGGAATTGCCTTGTCATAACAAAAAACATTTTTTGAAAGAGTTGGAAAAAGTTACCAGAAGACAGTTTCCTTTCTATTTACAAATTAGAACATACGTAGAATAGGGGACCACAAACAAGGGAGTTTAGAGGGGGAGAAGGAGATACTCCTGCTGAATGAACAAGATGAGAGTACTAATCTTGGGATGAGTGAGTTTGTTTGGCTGTTTGTGTTTTTCTCTCTCTTTCAGATTATTTCAGTTACATGGTCAATTGGGATTGAGAGTCTGGGGACTATTTGAGCCTTTGTTCACTGAATCATCCTTGATCATCTTTGATCAGCCTCAATCAGCTTTGTGATCGCCCTCCCCCTGTGCGATTAATGAGGAGACAGGGCTGACCTAGGAGAGAAGGCCTTAAAAGCCAGAGGCTAAGTGACCAAGGGGAGCTAGCGAACAGGGGACCGCAAACATGGCTTAGGTTAGGAAGGGCCGCATCGCCAGTGCCAACGCTGCTTTTGTCTCCTCCACCTGCGCCTGTATCCAGACTGACAACCTGACCATGGATGCCTCTACCCAGATCCTGGTGTGGATTTGCAGACTGTGGCCTGAATTTTCCACTCACAGAAAGCCAGGCTAGGGGAAACATCCAATGTGAAAGGTGCCTGCTGGTGGAATCTCTCAGGAAGCAGGTGGGAGATCTACAGGAGGAGGTGGCTAGGCTGAGGAGCATCGACACCCATGAGGAATTCCTTGAGAGTATTCACATCCAAGGCTGAGGAAGCTATCCAGCTACAGAGGATGGAGAAGGAGGAGAATATGGCCCCGTCACAGGTAGAAGAGTGGCTGCTGGTTACTTCTGGCAGCAGGCAGTGCTCCACTCCTACTTCCAACCCACCCACCATGGTGTTGGAAAACAGTTATACTGCCCTGGCAATGAGCAATGAGGAATCACCCAAAGATGGAGGAGGAGAACCCATGTACCCCCAAAGCTGGGAGGATCACAGCCACCACTCGCAGGAAGAAACGTAGGGTAGTGGTGGTTGGTGACTCTCTTCTGAGGGTGACGGAGGCACCCATCTGTCACACTGACATGGCATCCTGGGAGGTATGTCTCAGATACAGGCCCCTGGCAGGCAGCATTATGGAGGGATTGTTGTGGATCATCCAGCCCACTGACTACTACCACATGCTACTCATCCATGTGGGCACTAATGATACTGCAAGGTATGACCCTCAGCAGATCAGAAGTGAATACAGGGCTCTGGGAGTATGGGTGAAGTTGCTGGGAGTGCAGGTGGTGTTCTCTTCGATCCTTCCGGTCAAGGGTAGGGGCCCAGGCAGGGACAGATGCATCCTGGAGGTGAATGCCTGGCTGCAAGGATGGTGTCGCCAGGAGGGCTTTGGCTTCCTTGACTATGGGACGCTGTTCCAGGAAGAAGGACTGCTAAGCAGAGATGGGGTCCCCCTATCGAGGAAAGGGAAGAGCATATTTGAATACAGACTAGCTAACATAGTGAGGAGGGGGCAGGTGACCAAAGCCCACAGGTAAGTCAAAAACATGGAGACCTGAGGGGGAGAAGGGTTGGAATTTGGGGGGGTGCATGGGCTGTTATAGCAGGGATAAAGGAGAGAAGACAGAACTGGGGGGGGGGGGAGATCATATCAGTATCTTAGATGTCTGTATACTAATGCAAGAAGTATGGAGAATAAGCCGGAAGAACTTGAAATGCTAGTAAATAAACAAAACTATGACATAGTTGGCATCACAGATCTGACTTGGTTGAATAATACACATGACTGGAATATTGGTATAGAAGGGTACAGCTTGCTCAGGAAGGACAGGCAGGGAAAAAAGGGAGAAGGTGCCTTATATATTAAAAATGTATACACTTGGAATGAGGTTGATATGGAAATAAGAGACAGACTTGTTGAAAGTCTCTGGGTAAGGACAGAAGAGGTAAAAAACAAGGGTAATGTCATGGTATGGGTCTACTATAGACCACCTATCCAGGAAGAAGAGGTGGATGAGGCTTTTAAAATAACTAACAAAATTATCCAAAGCACAGGACTTGGGGGGACTTCAACTACTCAGACATCTGTTGGGAAAGTAACACCGCAGGGCACAGATTATCCAACAAGTTCTTGGAATGTATTAGAGACAATTTTTTATTTCAGAAGGTGGAAAAAGCTACTGGGGAGAGACTGTTCTAGATTTGATTTTGACAAATGAGGAGGAAGTGATTGAGAAATTGAAAGTGGAAGGCAGTTTGGGTGAAAGTGATCATGAAATGGTAGGGTTCATGATTCTAAGGTATGGTAGGAGGGAGAACAACAAAATAAAACAGTGGCTTTCAAGAAAGCAGACTTTAGCAAACTTAGGGAATTGGTAGGTAAGATCCCATGGGAAGCAAGGCTAAGGGGAAAAACAATTGAAGACAGCTGGCACTTTTTCAAAGACATTATTAAGGGCACAAGAGCAAACTATCCTACTGCGTAGGAAAGATAGGAAGTGTGGCAAGAGAACACCCTGACTTAACCAGGAGATCTCCAATGATCTAAAAATCAAAAAAGAGTCCTACAAAAAGTAGAAACTCGGTCAAATTACAAAGGACGAATATAAACAAATAACACAAGTATGTAGGGACAAAATTAGAAATGCCAAGGCACAAAACAAGATCAAACTAGCTAAAGACATAAAGGGTAACAAGGAAACATTCTACAAATACATTAGAAGCAAGAGGAAGATCAAGGACAGAGTAGGCCCATTACTCAATGAGGGGAGAAAAACAATAACAGAAAATGTGGAAATAGCAAAGGTGCTTAATGACTTCTTTGTTTCGGTTTTCACCAAGAAGGTTGGTGATGACTGGATGTCTAACAAAGTGAATGCCAGTGAAAATGAGGAAGGATCAGAGGCTAAAATAGGAAAAGAACAAGTTAAAAATTACTTAGACAAATTAGATGTCTTCAAGTCACCAGGGCCTGATGAAATGCATCCTAGAATACTCAAGGAGCTGACTGAGGAGATATCTGAGCCGTTAGCAATTATTTTTGAAAAGTCATGGAAGACAGGAGAGATTCCAGAAGACTGGAAAAGGGCAAATATAGTGCAAATCTATAAAAAGGGAAATAAGGACAACCTGGGGAATTACAGACCAGTCAGCTTAACTTCTGTACCCGGAAAGATAATGGAGCAAATAATTAAGCAAGAATAAATCATGTCAAAACAACCTGATAGATTTATTTGACAGGGTAACAAGCCTTGTGGATGTGGGGAAGCAGTAGATGTGGTATATCTTGACTTTAGTAAAGCTTTTGATACTGTCTCGCATGACCTCCTCATAAACCAACTAGGGAAATACAACCCAGATGGAGCTACTATAAGGTGGTTGCATACCAGGTTGAAAAACCATGCCCAGAGAGTAATTATCAGTGATTCACAGTCATGCTGGAAGGGCATAACGAGTGAGGTCCCGCAGGGATCAGTTCTGGGTCTGGTTCTGTTCAATATCTTCATTAATGATTTAGATAATGGCATAGAGAGTACACTTGTAAAGTTTGCAGATGATACCAACTGGGAGGGGTTGCAAGTGCTTTGGAGGATAGGATTATAATTCAAAATGATCTAGACAAACTGGAGAAATGGTCTGAAATAAATAGGATGAAATTCAATAAGGACAAATGCAAAGTACTCCACGTAGGAAGGAACAATCAAATGCACACATACAAAATGGGAAATGACTGCTTAGGAAGGAGTACTGCAAAAACAGTTCTGGGGGTCATAGTGGACCACAAGCTAAATGAGACAACAGTGTAACACAGTTGCAAAAAAAAGTGAACATCATTCTGGGATGTATTAGCAGGAGTGTTGTAAGCAAGACACAAGTAGTAATTCTTCCGTTCTACTCCGCACTGATTAGGCCTCAACTGGAGTATTGTGTTCAGCTCTGGGTGCCACATTTCAGGAAAAATGTGGACAAATTGGAGAAAGTCCGGAGAAGAGCAACAAAAATGAGTAAAGGTCTAGAAAACATGACCTATGAGGGAAGACTGAAAAAATTGGGTTTGTTTAGTCTGGAAGAGAGAAGACTGAGAGGGGACCTGATAACAGTTTCCAAGTACATAAAACATTGTTACAAGGAGGAGGGGAAAAATGGTTCTTAACCTCTGAGGATAAGACAAGAAGCAGTGGGCTTAAATTGCAGCAATGCAGGTTTAGGTTGGACATTAGGAAAAACTTCCCAACTGTCAGGGTGGTTAAGCACTGGAATAAATTACCTAGGGAGGTTGTGGAGGATTGGAGATTTTTAAGAGCAGATTAGACAAACACCTGTCAGGGATGGTCTAGATAATACTTAGTCCTGCCATGAGCGCAGGGGACTGGACTAGATGATCTCTCAAGGTCCCCTCCAGTCCTATGATTCTATGAACATGTACGAAATGTGATATAACAAGCAACCCCTGCACTCCCCCACACAGTTTCAGCATCTCAGACACAACCATGCAGACTAATAGTCCCTCACATTTAAAAATATAACCATCCTAAAGAGTAACACAGGGTGCTTAGAACAGAGCTAGTTAGAAATTTTTCATAAAATAGGTTTATCCAACTAAAAATGCTGATTTTGATTTTGACAAAGTTTTATTTGTCAAAATGTCTCATTACATTTTCATAACAGAACACTTTAATTTTTCATTTGAAATCAAAATTCATTGTTTTAACCAAAAATGTGCAAGTTTTAAAAAGGTTGAAATTGGAACAATACCTTTTGATTTTATCTAAACAAAATCCAAAATGATTTTTTTTTCTTTTTTAGGAATTCTGTTTCGTGGGTAATTTTTAGTTTTTGGTCTGTTTCAGAATTCAGAGGGGTAGCCGTGTTAGTCTGGATCTGTAAAAAGCAACAAAGAGTCCTGTGGCACCTTATAGAGTAACAGATGTATTGGAGCTTAAGCTTTCGTGGGTGAATACCCACTTCGTCAGATGCATGTAATGGAAATTTCCAGAGGCAGGTATAAATATGCAGGCAAGAATCAGTCTGGAGATAATGAGGTTAGTTCAGTCAGGGAATGGCAATATACAAAAACCTGTAGGAGAACACTCAACCTTCTTGGCCACACAATAGCAGATTTTAAGGTAGCCATCCTACAGAAAAAAAACTTCAGGACCAGACTTCAAAGAGAAACTGCTGAACTTCAGATCATTTGCAAATTTGACACCATCATTTTAGGATTAAACAAAGACTGTGAATGGCTAGCCAACTACAAAAGCAGTTTCTCCTCCCTTAGTGTTCACACCTCAATTGCTAGAAGAGAGCCTCACCCTCCCTGATTGAACTAACCTCGTTATCACCAGACTGATTCTTGACTGCATATTTATACTTGCCTCTGGAAATTTCCATTACATGCGTCTGACGAAGTAGGTATTCACCCACAAAAGCTTATGCTCCAATACATCTGTTAGTCTATAAGGTGCCACAGGACTCTTTGTTGCTTGTTTCAGAATTGATTTTCTTTTTCAAAATAACAAAATTTCCCATTACATGAAAAATTCGGTTTCTGCCCCGCTCTACCTGAGAGCTTATCACCTTGAGCCTCTGATCTTTGAACTGGTTCCCATTTACTAACTGGATAATTGCAGTTCAGTTAAATGGAGATAACTGACTAAACTCAGGGAGAGCTCTGTGTTTGAATGGTCAACTTCCCAAAGGCCTTATGGTGGTAGAGAAGAGATGGGGAAAGAAACTACTAATGAGCCTTTATATGTAGAAACTTTAATGGGCACAAAATAGCTGCTTACTTCTTCCCTCTCAGCCATCCAGCTTCCCTGTCTAATTGAACCTCTGATTATCCAAAGATGTCCTTGAGACTTTTGATGATTCATGTTTACTGTATGCATTCATATAACATAATGAATTATGGTGAAATAGCTATATTTAATCCTAAATCTCATTAACAAAAAACATATTTCCCTTGACAAGTTAGATGCTGACAAATTGGGCATACTGTTTTAGATTATTGGTGATTATATCTTCAGAAACCATGGAACTTGCTTTCACTTAAAATGTATGCACTGAAAATATTTTGAATACATATTTATAACAAGTATGTTTGGTCTTTGTTCGAGTTCTTGACATTGATATATCTTTCATAAAAATTATTGGTTGTACAAAAAGGACATCTGTGTTTGGAAAGTTGTCATTGTGGTACTACAGACATTAGAAAAAATGATCTGAGAAATTCAGTCAGTCATAGAGCAGATGCCAAATACCAGTGAAATATGACTGACATTGCTTTTTGCATTTTGTCTGTTATTATGAAACAAAACACACACACAGAGGTCAAATCCTCCACTCTTTACTCTTACAAAACTCCAACTGAACTATATGGGACTTATACCCAATTGTGACTGTAGGATCACGTACCTGAAAGAACGATGTGCTTTTACAACATGGTTATAATTAGTGGTGGTTGTGGAAGGCCACAGGACAGACAGGGCCAAGCTGAGAACCACATCTAATGCTAAGATGATCACTTTTCATCAGGTGCAACAGAGACCAAGAACTAAGGTGAGTTGGCAAATCTATGTGAAGATATTTCAGGAGGATCTGACCATAGTATGCCTGTCTCGAGCCAATGATTCAGTGCCCACCTTTCCTTTGATTGAGTGGATATAGTGAAGCATACTCTCACATCCCACTGTGTAGCTATTTTTGTTAATAACTACAACCATACCTATTTCAGAGAGAGAAACTGTGTATAAGCCAACTCTCTATTAACCAAAAGCTGTTAACACCCTCAACAACACAGCACACAATGCTTCTCTGAAACTCTTGGGGTTTGCATTTTTTGGAGGGGGTGGGGGTTATGAAGAGTAAGGCTGTTTACACCACTTTTCAGAAAAGTCAAGGTTGCACTGAATATAAATGTTAAGAGATAAGAATACATCCCTGCTTAACTTAAGAATTCCCCCAAGAGATATTTCTATTTACCAGATAGACAGCAATTGCTTCTTTGGAGCCACTACAGTGTTTTGGGTTGAAATTAATTCACTTTTAAATATTCATGTCTTCCTTGTTTAATTTCCTTTGTGATGTTCTATGATTTGTAATTATTTAATAGACATACATTTTATGTTTCAATTCATGATACTTACTAGTAGGGCTACCTATGCCAATAGACCTGAGGACAGGAGAAAAAAAAAATACCTTCCACCTCTACACAATGCTAGGAATTGTCAGCAGTTCCTACCCTGCCATATTCAATTACTATAATGAGATATAAAACAACAACAACGTCTCTCACATAGACTGAACCTATTTTATTTAAGGATGACAACTCACACCGAATGTGCTGTAATAACTAGGCTGCTAGTTGCAATTTAGAGACAAGTTTAAAAATACTAAATAAAGAGCATCAATATATAACTGAAACAAAACAGAATTTGATGTATTATGGCATACTTTAAATATGAAAACTACTAAAACTTTTTAATGTAATTAGTTTTAACAATAATAGCACAGTGACTGTTATAATACCTTGTAACTGAACACTATCTCCCACAGCCCATTTAGATTTTTTCTTTTTCTTTTTTTAAATTGTAGAAGCGTTATGTTGGCCAAGACACATGGGTCCTTCTCTGACCTCTACAGAAAGTGCAGTGGGATGTTTCACTTTCACATCCGCTGCCATCAGAGTTACCACAGTTATAACATTTCTTCTGAAGGACAATACCTCCAACAGTGTAATAATTCCCAGCATACTTTGCAGTGCTATCATTTGGTATGTCCTTACATCCTGACAGGGCTCTGAACTTAAACTTCTAGTCCAGATGTGAGAGTGCAACTTAGCCACGTTAACGCTTTATTAGTTTTGAAGTAGACTTTTGTTAGACTCTCTTTTTTGCTTCTTAGTATAAATAATCTAAATGTAATTGCGTGGAATGGTGTTTTGGTCTATGCATTCCATATACTCAGAGAAAAACTAGGCTAACTATTTGGCATGGGTGATTGTCCAATGTTTCCTCTGCTATTGTCCCATCTTACTTGCTCTAACTTACTCTTGTAAGTGCTGGTCACATAACATTGCCTGATGCAGTCGAGTTTCCAGCACTGTTTGTATGTTTGTTTATTGTCATTGTTTTCATGAAAAGCCCAGAGTTCCCTTATATCTTGTGATCTACCCACCTTGTTCTTTCCTTATATTCCTAATCGCAAACCTGATGATCTATTCACCAGCACCAAGTAACCAAAAGGAATTAATTTCATGTGTATAGTTTACACAAAAACAGTCGCATGTGAGTGCTACACACCACACACTGCTCAACCTAAAGACAATTAAAAAAATGGAATGGGAACTGTAGTTAAAAAAAAAAAAAACACCACACTTGGTAAGTAAAGATAGTTGTCCTAAATGAGGGGAGGGGTTGTTTTGTTTGAATATATTTTGGAAGATTGCATTTTTGCTAATTTGGAATTTTAAAAAATATTAATTTATGGCATGCTGGCTTCAGGGAGTGTCTTTGACTAGGTACAAGTTCTAATCGAAGTTTAATCATGATACCAACCAATGAGAAATTGGAGTGCAGATGCACAGAAATTAGAATCTGTCAATCACAGATAGAGTTTAACTTAGGTTTGGTGTTTTATTACTGTACATAAATAAATATAGGGAAGTCATCGTGGCTGCAGCTAATCTGGAGCAGAAAACCCAAGTTGAACACTACATGCAGCTTTGAGTTCATATATCCCCATGGGATAGACACAGTAATACATTGTTAAAAATGAAAAAAATGAATATACTCCAGATTGTTACTAATTAAAAAGCAAATTTTACATGCAGATATTTACTCTTCTAGAAAGCTTTCCTCTCATTCAACTCCTACATACTGAGATCTCCAAGAACACAAATTATGCTCCTGTTACATAATATACAAACCACAGTTTTAAACAAATCCATGCATACGCTAAAATGTCCACTAATTGACATATGTAGTATCCCACCTTTGAATCACACTGCAAGGAGAAATCAGTCTGAAGGCAAAGGCAACAGCCACTCTGGCTGCAGACGTAAACCTTGTCTTCACTACAAAATGTTTAAACACAGTTGTGATTGATCATGTTAACTGAACGCAGTTTAACCATCAGTGTAAACTTGGATCAATCATCTTCAGCACTAGATCAGCCAACTGTGATTAAACTCCGATCTCAGCAGAACTTAATCATGGCTAGCCATATGATTTGTGCTGGGTCTACACTGACTGCTAAACTGCGTTCAGTTAGGCCGACCATTCACAACAGTACTCAAACCCAGTAACATTTTGTAGACTAGACAAGGGCACAGAAGTTGCTGGCAGCAAAGGGTGATAGAGGGAGTAGTATACAAGGGAGCTTAGGGCAGAAGCTGAACTGTTGTGTTTCAGAGAAGAAAAAGTAGGTGAAGCAAAAGCTTCTGCAGGGCATGGATCCAGGAGTCAGGTGCAGAAATTATATCAAATAATAAGACTATTTTGAATTAGGAAGCTGTCATTCCAATAAGGATTCCAGTGACTATATAAACTACTCAAGCTTTTGTCTCATGGTTTGTGGAGTGACTAGAACTCCTTGATGGAATTATAGCCTCATCATGCATAGTTACCTGTTTATAAGTTTTATTTTAACCCCTTATTGAAATGGAGCATTTCTGTTAAAACTTATGACAATAACATGCGCATGCACCTATTAGCATCTCAACCTTTACCAATTTTTACATTATTTGAGGCTGACCCAGAAGTCACAGGCTAGCAATAAATACAATCTCCAACCAGGCAGATGAATAATTTTATCCTTCCTACAAAGAATTAATGAGGTAGTAGCCAAGCATCTGACAGATGTTTAGGTTTTACTAGTGAACTTATTTAACCTTTCATTTTCTAACCGCACAATTCCTTCTCCACAAACAGAACAGCCACATATTATTAATTTCCTTACCCTAGGTCTTTTCCTCACTATCCGTTAAAGACCAACAATGAACAGATACAGAATGGATGAGAATAGGGGTATACACCAGGGTTAGCTAAGGTCTGTGAATTAGTGGCTCTAATTGTTGCAAAAGACACTGCTACATGTGGCTGGAGGTAATAACTAAGAGAACCAGCCAGGAGGCCATGAGTTAGTGCTAGAAGGAACCAGCAGGAATGAATGAATGGAGGCAATGAATGCCAAGGGAGGCATACAGAGTAGAGGAGCTCAGCCTACACCAATGTGTGGGTGACACATTGGAAACAGGATTTTGAGCACTAGATATCAGCACTGTACTGACATTCAGTGAGATGTTCTACATGCTAAATCCTGTTCTCTGCTGATTACCACTGCTGATGGCTGTTTGTCTGTCCATAACTGGTTCTCCATGGCCCATAGATTCATTATAACCAGCTTTTAGAGAGCCACATTGCATTCATCAGGCATCTTTTCCTCTACTCCCCTGCATGTGCTGTCTCCACAGGTACCTGTGGCTAGACATGGAACCTTCCAGGAGACTAGCTATTTCCGTGGAGACACTGATGAGCATGAAGAGTTTGGCAGCTGAAAGTAGCCTGAGGCTTCTTTAATATGTACACCCATTGGGACCCCTCTGAGCATGCATGCCCAGAGGATAATTCTGTGTGGACTAGGTTTCCTAAGACATGCTCGATCTTTTTTGTAACTGGCTAACTCACACGTCTGCTTTCTGGGCACAAATTCATAGCACAATATCAGCAAATGAACAAGCTGCCTGCAGAGAAGATTGGGAAATGTATGCCGGACCTTTAAAAAAAAAATCTGATAGAAAATGATACTTTCACATTTATATGCTGCTATGTGTCCCAGGGCCACCAGTGCTCACTGCACCTTAAGCATATAGGACAAATGAAACAAAATAAAGACTGAAAATTACATACAATATAATAATTGCTGTTTGTGTGGCAGATTTCAGGTCTGTTATCAGAATGGTTATTCTCTGTTCTAACAATGCATTTATTTATTTACAAAGTTCCAACATTATCGATATAATATTCTCAGAGATCAAATTCCAGTCACTCTTCTGAAGTTACCAGTTAACAGAAATATACACTTTTGATACAGTATATTAAATATCTCATGCCTGTATTTCAGAAGTATATTTAAATTAAATTTCTATAATAAATTAGAGAAGTGGCATTTTTACACTGAATTAACAAATACATTTGGTAAGTGAGCATGTACTTTGTTTACATTTGAGAACTATAATGAATGAATTACTAAAACATGGAAATAATATTTTAAAGGGAAACACATGCTTGAGTCTTACTTTTTTCTGCTGTGGAAGATTATCCCAGACTGACATTGAAGAACACACACAATATGTCATTACATTTAATTTAGAACTTTTTATCCATTGTAAGCGACATAGGTTACAAAGTCAGACTGGGCTATACTTAAATGGGAGAAATTCAACCCTCAAATGTGTGTGTTTGCACACAATTCCAAATATTTGAGATCAGATTTGAGCCATGTTCATCTATGCAGAATGTACAGTGAAAATCCGTGTGAACTCTTTTCTATTTGTATGAAAAGGGAGATGATTAATCGCAGGTACCCAGTCTAAGACCGCTCTGCATGCTCTGTCATTTGCATGCACGAACTGTTTGAAATTATTTTCCAAAACTTCTGTTTTACATCCACAAATGTTTCCAGGGGAAGAGTTCCTGGGCCACCTTTTTAGCTGATTTTAATTCCTGCAGTGTGAGTAGTACTGCAGACAAATGGTTCCACTCTATCCTCAGTTCAAATACCACTTCTAATTTCCCTGATAAATACCTGTAATTTTAGAGTTAATTGAAAGTCTCTGTATTGTTAAAACTGCCTCTGTGCTGTTCAGATGAGTAAAACTGAATTTAAAACTATTTTTTCTGGAAACTGCTTCCAGTTCTGGTTTAAGATCGTTAGAATTTATCCAGCCTCAGTTACTGCTTGTGGGTATTAAACTGCCCAGGTAAATAGGAAGAACAGCTTTGAATATAGCTCTTGCTGAAGTTCTGCGAGGTAGTTGTACATAGAGAGTAATATTTTTTTTTCTCAATAAGCAAAAAAACAACTAGACAGTTATAAGAGGCAACATGAGAACTTTGGCAGGACATAACTAGGCCAAAAACCCATTTTGGATTAATTTAACAAATTGACGGGGTTCTTTGTAACACTATTTATCCACATTAACTCTCAATTCTTCTTGCACAATTATACTGACCAAGGGAGTGGACTGGAAGCCAGATTCCCTTCTATGGGGTTTTGGATTCTAAAACCATTAATTAGTAATTTTTAGACATTTTTAAGATCTGCTTTAAGATGTTTTTAGAGTAACCTAAAAATGTCTGGAAAGATAGATTCATTATCAAATTTGATTTATACAGGATAGTAAATTCCCTCAATTTTGGCTCAAATATTATCTCAAATAAATCTTTGGAATTGTTTGCAAACACACACATTTGAGGGTTGAATTTCTCCCATTTTTAGTATAGCACAGTCTGACTTTTTATCCACATCATCCCATCACTGTTAAAAAAGCTTAGAAATTTGGTGAAGGTACTCTAACAAATATGTAGAAGCTGACAGGAGGTGGCCTTGGTCAAGGATGCATTCCTGATAGTGTTTTTTCCAGCTTTTAGGATCAGCAAGCTAGTGCTTGAGTAAGCAAGAGATACTTTGGGAAGCACTTTGGAGTGGAGGAGTTTACAATGGGAAGAGCAATCGGTCATCCCTAATCCTGAGGATCTTGAAAACCAAATTGAGGAGCGGAGAGGAGGTGAGTTCTTAATGCTACGGGAGGGTGGTGGGACAAGGCAAGGATTGGCCCAATAAGGGCAGTGAGGACATAGACAGTAAAAAGAATCATTGGAGAGGGGCCCCCTCTTTTTTCATGGTGATGGAAATCCCTTCATAACTTACCAATTTGTTAACAGTTTTCAAAAATGGGCTTACAAAGTTACAAAATACAGGCATAAAGAGTCAGTTTTCAGAGTGGAGGGGTAAATAGTGGAGTCCCCCCCACCCCCCCAGGATCTGCACTGAGACCAGTGCTGTTCAACATATTCATAAATGAAATGGAAAAAAGGGTAAACCATGAGGTGGCAAAGTTTGCAGATGTTACAAAAATTACTAAAAAAAGTTAAGCCCAAAGCAGACTGCAAAGAGTTACAAAGGATCTTACTAAACTGGGTGACTGGCCAAAAAAAAAGAAAAAGAAAAAGCAGATGAAATTTAATGTTAATAAATGCAAAGTACACTGGAAAACCATCAAGTATACATACAAAATGATGAGGGTCTCAATTAGCTGTTCCACTCAGAGATCTTGCAGTCATTGTGGATAGTTCTCTGAAAATATCTGTTCATTGTGCAGTGGCAGTCAAAAAAGCTAACAATGTTAGGAACCAATAGGAAAGAGATCATAGAATCATAGAACTGGAAGGGACCTTGAGAAGTCATCTAGTCCAGTCCCCTGAACTCATGGAAGGGCTAAGTATTATCTAGACCATTCCTGACAGGTATTTGTCTAACCTGCTCTTAAAAATCTCCAGTGATGCAGATTCCACAACCTCCCTAGGCGATTTACTCCAGTGCTTAACCACCCTGACAATTAGGAAGTTTTTCCTAATGTCCAACTTAAAACTCCTTTGCTGCAATTTAAGCCCATTGCTTTTTGTCCTAGTCTGAGAGGTTAAGAAGAACAATTATTCTCCCTCTTCCATGTAACCTTTTATGTACTTGAAAACCGTGATCATGTTCCCTCTCAGTCTTCTCTTTTCCATACTAAACAGTCCATAGATAACATAGAAAATATCAGAATGCCATTATATAAATCCATGGTATGCACACTCCTTGAATACTTTGTGTAGTTCTGGTCACCCCATCTCAAAAACGATATATTAGAATTGAAAAAGGTACAGAGGAGGGCAACAAAAATGATCAGGGGTATATAACAGCTTCATATGATGAGAGATTAAAAAGTGGAACTGTTCAGCGTGGAAGAGAGATAATTCAGGAGGGGTATGATAGAGTCAATAAAATAACGAATGGAGAAAGTGAATAAGGAAGTGTTATTTACCGTTTCACATAACACACGAACTAGGGGTTACCCAATTAAATTAATAGGCAGCAGGTTGAAAGCAAACAATAGGAAGTACTTCTTCACACAAGGCACAGTTAAGCTGTGGAACTGGTTGCTTGTGGATGTTGTGAAGGCCAAAAGTATAACTGAGTTCAAAAAAGAATTAGATAAGTTCATGGATGAAAGATCCATCAATAGCTATTGCTCAGGATCGTCAGGGATGGAACCCCATGCTCTGGGTATTCTTAAACCTGTGGCTGCTAGAAGCTGGGACTGGATGACAAGGGATGTACCATTTGATAAATTGTCCTGTTCTGTTCATTTCCTCTGAAACATTTGGCAACAGCCACTGTTGGAAAATAGGATACTGGGCTAGATGGCTCATTGGCCATATTGAGTCAAAACATTCTTATGTTTCTATGTTCTAAAGTTTGGACTACTATTTGGTTCCCACTCTTTCCAGATGGGGGCTGCAACACTATGGCCAAGCTAGAGCTTGACACCATTCAGGCAATTGGGCAATGGCATTCAAATATACAGACAGGACATATGTGAGACCTTCCTATTAGAGAATCGGAGCTGATTTTCTACTTTCAAAACCATGCAGAGAGACTAGTGGTGTGGACTTATGGGCACAGTATTGTAGACTGGGTGCACAAGCAGGGTTGTTGGGCAGTTCACATCTAGACCCAGGGAGTGAGGCAATTCTGAGCTGCCATGAAAAGAGGGGCATGCTATGGAACCAGCTGATGCCCCTGGTATACTCTTGGCCTAGGAGAGGACACCAGATGCAAATACAGTTCACCAGATGCCTGAATCACTGCAGTGTCTAGCTCTAGTTGGGCACAGTCTTGCAGCCCCTGTCTGGAAAGAGTGGGAACCAAATAGTATCCCAAACTTTAGAACATAAAAACATAAGAATGTTTGGACTAAAAAAGGGGAGAGGGTGGAAGCTAGGGATGGTATGGGGAAGAATCAGTGAATATCTGGGAGCTTTGCAAAGGTCTGGGGGAGGCAGCCAAGCATTTTGCTGGCACCTCCTTGCAGCAGATGTCCAGTGCAGTCACACAGTATGGAAGGGATACAGTTATCATACAAAATGTATTGGAAAAGGATTTGAAGGAAAGCAACAATTAAAAGGAGCTGAGTTAGGGGGATTACAGCTCCTGCATCTCTTACAACAAGGAGCCAACCCCCATCCTTTTCCTAGGTCCTTTAAGGGAGCTTGGGAATGGAGGTTGGGGCTCCTACATCCGCACAGGGCTCTACTTAAAGCTATCTTATGGCTTCATTCCCTTTCATATTCCTTTTTGTCTTACTCTCCACGTCTCTATTTCCTCCTCTGTTTCTACTGTTTAGCTTTCTCTCATGCATTTATATGTATTCCCTCTCTTTCACTGAAATAATTTATTTTCTCATATAATGGAGCATCATCCTTGTGCCCTACACATTTAAGGGCCTGGTTTTCTCACCATTCCAGCCCTTGGAGTTGCTCTGGTGCCACAAAGGGGCAGGAATCAGGCCAAATGAGAATTCTCCATGCACAAGGGAGCTCTCTCCACTGGCCCTGTGCTGGGGCATAGAGCATGTGCTGGGGGCATAGGTGGAACGTTGATGTACTCCAGCTATTCTCATTTGATGCACAGTTACTTTAAGATCCTTGTCAACTGACTTAGGTTGGAGCCCAAAGGCTGAGGACCAGTTGGGCAGAAAAAACAACTCACTTCTGTGTTGAACTACTTCAGTCACAGTAGAGAATCTGGCCTTTTGTGTTCGTCAATGAAAATTACTGCTCAATGCGGACAGTGTACTCCGTGCTGCACATGACCCAGATAAGGATACAGTCCCTTCCTCAGGGAGTTCACAATCCAAGAAATACATTTTCTCTTCACAGTTTATCCCCCACATCCCCACTTTCATCTCCCAGCTTCCCTCCGCACCACCCATAGGCACAGGTACTAGTAGTGCGGGGGGGCTGTAGCTGGCCCCGGGGTCCCAGCAGCCGGCCCCGCACCCCCGGGGTCTTGGCCCCATGCCTGGGACTCCTATCCTCAGCTCTGGGGGCGGGGAGGAATGGACAAGGGTAATGGGGCTGGCTTTCAGCACCCCCACTATTAAAAATATTCCACCATCACTGCCACTACCATCAGTTAGCTAGTGTCTGAGTTTTCATTCAGTCCACCCCTCCATTTCTTAAATGCTCCCTTTACGCCTGAGATTCATCCAATCTGCTGCTCAAAAAGGTCAGCTTTTATGTCAGAAACAGCCGATACAAGCCCACAGGAGGCAGAAAAACTGAACATCAGAGCATGGGAAAGCAGCAATCTGCTTTCTTTGCTCCTTGCAAGGCCTGAGGGGTACTATAGCATTAATAAGCAGGGAGCTGGAGGAGAATATTCTAACATGTACTGTACCTTTCCAAACTTGTGACCAGTTCCTATCCTGCTCCTACCCCACAGTTAAAGTTATCAGTGAGGAAACGCTCGTAGAAGCAGAGGTACATAGTCACTATTTTAAATGCCAATTTAACATGGTAAAAGATTTGAGTTTGTTTGTAGTTTGTAAAATCAGGGTACATTTTCAAGCCACACCAAAAGTATATTTTACATTATGTAAATTTATAAATCTGTACTCGATAAATCTTTGTAAAAGATGACAGCATCCAATATAAATAATTTTTGTCACCTTAATGACATCATTGTTTAAAATGTCAGATGCATATTTCATCTAGCTGAGATGGTAGACGGCATGTCAAACTAATTTAACTATTTTCACAGGGTTACTGAGGAACAGAAGACTGGATGCTCATAAATCCAATTATGTGACTTTCTGAAATACCGCAACATTTGTTAAAGACCTATAATATTGATTTTTAAAGATCAAATTGTCCGTAATTTAAATAGCTCTATACATTAATTTTATAGGATATTTTATTTTATATTTTTGCCATTTTGAATGCTAATGCTGGAATTTTATATGCAACACATGCTATATATATTTGTTTTGGTGCACGATATACAATAAATTGTTAGTTTAATGGTGTCCAATGTTATTTTAAATCTTTAAAACCATTGTAATGTGAAACGGAATTGGTATATAATCAGTTTGTTCAACTATATACATAATGAATAATAGTTCAAAACAATACAACTTTTAAATAGTGACTGAAAAACAGGACTGCTAGGGATACTCTGTATTTGTCTGTTTAATAAACAGTATGTATTCAAAGTTACAGCTGCTTTTTGAGCCTCATTTAAAAACAATGCCCTAAAGAATATCCCACAAAGCCCTGTGTCTGCAAGAATATATTGCTATAATATACCCTAAAAGAGAAATAGTCCAGTAAAGGTAAATGAACTAATACTGTACTTATTTTGTATAAGTAATACTTAGCACATGGCTTACAAGCACCAGATTCCACACCAAACGTGTTGTTTAATTCCAAAATTTACAGCAAAGAATTTCCTTTTGGGAAAATACTACCAATAGTTTAATTGCTCCCATTTTTCCTAGAAATGGCAAAGTTTTCAACAAAACCAACATTTCTGCCAAAGAAATGTACTGAAATTATATAATATAATATAATATAATATAATATAATATAATATAATATAATATAATATAATATATACACACACACACAGTCAAATTCTTATTTACACTGAAATCCAAATTGTGAATCCTAGCCTTTTGCCCCTGCTTACAGCTGTCTAATACATAAATATGGATTGAATCCTTCCCCCACCGCCTAACAAGAGAAGTCAAAAAACTTTCCCCTACTCATTGTTTCAATAGCAAGTGAATAATTTATTGCCCTTTGATTGCTTGGATTGCCACTGAATTTCAAGCTGACTAGATAAAGTACCTATTTTCTATCATGTATTGTATATCCTGTCTTCTTGCATCATCGGTACATCTTCAAAAAAAAAAAATTCAAAGATACCATATGCTATGTCCATTTTCCCATTTTAGAGGAGTACATCTATTTTGCTGAATAATTTAAAGTTAAAAGAAACTTACAGTATGTTTTTTCCCTTTTAGGATGGTAAATCCACATCTGATTTTACCTATTCATAACATGTACTATAGAGCAATGTCCATTACCAAACAATTTTAGACCAAAGAAATTAAGTAGAATTGTGAACTTTCCTTTTAATATGTCCAGACTTTGAAACAAATTAATCATGCCCTATTTCAGGAAAATTCACCTCTAACACAACCCCTCCCCCCCAAAATTAGATTAATAAAATAATTAAAGGAGTAACCTCTACTTTTTATGAAGCACTTAAGGTACTATAGTGATGAATGCTATTGAAATGCCTATGTTCATAAACAAAATTTTCCTGGTTACCTAAGAGACATAAGTACCTTATAGGATGATAACAGTACAAACATAAGTACAGCCAACCCATTAAATCATTATGATATAGAGAATTTTTCTACCCACTTCGTTTGAATTTGCTACGTGCTATTTGTAATGGTTAGCAAAGGACTGAGTAGGTGAAACAGAACTTATGTGCAAAGTGTCTTCTGCCTCTGTTCATAAAAGAAAACACTTTTCAGATAGAAGTAAACTGGGGTTTACTTTAGAATAAGCATTGGGGAGTGTACTTTGACCTTTTAAAATATTTTTTTCAGAGAGTTATAAACAATGGGACCAACAGCCAGAACAGTATCCAGCTAAAGAAAGAAGTCAGGGCGTAATGTCTCATTCACTAAATATTAGATCTTACACTGGAGTTCATAAAGGAAGTTTCTGCAGCTGATCTTTCACAGAAACATTCTGAAGCAGTTAACTCATTTGATGGAAAGATGACCTTCAGCATCTGTCTTTTTTATTCAAAAACATAGAAATATTGCCTCTTCTAGAATAGATTAAGGGGAAAATGGTATTTCAAGCTAGGATTTTTCCTTTTTGGGAGCAGTATTTTGCTAAACTATCTCATAAAATTCATTGGCTTCACAACTGATTCAATATTTAAGTAACTGTGCATTAAAAGAAGTGCATTGTAATTATTTGTGAATATAAAAAGTGGAGGAATCTGACCTTTGCTTCTTTTTCCAAATAAGTCTCTCTGGCTCTGTGTAATAGATGGCCTAATGTGAACCTGGTTTATCCGGGAGCAGGTCACTGATTCTCCTCTAAAGTTGATCTTAGATCTCATCATTTCTCATGGGGACTACACAGCACGTACAGATGACTTTATAAGCTCTGAAATTAATTCATCTCACCAAGATCAGCAATTGTCCAACCATGCCAGAAAAACACAGGAGGCAATGGATGTGGTTTAATGAGGCTGCAACTTTATTCACTGAAAATAACTGGGAATACCTGGCAATATATTGTATGGTGCAGCTCATCACTATTTTCTTAATTGTTTCTACCTATTTGGAAGGGCTGCCACCAGCCCTCCACTTTTTTAACCTGGTCCCAGCCAGCCAGTTGCTGGGACCCCACTGCTCTCTCCCCACGTGAACGTTAAGGAACCTTAAAAAGGGAGTAGAGGCCGACTCCTCGCTATACCAAATGTTAGGAGCCCTGAACCCACTTTTCCCAACTTCGTTAAAGGATGCTTTCCTCTAAATCCCCATTCAGTCCATGTTATCTTATAACCATATTCCTTCCATTACAAGTCCCTGCATTGGACATCTGCCACATTTTTAGTTACTAAGTTGTAGCATTTTAACCTAACCTCCCTGCCCACCACACCAGGTCCCTAACCCATTGTGGGGGAAGGTGAAAAAACCCCACCCCGCCTAGGTCACTTTGGCACTGAGGGAAAAATTCCTCCCCAGCCCCCAAGCACGAAGGCAACTAGCGTAATGCCCACAATGGATCATGAAGAGACCCAGTACTAGTCTGATTCCATAGGTGGGAGGGTGGGTGTTGCCGACCCAATTGCACAGTGAGAGGCCTTCTTTGGAATTGCCTGAGGTATAAATACCCCTTTCCCCTCCTTCAGTCATGTGGAAAGGCAGTACCTCCCGACCTGGTCCAGCCACTTCTTGTTCCTCCCTGTTCTATTCGGGTAAATTTTTCCCCTTCTTCTGCTCCCTCTGTTGCAGAGGGGACCCCATATGGGGCAACACTTCTTTTCTTCTGGCCTGCCAGACAAAGGACCTAGTGCATACAGTTGTGGTGATGACATTGTTTCCAGAGAGCTCAATAGTAAATCTACTATTTTGGCAGTTTCAGAAAAGAAGTTTGTAACATAAGCCGTCCTGAGAGGTCTTGCTCATGTAAACATTTTAGATGCTGGATTCTAATTGGAGCCAGATAAAAAGCAAAATGAGCTAAACCTACCTTTAATCAATGCACCATGAGTGAGAGAGAAACTATTTTCAACACCTTTCAATAGCCAGAACCATATCAAAACCAGGAATCAAGTTAGAACCACCTGGGACCACATCATCATCCAAAAAACATACGCTGAAGGAAAACACCACCACGACCACCACACTAGAGACTCCTTTACCCAGCAAGGACCACACATGAGGCTTGGTTTCATTCCAGCTGGTTAAAGTTTGTTCTAGATTGGTTACTGCCAGTTGTGTACGGTTTAGATATGTTTAAATCATCTGTAAAATGCTAGAAACCTGTTTCTGACAACAAGAACAAGGCCAAGTCTAGGGTGCAACTTCACGTTCAAATTAACTAGTAGGGAATACATGGCTGTGGTGCTGTCTGCCCCTTTTCCCATAGTAGAGTATAACCAATGTGACACTGCTCCCTAGCAGTCCAGGGAGCAAAGGAATGTAACTGGGGAGTGCAATTTAGATTTCTAAATAATAATGTCACAGTGCGATATCGCTAATCCACCAGAAATGTCATGGATAGCACTTTAAAAATACATAATTCTCTTTAATTCAGAGAAGTCCTAGTTATCCCCGACATAAAACTAAACTCAGATAGAATGCATCAAACCAACTTTATACTCAGTTTCCCACATCTCATATAGGCGGTTTTAGAAAGGGGTAGTCTCTGAGGATAGTCTTTTCCAGCTGTACAATACATTTTATGCACATATTCCACCCTCATCCCCTCCCGTCTGCTGATAAGTGATGAGAAAGGGCAGCTCAGAAACAGTGTCCTGCCATATATGGCTCCCTCTCAGTACACACTAACCCCATTCTCCAAACTCTCACCACAGCGTTACAGCTCATTAAATTCAACTGAAGGATGAGAACTGAGCAGTGGTACTAAATCTGCACAGTTTGTGTTTACCAGCAAGAACACTGCATGTAGTGTTGCTTACAACATAGTCCTGTAATATGGAAGCACTCTTGTTGGCAGCTTTGACAATTTATCTATTCATACCGAAGTGAAACAGTGGCTGCTTTAAAACTGTTGCTCCTTGTACTAATGGGAAAAAAGAGGAATATTAAAAACTATCACAGGGAAATCTCTATTGCCATCAAAAGGTCGTTGATCCAAAAGACAAACAACCTAGTGTTAATGATTTAACTAAACATTTTTCACACAGATTACATGCTCATTCATCAATGTATAATATTTTTCACATCATGAAAATAATGGCTATTTCCTTCCAAATGCCAATTACAATGAGTTGTACACAAATCAAATACAGATTAGAAATCATCAGGTTTTTAATCTAAGGAAATGCATTATAACACACACAAAAATAGAAAGGAAAAATGTTGCCATTGTTTGAAATCTAGACACAATTCTCTGGTCAATGAATCTAAACGGGAAAAACAGCATGGTAATGGTGAATATTTTCTTCATTGACCTATTTGCAAATGGGAAAGCAATCTCCAGGAGATGATCAAGTGATTCCTACCCTTGTGAGACCCACTAACATGCCCTTTTTATAATGGTAAGTCCATTTTTCCAAGAAAAACTGAGGAACAGATATTATGATGTCAGCATATCAGGTAGCACAGGTAGCACCTTAGTCAGATTCAGAGCCCCATTGGGTAAGCACTGTGTGAAATAAAGTAAAACAACACCATGCATACTATATAAGGGGGAGAGGGAGAGAGGAAGAGTCTTACCACTTGCCAAATGTTACATATGAAATTTGTGGCAGAAGTAGAAAAAAACTGAGAAATTCCAAAAGCAAAAACAAAATAAAATGAATAAAAGAATTAAGGTTGTTTAGCTGACAGCCTATTACCTAAAACATCATTTGTAAAACCCAAGCTTTTAAAAGCAACTAAAATAATGTTAATGATATCTTAATTCTTCAATTGTTCACATAGCACACACAGATTTTTCCCACCACATATAAAGAGATGCATACACAAACACAACACAATAAGCTTAACTCTGACCCTTAAATCAGTAATCTCAGAATAAACCAGCCACAAAACCCTCCCGGGAAAGCAACAAAGATTATATGTGTACACCTTAATGACCCAGACTGATTAACCTGAAATGCAAGTCCTCAAGTATTTTTACCATTAAATTAACAGTGCTATGTCCTTTTCCTACTAAGCTACATATTTAGCATTGTTCTCAAGGAACTTAAAATATAAGTACTTTACCAAAAGATATATTGTCAATTGATAAATGTTACACAAATATTTACCATATTACATAATATATATTTAAATAATATTTAGATTCCACAGACAAAATAATACATTTTATAACCTCAACAAAATTCATCATAAATCAGTAAGCGGTAAAGTTGTATTGTTATTGTGGTCACATTTCTTCATAATTGATTAAAATAATATATTTATTATGCAGGCATTGTAAGATTTATGATTTCTTTAACTATTCATTGTCCTGCTTTTAATTGCTTATATTTTTAAATTGCTGTTATTTAACTACCTTAACTGATTTAAAAAGTTTTTTTGTTTGTTTTTTAATTAAAAGGCACCAGTCCTGCAAAATTTCTCTATGTGGGGATAAGGCCAAATTCAGATCATACTATCTATACATAAAATAATAATGTTCAGATAATATCTGTACTTGTGTAATGTAAATGTATTAGAAACACAACTGAGAAGCATATTTGGAACAACAATTTCCCTATTACAAATTTAAAGCATTAGTAGTTGTAAGTGTTTTGGTATGCAGCAAGATTACCTATTTAGACTATGAAATACATTAATGGGTTCTGGAATGGGTGGGGTTCAATTTTTTAACAGTTTCAGCACTGGATCTAAATTGTTTCTATGTGGGCAACCTGCCTGAAATTGTCCAATTCGAGAGGTAATTTGTTCCACATCCCATATTTACCTGGCTGTACCGAAAAAAGGGCAGGAGACATGTGACATGGGTTTAATCAGGCCCCAACTTTATTACTAGATGTCTGGGACTACTCGGCAGATAAAAGTGTACAGTGCAGGTAAACCCATGTTTATTCAATAATTACCTGCGGAATTTCTGCCAGTTCCCCCTCTTTTTCCATCCAGGTCCCTCCAGCAAATCCATTGCCGGGACCTTACCATCTACCTCCCTTGTAGGAGGGTTAAGGTGGGCTATAAGAATGGCGGGGAGGAGTGTTCTCTCTGCCATACCAATCATAGGAGTCCCCACCCCCCGTTTGTTCCTTTAATGAACACCTCTTTTAAAGTCTTTTTCCAAGCCATTTATCTGGTCACTGTATACCTTTCCTATGGAATACCTGCACCGGACATCTGTCCTATACTTAAAAAATGAGTCACAACATACGGCCTATCTCCCTTCGTGCCACCCATGAACAGAGCCCTTCCTGAACCCGTTGTGGGGAAAGCAAAAAAACCCCAACTGAACCCAAGCCAATATGGTGGTAAGGGAAAAATTCCTTCCCAGCCCCCCTAAAAAAGGGACAGCTAGCATAATGCCCACAGCAGGTCTTGACCAAACTTGGTATTTTACCACCTTAAGGGGAGGGATTGTGGGTCCTGCCTCAGCCTGCTCTGGGTAAAAGTGAGGTTTCAGGCACAGAGCTGTCCCCTTTAAAGCCTTCATTCCCAGGAGATGGGTCAGTGACCACGTGACCCTTTTGCAGCAGTTTTCTTCTTCCCCCCCTCCCTCAGCCATAAAGCACAGTTCCCTTCATTCGGACATCCAGCCAAATATTCCCTCCCGCTCCAACCCCCACTTAAGTGTGTGGTGCGGTCATTCTTGTATTTTATTTAGATACAACTTCACTGTAGGAGTTTCTTTCATGAGCTGTACCAGTGTGATGAATTTAGTGACCACTGTTAACATTTATAATAAATTGTCATTCTTTGGTGCTCTGAAGGTTGGGGTGGGAGGGGCACACCGGAGCATACCTCTTGCTCTTATAATGTTAGCAATGTTTAATGCATATAAACTGTCACAAACATACTCAGCTACATGATGTTACACAGAGAAGTCTGGCTATTACGTTCAAGTTAAAATTCAAGGACAACGCTTAGAGTCTGATATACAGGAGAGTAATATCAGTGATTATGTCAAGTTTTTGAACAAGTGATATTTCTTCACTTTGTATATTTTTAGTTCAATAATTTGTTGCCAGAAAAAATAACTTATGAAAATAGTTCATTTATATTGTGCAAGTGCCTAGAGGTCCAAATCAAAACTGGAGCCCTACTGGGTTAGGCATCTAGACCCCCAAACCTGCAAAACTACAAGGATTCACTTGCATAATCATTTATAGCACTGGAGCTATAGACCTAGATATAGTCTATCCCCCAAAGAGCTTGGGGTGAAATCCTCATCCTCTAGAAGTAAATGAGAGCTTTTTCAGTCAAAATGTCACCCTTGAAATCTAAAATATGTTTGTGTTACAGATGTTGCAATTAACAGTTTTAAAGAATTCAATATAAAATAGTACTTGAAACTAAACTTCACCTAAGATCTGTTTAAAAAAAATATCCAAACTACTCTAGTTTGGAAATGGGTAGGAAGACAATTAATTTTAACTAGCAAATGTTCTGGCCTCTGAGCATTACGCACAAACACAGACTATACGTTCCTGATTCTACTCAAAATTTACCTTCCCAACAAGTTTGCACATCCTTACCTAGGAAATGTATTTATGAGACATATATTTGAGAAGCCATACAAGATTTATAGGCTACAACAGTGTGAGCGCTTGCCAGTAAAGACTATTACTTTCAGAGGAATGTGGAATATAATGAGCATGTTCATTGTTATAATCCTTTTTTTTAATTCTGACTTAATCAAATGTCGTTTAGATGACTCCCACTGGACAAAATGTTCTTCAATAATTAGTGCACTGTAGTGATTTTTTGAAAGTATTAGAATTTCACACTTTTTCAGTAGCAAAAGGTCTGTCTCATCTTGAGAGAAAAAATAACCTGGCACATCTTGATGTTCCTGCCATTCATAAATATTCACCGTGCAACCCAGAAAACAGATAGCTACTGTACTAAGATTCTTGGTCCATCTGGTCTATTTTTGCCTCAACTTTAAATTCTGTTTCCAAAAATACAAAGCATTTTTTCTAGTGGATTCGGATTTCAATGGTCCCTTTCTTCTTTTATACATAAAATCACCCAGCAGAAGGACATTTCTCTGCAAACAATCTGCTATCCTGGCCCACCCTCTCACCCATGTCCTTTGGAGCGGTTCCCAAATTGTCCCCAAAGCACCAGCATTTCAATAACTGGAATGACAATTTATTTTTAATTGTTTGAGATCTTGCAGTCTTCTATCTGAAAACAAAACATGCACATACACCACATGCTATGATTCAAGTCCTTCTGAAAATAACTGATATATTGTAACAATGCCATTTTACGTAAAACAGTGTAGCTCTCATGGGGCACTCAGCAATATACCTAATCATAGGAAGGTTCATTTCCTAACCATCTAATAGATTATTTTAGGGATTTAATGACAGTTACATAAATGTAATCTTAAAAAAAGATAGTTTTAGCTAGTAAATGCATTAACAACAGTTTAAACCTAGTTTAAATAGTGTTTAACTCGTGTAAGTAAATTACAGAATTAAGCTAAATAGCATAAAGTAAGGATTCAACTGGTTTAAGTTTGTATATTAAAATAGGTGTCAAAGATGGAGCACCTAATATATGGGACAACCCTTCACCTCCCTGTCCTACAAACATATTTCGTTATCAGTTTTCTAATCCATTCCCATTTATGTCAAATGGCTCAAATGTAACAATGTAAACTTGGTGACAACTGATTTTGCAATTTAGATCAAGTCCTCTTCCCTCCCAGCCCCCATATTTAAAAGTTGGCATGTGTTTCACAGACAATATAGATATCACATGCATTAAATTAAGCCTTGGGCTTTCAGAAAACTTTGCAAAAGGTTATGTTTGTAATCTTCAGTGTTTATTTTACTATGAAACGAATACATTCAGCAATAAGTCAGATTTATTGTGAAAATAAACACATTAGGGCCTTATAAATAGCTGTTAGAAAAGTTCCGTATGGTATGCCAAAAGTTGAAAATGATTGGTTCGTGAACTTTTCCACTCCTGCTCTAAAGACTGGAAAAAAATGTTTATTTTTGACTAGTTATGAAGAAATGAGGATTATATTTCATCTGCAGCCTCCATTAAAGTAACAGGATTTTGAAAACTTTTCCCAAACTTTTAGGGAATGCATATTAAAAAAAATGGTTGACAACAGATATGTTTTAATATGTTTAATGAAAGTGCAGAGGAATGTTATTTTAAATGTAAATTTACAAAATGAGTTTCTCAGTTTACCCCATTGTATCACCTAAAAAGAAAACATAAATCAATGCTCCAAAGTTACCGAGAGACTTTCCAGGGATCTAGCCAACCGCACTTAATGCATATCACTGCTGCAGCAACAGGGTTGATATGCATTTCAGCTACAGAACTGCCCATATTTCACTGAAGAGGAGACTTTATCCCGGGCCTCTAACTGAAGCATATCGATGAGGGACTTACCACAGTGATGACCAATTTAAAAAATAACCTAGAGAGCATAGCTGTCATTTGGTTTGTCAGATGGGTGCCTAAAAACGTAATGTGTTGTAGTATAAGGCTTAGCCCTGGCATGAGCAGATAAGTAGTACTGCGAGGTATAGAGAACTCTGAATGTGAGACTTGGGGGAGGGGGAGGGGGAGGGGGAGGGAGAACTTCAGAGCAGATGTAATTTTTCCAACAGAAGTTTAACTTTCTGTGTCTGAGATGTTTCGTTCGGGGCAAACCTTCCCCTTTGCAGACACGGAGGCACAAATTGATAGCAAAACCTGCAGAGGTTTACCGTGCAGGAAGAGGAAGTCAAGCTCACAGTTGCTTGTGCATTACAGAACATAGGTCCACTCGGGCTTCCTGAGCATGGACTCCCTCCCCCCAGAGTTAAGTAAATGCTTTGGAGTAGTGCAAAGGTACTTGAATAAGAGACGTATTTAATTCCTCCTCAAAGAACTGCAAAATATAAAAAATACAGTGACCAGATAGACCTCCCTCTCACTGTCTCTTCCATGACCTTCTACGCCTCTTTTTCCAGGACTTCATCCCTCCTTTTGTCTGCCATCTGGAGCTCCATCCCCAAGCATAGTTTAGGGTACTCTATATCCGTAGGGCATTCTTTTCTTAGGTCTCTATCTTTGCTACAGAGATTCCAGGGTCTCTGCTGTAAGAAGGATACTTGCTCCTACAGATCCCTGCATTTGTCTATGTGACTCTACCACTTCCCTCCAAGACCTTTTCTGATTCATTGCCTCCCATTGTAAGTCTTCACATCATCTTGTGAGACGAAGAGTGTACATCATCTTTCTCTCCGTCCGTCATGAAATAAATACCAATGCCAGCCAACAGGAGGAAACTACTACTAAATGAGATTTGGAAACTTATGATTTTCAGTGGGATCAAAGATTTAATGCTATGTGGTAAAGCCACATTGAAACAATTTGTTCACAACACAGTGTATTTCCAAATACACCTCTACCCCGATATAATGCGACCCGATATAACACAAATTCGGATATAACGCGGTAAAGCAGTGCTCCAGGGGGGCGGGGCCACGCACACTAGCGGATCAAAGCAAATTCAATATAACACGGTTTCACCTATAACGCAGTAAGATTTTTTGGCTCCCGAGGACAGCGTTAAATCAGGGTAGAGGTTTATAAGTTTCCAAAATTAAGGGAGTTGTTATTTGAGTAGTAATACGGTTTATTTGAACATATTATTTCTAATTTCTAGATCAGTAGGCAAGGTTTCATGAGAATACAATTACAGAATATGCATGTAGAACTCATATTTCAATTTTAATATTGCCAATATTAATGGCTGAGCTTTTCTATAAATATGGAGAATATGCAGCCAATGATCCCAGCTACATCTTAGCATAATTCAGGTTTAGGTGTAGATCCCTTTCTGAACACACAGAACAAACATGTTCCATCCAAGTAAGAAAAACAATAGATAAGCAATCATGCAAAACATAGATTTTGTTCCCTTCGAGGTCTGCTGGTTTAATCACCAGAATCCTGAGCAAGGCCTTGCATTAGACCATTGAAAATAGATCTCTCTATATAAAACAGGGTTATATACATTATGTCCATATGCTTGGATAACTTCTGATTCAACTTCCTGTTTATACTGCTTCTTCTAGAAAATTCTATGAACCAAAAAATCAGCACTTTCTTATTTGAAGTCTTAAAAATCTGACCCTTTATTATTACTGATGTAATAATGTCCTATCAATAATTAAATTATTTTTCCAAGTTGTCCTGCCTGCTGGATTATGGCAATTCTCAGGAACTCTACAGGGACACTCCTTAAAAAACTGAATAGCTCTAGAAAAAAATGAATAATACACTTTTTAAAAATACTGTATACAGTGTCAAATATGTATACAGTAAATATGTGGACAAGTTTATTTATTACTTTTACCTGCCTGCTTACCTGATTTATATGTGCAAAATCTTATCATTTTAGGAAAAATGAAATGGAAAAAAGAGTCAGTACAATATTGATTTATTTATAGGCAATTATCTGCTAGACAGAATATTTACAAAAACCAAGTTATTGTACCCTGTTGGTCTGAAGTCTAGCTTGCTATTGTTGAGTCCATATAGTAACAGAGAGAGTATTTTATGGTAAAATATTGCACTATGCATCAGTTATGACAGAATATCTTACAGTGGAGGAATCTCATTCCCCTTTTCCAGGTATTTCCCAATTCCTAGAAGAGAAAAAGATTTGAGACTTTCATTGGCAAGTACATATGGTTTTTTTGTATTCTGAATTACTGTTTTAGTTTAAAAACAAGTATCTGGTTCTGAAAAATTTCTTCTTGATTTGTCCACATTTTTGAACAGTGGAAAAATTTAAGGTAATCTACAAAAAAAGATCAATGAGAGAGGGTATTAGACTATTATGGTCCACTGAAAGGAATTTAACACGGTAACAAACATAAAAAGTATAACTAATATCGACATCTGGGATCATGTACCCCTGAAAACCAGAAAAAAACCCTGTTTCCAGGGCCTGTTGGTTTAAAAAGGTGTTTTGTCCTGGTTTTTGTATACTCCTGCAGACTGAAGGAACCATCAATCAGCTGAGCATCTACATGGGAGGGTGTATTACTTTTGTGTCAATAGGCCTTTGAGAGTGAGGAGAAACATGTAAAGAGGAAACCATACAGAAACCATGAAAAAAATCATACAGAACATGCAACTTAAAAATAAATCACCTATACATGAATATATATGTATAGGGGATAGAGTATGAATTGATACACATGGAGATAAGGAATACTCATTCCATTTTTAAGAGCAGATTAATGAAATGATAATAGATAGTCAAATAATATTTCCATTTCCCAGATAGGAAAACAAAAATAGAAAGAGAGGAGAAGTGATTTTCTGGAGGAAACAGCATGTCAGAGAACAGATTTAATGAACCAATCTTACATGTTAGCTAGAAAGATGCTTGAAGAGGCTCTGTGCAATCATTCTACAAACACACGAATCATGTATACACTAAGAACAGAGAAGGTTTATTTAGTGTTGTATATGGGGTATAACTAGAAGTACTGAAATTGAATTTAGAAAGGCAAAATTTAGGCTGAAAAATCAGAGAAAGCCTGTCAATGAGATGCATCAGGCCTGTGGAATAGCTCTCAAAGTAAGTGGAGGAAACCAAACTGAGAGAGTGCTAGCGGTAGCACCCTGGTCACAGGTTGCTGCGACATGGAGATGGCTGCAGGCTCAAATGGGAAAAACTAACCACTTTCTAGTGGGGGATTATGAGTATTTGGGTGGTAATTACTAGGCATGCTAAATTTGAAGACGACATGTCCAGGCATTAGCACCTGAGAAAATAACTCCATCATCCAGCACACTTTGGAGGCAGAAAACGGAATAGCCAACGTCTTCTTCAGAGACTTAACCTAAAGATTTCCTGCAAGTTGTGTTAGCTCAGAGGACCTCTGGAGCTAGATCTGTTTGCCAGGCCACAGAACAACAGACTGAAATTCTACACAAGAATCCCATGCAATACAGCAGCAGGCAAGGATGCTCTTTTCATCCTGTAGCATGGCCCCAATGATTATTCCTGTTTCGTCACCTCGAAAGCCCAATATTCTAAAAGACACTGGAAAGGAAATGAAGGCTTGCCCCCATTGGCTATCAAGAGCCAGAATACTGTACAAGGTAGGTGTGATATGCAGCTTGGTCACACCTCCTCACCTGAAAAAGAAACCAAGAAAATCCTGTGGGTGCTAGGACCCAGCATGAGTGCAGGCAAGGGATGGGAAAAACAACTTGTTCACCCCTTTCTCCTCTTGTTGCCACTTCCAGTCAGCCCTGCTCCATCCCTTTTAATTGCCAACTTATCACTAGCTGCCCAGTAAGCCACTTGCATCTCGCCCGTCAGGAACAGTGCTATGAGGGCCGCCCAAATCAACTCCTCCCAGTCTGCTGCCTTTGCCACCCTCTCAAGTGTTCGGAGGAAGACCTTGGGTCATCTTCTGGTCCAAGATTCACCAGCCCCAGAGCCAACCAGTCCCACCAACAACTGTGTTACTGGGCGTGGCTCAGTCTAACTGTTCCTGTATCTACACCTGTTGTTTGGAGTAGACTTACCACCACATCTGTTATGAAACAAACAGCTTCCTGCTGTTTCTGTTGATTTTCTGTCAATTGCATCACCAGGGCCTGGGTCTGCTGCTGCATAGCGATCACCTTTTGCTGCTGTTCTGCACCTAGCAGGCAGATCACCTCCTCCCTCTTTCCCCTTATTCTAGGGGTAGGCCAGAGGCCTGCTTCTGGTATCACATATCATTGGGCCAGGTCTCACCCCGGCTCCAAAGCATATACTGCCACATCCTGTCTTTTGCATGGAGCTTTATTTCTTTAACAGATGTTAGCAACAAACAGAAAAGTCTTAACTCAATTCCTGCCCTCAGGCTTCAGGGCCAGCTCTCCCAGGGGCCTTGGGTACTCCAGCTCCTGGAAGCTTCCCAGTCTGCTAGCTCTGCTCTCTTCCTAGAGCAACAGCCTCAGTGCTACTTTCCTGAGCCACTGGCCCCTTGCTCCAGGGACCCACCACAGAAGCTAACTCCTCTCTGTGGTGGTTTTCCCTCCCCAGGGATCAGTCTGTTTCAGTCCATATGTCCCAACTGCCTATTAGCAGCCTTTATAGGCTGTATTATACCCAACTGCTCCGGTCCAGGGAAGCTGGGCTTAGTCTATCCACAGGGACCAGCTGCCCTGTGTCACCATACTCCCCTGCATCAGTTAAGAACATAAGAACGTCCATACTGGGTCAGACCAAAGGTCCATCAAGCCCAGTATCCTGTCCTCTGACAGTGGCCAATGGCAGGTGCCCCAAAGGGAAAGATTCTAGGGACACCATTCCTGCCCATCCTGGCTAATAGCCATTGATGGACCTATCTTCCATGAATCTATCTAGCTCCCTTTTGAACCCCGTTATAGTATTGGCCTTCACAATACCCTCTGGCAAGGAGTTCCAGAGGTTGACAGTGCGTTGCGTGAAAAAGTACTTTCTTGTGTTTGTTTTAAACCTGCTACCTATTAATTTCATTTGGTGGCCCCTTGTTCTTGTATTATGAGAAGGAATAAATAACACTTCCTTATTTACTTTCTCTATACCTCTCATGATTTTATAGACTGCTATCATATCCCCCCTTAGTCGTCTCTTTTCCCAAACTTTTAGGGAATGCATATTAAAAAAAATGGTTGACAACAGATATGTTTTAATATGTTTAATAAAAGTGCAGAGAGGAGTGTTATTAATCTCTCTTCATATGGAAGCCGTTCTATACCCTAGTTATTTTTGTTGCCCTTTTCTGAACCTTTTTCCAATTCCAATACATTTTTTTGAGATGGGGTGACCACATCTGCACACAGTATTCAAGGTGTGGCATACCATGGATTTATATAGAGGCAATATGATATTTTCTGTCTTATTATCTATCCCTTTCTTTAGGATTCCCAACATTCTGTTTGCTTTTTTGACTGCCAGTGCACATTGAGTGGATTATTTCAGAGAACTAGCCACAATGACTCCAACATCTCTTTCTTGAGTGGTAACAGTTAAATAGGACTAAGCCCAGCACAGATCCCTGGGGGACACCACTATTTACCTCTCTCCATTCTGAAAATTGACCATTTATTCCTACCCTTTGTTTCCTATCTTTGAACCAGTTACCAACCAATGAGAGAACCTTTCCTCTGATCCCATGACTGCTTGTTTTGCTTAAGAGCCTTTGGTGTGGGACCTTGTCAAAGACTTTCTGAAAATCTAAATACACTATATCCACTGGATCTCCTTTGTCTGCATGCTTGTTGACCCTCCTCAAAGAATTCTAGTAGATTGGTGAGGCATGATTTCCCTTTACAAAAAACATGTTGACTATTTCCCAAAAAATTATGTTCATCTATGTGTCTGACAATTTTGTTCTTTACAATAGTTTCAACCAATTTTTCCAGTACTGAAGTGAGGTTTACTGTTGCCACGGCCACCTCTGGAACCCTTTTTAAAAATTGGCATCACATTAGCTATCCTCCAATCATTTGGTACAGAAGCTGATTTAAATGATAGGTTACAGATGACAGTTAGTAGTCCTGCAATTTCACATCTGAGTTCCTTCAGAACTCTTGGGTGAACACCATCAGGTTCTAGAGACTTATTACTGTTTAGTTTATCAATTTGTTCCAAAACCTCCTCTAATGACACCTCAATTTGGGACAGTTCCTCAGATCTGTCACCTCCCAAAAATGGCTCAGGGTTGGGAATCTCACTCACATCCTCAACAGTGAAGACCTATGCTAAGAATTCATTTAGTTTCTCCGCAATGGCCTTATCTTTGAGTGCTCCCCTTCCAGCCTTATACACCACCCTGAGCACCTCTTCTCAGGACTTAGCACTCCCCAGAACCAACCCCACCAGAAATCACAAACTCCAGTGCCCAAAAACCTGCCAACAATGGTTTCATTACATGATTCCAGCATTACAAAGGACAGAGATTTGAGAGGTCATGAGAAGAAATCATAGCTGATGTTAACTGTTAGGAAAGGGATAGATAATAAGACCGCAAATATCATAATGCCACTAAATAAGTCCATTGTACGCCCATACCTTTAATATTGCAGTTCTGGTGGCCCCGTCTCAAAAAAGATATATTAGAAATGCGAAAAAGTACAGAGAAGGGCAATAAAAAATTATTAGCGGTATGGAACAGCTTCCATATGAGGAGAGATTAAAAAGAGTGGGACTATTCAGCTTGGAAAAGAGATGACTTGGGGGAATATGACAGAGGTCTATAAAATCATGAATGCTATGGAGAAATTGAATAAGGAAGTTGTTGTTTACTCTTTCACGTAACACAAGAACCAGGGGTCACCCAATAAAATTAATAGGCAGCACGTTGAAAACAAACATAAGGAAGTACTTCTTCACACAACACACAGTAACCAGAGGAACTTGTTGCCAGAGGATGTTGTGAAGGCCAAAAATAACGTGAGGCCAAAAAAGGTAAGTTCATTGAGAATAGGTCCATCAATGGCTATTAGCCAAGATGGTTAGGATGTAACCCCATTCTCTGTGTGTCCTGAAGCTTCTGACTGCCATATGCTGGGAGTGGATGACAGGGAATGGACCACTAGAAAATTACCCTGTTAATTTCCTCTAAAGCATCTGGCATTGGCCACTGTCAAAAGACAGGGCAATGGGCTAGATGGATCACTAGCCTGACCCAGTATGGCCATTCTTATATCTTATGTTGTTTTATGGGTCTCAGGCTGGAAAATAAATTGAGAAACGCTGTCTAAACTAAGGTCCTACTCAGTCCCAGAATTTTTGTAAGAGACTTTAAGCCATCACCTGCTACCCCTCAAGGGTCAGTTGATAATCCCAGTGTGAAATATAATGTGCCAGAATTCCTGTTAAATGAGCAAAATTACTTCTATTTTAATCAAAGGTAATCTTTTTTTTTTGTTAAGTGAGTTTTGTGTGCTGTAGTAGATGCACCGCATAGTGTTGCTTTCTGCTTGAATGACTAATGGTGATGTGAGCACTTATATAAACAAGGAAAGGGATTTAATGAACATATTGTACAAACTAAAATAGATGCTTTGCTTTGGAAAAGCACAGAATGCATTCTTCCAAGTGCATAAAAATCCCGCATAAATGATGCATGCGTTTCCTATGAACTGGGCTAGTCAAAAATTGTCAACTGCACTTACAAGACTAAATCAAGTATGGTAATTTTTCACTTCGATTTGATGTAAAAAAAAATAAAGCAGAGAAATTTTCTAAAATGATAGTACTATTTTTATGTTGCTTTTCATTAGAGACCATTTGAAGATTCAAGCCTGTTGGTTTCAGATGAATGTGTTTCTCTGGAGCAGCAATTTCACTTATTGTATTTCCATTAATTCTCATTCCTTGTATGTGAATAGTGACATTTCCAAACAAAAAGGACACAGCAGTAGACACATTTATAGAATTCTGGCATGTTGGTCACAATTTTATAAACATTATTAGAATTTCAAGAGACTTTATCCCAAAGAAAGGAAGAAAAACTTTTGATACTTTTGTTCAAAAGAATCACAACAGGAGGATGTCTCTTTTTCTGATTGCCCTTTCATCATTCCATTTACTGCAAATGCAATCTTCCCCCATCCTATATGAGGATGCATAAAAGGATGATAGATGGTCTTCTGTTAAGCATGGGCCTTGGATTTGGTTTCTATGGCCAGCTTAGCCACAAGCTTCCTGTGTAACCTTAGACAAATCATTTTATTGCTCTAGCATCTCATTTCTAAAATAAAAAAAATAAACACAACAACTCTAGCTCCCTACAATTTTAAATTCACTCTCTGCACCTACCTAAAGGGGAAAGGAAAGAGGAGATAAATCCTTCCTTTTCTGGTACAAAAACATTAACTGTCATGTATGTCAAAAAACAAAGTTACATTCATTCACCTTCTTGGGTGCCAAAAGCCCCCTATCATCACCAATGTCTTCCACTGACAGTTTCTACAAGGCTATAAAATAATTAAATGAAAAATATATTGTGTTTCTAGCCATGATTGCAAAGAAAACCATAAAAATATGGCCCAAGTTTAACTGACAGTGTGTCTTCCTGAGTCTGCTCACAGCCTGAAAAAAAAACACTCTGTAAGGTGTGCTCCATTCACTACAAAGGAGCATTAACTCTGAAACAGTAAGAAGGAAAGGTAAATCTCAGGAATAATATTTTCATTATTTAATTGCCAAACATTTGGCAATGGAATTATTATTATAAATTACTAGCATTATTAATTATTATTATTATTATGATTAAAGGCACAACAGCAATTATTCTGATGTAAAGGAAATGTAGAAAGAATAGCAAGAGACCAATATGGATGTATCAGGAGCTCTTTAATGACCTGAAAAATATAAAAAGGAATCCCACAAAAAGTGGAAGCAAGAACAAATTGCTAGGATGAGTACAAAAGAACAGCACGAGCATGTAGGGATGAATTCAGAAAGGCTAAGGCACAAAATGAATTACACCTAGCAACAGACATAAAAGACAACAAGAAGAGGTTCTATCAATACATTAGGAGGAAGAGAAAGACAAAGGAACATGTAGGTCGACTACTTAGTGGAAAGGTGAAACTAGTAATGGATGACACCAAAAAGACTGAGGTATTTAATGCCTATTTTGCTCCAGTTTTCACTAAAAGGGGTTAGTTGTGACCAGATGCTTAATACAATTGATTCTAACAACAAGGGGGAAGGAACACAAGTCAGACTAGGGAAAGACCAGGTTAAAGAATATTTAGATAAATCAGATGTATAAAAGTCATGAGGATCTGATGAAGTTCACCTTAGGGTACTTAAGGAACTAGCTGAAGCAATCTTGGAACAATTAGCTATCATCTTTGAGAACTCATGGACTATGGATGATGTTCCAGAGGACCGGAGAAGAGCCAACATAGTTCCTATCTTTAGCAAGGGAGGAAAAAAGAAGACCCAGGGAATTATAGACTAGTCAGCCTGATTTCAATAGCAGTCCAGTACTATTCAACATTTGCACTTAAAACTTGGATAATGGAATGGAGAGTATGCTTATAAAATCTGCAGATAACATCAAGCTAGGAGGGATTCCAAGCACTTTGGAGGACAGGATTAGAATTCAAACAGCTAGACAAATTTGAGAATTGGTCTGAAATCAACAAGATGAAATTCAATAAAGGCAAGTGCAAAGCATATACTGAGGAAGGAAAATAAAATGCACAAATACAAAAAGGGGAGTAACTGGCTAGGCACTAGTACTGTTGAAAAGGATCTGGGGGTTATAATGGATCATAAACTGAATGTGAGTCATAATGTGATGCAGTTGTGAAAAAGGTTAATATTCTGTGGTGTATTAACAGGAATATCATATGTAAGATATGGGAGGTAATTGTTCCTCTCTATGTGGCACTGGTAAGGCCACAGCTAGAGTACTGTCTCCGGTTTAGGGTACCACACTTTGAGAGAGATGTGGGCAAACCGGAGAGATCCCAGAGGAGAGCAATAAAGAGGATAAAAAGTTAAGAAAACCTGACCTGATTTGCTGATGATACAATGATACAAAACCACTTAAGATAGTTAAGTCCCAGGCAGACTGCGAAGAGCTACAAAAGGGTCTCACAAAACTGGGGGACTGGGCAACAAAATGGCAGATGAAATTTAATGTTGATAAATGCAAAGTAACGGACATTGGAAAAACATAATCCCAACTATACATATAAAATGATGGGGTCGAAATTAGCTGTTACCACACAAGAAAGATCTTGGAGTCATTGTGGAGAGTTCTCCGAAAACATCCACTCAATGTGCAGCAGCAGCCAAAAAAGCAAACAGGATGTTGGGAATCATTAAGAAAAGGATAGATATGACTGAAAATATCATACTGCCTCTATATAAATCCATGGTACGCCCACATCTCAAATACTGTGCGCAGATGTGGTCGCACCATCTCAAAAAAGATATATTGGAATTAGAAAAGGTCCAGAAAAGGGCAAAAAAAATGATTAGGGGTATGGAAGGGCTTCCATATGAGGAGAACATAATATAACAACATAAGAACGGCCATCCTGGGTCAGACCAAAGGTCCATCTAGCCCAGTATCCTGTATTCCGACAGTGACCAATGCCAGGTGCCCTAGAGGGAATGAACAGAACATCAAGTGATCCTTCCCCCGTCGCCCATTCCCAGCTTCTGGCAAAGAGAGATTAATAAGACAGGAACTTTTCAGCTTGGAAAAGACACGTCTAAGGGGGAATACGATTAGGGTAACCAGACAGCAAATGTGAAAAATCGGGACAGGGGTGGGAGATAATAGGACCCTATATAAGAAAAAGACCCCAAAATCAGGACTGTCTCTATAAAATTGGGACATCTGGTCAGCCTAGATATGATAGAGGTCTTCAAAATCATGACTGGTGTGGAGAAAGTAAATAAGGAAGTGTTATTTACTCCTCATAACACAAGAACTAGGGGTCACCAAATGAAATTAAAAGGCAGCAGGTTTAAAACACACAAAAGTAGTATTTTAGGCCAAGACTATAACACGGTTCAAAAAAGAACTAGATAAGTTCATGGAGGATAGGTCCAGCAATGGCTATTAGCCAGGATGGGCAGGGATGGTGTCCCTAGCCTCTGTTTGCCAAAAGCTGGGAATGTTCGACAGGGGATGAGTCACTTGATTGCCTGTTCTGTTCATTCCCTCTGGGCCACCTGACATTGGCCACTATCGGAAGACAGGATAGTGAGCTAGATGGACCTTTGGTCTGACCCAGTCTGGCCATTCTTATGTTCTTATACATTACCAGCTAAATCAGAACTCTGGTTTTCTAGAAGGTAAAATACATGGTATTTGATGTATTAGCTATAAATACATGCTATATGATAATATGATATATGATGTGTGGCTGGCAATTACCCTTTGTTATACAACAAATGATTGAATCTTAGCAGTAGAAAAGCTCTTTTGCCACGCTTTTGAAAGAATCTCATTGATTTGGAAGAAATTACTTCCAATGAGCATCTTGTTTATGATGCGGAGTATGGAGAACTGTACACGATATCAGAATAACTCCTTACCTAAAGGAGAAAACAAATGTGTATGTGAGAATTACATGAGATCCCTATAGAGTGATGTCACTGTCCAAAATTTTGTTTTAAAGAAGGGTTGTTTGCTGCCTCTTCCTTGTTTTTTTAGTTATTCTCACTGGTAGATTTTACAATTGTTTAAAAATCAATAAAAACAATTATTTTTTAAAAAGCAGCCCTGTAATGGTTATAATCATTACTGTGACCTAGATAAGAGAGGGAAAAGACTACATCACCGTAATTAGCAGATTTAAAAAAAAAAATCAGAAATTTTTATGGGAAAGAATAGGGTTCAGTTCCTCGGTCACAGAGGCAATGTTTAGGAAACCAACTGCTGGAAGCCAATTAACCAAACAGTTACAAAGGGACAGCTTGGCCTTTTATTTCCAAGCATTTAAAATACATATATTTTTAAAAACTGAATAAGAAATGCAACATATAAAGTAAGCGGGCGAGGGTTTGTACCCACATTACCATATTACCAAATATCCTTTAATAATATGTTGCTGTCTTTTATTGCCAGTTTTTGGCACTCACATGGGAATAAAGAGACTCTGAGGTCATTAACTGAAATCCACTTTGATTAAATTGATCCCATTAAAATAAACACACAGGAATAGAAGACCATTTTTCTTGGTCCTCTCTAATCAACGATGGGAGAACAAGAAAAGAGACTCATTGATCGATCTCTAATCTGTGTGTTTTGTGGAAGGCACCCACAGAACTCTTGCAGTGGTACTACTTCATGGACAACCATTCTGCTATATTATTCATCTAGTTATCAGAAAACAAAAGACACTAACTTTCCACAGAACACAGTGCATCAGATTATTTCTGCAGAATAGATCCCAAGAGAGCATTTATCAACGTCAGGATTAACCTGATAATGGTAACCTTCTCTACACACCTCAGTGGCTTATGCAGGTAATGAAAGAAGATCTATTAGTAACTGATTAGTAACATTACCATTGATTCTAAATTGCAGCTGGTTGGGTGTGACTAAATGTTAAAAACTGATTGTTGAGATACCATTAAAACAGATTTCTTTCCTTTCAAACTTCACTTTCAGCTTCATGAGTTAATGGATTAAGTAATCATTTTAAATTCTGGATTTACAATTAGTCATTCTCTTGTACCTAGAAATCTTAGACAGAGTTACAGAGAAAGCATACATCAGTACTAGAAAGTGATTTACTCAGCTGCTCCCTTTAGCGGTTCTGCTTTGGTAAGTGCAATTTAATGCTTGAACTTCTTTCCTAGACTCACACACTATAGTGCAGTACATCTGAGTCATCTTAAATGAGTAACAGTTAAACAACTGAACTGTAAAACCCATATAACTTCTAAGTACCAAATGGTGGAAAATGAAAGTCTTCACTAGGAAAGGAAATAGATTGGCTTTTTAAAAATGCGCAGCTATTCAGGACGCCCAACTTTTCAACTCTATTTAATTTTAAAGTTATTTAACTTACCATACATTGTAAAAATGGGTTGTTTACACAATGAGTTTGACATACATATGCTAAATAGCTAGTGGGCGTTTTCACAGTAAGACTACTGAAGAAGGTACCAAAAGTATTCAAAGTATTGTTGTTTCAGACAATTTTATAGGCAGTGAATGACGGAAAGGGCTACACTCTGTAGACCATGGAAAATTGCACAGGTGTTCTTACTTCTTATTTAATCAGGCCAAACCTATTACTTAGCAAAAAAATACTTTAGGAAAAACGATTTTCATGTCTTATTCACCTAAGCTAAGCTACAAATGAACTGATATCTTGACACTATGTTCAGCGACAGACATATAAGGCCTTTTTTGGAAGATCCCATCACACTATTTACAACCAAGTATGAAAAACTGACTGGAATATAAACTAATGATGCTAAATTGTTTTATACACACTATTAAATTAGCACCCAGATAATCCAGGATACCTGCTACAGTGGGGTAACTGCCAAGGTACAAATTCAGAATAATGCTTTTCACTGGCAATAAACAATGAATAAATGGGATATTTAGTGTATTAGTCTGGTATTGGCTATATCCCTATTCACAGTAGTTTACAGGTGTAAATTAATGTTTTGTTTACTTCTCACTGTTTGAACACTGTTATGAGTGATAAGCGTCACTTGCTTTAGTACATTTTAATACTTTGCAGAGTACTTATTTTTAAAGCAATTCACAAAAATATCTAGCAGCACAGTGTATTTATTTAATTGCCTGAGAACTGGCCAGGTACAGCAGGTTAAATCGACATATTTTTTGCTCTTTAGGGTGTGTCATTTAAGATTATACTATAGCAATTTGTAGAAGTGAGGCACCAACAAAGGCTGTAACCACATGATGCCAAACAACACTCCACTTAACTCCCCCTCAACCATGGTTTAACACAAGGTAGACATAGACAAGATCAAAAAGTTTTCAATGCCCCATGCAGAAAACATGCTTGCCCTTCCTCTCAAAGAGGGAGCAATATTTGAGATTGGGTTTCAAAAACCATTCATTTTTAGAGGCATTTTACACAGGCAGAGAGAAAAAGAAACACTAAAATCCAAATGAAAGTGAATTTGGTCTGAACTGGACTTTTAGGTGGGTGTATAGAGATGAATGATTATCTGAGATTAACAACAGTGGCAAACAAGTGAGGTCTTAGGCAAATTGGAGCAGGTGGGGACTAAAAAGAGAGGTGACACAGTGCCTAGATCCTCAAAGCTTACATCACTACAGGTGAGAAGCATTAACTGGAATACAGAATATTGATGGCTACCAAAGAACCAAGGCAGGATGCAGAAGAGGTACAATGTTCCCGCACCCTCTGCAAACTAGTTTCCATTTTGGTAGATAAACTGCAGGCAGGGTCGATGCAAGGAAGTTTCGCGCCCTAGGTGAAACTTCCACCTTGCGCTCCCCTCCCTCCCCCCCCCAGCCCTGCAGCAGCTCCCCGCCCCCCCGCCTCCACCCTGAGGCACCCCCCGCGGCAGCTCCCCGCCCCCCCCCGGGGAGCTGTGCGGTAGCTCCCCATCCCAGCTCACCTCTGCTCCGCCTCCTCCCCTGAGCACGCCACCCCCGCTCTAATTCTCCTCCCCTCCTAGCGCCAAACAGCTGATTGGTGCTGTAAGCCTGGGAGGCGGGAGAAGTGAAGCAGCGACCATGCACTCGGGGAAGGGGCATAGCAGAGATGAGCTGAGGTGGGGAGCTGCCGTGGGGAGGGGAGTGCCTCACGGTGGGAGGGGGAGAGCTGCCTCAGGGCTCCCCACCCCAGCTCACCTCTGCTACGCCCCCTCCCCAAGCACGCCGCCCCCGCCGGCAATGACAATAATTGCATGGAGCGGCCGCTGTGCTGGGAGAGGGAGTCTGAGCCGCACGTGTCAGTGCGCCGCCGGCAGCCCAACCCAGGAACTCTGTAAAAAAGAAAAAAAAAATTGGGGGCACCACTTTTTGGTGCCCCCAAATCTTGGCGCCCTAGGCAACCACCTAGTTTGCCTTAATGGTAGCACCAGCCCTGACTTCTGGGATTAACACTGCAGTTGAAATCTCTACCAATAAAGAAATAAGTCAAATCAGGCAGATCAAAGACATTGAGGAAGGACACTGCCTCTTCAGATGATATTTGGGCAAACATGCAGAAGGATCAAGGAAGATGGAAGACCTTTCAGTCGCAAAAAGGAAGAGGAAAAGGGCATGCATCAGTCAATGAACAGATATTCCACTCAGTGAGTTGAAAGCACAAACTGATAAACAAAGAGACTACACTATGCTCTGAACATGGGTAAACAGGTAATAATTAAATGAGAAGTATTAGAAAGAAAGAGGCAGCAAGTGATCTGGACTGTTGACTTGATAGTGAGGAATGTACAGTACCCCCAAAAGTGTTAGACAAAGATGTGAGGCTAATATCAATCTGGGTGCCAGAAGAGAAGATCTGACAAGAAAGAGAGACAGAGTGAGCGTGCATGTGATTTTTAGGCCTATCCCAAATAAATATAAAGATAACATCCCTCTTGCGTCTGATGAAGTGGGCATTCACCAACGAAAGCTTATGCTCCAATACTTCTGTTAGTCTTAAAGGTGCCACAGACCCTCTGTTGCTTTTTACAGATTCCTCTTATCCCCATAAAAATTATTCCAAAATCCCCAAGGTCTGCTACCTAACAATAGGGCTTTTCTTTCTCTTGCTGTACATTCTCTTCTTACAGCTTGCTCTAATACCCCTTGGCCTATGGACATTTTCCAGCTATTCAGAAAATCATTTTAGATTTTAGGTTGTTGTGGGTTTTTTTGGCACACAGTTTAGCCAAAGTCAAACTTCCACTTCAATCTGTTGAAATTCATTGCTTGGCTGAACATTTTAAAATGCAGTAGGATTCTTTAAGCTACCATGTGATTATCTTAATATATATATATATATATATGAATCCTTAAAGAATCCTACTGCATATATATATATGAAAGAGTATAGCCATTATACTCAGGGTACATTAATCCCTATAATGTGAAAATGGATACTAAATGTTTGTAACCATGGATTCATGTCAGGCGACTGATGCCAGAAAATAAAGACCAATCTATTACCTTCACTTTTTGATGTTACATTTATTATACTATAGAACATAAAATTATTTTTCATTAACAAAATATTTTTTCTATACTATTGAGAACTTTATATATACCCAAACTCCTTCCTTGTTCAACTTAATCTAAAAATAGTATTTTGCCTAGCACAAGTAGAAACACAAGTGAATATTGTAGCTCCACTGAAGGGCTAGTCTGTGAATGGCAACTCTTAAGATGTTCCAGATGCTTCAAGCTACTGTAATTATGGTATAACTATAGACCAATTAGAGAAGTACATGCAACTTTAAAAGTATGCCAGATGTGTTATGCAGAATTATGACAGCTGTCCTGAAAGCAACCCAAACTGGGACTTACTATCCTTAGTGGCAAAGTTAAGGTCTGCTTCTATTATGATACATACATTTCTGATCAAGCCTGGTTACACAACAGTTTGTTGAAAAAGTGCATGAAAACATGACAGAGAAGAGAGCTCATAAGGAAACTTGAGTGTTGGGAACAACCCCACCAGCCATCTACAGCACACTGTGATGGGATATATGTATCCTGCCCACAGCAAAGGGAGCAAGAGGTAAATTGAGCTTCTCTGAAAGGAAGGAAAAAACCTGTCCCTTCCCAAAGGGAGTGCACGAGCTGTCATTTCTGGAGGGAGGGCCTGACTAAACAGCCTCATTAGGGAGACGGTCTTTTAAAAAGAATTATTTGGGTTATTGGAGTGGTCCTTGGCTCTAGCCAGGAGCCTGGGATGAGAGGACGCATTATGAAGGGGAGAGAGACAGGCAAGTCTTCTGTGGCATCTCAGGATAGTTGGTAGAGTGTCTCCTGGAGTAACAGAGAGACCCAGAATGAAATCCTGTTCAATTCCGACCACAGTGCTGTGCCCCACCGTGTGAGCCTTGAAGTCATGTGGACCCACTGATCTCACCGGGGTTCCCATGCACCCAATTCCCCAACCTTGTAGCAATGGCATGCTGCATAACAAACAACATAAAATAATGTACAACCATAAAACTACATTTTGCACAATAAAACCATGTCATAAATCCGCTCGCATAAAACTAAGTACTGATTGGGTGCATTTACACTTCTTTTAAAAATAGCCCTAAAATCACATCTCGTAGTGATTATTTACGATAAAAAAAAGTTGTGTGTCAACACTGATAAGAGACTTACTAAAGATTTAATGGCTACAAAATAAGGGATATAAAAACTGAACTTTTTTTATCTTCCCCCACTCTGTATATTTTGCAGTCTTTAAAATACCAATTTTATATAAAGAAACACTCTTTTACACTAATACATTTCCCAGAGTGAAAACACATTAATATTAGGGCTGTCAAGCAATTAAAAAACTAATTGTGATGAATCGAGCTGTTAAACAATAATAGAATACCATTTAAATATTTTTGGATGTTTTCTACATTTTCAAATGTATTGATTCCAATTACAACACAGAATACAAAGCGTATACTGCTCACTTTATATTTATTTTTGATTACAGATATTTGCATGGTAAAAAACAAGTATTTTTCAATTCCCCCATTACAAGTATTGTAGTGCAACCTCCTTATCATGAAAGTTGAACTTACAAATGTAGAATTATGTATATAAAAAAACTGCATCCAAAAAAAAAACCAAACAATGTAAGATATTGAGCCTACAAGTGCATTCGGTCCTACTTCTTGTTCAGCCAATCACTCAGATTGGCTGAACAAGTTTGTTTATATTTACAGGAGATAATGCTGCCTACTTCTTGTTTACAATGTCACCTGAAAGTGAGAACAGACGTTCACATGGCACTATTGTAGCTGACGTCGCAGGATGTGCTGAAAATTCATATGTCCCTTCATTCTTTAACCACCATTCCAGAGGATAATGCTGATGATGGGGTCTGCTTGATAATGATCCAAAGCAGTGCGGACTGACGCATGTTCATTTTCAACATCTGAGTCAGATGCCACAAGCAGAAGGTCGATTTTCTTTTTTGGTGGTTCAGGTTCTGTAGTTTCCACATCAGAGTGTTGCTCTTTTAAGACTTCTGAAAGCATGCTCCACACCTCGTCCCTCTCAGATTTTGGAAGGTACTTCAGATTCTTAAACCTCGGCTTGAGTGCTGTAGCTATCTTTAGAAATCTCACATTTGTATCAAATCTGCAGGGAAAGTGTTCTCAAAACGAACAACATGTGCTAGGTCATCATCCGACACTGCTATAACATGAAATATATGGCAGAATGCGGGTAAATCAGAGCAGGAGACATACAATTCTCACCCCAGGAGTTCAGTCACAAATTTAATTAATGCATTTTTTTTTAAACGAGCGTCATCAGCATAGAAGCATGTCCTCTGGAATGGTGGCCAGAGAATGAAGGGGTATACGAATGTTTACCATATCTGGCCCGTAAATACCTTGCAACGCTGGCTACAAAAGTCAACATCTATTCTCACTTTCAAGTGGCATTGTAAATAAGATGTGGGCAGCATTATCTCCCGTAAACGTAAACAAACTTGTTTGTCTTAGCAATTGGCTGAACAAGAAGTAGTACCGAGTGGACTTGTAGGCTCAAAAGTTTTACATTGTTTGATTTTTTGGATGCAGTTTTGTAACAATTGTAAATTGCACTTTCAGGATAAAGAGATTGCAGTATGACTTGTATGACATGAATTGAAAAATACTATTTCTTTTGTTTATCATTTTTATAGTGCAAATATTTGTAATAAAAATAATAATATGAAGTGAGCACTGTACTCTGTATTCTGAGTTATAATTCAAATCAATATATTTGAAAATGTAGAAAAACATCCAAAAATATTCAATACATTTCCATTGGTATTCTATTGTTTAACAGAGTGACTAAAACAGATCAATCAAGATTAATTTTTTTTTAATCACGATTAATTTTTTGAATTAATCTCAAGAATTACTGTAATTAATCAAGGGCCCTAATTAATATGCCTCCTCCTTCTGCAGAAAGGGATATTTAGTGCTCAGTGGATTTCACTACAGAGAGCAGGAAATCCCGCACAGAAATAGGAAGCTCACGGTGCTGTTATTGTGCTCTATATGCTTCTGATCGGTTAGAGTTATTAAACACATACTTAGCTTTAATACCATGAGTAGTCTCATTGAAATCAATGAGGCTTCTCATGCAATTAAACTAAGTATACCTGTAAATGTTTTCAGGAACTAGGTCCTAGTCTCTCTGTGCTCAGTTCACCACCTGTAAAATGGGGATAGTGGTACTTCACTACCCTCTAAAGGTTGATGTGAAGATAAATACATTAAAGATTCTGATGTGATCAGATACCATATACATACCTAAAATAGACAGATTAGCAACTGGTCTGAATAATTTTTACAGTTAGATTGTTTACAGAACAAACTAACTGCAGTCTAAAATATTTGTATACCATGTGATAATACTTCTGATTTGATAGTCTGATCTGATACATTGCTATATATATATATATCATGTGAAAACAGCTACAGCTATACTGACATATGCATAAATTAAATATTAATTGTAGGCCAAAGAGGGAAAAGATTTTTTTCTATCTTCAACAAGTGTTATACAAATAAGGTAATAAAAACAAAGGAAAATGCAAGATGGTGAAAATGTCTATATTAGTAATACAGGACAGAATGACAAGTTTCTTCTTTTTTTTATTATTACATTCTATCTTTATCACCTTAGTACAGAAAATCACTCAATGAATAATTCTTAAATAATACAGTCAAGATAATAAAAATAGACAAGATAATTCTATTAAGAGAAACTCTCTCTATAGGGGAAGTCTATTCTACTAAGAGTATTCTATGACTTGCTGTTTGAAATACGAAGTTCAAGCTATCTTGCTTAATCAGAATTGGTGACATGTCGCATGATATTTTCAATCCATGATTGGACAAATTAAAATCTTATTAGGTTTCTGTGAATGTTTGTAGAAAATGGATTTAAAATTTGCTTTCCACAAGGTTTCAAGTGATAAATGCTTAATTTTAAAACAAAGTATTTAAATCAAACCAATCTGTACACAGAACACAAGACTGTGCCAGGATAGTAGATTTCATTCATAGTATGTATATTTATGATTTTCTGCCATGTTGGGATTTCATCCTTCTCTCTTAAGTGCATCTCATCTGTCCACAACTCATTATGTTATTCTGTGTCTATCCATAAACATTTAAGAAAATCCAAAAACTAAATGGTGAACAGAGGACTCCAGGATAATGTATTTAAACATTTTGGCATTTTTTTCTAGTGGTATGAAAACCATATTTAGAAAAGTATAAATGTAGGAACTACAAAGTGGACATACACGGTCAGATGTTTTACTTGTATAAGAAAGTCACTGCACCAGTGAAATGGTGGGGAATACTGCCACAATTGGTAGACAGTGTCAAAAAAGAAAAAGCTTTAAGTACTTCCACTGTATTATGAGAGTTTGTGTTTTTTTGTTTGTATCAAAAATTCTCAGAGCATCATTCAGCTATCGATTATGTGGAAAATAGCAGATGTTCAGTCATATGAATTTCTACTGCAGATTAAGTTTTAAGTATGCAAATATGGTATTCTTCCATCATTAACATGAACAGCTTGGCTCCTTTTATATTTACAAAAACAAGTATCTGTATCCACTATTAATAGGGCCCTATCAAATTCATGGCCATGAAAAATGTGTCATGGACTGTGAAATCTGGTCTTTTGTGTGCTTTTTACACTATACTAGACAGCTTTCACAGGGGAGAACAGTGTTTCTCAAATCGGGGGTCCTGACCCAAAAGGGAGTTGCAGGGGGCCACCAGGTTATTGTAGGGGGGTTGTGGTATTGCCACCCTTACTTCTGCATTGCTGCCCTTCAGAGCTGGGTAGCCGGAGAGAGGAAGCTGCTAACTGAGGGCCCAGCTCTGCATGCAGCAGCACAGAGGTAAGGGATTGCAATACCATACCATGCCATCCTTGCCTCTGCACTGCTGCTGGTGGTGGCTTTGCCTTCAGAGCTGGGCTCCCAGCCAGCAGGTGCCAGTCTCCAGCTGCCCAGCTCTGAAGGCAGTGCCGCCGTCAGCAGCAGCACAGAAGTAAGGGTAGCAGTTCTGCAATATATAAAATAAAATAAAATAGGATATCTCCATTAATTTATTTTATCTCCTAGAACTGGAAGGGACCTTGAAGGTCATCGAGTCCAGTCCCCTGCCTTCACTAGCAGGACCAAGTACTGATTTTGCCCCAGATCCCTAAGTGGCCCCCTCAAGGACTGAACTCACAACCCTGGGTTTAGCAGGCTAATGCTCAAACCACTGAGTTATCCTTCCCCCCATAATATCCCCACTTCAATAACCTTGTGATACCCACCTCCTCCTTTTTGGGTCAGGACCCCTATAATTACAACACCGTGAAATTTCAGATTTAAATAGCTGAAATCATGAATTTTATTATTTTAAAAATCCTATGAGCATGAAATTGACCGTGAATTTGGTAGGGCCTTAACTATTAAAGACTGAGCCCAAAGAAGTAGAAATATCGCAGTTAGTAAGTTTTCAGTGTTTTTTTTTTTAATATAAGAATGTTAAAGATTCAATAGCGTACATTAAAGTGACAACACACATAGTTAAATCAAAATTGGCCCAAGAAGTAGATTGTGTAAAAAGAGGCCTTTATCAATAAAACTAAGATCAAAAGAAATATTGATATGTTTAAAAAATTCTAATAGATGGCTATTTTAAAACAAAAACATTCATCATCACTGTTACAACACTGTAGTAGTATTGTGCTGGTGAATTTGATTCTTAAAGTTAAATTAAATTAGAAACAGAAGCAAAAATGGGTAGTTTATTTTCTTTGTCCTGCAGTGTTAAATATGTGGGGAGCAGAGAGGATAGTGGGAGAGAAGAAAAAAATCGGAACTGTCCAGCTTCCAAACACTGGAAGTCGTCCTCAAACAAGTATACCTAACCACAGCTGTCCTAGACTTGCTATCTAAGCTAGAATTATGTATATTGTCAGCTTAAACTGTAATATTACTATATACAAGATGGCTTGCTAGATCTTGTAATGATTTATTACTTACCTGTTTTTACTACCAGTTACAATTTTGAGCCTAACCAATGTGTTTCATAATTGTCAAATAAAAATAATCCTAAGAATCATATCTAAAACCTCACAAAACGTAACTAGAAACGCTCAAGCCATATGAAAAAAAAAAAACACCTTTTACAAAAGAAAAAGAAATTTCAAAAATTAACTAGGAACCAGAAAAAGACAAAGATCTGACAGGTTTGATTATTCTTAAGAATAACTAGCATAGAAGCGAAAAGCTGCAAGTGTAGTATTTTGAGTTATTGTTTACTGTGTGCCACTGCATCTTTCATTGTTTACCAACCTCATATAAAAAAACATGCAAATTATGTTAAACACAGTGAGCAATCCAGTTATAAACACACTAAGGGACTTGGACATCTAAAGGATGTTCCTTGTGTACTGAGGTTTATGCTGTTTGAGTTAGCACCCTGATCATCAATCACATCTTTCACACATCTTCATCATACACAGCTCCTACAGTATATTCCGTATGTAACACACATTGAGGGTAAATTATTTACAGCTACTATTATACTCTTTCTTGCTGGCTGCATTCACTCCTTTGGTCAATGGGTAACTTGCTCTCCTCAGGTTGCGCTCAAATCAGACAACTATATCCAGCTGTACTTCATGGCACCATCACCACAAAAAAAGAGACTTTGAAAAGTTCACCATCTAGTCCTGCTTGTTGCCACCATCCTTCTAGCCAACGAGCATCACCACTGGGGGCAGTTGAAATGGGGAACATTTTCAGGACTCAGGGAGATATGCAGTCCCAGTCCCAAAGGAGGAGGAGGGGGAAAATAGAGCTCTAGTAGAAGAGCATTCATGCTGAAGAAAGTTAAAATTGGAAAGTTAAACTCCAACTATTTTCTCATCTTTTTAATACGTGCACAGTATTTGTTTGGATTAGTGCTTCTTGCAAATCCAGGAAGTCGAATATATCTTCTATGTTAAAAGCAGCGCTATTCATTATACATAAAACCTCAGTCCACCAAACAGGATATATAATACTCTACTATCAGTGAAATACTGTCACTCGGTTTCCTTACAGTAATGTGGAGTCATACCTTACAGCAATACTTGGAGCATTTTTTCAGCTTAGGCTTTTGCAATACACTAATCTTTTTCACTAAGCTGACATTTTGTTTAAGTAGAGACAGTTCTCAGGGAATGGAAGTATATCATCATAGCAGAAGGTTATTTCTTTGGAAAAAGGTTGTTTCAATAGCAAAGAAAACTAATATGGATTTCGTAACTTTGCTGAGATGAGCTTAAAATGAATCTGTTTTTCCTCATACAAAATTAACGTATATAACCAAATACTGTATCAACAACCAATTGAGACAAACAGTACTTAAAGATTAAGAGATCTATGCTACCATCAATGCTAATTAAAATTAATAGGATTCTGATGTGTAATTCCTTGGTGCATCACTTGCAGAGTAGGCCCCAAGGAATTTATTAAACAATACCTATTTTTAGCAGGAAATAAGAAAAAAAGAGAGAGAAAAGGAAAGGAAAGTTGTTCAAAAGAGCTGCCACTCCAGCAGTTCTTATTAACATACTATAAGAAACTGTTTCTCTATTTTTCTCTCATTAAGCTCTTGCTCAGAAGAGTATGTATGCAGTTATTCAGGAAGGTAAGGGGAACCGTTTTCCCTGTTAACAGCATGCTACTGCATTTTATTTGGAATGCATGATATGGAGAAAGCTGACTATATGCAAAACATGCTTAATATGGATTATACATAATGTTTAAGTGAATGATGTTCCTACAGCATCACTATGGTTAATATACAGGAACCAGATGATGCAATGACATCAATACCCATGATGACATACAACCACTAGAATTAGTGGTTTATTTTAACCACTGGTTCTATCCAACAAAGCAGTATTTCTTAACCCATTGGGTGTGACCCAGAAGTGATTTATGAAGGAGCCGGGGGAAAAAAATTAAGCTACATCAAGTAGCTGCTAAGATTCAGTGGGAGCCTAGAGAGGACAGATAGGGAGCAACTCACTCCCATTTCTGGCTCTCACCTTGTCCTTGCTCTGAACTTCTCCAAACCCAATCACTTTGGAGCCCATTCTCTTAGATCTTTTTCCCAACCTGTCCAGCACTCAGCTCCATGGCAGGAGAAATAGAGCTCAGCACCACATCTGCAGACAGAGAGGAAGGAGAAAGAGAGAAGCACCCTCAGCAACCTAAATCAGCTCCCCTACCTATTTCCATCCAGCCACCAACTAAGCTCCAGCATCTTCAACCACCCCAATCAAAATAAACCCAGGTCCAGCCACCCCTACTCCCCTTACAGCTGCCCCCAGCATCGCTATCTAACCTCCCCCCCCTACATACACACCTCACAGCATCAGCCATCCCACCTCACGGCAGCATCAGCAACCCTTGTACTCATCACCACACAAAATTATCCCGTTGTTTCTTACTGAAACCCAAACCTCACAGTTCTTCATAGCTGGAACACGTTGTGTTGCTGGATGATTTTTTTTTTGACCATTTTATGGGCCACAGAGCAAATGACACTTTGAGGACCATTGCAACACAAAACAGTCATACACATAACAGAAGAAAAACCGGTATCACACCACATCTCTGCTTACAGGATTATGCACACCTATTCCTTGCAGCAATGGAATGTGCTATAAATTGTCAAATACGAGGCTAAATACAAAAGGTATCATAAATGGAGAGCCCCACATACTTCATCACTACTGGGCAAATTAGATGGGTGGACAGAAATTTTCTACTGTTGAACAGAAAAAGATCTGAGATTGTCAAGACCTCTTGTGGCAGAGGTCAAAATTTTACAGAAGTATGACTTACTCATTCAAAACCTTCTCTAAGAAGGACAAGTCAAGCACAAGAAGAAGTAACTTGGATTAAATGCTCCCTCACCCAATGGAGCAAATCTTGCTACACAGAACATTGGGTGGGAGGAATGTGACTTCTAACAGAGATTTTAGAGTACAGTTATCCCAAGGAGATGAATAAAACTCTTTCCCCACCCCCAAAAAATACACAGACATAAATTTCTGTGCTTTCTGAAGAAGACCTGCAGGACTAAACCTGGGAGTTAGACTATGAAGGCAGATTTGTGTGGAGTTCAGCAGATTAGTATAGAATAACTAGAAGATCTTAAGTATCAGAGGGGTAGCCGTGATAGTCTGGATCTGTAAAAAGCAACAGAGTCCTGTGGCACCTTTAAGACTAACAGGTGTATTGGAGCATAAGCTTTCCTGGGTGAATACCCACTTCGTCAGACGCATGCGTCCATTACATGTGTCTGATGAAGTGGGTATTCACCCACGAAAGCTTATGCTCCAATACATCTGTTAGTCTTAAAGGTGGCACAGGACTCTCTGTTGCTTTTTAGAAGATCTTAGACACTCTCCTGTCCAACAGTGGATAGGAGGAGCAAGATAAAATGAACCCTGAATTACTGCAGTTCTAGGCTGGAATAAGGCTGATCTCTTATGTTCCTTGTTCTGAGCATGAATTCTTGCTCCTATGAGCCAGGTCTGATTTACAAACCTACTGCAGGCTACCAGAATTTATTCTAGTAGAGTCTATCAGGATTTTTTTCCTCCCCTGTGTTTGCTTACAAGCTGAAAAGCTCTGGCCCATTAATAGAAATGAATGATTTTACTATATTAAGCTTGGCGAATAGCTTGCTACAAAAAGCTGGACAAAAACAGCAATACAATAAAAATGAGCGCAGCTTTTCTATCTACTGATTGTATTTAAATTCTGAAAACTGTTGCATAAGGAGTTAAAGTTTGGTTTTGAAGTTAACAGCTGTCAATGGAAGAGGATTTTTTTTTAAATGAACTGAGGAAATGTGCTCATATATATTTAATCATCATTGATATTTAACATCTTATCTCTTACTATTTGGAAGTTTTGCCTCATAATTAGTGTATTTAGAATATATTTTTTTCTTAGCATTATATTACATATTCTACACATCCAATTTAATACTATCATGGATATTTTTTATTCACAATTTGATCAGCTTTTTTTCTTCAAATATCACATATAGGCATAATTTTTTAAAAAATCTCAAATTAATTAATTAAGACTTTTTTTGCATTTTGCATTTTAACTTTACATACATACAGCTTATAGATGAGAAGATATTTAGGTAAATAAACTATATAAATATACTTCTGCAAATAAGAAAAAATAAGCTGAATATTGTATACATTAATACTAATTCAAAATGTAGTCATGACTCTTACATTAAACACAAATCAAATCAGATTTAAAGCCACCCACTGAGCTGAAAATATTTAGAATTACAACTATTGTACACTGTAACAAAGAATTTTACAAGCTTTACATTCTCACTAGCAGACAACTTGTACATTAAACATCTGAAGAAGTGAGAAAAACAGAACACACTTTATGTGCAAGATCCTTCTGTCTAACACAGCAACAAAAATAAATATTTCATCAAAAAACAAACCTGTAAGTGAGGCTACTTTTATTAGTCATACAGTATCTGCTTTATCTCTTGGGTGGCCAAATATGAACTGGTCATAAAAAAATGGAGAAGTTCTGCGAAAAGCAACTTTTGCACTATTCTGCATTTTAATACTGGCAATATTAAACTTTCCCTGAAAAATCGGTGTTATACTTCAGAAATCTCACAAACTTCGCAAATAACCTCACATAACATATATTCAAGAGGGTTTGTCACAACCCAACCTCTTTGATATTTCAAATAATTTAAAAGGCAACCTACTGACATAAAACAAATATCCATGGACAGCAGCAGCTGCATGGCCTGGTGCTGTCGCCACTATTAACCTCAGTTACAATTTGATGGCTGAATTAAGTTGTCTGCCAGCAGTTCCAGCTGGCATAATACATTACTATAAGGTGTCATGCTGTTTAGCCATGGTCAGTGTTGTGACATGCTGAGCTCCATTTATTTATTCTCATTTATAGATAAAGCATAAATACCAAGATCTCCTAGAAAGTGCCAATTTCTTTAAGGACTGGATAGGACAAGATTAGATACATTTAGAACTGGTAAAAGTACACTGATACAAGCTAAACTACAGAACTAAACTGTATCCCCCGCCTCATTTACACACTACAGCAATGATTCTGTGACATGGCTCGTGAGAGCTACGGAACCGAAGATACACCTCAGAGGGAACTGGGGAAAGTATGAATTTATATAAACTAACCCTAACCTTTACATTCTCTGGATTCTGGGTTGTTATAGGGGCTGAAACAGCCTCTGGCATAAATTAAAGCAGCCACTGGATGGTGCTAATTTATGGCGGCCTCTTTAGGGCTGCATATGTACTGCACTGCAGCCCACACTCCTTTATCGTGGAACATCCCATCCTTCCCCCAACCCCTATATTTGTTTTGTCTTAAAAGATTATTGTCTTAATAGAAATGTAAGAATACCAGAAAGAAATGGATTGGTCTGAAGGCAACCTATACATGTGATAGTACTTGTGGCCAGCAGCCCTCTTAGATCTGAAAGGTTCTAACTCATCTTACTTGTATCACCATCAGCAATTCCAGATTCTGAAGCAAATAAAGAACCTTCCAGCTAAAATTAGCCTCTGGAGTGGTTGATCCTCAAATTCTGCAGGCTTCCTTGGTTCTGCAACAATGAAGGCTGAGCACAGTTCTAAGGGGAAGCCTTGTTTTCAGTAGCTACAGAATCTCTAGAGTAGAGTTTTCAGACTCAGGCCAAACTAAACTGTATTACTACTAAAGTATGACTGAAAAATGTTATCGGATGATTCCAGTGAACATGGTCTGGTTCTCTCCCAAATAGTGCAGCATACTGATAAGTTCCTTACTTGGGGCTCAATGCCAGCAAGGGAAGCGCTTTAAAATGTACTATGATCACAAGCTGTGATTTCTGTCTGACTCCAAGAATACATTAGTTAGGGAGAAAAGAGCCATGGATAGCCCAGATATCCCAGGAATAAAAAAGGGGGGTGGAATACTAACCTTCCCATGGTTTCCTGTTATAACCAGAAAATCATTTATAAAAAGCAAACATGAACCACTTCTGAATGGACTTCAAAGTGCATTTCTATTATCAAGACCCTGGCATTCAGGCAGAAGCATATATTTTTAAGAACAACAACTTTCTGAAATGTACACTCTGAATTTTAATCACCTTCTTTGGCAAAGGAGATCACAGTTAAGAAAAAAGGTTGAAATTTTCCAAATCTTACAGGTATTGATTAAATTATAATATTTATTTATTTATTTAACTCTGAGGATAAGGTACAGATTAATTTTGAATTATTTATTTTGATACTAATTTTTGTGTGTGTGACCATTGTGTTAGTTAAGTTTTTTTATTCCAATGCTATTTTTAATGGCACTGACCTTTATTATTCCTAATATTGAAACAAAACAATGAAGCTGTTAATTGTGGTTCCATGTGGAGTCAACAGGAAACAGCCTTGCCTCTGCCATTTCAGTGACCTCTCAAGATGTGCCTGGACTCATTGCTGCTGTCTGCTCTGACACTGGGCCTGTTTTCCTCCCTAATTATAGCAGCAACTGTAATAAAACATAACAGTTCTAGCTAACACCTCTTCAGTTTAGAGTACGATAATGTCTATTATCCCACTATTTTGTGGTCATAAAAATTCACTTTGGGCTGACCCTTGCCATACGAAAACCTCAAAGAATGCTCAAAGAAACCACTTCTCTGTTTTGAGATCAAAATGGGTTTGATTTTTCTGATGCCCCTCAAATGATGTGAAAGAGCGTTTTCCCTGAACAAGCAGTGGATAATGAGTGGAGAACAAGGCCCTTGATATATATGGGGGATGGTGAAGGAAAAACAATTAAACTGAGGTGCTTCAGTTAAACACAGCTACTTTGTACATATACAAACATTTTCCTCATTAAAAGTTTCATAAGGATTTTACTGCTTTTATAGACAGTGTTACAATGCAATTGCCAGAAAGTTCAAAGAGAAGGGGAGAAAAGGAAGATGCTTCCTTTCAATCTGTCTTTCTAAAGTACCGATATGGCCCCCAGCACTATAGTGTCTGAATGCCTCACAATCTTTAACCTAGCTATCCTCACAACATCCCTGTGAGCTAGGGCACAGAGACATTAAGGGTTTGTCTACAAGTCAACCTAATTTTGTAATCAACAGCCACTCAGTAATTCAATTGGCTGTTGGTGTCCACCCTACCCTTCTTCTGCTGGTGGTGCGTGTCCTCACCAGGAGTGCTTGCATCGACTGAAGTGGGGCCACTGTGGGGCACTGACAGCCACGCTGGGCTCACACCTGTAGCCCCCCCCCCCACTTTCCCTGGGGTGACAGCACTAGTTGTGAACCCCAGGCGGGCTCAATTTCACACCAGGGACTCTACTAGCAGTGAAATTGACATTCTTGACAAGTTCACAGCGCCAGCTGTGAGCCAGGGCTGCTGACAGAATGACAGCTAACAGTCAATGTAAGTAACGCTGTGTCGACACAGACACAGCATCACCCTAACTACTCCAATATAAGCACTATGCCTCTCGTGGAGGTGGAGTTATTATGTTGGTGTAGAAGACCACTCACTTCAACGGAAGCAGCATTCTAGTGTAGACACTGACATAATTAGATCAACATAAGGCAGCTTACGTCAACCTAATTCTGTAGTGTAGACCAAATTTAAGTGATTTGCCCTGTGGCAGAGCAGGAAATTGAACCGGTCGTCTCCCAATTTCTAGGCTACTGCTGTAACCACTGAACAATCCTCCTCCTGTGATTTCCCCATTCATAAGAGAGCCCACACCTGCTTTTTCAAGTATCCAGGCTCAGCCCTGCATAATTCTAATACTGCATGAAAGGCCCGAAGTGGTGTGGAAGGTGATTACTCACTATACAAGTGTAATTGATCAGATGCACATTCCCAATCACTGCCCATTTTCTATTCCCACTTTTCTAGTTTATCACACCCACTTCTTCCTGTTCCTTCAGATAAAGAGGTCACATGGCTTTTCTACCATCAGCAAACTAGTCAATCATACTACAAGGAAGATCTGAGGTAGGGTCTCACATAAAGTTCATATTATGAAGTTTAATAAGGGGTGAGAGGGTATTAATCAGGGAAAGAGCAGCCCAAGACAAATCTAGAAGCTGGTACAGAGAAAGCTTCAGCACTGAGCTCTTGTAGATAGGAGTCAGACAATCATACCTCACAAGTATCAGAGGGGTACCCGTGTTTGCTGCTTTTACAGATCCAGACTAAGAGTCCTGTGGCACCTTATAGACTAACAGACATATTGGAGCATGAGCTTTCGTGGGTGAATATCCACTTCATCGGATGCATGCATCCAACGAAGTGGGTACTCACCCACGAAAGCTCATGCTCCAATACATCTGTTAGTCTATAAGGTGCCACAGGTCTCTTTGATACCTCACAAGAACTCTACCCACAACTGCCTCCCCTCAATTAAACACCCTGAACTTCTTTACCACTATCTGTCTGGCAACAAGTTACCCTCTAAACCTATCTAGTGGAAAGAAAGGATTGTGGGATTTCAAAGACAGAGACACCAGTGCTTAGGACTAACTACTTTATTCTTCTGAAATGTGTTTCAAAGGAATGATTGTTCAAGTCTTGAATATCATTGATAAGTGAAAGTGGGCTTTTGATTCGGCTCTGGCAATGCTGTAATCTACTGTATTGCCTCCCATTGTCTCAACAATTGCTGAGAAGTAGAAGGTGTATCAAGTATTCAATTGTGATTTCTCTCCCTGTTTTCTTTGGCAATCCAGTTTATTCCCAGGGCCTCCATTTTCCCCTCTCCTTCCTTCACAGACTCCATAAGAGTGGTAACTAGCATCACCTTTACATACAAGACAGACCAGTGTGGCATCAGCAAATCTCCACCAGATTGCCCACTCTCATGTTGGGGCAGGAAGGGAAGATTGGATTACATATAGCTTCACCTCTGCTAACAGAAGTGAAGGGAAAGCCTTACAAAAGAACAAGCAACTGCATAGAAACCTCTGTGTATCTTGAGCAACTCTTACAACAGGAGTTTTTCTTTAGGCTTTCACAAATCATTAGGCTGGCTTTTCAGTCACCATCCAACCACATGAATGGACAGAACTCCTCCAGAGCCCAACCATACAATTTCTGGAGGTGGGTCACTGTTTAGCAATATGAGCTACATCTTATCCCCAGTGAAACTGAATGGCGCCACACTCACCCCTGATCCCAGATTTCCCATTAACTTACCAGGCCTTTCTGAGCCTGATCACTCATAACATTTGCCACACAGCTATGCTTTACACAAATTCCGTGGGATTTTCACCACTTTCCGGTCTCACTTACTCTATTCCATCTATTCGCAATCTATTTCCACTCCCCTACAATTCCATGTAATCTCTACTGCCTCTGCTTTTTATATCCTGTTTTCCATCTTTCTATAACATTTTTCTCTTCTCCTTTTCCACCAGCCTACTTAAAGGCAGAACCTTTACCTTATTTAATGGTGTTTTTATGTCTGAACAACATTAACTTTTATTAAAGTTATCTTCATTTGCTCTCAACGAAGTAGATTTGGTTAAGCCAGCGTGGCTTCCAGAGAAATAATTTTGTTAATGTTCTAACTGACTGTGTTGTAACATCGCAACACAGATGATGTGCTCCAAGGTTATAGATCTCTACTACATGTACAAAATATAAATGTCTAGTATACTAAATGGTTTAAGCAGTCTTCCTTTATTCTGACTTCTAAAATTTTGTGTACTCCCTTTGTTATAAACACAAAATGTCAGTCTCCCAGGGCCAGGATTATTTAAAAAATATTTTTATGTTTGACTTCCATTCTCTGGAATTAAAACATCGTCAAGATTCCCATATCCCAAGATAATTATCTCACTATTGGCCTCAGGCAGACAGAATATTTCTGTAGCAAATGACTCTACATCTGCAGTTCGTCAAGTTTAGTTAGACTTCAATAATGGGTACTACTACTTCTTACCCATAAATTTTCATGCTTACAATATCTTACATCTACACTAAGAGTGACAGATTGTACAGTAAAAAGAACAGGAGTACTTGTGGCACCTTAGAGACTAACAAATTTATTTCAGCATAAGCTTTCGTGGGCTACAGCTTACTTCTTCGGATGCATAGAATGGAACACACAGACAGAAGATATTTATATATACAGAGAAAATGAAAAGGTGGAAGTAGCCATGCCAACTGTAAGAGGCCAATCAACTGAGATGAGCTATCAGCAGCAGAAGAAAAAAAAACACAACACCACCACAAAGATTGTACAGTATAATTTACAAATGTCAGCCATAAAAGCATGTAAACTTAGCTGGCAGAAGCAATAAACTTTTGGGAGGGCAGCAAAAACCTACCTCAAAATTTAATTTTTAAGTTGAATAGCACCAGTCCGAACTTCAGCTTACTAGAAAAATTATACTTCGTTATTAATAATACCTCATGTACTTATAGAATGTTTCCTCCAGAAGCACACCAAAGTACCACGTAAACTGTATTCAAACACTTATATCCACCTCTGGGAGGAAAAGGGCAGCAGACAAGAGGCCAACTGACATACGGCACATTGTAAACTGGAGAAATAGTTCTGACCAAGACACCTACATCTTAGGGAAAGTACAAGGGGATATTTAATATGAATGCAGAAGATCAGACAGCACCTCTTGTCTGAAATCAATATACATCTCAATAAGTGATACTTCAGGGATCCTTCTGATTTCATTCCAGAACTTCCACACTGCAGGTTATTATAGGCTTAGGAGAATGCCTTATATATTTTGGCCCCAAGCAAACATGCTCACAGAAAAGTACATTTGATTAAAAAAAACAAAAAACAAAAAAAAAACCACACCCCTTACAAATTCAAGTAAAATCAAAATTAATTGACACAGCTTTCCTGTTTATCACTATATAATGAAAAATATTTATATTTTATGTTTCACCCTTCTGTATATAAGACATATTAAGCTTTACGCTTCTCTGGGATGGAACGGTTTTAATTGTTTAAGCATACTTACAGCTTTGTTTGCCAATAACCTTACATGTCCCTGAACTACTTGAGTGCCAGCTGCCCCTCTACCACTCACCTCGTGTGAGATTCATAGAGTTCGTGGCCAGAAGTGACCATTATCATCAGCTAGTCTGATGTCCTGTATAACAATTTTACCTCCTGTAGTCTCTTGTCTTATATTTAGATTGTAAGGTCCTTGGGACAAGGACCATTTTTAATTGTGTGTTTGCACAACATCTAACACAATAGGGTCCTTGTCCATAACTGGGGCTCCTAGGCACTATAATAATTTTTATTACTAATAATAATCATCATCATCCACATTGTTTGAAGTAATGAGGCTTCAGCTTGACTCCATCAATGTGCTCCCGCCACATACATCACCACAGATCACATGCCATACTATCCTATATATCTTACAATTACGTTCCCAGTTTTGTCATGCATGCATGTGCAAATTCAACTTGAAGTTATGAGAGTCCCTTTACAAAGGAGATTTCCACTCCATTTATATATGATACACATGCACGCAGTGTCCCAAATGAATGTTGGCAGATATTAATTGTATTGTTTAACAGAGGCCTTTGTGCAAGTATGAAGAATACTGTTTAAACCCTTACAACTTAGCCAAATGAAAACAAATCACTAGGCCATGAAAAGCACATCTGCAACTGCCAAATTTTAAGTTTGAACTTAGAAGTGTTAAAAAAATAAATCAATTTTGCTATTATTTTTTGATACTGGCCAAAGAATTTTTTCCATTTTGTTCTTCAAAATCACCCAGCCACTTTTGTTCAAAAACTTTCTAGGAAATTAATTCCTAGAGTGACTTTGAATGTGCCAAATTACAACCAAAATCAAAATGGATAGCATCTGAAATTGAAAGTACAGAATTAGAACATATCTGGGCATCCTTAACTATAAGCAAACACACACAAATTATATATAGTGAGAGGCAAAGAAAAGAAGAGGATGAAAGAGATGAATTTCTGTGCAGGAATTAACAGTAAAAATGACTGTGTGGATAGTTTCTCTCGCTCTCTCGTATAATGATGCCTTTTGGAAGTTAATTGAAGAATAGAACCATACATGCCAAAAAGTTTTATACTAAAAAAATTCTGACTGATAAGTTCCCTTTTTGAAATAAATGTTTATTAAAAAGATATTTCTGAGAATATTCCCAGTTATTTTTGCTTTTAATTGTGCAACATGATACACTGCAGAATTACATTCTGCACAACTAAAGAAAGCACCACTTTCAGAGAAAAGAACAGTAAGTCCTTTAAAGGGAGTTATATATTCTTTCAAAATTCACAAGAAAAGTGTACAAAGTATATTTTAAAAGTGTACTTTAGTGTTGCTCTGCAAGGAGTCTTCTTTTTTGCAAGTTAATAGGTCTGAAATCCATTCAAGGGCTGCAGAAGATGCAGAGTGCAACTTTGCTATACCTCCTGGAAATGTGTTTGATAGTTTGACCATCTCTGCATTTGCACTGTGGCGAATCCTGAATTCTCCATTTATACATCAGGTGTATGCGCATCATCCTAATACAGTTGCTGGTCATCTACTTTCTTTGGTAGAGCAAGAAACCAGACTGTACAACAGTGGGATCATCTATGAGGTGCTTGTTGTTTATGTCAGACCCCGCCCATTGCATCCACTAGATGTCTTCTGGGGTGAAACTAGACGACAGAAGACCTTCTCCAGTCATCCAGACTGGTCAACGGGATTTAGGTGAGTGCAAGGCGAATGAACAAGGATGTCACAGACTGGGAGCTTTTGGGTGATATTGACAAAACTCTTCATTTTATGGCTCACCTGCTTCAAATGTTAATAAGTAAGGCTACAACTGAGAAGGACTTTTAGGTAGCAGGGGTTAGGATCACGAGTATTTGCCTTGCCACAGAAGTTTACATTCACCATCATCTTAACTTGATAACTGCTGAGATGGAAAGCTGATTACACCATTTTTGATGGATTGGGATTAAGCCCCCAATACCAAAAGTAGTTTTCCTTCCTCTTCAGATCAGCAGTATCTTCTGCTTCCTTGAGGATTGTGGCTTGTGTTGTTAGTCCCAGGTTGTTGGTGTAACTTGCAGCATGTCATTTCAGGCACATCACTTATACACGTTAGTTCTAGAATTGATCCACATGGGAGGCCATTGTGCAGACTCTGCTTTTTCTAACCTGACATCTGATATACATGGAACATTCTGTCCGAAATCATTGATCTAAGGAGTCAAAAAGTCCAGTTGCACTGAAGTGGGTTGGATAAACTTCAGCTGTAGGCCCTTGCGCTAGACAGTGTCATAGGCTGATGAAAAATCGAAAAGAGCTGTGACTGTTTTAAGCTTCTGCTGGAAGATGGCCTCAGTATGTGTAGTCAGTGCAAGCACGTGGTCTTAGCAGCCTCACCCTGCTCTGAAACGTGCCTATTCTGAGGGATTGTGGTCTACAGATTGGGGTTGAGCCTCACCAAGATCGCACACGCCAGTAATTGTTTGTTGTACAAAGGAGAGATATAGGGCAGCAGCTTTTGGGGTCATTGGGCCACATGAGATGAGTTTGGTCAGAAAAGCTTCTGAGGTGAGTGTGGTGCACAGCAGTCAAACCAGCCCATTTGGACAGGGCCCAAAACAACATGAACCACAAAGTTGCCAGAATCCTTTTTGAATGCAGGTGGCCCAGTGATCACACACAAGGACATCTGGTACAATGTCCCGGAGTTTTGGGGGTGATTATGGAGTACACTTGGCAGATTCAAAGGGTTAACAATTATGTGACCTGGAGGATTGAATTAGGCTGGAAATAGCTACCAGGTGTGCAGGTAGTAGATGCAACAAGCTAGTTGCTGGCGCTCTCAGTGGCCAGGAAGGACAAATACACTTTGTCTATGCAAACATTTAGTTCACAGCAAGTGAGGGTCTGAACCCACCCTCCTCTAGCCTAGTTTGTTAATGCACTTTGAAATAGACCTATTTCAAAGAGGAGTAGATCAAATTGCACTAACAAACTGTTAATGAGTGTCAGTGGGGTCCACACAGACAATTAGCCTGCAGCAGTGCAAAGTAGTTTCACATCACTAAGGAGGTGTTGCCTTATATATTAAAAATGTACACACTTGGACTGAGGTAGAGATGGACATAGGAGACGGAAGTGTTGTGAGTCTCTGGGTTAGGCTAAAAGGGGTAAAAAACAAGGGTGATGTCATGCTAGGAGTCTACTACAGGCCACCTAACCAGGTGGAAGAGGTGGATGACGCTTTTTTTAAGCAACTAACAAAATCATCCAAAGCCCAAGATTTGGTGGTGATGGGGGACTTCAACTATCCGGATATATGTTGGGAAAATAACACAGCGGGGCACAGACTATCCAACAAATTCTTGGACTGCATTGGAGACAACTTTTTATTTCAGAAGGTTGAAAAAGCTACTAGGGGGGAAGCTGTTCTAGGCTTGATTTTAACAAATAGGGAGGAACTCGTTGAGAATTTGAAAGTAGAAGGCAGCCTGGGTGAAAGTGATCATGAAATCATAGAGTTTGCAATTCTAAGGAAGGGTAGAAGGGAGAACAGCATAATAGAGACAATGAATTTCAGGAAGGCAGATTTTGGTAAGCTCAGAGAGCTGATAGGTAAGGTCCCAAAGGGAATCAAGACTGAGGGGAAAAACAACTGAGGAGAGTTGGCAGTTTTTCAAAGGGACACTATTAAGGGCCCAAAAGCAAGCTATTCCGCTGGTTAGGAAAGATAGAAAATGTGGCAAAAGACCACCTTGGCTTAACCACGAGATCTTGCATGATCTAAAAAATAAAAAGGAGTCATATAAAAAATGGAAACTAGGACAGATTACAAAGGATGAATATAGGCAAACACAGGAATGCAGGGGCAAGATTAGAAAGGCAAAGGCACAAAATGAGCTCAAACTAGCTACGGGAATAAAGGGAAACAAGAAGACTTTTTATCAATACATTAGAAGCAAGAGGAAGACCAAAGACAGGGTAGGCCCACTGCTTAGTGAAGAGGGAGAAACAGTAACAGGAAACTTGGAAATGGCAGAGATGCTTAATGACTTCTTTGTTTCGGTCTTCACCGAGAAGTCTGAAGGAATGCCTAACATAGTGAATGCTAATGGGAAGGGGGTAGGTTTAGCGGATAAAATAAAAAAAGAACAAGTTAAAAATCACTTAGAAAAGTTAGATGCCTGCAAGTCACCAGGGCCTGATGAAATGCATCCTAGAATACTCAAGGAGCTAATAGAGGAGGTATCTGAGCCTCTAGCTATTATCTTTGGAAAATCATGAGAGACGGGAGAGATTCCAGAAGACTGGAAAAGGGCAAATATAGTGCCCATCTATAAAAAGGGAAATAAAAACAACCCAGGAAACTACAGACCAGTTAGTTTAACTTCTGTGCCAGGGAAGATAATGGAGCAAGTAATTAAGGAAATCATCTGCAAACACTTGGAAGGTGGTAAGGTGATAGGGAACAGCCAGCATGGATTTGTGAAGAACAAATCATGTCAAACCAATCTGATAGCTTTCTTTGATAGGATAACGAGCCTTGTGGATAAGGGTGAAGCTGTGGACGTGGTATTCTAGACTTTAGTAAGGCATTTGATACAGTCTCGCATGATATTCTTATCGATAAACTAGGCAAATACAATTTAGATGGGGCTACTATAAGGTGGGTGCATAACTGGCTGGATAACCGTACTCAGAGAGTTGTTATTAATGGTTCCCAATCCTGCTGGAAAGGCATAACGAGTGGGGTACCGCAGGGGTCTGTTTTGGGACCAGCGCTGTTCAATATCTTCATCAACGACTTAGATATTGGCATAGAAAGTACGCTTATTAAGTTTGCGGATGATACCAAACTGGGAGGGATTGCAACTGCTTTGGAGGACAGGGTCATAATTCAAAATGATCTGGACAATTTGGAGAAATGGGCTGAGGTAAACAGGATGAAGTTTAACAAAGACAAATGCAAAGTGCTCCACTTAGGAAGGAAAAATCAGTTTCACACATACAGAATGGGAAGAGACTGTCTAGGAAGGAGTACGGCAGAAAGGGATCTAGGGGTTATAGTGGACCACAAGCTAAATATGAGTCAACAGTGTGATGCTGTTGCAAAAAAAGCAAACATGATTCTGGGATGTATTAACAGGTGTGTTGTGAGCAAGACACGAGAAGTCATTCTTCCGCTCTACTGTGCTCTGGTTAGGCCTCAGCTGGAGTATTGTGTCCAGTTCTGGGCACCGCATTTTAAAAAAGATGTGGAGAAATTGGAGCGGGTCCAGAGAAGAGCAACAAGAATGATTAAAGGTCTTGAGAACATGACCTATGAAGGAAGGCTGAAAGAATTGGGTTTGTTTAGTTTGGAAAAGAGAAGACTGAGAGGGGACATGATAGCAGTTTTCAGGTATTTAAAAGGGTGTCATAAGGAGGAGGGAGAAAACTTGTTCACCTTAGCCTCTAAGGATAGAACCAGAAGCAATAGGTTTCAACTGCAGCAAGGGAGGTCTAGGTTGGACATTAGGAAAAAGTTCCTAACTGTCAGGGTGGTTAAACACTGGAATAAATTGCCTAGGGAGGTTGTGGAATCTCCATCTCTGGAGATATTTAAGAGTAGGTTAGATAAATGTCTATCAGGGATGGTCTAGACAGTATTTGGTCCTGCCATGCGAGCAGGGGACTGGACTCGATGACCTCTCAAGGTCCCTTCCAGTCCTAGAATCTATGAATAAATCACATCTTTCCATGGACTAATTGTTTGTGTAGACAACCTCAAAGGCTAAAAGTAAAAGGGGAAACTCAACAGACAGAGGTCCCTACTGCAACAGTGTCTCCTTTGCTATGGGGAAGGGGATTCAGAAGTGAGCTAAGTCCTAGGAACAGGCTGAAGAGGGTCTACCCTGAGTTATTTGCAAGACATGGAATTCCTGAAGTCCTCACATCAGATAATAGGTATCAATTTATCTCTGAAACATTCCGAGCATTTGCACTGGACTTCGATTTTGACCATAGTACTAGTAGTTCAGATTTCCCCCCAAAGCAATGGGAAGATGGAGAGAGCACTGCAGATTTTGAAAAGACTTCTAGAAAAATCAGTGGACCCACACAAAGCATTCTTGGCATATTAGTCAACACTGCTTGCATCTGCACTATCTGCAGCAGAACTTCTGATGGAAAGTTGACTACGGATGCTTTTGCCTGTGGCAATGATAAATCTTAAACCTAAGTAGCCCAGCTTGAAGGAATTTTGAAAATGGGATGCCAAAATAAAAATTCAGCAGGAACAAAAGCACTACCTGAATTGAGATCAGAGAACAAAAGGTTGGCTCTAAAGCTCTTCGACATTCGGAACTGTTCAGAACAAGGCAGAAACTCTGAGATTCTACCTAGTGGAGACTCCAAAAGAACTTCTCTGGAGGAATCAGGTTCAGCTCCAATATTCCAAAAGCAACAAAGAGAGGATCTATGAGTACTTTGTCAGGATGTGAGCCCCCCACCACAGGGAACTCCATGCACAAACTCAACAGAAGTCAGAACCTGGTCTGGAAGACTGATCAGACCCCCTCAAATACTTGATCTTTACTACTGCTCAAGACTATTTAAATAGAATTGATAAGGGAACATAGTAATATAAAGTTTATTTTTAATTGTTTGTATACACACTGGTTTATAATTTAAGTTTTAATCTTTTACTATATAAAAAAAAAGAGATGAGGTGTGATTATAGAGTTTCTGGTCCTCCACAATTATCAGAGAGGACCAGGATGTTCTTGTACTGGGGAGCTTAATAAACGTGGGAACTTTATGGACAGGGAGTTCTCTAGTTGTTGCTTAAAGCACAGCTCTTTGTGTTGGTCCTCACACACTCTTAAGGATGATCTCATAATTATCACTTTTTATCATTTTTTTTAAACTTCTCTGTCCATTGATTAACTTAATGAGCTGACCTCTCAGTCACTGCAGCTCAAGATCTAGTGAAACTCTTTTACCGAGGCCATGTCACACTGGAAGTCTTGCAGAAGTTTCTTTCTTGTCCTTTTGTTTATGCTTTCTCGGCTGAGAGGAGTTTTACTTGCCATTTGGAAAAAGGGGCCATATATAGCAGGGCATTTTTTACGAGTGCCCAGGAACATTTAAAACAAGAAATGAGTAGGGAAAGGGAATAACGAAAGAAAATTGAAAGGAAGCTACTGGGAGGGGGAAATTGAAAGGTACAGAATAGCAGAAGAAAATATTGAAAGGAGAGGGCAATAGGATTTCCACAACATTTTTCATCCGGCAACCGTAAGCCTGTCGTTTTGGGAACATTTTAGAACTCAAGCTCATTTTACCACCAGATTATTAGCCCCAATTATTATTATTTATATAGTGCCATAAATGATCATAGAGTGTTAAACAAATAAAGAAAAGCATCTGTCCTGAAGAGTTCACAGTCTGAGTAAGACCAAAATACAACAGGAGGATGTGGATAAACACTGTGGGGACAGTAGGAAGATGGTAAGAAGAGCTAACAGGGATAACAAAATGACCATGTGTAAGCTTAGGTGAGCAGAATACATATCTTGAGGGTTTCATCTTTTTAAAAAAATGGAGAGGGGGAGATGAAGTATCAAAGAAGGGACTTGAAGTGAGAAAGGGAGCATGGGAACAGGGAGGAGTTACCAAGCATGAATATGTGCATGGAGGAAGGTACTGTACAGAGGTGAGCACAGAAGAAGTCTATTTAAAGAAGTTAAAGCCTATTCTGAGTTGTGCCTCATAGGAGTCTGGGGTTGCTGGGTTTTGGAAACACCCCTCTCCCTGAAATAGGAATCATCAAGAAGCCCACAATACCCTGAGACCTGAGTGCTCTGGTCACATCCACTCCTTTCCTCCACACTTCTTATAATGATGGCTGTGAAGGAGGGTAGCACAGAGCTGTTATGTTGGCCCTGTGTAATCACCCTTCCTGCTTTGTAATTTCAGGGGGGTGGAGAGAAGGAGACAATAGAAGTCTACTGCAGCATAAAGGAGCCAGAGTGCAGCACAGAATTAGGCCTATGGTGTTATAAAACAGCATATTTGATAAACATATCCTGTGCTTTGGTGTTTGTATGGGACAGAGTCAACTTGAAATATAGACCATTTCAAAACAAAGTAGTTTCAGATACTCCACCTGGGTTCCCTGCCAATTTTTATGGCTTCGTAATCCCATTGTGTTAAATGTTTTCCCCTTATAGTTGCTCTGTAACAGATCCTCAGAAACAGCCGAACAAAGCAGGTAAGGTTAGGGTAGAGAGACAAGGAGGACAAACCATAGTGGAGCTGTTACTAAAACGAGTTTCTCCTCTCATGCAATGGAGGTATTCTGCGTGACAGAATACCAGACAGATTTGTCTGAACCTGAGAGCAGCTATTGTGTGATGGACCAAGAGACCTAATATGAACAAATAAGTTGAAGGTCTTTCTTGGCTGTATTTTATTTGATATACACTGAATTATGAAGGAAATGCCACTGACAGCTAACTAGGCTCCTGAGTGCAAGGAAATCAAAAGAGAAGGCTCAGGACAAAAGGTCTCAGAGCTGTACTCTAGACACATGTACAATGTGATTGACAGTTTGAATAAATAAAAAGACTAGTTTACTGAATGTGTGATTCTGGCTACAAAATGAATACCCTGTATTGTTAATGCTAGTCCTAAAGAAGGGGGGAAACATGCCTCAAAAGCAGGAAAGATTCAATTAAACTTCATTATTGTGGAAGCTCTCCATTTTGTCTACATTTCTCTAACTTTATCTGGTTAGCATTGGCTAGTGTGACATGGGTCCTGAAGAAGTTTCTCTATACAGCTGTGACAGTGGACACCCTGGACCCAAAGCCCCAGGCTTTTCCAGAGAGGATCTATTACATGTATTATGTACACAGCTTAATACAAAAGCTATTGAACATTAGACAAACAATCAAACTTGTTTTACATATTCAGTAAACCAGATTTGAACCCAATCCTCAAGAATTAAAAGAAATACTGTACTAACACTCTGTGTAAGATAAATATTTGCAGATAAATTATCTTATTGCAGGTAAAATATCTGAAAGTAAGCTCTATGTTCACACGCTTAGTGTCTGTGGAGCTCTCTTTTAAGGATATATAATTTTTAAAAAGTGTATTGTACTTTTCATGAAGTCACAAGCAAAAGTCTGAAACAAAGATTCCCTATATTGAACACCATATGCAGCAAACATTTATACAAGCAGACCCAGCTCTGTGCAGTGGGAATGCTTAATACAGTACTTAAACTACAGCCTAATGGAACAATTGTCCCTAGTGAGGTACTTGCACTTTGGGGGGAAAATTGCAAGCAATTAGTTGTATAAAGAAAGAAAAGCTATCAACAGTCTGAATTTAGCAGCCTACATAGTTCAGAAAAACACTCTTTTGTTCTGAACATGATGTACCTTAAATCCTTATTTCAGCTGACAAGCTTCTTTTTAAGGACATATTTTAAGGACATTATTCACTTAGTTTTGTGAAGAAACAAATGTGAATATTGAACATTAGAAAATAAAATGAATACTTGCGGAAAGTAATTAATTCACTGTGCGTCTATAGAGGGGTACATCTGCTATAAAAATTTCTTTCACTTGACAGTAATTATAGCATCACAGCAACAATGCTATAGTTGAGAAGGCACTTTAAAAAAAAAAGCTAATTTTCAGGTGCTTTTATTTATTTATTTATTTAATCTTTTTGGATTAGAATTTCTCATGCTTGTTCACAGCCAGACATGAATTGATTTGAAAAGTCTCAAACAATTCTATCAGGCCATGTTTTAGGTTGTACAAAATGATAAAAAAATGTTTTTCCATGTTTTAAGAAGCCTTTTCATTATAACTGTAACAGCTTATTTTTAAGAGATCAGCATCCCAATCATTTCATCTAACCATCTCACTTTACACATTCAAGTAAATAAACACGCTGAACTGTAGCATGTTTTTCTCTCTATTCCTCCCCTCTCACATTTTAAAATAGAGTACCAAAGAAATTCCATTAAAAAAAAAAAACCCACAAAAAAAATGTTGTGTCACTGTTGATGAGAATTTAAACCCATAAAATACAGTACATGCCAGGGCTCTCCTAGAAACAATAACTAAGCTATTTGCAGCATATTCCCTAGTTCATAGTAAAATTTATAGGCCTAGATCCTCAACTATGCTAAGCATGAACCACATGTAAGATGTTTCTGTTTTCCCAATACCCTTTCTACCCCTGACATATCCTATTCCTACCTCGGACATACCTCTTATGGTGGGCAGGAGCGAGTGGCATAAAGCCTGAACTCAGGGAATCTTCGGCTACCTGTTTGAGATGGCTTTAGTGCCCTTGCTATGGTATATAAGGGAATGTTAACTGAAGTTAAGAGAGATCCACATACACAGAGTAGGTCTACACTGCAATTTGAGGTAGCTTTGATCTAGCTAGCTTGAATAATAATAGCAGTGAAGCCATGTTTCCATAGACCATCCAAGCCATCCCTTGGTATTTACTCAAGAAGTTAGCCCATGCTGTAGCCTGAACTGCTGGGGCTTCTCTGCTATTGCTAGTCAAGCTAGCTAGACATAACCTACCTCAGGTACATCCACACTGCTGACTGCAGTGTAGACATAAGAATCTCAGGGTAAGAGAAAACTTCATGTTAGGAATAGACTACCAAAAGCAGCAATAAAAGCAACAGCAATGCATTTTTTTTTTCAAAATTACAAGCACTTGGCATATATGTGAGAGATAACTCAGTAGGCAAATTGAACCAAATGAACCATTTACCTTTTGTCCTGAAATGCTACCATACTGTATGCTTGAATGGAAATGGGCACATTTATTGTACACCAGAGGAAAAAAGGGACTCATTCACAACTGAAAACAACACATTTTTATCATTCCAAAGAAAAACCCTGGGTATTTTATTCCTGGATTGTAGAAGAATCTCAGCACATGGCATATGAGAGCACAAAGAATACGCGGAAGTGGGACCATGGATATAAAAAGGTCTATACAATTTTCTGTGAAGAATATGCATTGGAACATTCAGATAAATAACACTTCTCTGAGCGTAAGGAATTTTTTACATTGGAGTGCCTCATGCAGGAAACTTCACTTAAATCTATTTGGCACCCTGTTGAAAGAGTACATTCTACAAAAACATATGAGACTGTTCAATGCATGGACTAGTGTATATTAGCTTTTAACATTAAAGGAACCAACAGAATTATTAGTTACAAAAAGTTATAGCAGTTCTTAAATATTAACATGGCAATGTGCGGAAAAATGTTTTCATAGAGTGATACTTCCTAGTAACAAGTACGGAGGCAGCAGTCAAACACTTCTGACAACCAGTTCATGCTGGACCAACCCACGTACAAGAAGATCTATGGGTGTCTAAATGAGCGTAAGGGTGTCTAACTTATACCACTCTATGCCTCACTTCTAAATGTGACTTGTAGTATCAAGCTCTTAGAGTATGAAAGTGGAAGATTATTTTTTAGACTGTAAACTCTTCAGGGTAGAGACCATCTCTTATTCTGTTTGTAGCGTGGCTAGAACAGTGAGGCAGTGTCTCTGTTGGGGCTCCTAAGTGCTACCAGAATATAAATAAACAACACACAACCCGGAACCAGTAGAATACAGGTTACCTATATTTATAGCACAATTATCTTGCTGTTACTAATTGGCATTCTTTCAGTAAGTTTGCTATTTGGATTAGGGTAAATAAAAGTTCATAAAAAAGTCTGTATACTATTGCCTTATTTGCTTACAAGATGTGGAGGTACAATTTAAGGCAGCAACACAACATGCGATAAAAACATATGCTTATATATGTAGCAGCCAGAATCCTTCCACTTCTTAACATAGGCAGTAAAAGTGTGAAGAGACACAAATACAATATTCTGGAAAGGAGCCACCAAATTTCCTTCACATGGCAGAGAGCATGCAGCTGACTGAGTAGTGGCACCTGACCAGGCCCCAGTAAAGCTAGACACTCATAATAGCTGGTTAAAAAACTTGGAAGTTCCATCTGGTGGGAAATTTCAACATTTCAAAATTTCCTTTCATCCCAGAATCAGAATGAAAAGTCACATTCTCAAAAATTTTCACAAAATAAAGTTTTGGAAAATGATATTTTAGAAATGACAAAACCTTACAGAAGTGCTCTGTTTTTATACTATTATATTAATAGAATAAAGTCAAAATAATAAAGTTGAAATGAATGATTTTGATTATTCCAATGCTGATGCTTTCCAGCAAAATATTTTGATTTCATCCAATCAGGATTTTCCTATGGAAAACAGTTCGGTCAAAAAATTTCTCAATCACAGCTCTACCCAAAACACAGATGGGGACCTTAGCAGTCACAAAAGCCTGAAGTATCATTACTAGTACTACATATGTACAAGTAGTTGGCAGCAACTGCCCTAGATTAAGCAGTTTTGCCATGCCAGAATTGGAGGAACAAAATCCCAGCAGCACATTCAGAATGATAGAATATTCCCTCCACATAAATGAGCAATGTCTATGAGGGAACACAGTGCTGGCAAGTGCTAGTATATATAGAAACATGGCAAGAAAAGCAATGAGATTGGATTGGTAGCTAGAGATCTGGGGGGGAGGAGGAAATACCATTCTCTCTCCTTCCAGTAGTGTAACAGCTTCAAGGAGAAACAAAGAAACAAGGGCCATCAAGTAGAAAAAGAAGTCTAAGCGCATAGAAGAGTGTATATAGTAAACAGAACAAAAACAACAGGGCCAAGGGTGACTGGACAGGGTGGGTGGAGATTAAGAGTATTTCTGATCATTATACATCCATAAACACCCAGAGAAGCAATGATACAGAGCTTTCTGGTTTTCTTTTCCAAAGTGCTACTATTGCTAGATTTAAAGAACTGCACTGTAATCTGGAAAGCAGTGTCTCCTCTTCTTTTAGACTTTTTGTTTTATTGAACATTACAGTATAAAAGTCCTACAGCAGTTAAAATATGGGGGATTTAGCAGTTCTCTCATCCACTAGAACATGAAGTGTATGACCTCTAACAGCTTATGTAGTGACTTTGCACTGGAAAATAGCAAATGACTAGAGGGGGAAAAATACATTAGCTTTCTGTCAGATTACATTACAAGTGCTTTGACAATTACTTCGTGCTTGTAAGACACATTACCTACGCTGATTAGAAAGAAAGTAATGTAATCTTCTCTTTAATTTCCAAGTCTTGTGTTTCTGACATAGAGAAACAATGGTTTCATAATTCCCCGTATAATACTGCTGAATTTCCTCTTCCAGCATCACACACTGGAGCATATTAGTTACTGTAGCAGTTGAAAATATCTTCTGAGCCTCTGCTTTACTAAATCACCACAGAAGCAATATATTTGTCAGTCACGGGGTGGGAAGGGAGAAGGAGGAAGGACAATGAATGTAAAGGCAATAGTGACTTGACTTAAGATCTTCCCCAATCTTGTGTCTGACTGCTGCTGCCTCCGTTTCTATTTCTTGGGCTTCTCAGAAACTTCAACCAGTTGTTTGCAAGTCAAGCACTGCCTTTTTCATGGGGTCTGGTTTAATAAAACATTACAGTTCAAATGTGAACTTAAATCTAGACAAGTCATTCCCCCACTCTAGTTTCTTCTGCCTTATTTTGGGCTCAACAGTTCTTTCCCCAAAATCCAGTACTTGCATCCTAGAGTTTCCTCAAGTTTCTTCAGGCTTCTATTCACACCCCTCATTGCAGATAGCTCCAGACAGGCCTTTCCATCTTGCTGGCCGAGAGAACTCTTTCCACAATCTTTACTGGGTCCAAGCCAGACTCTCCTCTTCCTCACTGCTAGAGTCTCCCTTTTATAGAAGTCCCACCTCTAGACCACTATCTGGTGATCCTGGTCACCGGACCCAATAACCAACCCAAGCCCAAGTCCATCCCCTGAGGCCAGATAATGAGGCACAGGTGGGACTGAGCCTAAGTTCTTTAACTGGCCAACACATCCTATGATATGACCCTTGGAGTAAACAGATTTGTAATTTATTTACAATCCACAAGTTCTCAAACCAAACCAAAACATTACATCAAAAACTCCTAAAGGCAAGAGACAATGAGGAGATGGAGAGCAGTAAGGAAGCCTAATAGGACACACAAATGGAAAGGAAAAAAAGCAAAAGAAGAAGCAAGCTGGAGAAAGGAGAAATTTGTTCTTCCTCCCTTTCAATTTTTAATTCAGTACCAACTCTTGTCTTTTTCTAGTTCCAACCGCTATCCTTCCTTTCTATTGTCCTTTCAAAGCAGCATCCTTCCTTTATCAAGTGGGCATTCTGGTGAATTTTGAGTTAAACTTTTTCCTAGAATGGGTTGATTAGAGGAAATTATCCCTGCCCCCCAAACTCACCAGAATGCAGTTTAAACACTTCAGAGACTCCCAACCTTGTGCCGATTTGAAAAATCATTCTTTGAAAGCTGGAATGGCTACAACCCATAGTTTGGTAACCACTGTATTAATTATAGCAGACTCCCTTTAAACTATGGGCCTAATCGCATTGCCACTGAGTTTGAAGGAATATTACCAAGACTGGTTTTTCGGCCAGGCGTTTTTTTTATTATCAACTTCTTTTATGTCATATTTCTGTTAGACACACTATGCTCATTACCTTTCTTGATATTATTTTTTACATGATGTGCTGAAATAGTATCATTAATAAAGTCTAATGTTAAAGCTTTCCAATATTTGACTTTGACTTTAACCTCTACAGTATGCTAAAATTATTTCCAGGATTTAACTAGTAGTGACCCTGGTGGACCACAACATGATACATGATAATGCCAACTAAGTAGAGGTGATGGGTGGATACGTTTTTGAAGCTCAGAAATCACTTTTCTGTGAGCAATGCCATTGTCCTACCATTTTGATATATTTCAAACTGCTATATGGGAAATTCAAAGAATAGATTTTTGCATTTACACTAACTCCTGCACTTTTTTTTTGGTGGGGGTAAGGGACTGGGAGAATGTGAGCTTCACAAAGGCAAAGGCCAGATCTGATCCCAGAAACTTGTTTTCTTAGGTAAATGTGCATACTCTTGCTGAGTAGAATTGTAATTTTATACATTGTTCAAAATTAAAAAAAAAATTATTTAGAGCCATAACTGCTGATTTTAATTCACTCTCAGAATGACGTACACAAATATGATGTCTACACAGGGCCATTCGCAAGTGAGATTATCTACACCCCCACCCATGATAATATATTAACTAATAAAAAGGCTTTATATTTTATCCATCTTACACTAATTTTCACCATGAAATTTGACTAAAGCTACAGTATGTTGTCTTGGAAGAACAGAAGAAATAAACATTTGGAGTCAAAGCTTCATCAACATGGGCATCAGCAGAGCTACCAAGTGTCATGTATTTATGCAATTGTATCACATCTCTCAAGCCCTGCAGACATTTGACAGATTCAGCTGAACTCCAGGTATGCCTGCATGTGTTCTTCCTGGCCAGTAGGGAAAGCTGTGGGCAGGGGCGGCTCTAGCTTTTTTGCCGCCCCAAGCACAGCAGGCAGGCTGCCTTCGGCAGCGTGCCTGAGGGAGGTCCACCGGTCCTGCGGCTTCAGTGTACCTGCCGCCAAATCCGCGGGACTGGCAGACCTCCCAGAGGCATGCTGCCGAAGGCTGCCTGACTGCCACCCTCGCAGGGACCCGGCAGGGTGCCCCCCTGCGGCTTGCCCCCTCAGGCACGTGCTTGGAGTGCTGGTGCCTGGAGCCGCCACTGGCTGTGGCACCAAAGCAGTAAGACACTCTGCCTCCCCGTCTCACTGTTCCCATGCTGGATCCAAGCAGGGAAGAAGAGGCAGGAGATGGTGCTAGCAGCAGACCCAGAATGTGAGAGACAGGGGCCCAGTACTGGCTCCAGTCCTAGCCAACCTCCATGCGCACCCAATTCAACCACCAGCTACCCCTCCGAGACACTCAAATCACTAAATCCAGCAGTGCCTAACACTCACACCCTCTCAGCTATCCCAGCCACAGTGTCCAAGTTTTCTGTAACTACCTTTCTGCCCCTGCCACTGTTTAGACAGGGTATACTGATCATAAACGGAAGATTATGGTTATATGCAAATTTCCAAATATGCAAATTAGCTAGATAACAGGCATAAAGTGCTACACATGGAGTTGTACAAAGCACATCATTTGTGCATCAATTTATTTTCTCCTCATCCATTCACTTACACCCAATAATGTTGCCTGCCAATCAGGATGGGAGCATGTTGTTATAAGGAAGTGACCCATGCCAAATCAGGTGAAGTTGGGAGAAAACAAAACCAACAAACAAAAATATCTGTGTAAGACAATCCATTATTACAATCATCATAATATTGTGCTCAGCATCTAAACTCATACAAACACTAAAGTGTTTACTTGTGTCAGGTAGGTATCTCTTTTACAGATGGGGAAACAGAGCATAGAGACATTAAGAGATTTGCTAAAAAAAAAAAAAAAACTACACTAAAAGTCTGTGGCAAAGTTCAGAATAGAATTTAAAATCTCATATTCCCCATCCTCGGACTCAAGCAGAAGACTATCCTTCTTCCAAAAAGTTACCTTATAATTACTAATGATAATTGCTTTGTTTCAAACCCACATATAAGTGAGTGAAAGGGACAAAATCCAGCACATTTGCTACAGTAAGTCATGTAAATCTCTTTTCACAAAAGCATTTTTATGATTGAAATACAATTGATAAATCTGCAGATATTAACACCTGTGAAATATAAGTCACAGTAGCTATAAAAATAGATTTTTCTTGTTTCAACATGTCTCAAGATTTTTGCTGCCTTTGTGAAATCTTACAGGATCGTGTGATAACTATTTATTTGTGAATAAACACTGAACTTCACAATCATTAACAGAGTGTGTAATTTATATACTGTATCAGACAAAACATTTTGGTTCCTTAAGGTAACAGTGGAAACCCCTTATTGAATAATATTGTCACTTAATTTTATTAATTGAAATATTTATCTGCATTTTCCACAAATCACAAAAAGAGAGACTAAAATGCTCCTGAGAAGTGCTAGAGAAGTGCTGTGTACTTTGGGCACAGTCAATTCATAAACTGAAGATATTATATTGAAACGCAGCAAGGTGCTAACAGCATTCTGGTGACCTTTCTATGGGTACGTCTTCACTACCCGCCGTATCGGTGGGTAGCAATCGATTTATCCGGGATCGATATCTCGCGTCTCATTAAGACGCGATATAGCGATCCCCGAACGCACTCACCGTCAACTCCGGAACTCCACCAGAGCGAGCGGTGGCAGCACGGTCGACAAGGGAGCCGCGGCCGTCAATCCCGCGCCGTGTGGACCCCAGGTAATTCGATCCAAGATACTTCGCGCAGCTGAAGTTGCATATCTTGGATCGATCCCTCCCCCCCCACAGTGTAGACCAGCCCCAAGTTACAAGAGGTAATCTTTGTATCTCATTGAAACTTGACAACAGACTTGTATCAATCTGACCACTCTAAATCTGATTATGTCATCAGAATTATGTGGCACTACAATGCCTCCGCAATGTTTTAATGGGGGAAAAAAATTAAAGATTTTAAATTCTGTCATGCATTTCATTAATTTAACAACTATTCATTTAAAAGCTACCACCCTCATTGATAGATACTTGAAGGTTAGTATTTAAACATATTCATTTAAATATTTGTATTTAAATTAACCTCGCTACATTGTTTTAGTAATAAGCTATAAAGCTTTTCATCTCTAATTCACTGGTCCAGACAGGCTGCAACTCCCCTTGAGCCTCACATTCAAGATTTCGTGCTGATAATTCTTCAGAAACTATCCCAATCCAGGTCAGAAATGGCCTTCTCCTAGCTAGACTTAAGGGGCTCTTCTTTATCCTCACTCTATCTCTCTGCTGCCTTCTCTTCTACTTTCTCTCTTCTCTGGCTTCCCTGATTCTCTTCTAACCTTTACAGTGGATGTACATGAGGTGGCAGTCCTTTAAAATGGATGTGCACGAGGTTCTAAAGTTAATGTGGCACATGCAACCTTAACTTCAGCTTTTCAAGGTTTTCTAGTGTTTCAGTTTCTGACACTAATGTTTTATATATACACACTATCAATGTTAAATATATTCAATACAAAGTGAATATCCAAAGAGGACTTGCTCTCTTGTTCCACACCCAGAAGTGGCATAGTATACTAGAGCATACAAACACCAGCATGGACTGTAGTCGCCAATGGGTAGATAGCTCTCTGCTCCAGTGTTTAGGCAGGAAGGTGAGGCAACACCACTATCCAGGATTTCAGAATGGGTAGATTTAAGGGAAGGCAAAATACACACAGAACATGGGTCAGGACACAAAGCCATTCCCTGTCGTGTCTTATTTTCTGGCCAGCTCAGAGAGAGAACATAAAGCAGAGTGTCTCTCTCTGAGAAACTGATTCCAAATGGATATTCCTAACTCTCCTTACTACATGAAGCAGGCCCAACCAACCACGAACCAAAACAGCACAATGTGACTTGTAACCAAACACTAACAACTGTCCTGACAAAAAAAATTATCGAAGTGAAAACATGCTTCAAATTTCACCAGTATTCTTAGGCACATTCCAGAAAAAAATAGAAAAATTTTGATTGGTTATTAAAATTGATTTTATTTTGGGGATATTTTGCAACAACCCTCCCCCCCCCTTTGTTACAACAGTTAGCTAGAACTAGAGGAGTTGTAGTGAATAGCTATATCCATGGATTCTATTGTTAAACATCAGGGGGTAGCCGTGTTAGTCTGTATCCACAAAAAAAACAAGGAGCCCAGTGGCACCTTAAAGACTAACAGATTTATTTGGACATAAGCTTTCGTGGGTAAAAAAACCCTCACTTCTTCAGATGCAACATCTGAAGAAGTGAGGTTTTTTTTACCCGCGAAAGCTTATGCCCAAATAAATCTGTTAGCCTTTAAGGTGCCACTGGACTCCTTGTTGTTTCTATTTTTAAACCTATCACAAATGTGGAAAGAAGTGGCAAGAAGCATTTAGTTGTTTCATATTTCTCCTACTCTTCCCTCTCTGACTATCGCAATGGTTTTCCAAATTGTTACTGTCTAATTGTGAGCTGGCCGACACATGTGAATTAGAAGTTTTTATAATAAAATTACAATCTGTTTACATAGATGGCTATCCTGATTCACATGGATTACAGATTGAGTGTGAAATGCTAGACAGGCTGGCCATTAGTTACAGGAGCAACCAATATACAAAGTTATAGATGTAGCACAGGCAATTATTAGCTTGACCTAAAAAGCCTAATTGTTACACTTTTTGAATTGACCTCTTAACACACAGAAGAACAATAAAAAGTGACCTGACTCTCTACCTTATAGATGCGCTGAACTATTATTATTGTTTGCAGCTAATATCATCAATCTATAACAAACCGGAGAAGAGGGAAGACTAGCTGAAAGACTACAAGGAAAGCTAAATTGGAGCACTTTCAACAGTGACATGAATTACTGATTTACATCGGAGCTGGATTAGCATTTTTGGGGCAAGACTATGGAACAATTTTTTTTCAGTCCCCTTCCCCAGCCTAAATGACACCTGTATGACATTATCATACCTCTACACATGGCTGTCTGGGGAGGGTTAACATGATTCTTTGAGATACCCCCAAGCTTAACTGACTTGTTCTATGTGAAAAGTGTAAGTGTGTACACAGGAGTGGGGTCTTGAAGTCTCCTGCTGCCCAAGTACATCCCAGATGTTTGTTATTTTCACCTCTCATGATTGGTTTATATTAGCTATTAGTTTATGTTTCCAAGGCGATCTTTGCATGAAAGAGCATGAAATTTTATCTTTAAGTGTCAGACATTCAAGATTTCTAACTCCTCAAAGCAAAGGGGCCACAGCCACAAGTTCTGATTTAAACTTTTCAGGCATTTTGTCAAGCCTCAGAAGTTTTAGGTTTCAACCAAAAGTTACCATTCCACTCCTATTTTTGAATGTCTAAAGAGAGAGAAGATAATAAAAATAGTATGTTCTCGAAGCATATGGAAATGTAAACATTTAACAGCTTATCCTTTCAACTAGGCTGAGAAGATGCCAAGTGCAAAACAAGACTGAGATTCTTCTATGGCCTAATTAGTTAATGTGCTTATCTTCCAGACCCTTCTGGTCCATACAAATTTGAGAGTGTGCACTACCATCTTGATTTTATAATAAATTATGTAGTCAAAGACTTCAATTATGATGAAACTGTATAGCTTTATGTAATACCTTTAACAGTAGCTAAGGACTGCTGATGTATTTTAACTACCATGAGATTTCTCCATAGCTAGCACCCTAACTACAAAGGTTTCAGAGGGGTAGCCATGTTAGTCTGTATCAGCAAAAACAATGCAGAATTCTTGTGGCACCTTAGAGACTAATAAATTTATTTTGGCATAAGCTTTCGTGGGCCATAACCCACTTCATCAGATCCATGGATGCCATTTGGATGCTACGATAATAAAATAATTATTAATAATTTGGTGAAAGTGATCTGTGCAGGCCTGCTGGTCAACAAAAGCACAATAGCAGTAGCTTTGGTTGTTGCTGCTGTACTTAACTGAGAAACAGCTAAATCTGTTGCTTCAATTTATGGTTTAATTAATTATAGAAGTTTTATATTTTCAATTATTCAGATCTTATAAATTGTCATTTAATTAAATGAGAATTTCTGGACTGTCGAGATCTACTCCCCATAGGATTGCATTACTGTTCTGCAATTTCAGAAACCCATTCTACATCTGTACTGCAGCTGGGCCATGTGAGAGATCTGTGATAAGCCCTGTCCTGTGCAGTCCAACATCTCTCTCAAGGACACAAACATTAATGTGAAAAGGGAATTAGAGCTGGAAACAATACAAAACCCCAGGCCTGATCACTCCTGAGCCAGAGGTTTCAAAATCCATATTGAAATCTGTCAATTTCTGTCCAAATGTCAAGCAGTTGACATTTGGTGCAACACAGAGATAGTTTCAAGCTGCAAACTCTGATCCGGTGGTTTTGGCACATGTTAACTATAGTTTAAGTCTGTCAAAGTTGTACTATTTTTAAATAACACCCCCCTCAAAAAGAGGATTTCTAGTAAGTTTCCACTTAGATTCGTACTTGTCCCTTGATTTTTAGTCCAAGCTGCTGGAGTAGTCAAGGATCGTAATTCAAACAAGGACAAAAATGCAAGTTTACAGAAAGTTTTTACCCCTCACATAGCATTCAAGTGACAAAATCTGTTTGTTAATACCCCCAGATAGCACTACATAGCAGGCCCAGTGGCACAGAAGCAATGGATTATGATCCAGATGTCATAACAAATTTGTGAATTCAATCTAGTGACAGGCAGTAATTTTTAGTCTGGAGAGATAGTGAATTGCCATCTCTACAGAGCACCCTTGTGACTCACCGTTCAGATATCTTACGAGAATATAGTTCATACAGTATCAGCACCTTCAATAATCAGAATCTTCCAAAGTGTCCCAAATGTCAATATTTCATAAACACCATCATTTATGTTGTCCTGTTACAATCTTCATAAAATATTTTAGCTTTGCATCTAATATTTCTTAGTGAAGGAACCGTAAATTCCCCAAACTGCATTTCCCTTAGCAGGGTTGGCTAGGTGCTGAATGTGTGTTACTTGCCTACATGTCAGAGCAATAATAGAATGTAAAGAAATGTGAATATTGAAAACTTCATAGCACTAATATTTACAAGGCAAACAACTTCATGAGAAGTATGCAGAAACAAAATGTAATTACTAAGGGAATTCAAGTTTCAGAGTAGCAGCCGTGTTAGTCTATATCCGCAAAAAGAACAGGAGTACTTGTGGCACCTTAGAGACTAACAAATTTATTAGAGCATAAGCTTTCGTGGACTACAGCCCACTTCTTCTGATGCACCAAGTTACATAAATTTAAATAACACTGCTTTAAGAGTCCTTCTACATGATTAATAATTTAAAAAGTAGAGCCAACCTTAATCTGACAATAGGCATTTTACTGAGAAATTATTTCAGTTTCTAGATTCATTTGAGAAAAGTTGCAATGAATGAGGAGGAGGGGGAAGCTTTTGGTTAAGCGATAGCAATTTCGCAATGAGCTGGTGATTCTTTCTTGGGTGCTTTCATGGGGTGTATGTACCCCATACTGGTCCAGCAACCAAAGAGTTAACACAGGCACAGCCGGTCACTCCTGGTGGGCAGCCTCACAAGAGCTAGGAGGATAAAAGGACTGGGAAACTGAAGGGTGGAGCTGTGGGGTGGCTACCAGAGGAGTGAGCAGGCTGGAGAAAGGAGCTCCTGCCAGCAAGCTACTGAAGAGCTGCCCAGAGAGAACAGCAGAAGGGTATGAACTGACCGACAGACTGGAGAGCCTGCAGAGACCCAGGGGCAGGTAGGAAAGAGCTCAGGGCACGGTCAGAATCAAAGAACCCTGATCCTGATTATCTAGCTCAAGGGCCCTGAGCTGGAACCCAGTATAGTGGGAGGGCCTGGGTTCCCCTACCAACCCCTGATGGACTTGAGAGTGAAGAAAGGTTTTCAGAATCCTGGGCACCAGGAATAGACTGACAGCCTCACTAGGCCAAGTGAGTGTGGGGACTGCACCACACTTGGCCAGAAGGGACACTGTTGCACTGACGCATTGCCTCACAGGTGCCAAGAAACTCAGAAAGTCCTGTGAGCTGAAAACATGGATGAAGTTTCTGAAGTTCAATTCCGTTGTGACAAGCATGGGAAGACAAGACAGCAGAAACCTCAGTGCTCCAATTTCTCTCCCACTGCTTTTGCCTGGGGTTTCATTTTTGAAGCACATGATTTTGGCAGACTGGAAGCTGATTAATGCAATGTCAGCGCCTAATAAAGATTTAAACATAGGTGAGGTTCCCGTTTGTGAGAGACCTAGTATATGAGTCAGTTGGTCTTCTGGTTAGCTTCTTTCTCTACATACATGTCATATGTAACATAAGCCCAGGGCGGAGGAAATAAGCGTGGTCATCTCAAGAGGTTGTCTGGCTCCAAGGATGGATTAATTTGAGTGTATATTTGAGAATACTAGGGTAGGATTAATTTGGGAATAGCCATAATGTACAGATCACTCCATTGCACTTCAGAGCTCCCTTCTACATTAAACAGATTTCTATTCCATTCTGGCTTACTGCCTTCAGTGACTTCATTGTTCACATGGATAATAGCTCAATTTGTCCAAGGATCTTATGGCTGCTATAAAAGAACACTATGGGTATATCCCAAGTGATTTCTTGTTCTATACAGATGGCGTCTTGTAGCCCATAGAACTAGATTAGCCTTTTATTTATCCTTATGTAATGCAAAGAATTTGTATCGTATAAGACATTGGCTTAAGCAAATATGCATGAGTAAAGTGGGCCTATGACGCTTAGCATATATAAAATGGTTTGACAAATTACCTTAGATTTTGGGGAACTGGGAATAGCTTGCTCAAGAGAGTGAATTGGTACAGAACGATACCAGGCAACTGCAGGAACAATGAACTGATACTGGGTTTGGATATTTTAGGATAGAATCATTGGCAGATGTTTAACCACAAACTTGCTTTAGCAATGATGATGAATGTGATAATAAGCTAAACGGCATTAATATATTAACCTTTAGTTGATAAGGGCATACCAATATTACAAGGCTGAGGAAGTTAGATTTGGACATGGGAGGCTGGGCATCTGAATGAATATTCATGATATTACCCAGGCCCTATAATAGGCCAAACCACCGTGTAGCAGGGGCCAGCTTTCCATCACTGACCCTACAGCTCTTCATTCTTATTTATCTACCATTGACCTTTGGACATTGGGTGTCTGGACCAGGGACAGGGCTTTGTGTCTCACCTCCAGGTCCCCAAGGAAGGGTACGAGTTGATGTCATGCTCTGCATATGCTCATAGCAGTATTATAGCATTAGGGATATCTTATATTTGTTTATGTGGTTTGGAATTTTCTTGCCTTTACTGATTTAACTAAAAGTAACTAAGGCTTTTCTTTTGCCTTTAGTGTGAGTATCTTTGTCTTACACCTCAGGATAACCCTACAAGTTATTGAACTTGTTAGTTTTAATTCTGTGGAGCCTGATTCGGAGATAGAAACCCTATTACACACAGCTCAATAAAATAATATCAATTGGCAATCAATATAATTATTAACCATTAAAGGCATCAGGCTACAATCCACAACATTCCCAGCTGCTTTCCTCAACAGGAGAGCAAAATGTATATCATAGTGCACCGAGGGCAGAATTAGGGTTATATAGGTAACCTTAATCCTGTCATGACATAACTTTCAAGTGTTTGAGTTTGGACACTTAATATTGTTAACTTAAGTTTTTTGGGGGGAGGTGGGAATTGATATGGAACTTCCTAGTCATTTTAAAAATTGTTTAAAAGAAAAGCAAATGAAAAATAATTCCATTATATGCAACTGTAATATCCCTCATCATCAGGATTTAAATCTGTGACCTTTAAACCTGTAGCAAGACTTCTGCTGCTTGAGCTAAAAGAGTAGCTTAGGGTATGTCTACACAACCCGCCAGATTGGCGGGCAGCGATCAATCCAGTGGGGATCGATTTATCGTGTCTAGTCTAGACATGATAAATTGATCCCCGAGCACTCTCCCATCGACTCCTGTACTCCAGCGCTGCAAGAGGCACAGGTGGAGTCGACAGGGAAGCAGCAGCAGTCAACTCACCGCGGTGAAGACATCACGGTAAATCGATCTAAGTACATCGACGTCAGCTACGTTATTCACATAGCTGAAGTTGCGCAACTTAGATCAATTCCCCCCTCCCCCTCCCAGTGCAGACCAGGCCTTAGTTAGGTAGCAGCAGCAGACCAGCCAGTAAATATCTGAACTTAGTGGGGGCTCCTTCTGAGCATCTGAAGTCTGCCAAAGTTCTCCTCAGGAGGCACATTTGTAAAATCTCTCTGCATAAATCATCAATAGGGCTAGAAATGCAGGATATTTACCACTTCCCCAAAGACACCTAATGACTTGAGCTACAGGAGTAACTATTAGTTAGCAGCAGCAGTAGGCTGTTAACCACTGTGGACTAGCCATTAGACGATAAACACATAACACACTACACAGTGCATAACATATGCAAGGGTAGTAGATTTACAGACAGCATACCCAAGCGCACAGATTTGGCAGATTCTCTCTGATGTGTATCATGGCTAAGATTTAAGTTTGGCATATTACAAGTCTGGGGTCAAGCCCAAAGTCTACCAGAGTGAGCTTGTGCAATCTTTTAGTTAATCCTGTAAAATGGAGAAGGGTGTAGGCAGCATGGTGGGGGACCGGGAGAAGAGTATGAAGATACTTGTGTGCCCCATGGGGTAGGGATAAGGTCTTGCTCAATAATAAGGTGATCAACGGCACAAAATTAATAACCACTTTGTAGAAGAGGTGAGATCAGAACTCACAATCTTGTCTTCTGTGCTAGTACCTACTCCCATAAGCCTAATAGTATTTTGCTAGAGGAAAATGGCAGGATTAAGATTCATTATGTCTGTGTCTCATACAGAGATTCAGTTCTGTGTGGCTACTTCAGAACAATTCAGAAACCTCAGTGGGGCCTAGGATCAGGCATGACCTCTCAAGGGCCCTTCCAGTCCCACGACCCTATGATAGTACAGTTGGAATGTTCAGAAAATTAAGCAGCAGAAAATGTCTGGACATGTGCAAATAGCAATTCTCCACAGCTTATAACTTAGCCAACTCTAGGCAGATTTAAATGTCTCTGACCTCAGGAATCACTATTCCCCCTGCCAAACTTAAAGTCACAGCTCTAAATAACAGAAATGTTTTTGCAGTTTAAAGAAGTCAAAACAATTTTTCAACATAAAGAGGCCCATTCCTGACTTAACTAGGGATGTGTGCATGTAGGAATTGCCCCATACTAGGTCCTGGTTGGAGTGCGTGGGGGGGTGCCCTCTGGCACCAGTGTGAGTAGAGCAGAGATCTGCCCTCTCCCCCCCAAGCTACTCACTCAATTCAGTGGAGTGAGGGAAATGATGGGTTCCCAGAGCAGCCATTCTTGCTATTGAAAGCCATGCTGCCCTTTAAGCAGTGTAGCTTTCGGAGCTGGGTTTCTCTACGATACATTGTTAATTAGGAAATTTAGAAAATCAGATGCCAGGAATCACACTTTGGCTATGAATAATAATAGTTTAATTGCCCTTTACTTTTTCATTAATAGGGGATTTTTTTCAAGTAATAGTTTACTAATGGAAAATTAACGGATATATTTTACTTTTGGTATATAGTTGCAACAGAAAGCCATTAATCTGTTTCATTATCTTGGAAATGTTTCATCTGTTTTAGACATTATTCTTTTAGCGTGCAGACATTTCTGTTCCACCTCAAAATAATTTGAAAAGAAAAAAAGTCAGTATATATGCAATTATTGCTCCACTGTTGTGATTCAAGCTGACATATTGGGTGGGGATAGCAAAATTTTAAAAATCAGTCAATTAGTTGCTCAGATGCCATGGTAAAGAGCAGAGCAGAGATTAGCTATAGTAACTTATTTTAGAGCAATTTGGAGACAGAACTAAAATACATGATGAATGTCAAAGAATGTCTCAGTATATTTTAAGCATCTATACTAATATTTTTCATACATGGACTATTTTAGTGGAAAGAGATTGTCAGCACATATGAAAGTAAGGCAGCTCAACTAGTGCTAGGAACCAGTCACAAAATCATAGAAATTAAAACTAGAAGGGATCACCAATTTGACTTCTTGTATATCAAAGGCCTCCAATACAACCCAGCACCTGCACACTAAACCCAATAGCCAAAATTTGACCAAACTGTTACAGCCCACAAAAGATCAGGTTATCATGTGGGGCACAAAATAAGAGGGACTGAGGTGCACCAGTACCTGAGGCCCTCCTCAATGGCAGGTAAATGATTAAGTGAGATATGCACTTAAAACAACTCCATAATTAATGGTCTCAAACACAATTCCTTTCCCCTTCCCAAGCCCTTCCTACTTCTTAAAGTAGAAGCCTTTTCCTCTCCGACCTCTGACATCAAATCATTTTGTCTGTTTTTCACAATACATTCAATGGAAACCTTTATTCCCCATTGCTGTTTCAGGACAATTTGTCTAAGGAAGTGGATATCCCAGCATCTGGCAGGGGCCTTCAGCATTGCAATTAGAGTCCCTTTGAATCCCTAGGGACCAAGAGAGATCTGAGTGCCCGTAGAGTGTTCAAGTACAGCATGCTGGATGTACTAATGTGGACACGAGAACGAATGGATATAAACTGGCCGTGGGGAAGTAGACGAAGGTTTCTAACCATCAGAGGGATGAAATATTGGAACAGCCTTCCGAGGGAAACGGTGGGGGTGAAGGACCTGTCTGGCTTTAAGATTAAGCTAGATAAGTTTATGGAGGGAATGGTTTAAATGGGATAACATGATTTTAGTCAAATAAACATCGTGCCATCGCTGGTAAATAGTATCAATGGCCAATGAGGGTCTGGCTGGAGAATCTTGCCTACATGCTCGGGGTTCTACTGATCGCCATATTTGGGGTCGGGAAGGAATTTTCCTCCAGGGTAGATTGGCAGAGGCCCTGGAGGTTTTTCGCCTTCCTCCGCAGCATGGGGCAGGGGTCGCTAGCTGGAGGATTCTCTGCTACTTGAAGTCTTTAAACAACAGGATTTGGGGACTTCAACAGCAGAGTCAAGGGAAAGGGGTTGGGACGGCTTTTGTGGCCTGCATCATGCGGGAGGTCAGACTAGATGATCATAATGATCCCTTCTGACCTTAAAGTCTATGAGTCTATGAGAGCAGAAATCAGAGAAATTTCAATGTATCAAGATTAAGAGATCTTACAAAAATGTTTTTCTTAAATAATTCCTCCTTTCCTTTGTGTTTACTCATTTCAAATTCAAAAAAATACCTAGCTCTCATAGAACACTTTTCACCTTTATTTCAAAGCACCTTATGAAGGATGGAAATTATCCCCAAATTACAGATGAAGTAACTGATGCTTAAAGAGGTTGAGGGTATGTCTACACTACAGAGACTACACTGACATACCGGTGTCAGCATAGTCCTGAGAGTAGAAGCAGCCTACACTCTCACCACCAGAAGGGGGTTTTCTTTCAATGTAGTGAATCACTTCCCCAAACAATGTTTGCTAAATTGACAGAAGCTCTTTTCTCTAGACATAGTTGCACCTATGCTGGGGGTTATGTTGACATATCTATGTCTCTCAAGCCCTGACTGACCTATGCCAATATAACTTTTCAGTGTAGACTAGGCCTAAGTGACTGCCCATTGACTCACTATATAGTTTTAAGAAAGAGAACCTAGGATCTGACTCCCACTCCAGCAGCTTTCCCACTGGCCCACTTTGCCTCTGATAAACACTTTAAACCACTGAAGACCTTAGTAGTTCTTAGCAAAGCGATACATTTAGCTCGTCTTCTCTCTTCATAAATCAGTATCTTTAGGGGGAAAAAAGGATTAAGAGCCAATTTCCAAATTCTTCCAATTTTTCAGATTCTTTCTGGGGAAGCAGGGAGTGTAAGATTTCACTATATAAGATGGTTTATATAAGAACATAAGAACGGCCATACTGGGTCAGATATCAGGTCCATCTAGCCCAGTATCCTGTCTTCCAACAGGGGCCAATGCCAGGTGCCCCAAAGGGAATGAACAGAACAGGTAATCATCAAGTGATCCATCCCCTGTCACCCACTCCCAGGTTCTGGCAAACGGAGGCTAGGAACACCATCCCTGCCAATCCTGGCTAATAGCCATTGATGGACCTATCCTCCATGAATTAATCTAGTTCTTTTTTGAACCATACTATAGTCTTCGCCTTCACAACATCCTCTGGCAAGGAGTTCCACAGGGTGACTGTGCGTTTTGTGAAAAAATACTTTTGTTTGTTTTAAACCTGCTGCCTATTAATTTCATTTGGTGACCCTTAGTTCTTGTTTTATGAGTAGGAGTAAATAACACTTCCTTATTTACTTTCTCCATACCAGTCATGATTTTATAGACCTTGAGCATATCCCCCCTTAGTCATCTCTTTGCCAATATGAAAAGTCCCAGTCCTATTAATCTCTCCTCATATGGCAGCCGTTCCATACCCCTAATCATTTTTGCTGCCTTTTTCTGAACCTTTTCCAATTCCAATATATCTTTTTTGAGATGTGGCGCCCACATCCACATGCAGTATTCAAGATGTGGGCATACATGGATTTATATAGAGGCAATATAATATTTTCTGTTTTACCATCTATCCCTTTCTTAATGATGCCCAACATTCTGTTTGCTTTTTTGACTGCCACTGCACACTGAGTGGATGTTTTCAGAGAATTATCCACAATGACCCCAAGATCTCTTTCTTAGGTGGTAACAGCTAATTTAGACCCCACCATTTTATATGTATAGTTGGGATTATATTTTCCCATGTGCATTATTTTGCATTTATCAACATTTAATTTCATGTGCCATTTTGTTGCCGAGTCACCCAGTTTTGATAGATTCTTTTGTAGCTCTTCGCAGTCTGCCTGGGACTTAACTATCTTGAGTAGTTTTGTATCTGCAAATTTTGCCACCGCACTCTTTACCCCTTTTTCCAGATCATTTATGTTGAATAAGACTGAGCCCAGTACAGACCCCTGGGGCACATCACTATTTACCTCTCTCCATTCTGAAAACTGACCATTTATTCTTACCCTTTGTTTCCTATCTTTTAACCAGTTACCAATGCAGGAGAGGACCTTCTCTCTTATCCCATGACTGCTTACTAAAATCCAAATATATTAGGTTTACTGCTTTCTCTTCATCCACTATTTCTGTAATTCTAGGAGGTGGGAGGAGAGGGAAAGCGACAATCAAGTTTGTCTGAAAGATTTTCAAACTTTTGATCTTTATATTCCAATGCAGTGATTTGTTATAGTTTAGAGAGCTAAGCAACTGTTCATTTATACATCACAGCTATTCCCCATTTAACCCATAATAATTAAAACTAACAATATTAAAAGTATTTATTAGCTCTAATGATGTATAGCGAAGTGTTTATATGTTTTGGCACATACTAGTTTCCTAAGTTAGGCCCTGGTCCACCAGGATACTTAAGCAAATGCCTACATTTAAGGACTTGAGTCGTCCCACTGACAACAGTTGGATTACTCACATGTTTAAGTACCTCAGTGACTCACCTTAACACATAACAAATTTTAAATGTAAACAACATTATTCATGCAGATTTAACTGTAATTACTGATAAATGAGATTTTATAGAGCATTTTTTATTCTGAACAATCCTAAAAAATCTCAGAGATTGCATATAAAAACATGATCCATCCATCACTGAAATGCAGCTCTGAGGATGAATACAAGCAGCTACTTTTTGACAGTAACTCCTTATTGCAGTTATTTTTAGGAGGGGCTGTGAAAGATAACTTCAGCTGAAAGTACACTGGATATTTTTAGACAGGCATTTATTCTTACCCAATTTAGATACCTTGGCAAAATTAGTGGCCCAGGGATATTGAAAAAAAAATAACTCTATAGACTAGTTTTTAACTCTGTAGATTATTTTCAAGTGATTTATCTAAATATGAACAGAAAACAAACAGTTGTATTTCACTATACAAAGTGAGATTATTTACCTGTTCTATAACCTGAGTACTTCTAGATGCGCTGGTCCCCATTTGTATTCCACTGTGGCGTATGCATATGCACCATGCACCTGAGATTCGAAATTTGTTCAGCAGCGGCCACTGTTCCACACCTGTGCCTTTTGCCTCCTCATGCTCCAAACCAAGGGCATAATGGGTGGTGCAGACTGACCACTGCTTCAGTTCCTTCTTTATGGCTAATAAAGTCATGAGCTGAAGTAGAGGGAACAGAGGGCAGGTAGTGGAATACAGACAGGGACTACACATCTTAAAAAATAGTGAGCAGGAGTCCAATGGTTCAAACAGAGTTTTCATGAGTGCCACTAGAACAAGATTAAGATCCCACATTGAAGTTGGCTTGCTTACAGGAGGAAAGATCCAAAGTAAGCTTCAAGGTAGTGGATCGTTATCAGATGAGCAAAATTGGAGTAGTCATCAATGGGGGGACGGCAGGTGCGGATAGCTGCCAAATGAACATGTACTAAGTTGAAAGTGTGTCCTGAAGTCTTTAGGGGCAGGAGGTAGATCAGGATAGCAGAGATGTCTGATTCTTCTGGATAAGTGTAGTGGTTATGAGCAGGGCCGGAGCAACCCATTAGGCGACCTAGGCCGTTGCCTAGGGCACTACAATTTGGGGGGGCGGTGACCACGGCGGTATTTCGGTGACGGGACCTTCTGCCGCCTCTGTGAGGGGCGGCATTTCGGGGCGGGACCTTCCGCCGCCTAGGGCAGCAGAAAAGCTGGCGGCACTCCTGGTTATGAGCCCTGATGGAAAATATTTTTCACTGGGCTACACAACAATTGTTTAGTAGACTCCCTTCTATTATTGTTGAGAATAGACTAGACATCTCCTGAGCACAGTCTCCAGGTTGATGTCCATCCAAATACCAAGCTGTCAGATGTAGTCAGTCTGGATTGGAATGCTTGATATTGCCTTTGTGCTGCATCAACAGGTTCTGGAAAGTGACATGCAGATGAGCTGACAACTGAAGGAGGCTGGGAAACCAGAATTGTCTGGGCCAAATGGGAGTGATCAGTATGACCCATGTTTTGGCCAGCTAGATTTTCCTCAAGAAACGAGGTAATAAGGGGCTGGGGGGAAAAGACATACATTATTTGTCCTAACCAGGGACCAGAAGCGCATCTCCCATGAAATTCTGACCCAAGGTCCCCCAGAGCAGTAATTCACACACTTTTTGTTCTTGTAGGATGCTAAGAGGTTGCAGGACAAGGAGCCCCAAAGATGGAATATGATCTACTGAGTCATGAAGCGGTCACTCGTGGTCCTGAGAGAGGCACCTGCCGAGGATGTCTGCCTGGGTGTTGGGTACTCTCAGTATGTGCACTGCTGACAGAATTATCTGATGTCAAATACACCAATTCCAGAGTTCTACAGCTTTTATATGGGGGTGGGGTGAATTTCACTCCTCCATGTTAGTTTACATAGAATAGTATGGCGATGTTGGCCCACATCACTAGAATGTGGTGAGACCTCATGATGGGGAGAAACTGTTTGGAAGCCTCTCATACCACTCTGAGTTCAAGCTGGTTTATGGGCATTGTGGCTTCTTTCACTGCCTAAATGCCTTGTGCTGAATGTTCACCCAGGTGGGCATCCTAGCCAAAACCAGTGGCATCTGCGATGAGAGACTTCTGTGGTAAAGTCAGAGTGAACAAAACTCTGTTGGTCTTTGTTCTCCCACTAATTCAGGGAGACCCTCATTTCTTGACAGAGGGAGATTAGTTTGTTTATACTGTCTGAGCAAAGCCAGCCTGAAGACAGTCTCCCAAATGAGGTTACATAAGTATAAGACCCTGTTACCCAGGAGGGTGAGACAGGAGTACATTTGCAACTGTGGGCTCTCTCAGTTGCATGGCAAGAGGTTTGACACCTGGAGCCTTTCCTGTGGGAGGAATGCCTTGGCTGCAATCAAGTTCAGGGTTGTTCCTATAAAATCTATAGATTGGGTTGGCATGAAAAAAGAACTTTTCAATATTTATGCACAATCCTAGAGACTGCAGGATGTTGTAAGTGGTTGCTGTCAGCACCTCTTGGTAGGACTTCCCTGTCAGTAACCAGTCCTCTACGTAGAAGAAGACTGATGACCATTGACAAGAGAAGTGAGCTGCTGCAACTGAGAACTTTGGTAATACCTTGGCACCGTTGCCAGGCTAAACCTTGTATTGGAAATAGTCATTCCCCAAAGTGAATCACAGGAACCGTCTGTGAGATGGGTGGATGTCCATGTGAAAATAGGCGTTCTTCATATCTAGAGCTGTAAACCCATCCCCTCTGTACAATGACTGGATGATAGATGCCAAAGGAAGCATTCTGAATCTCAGCTTGCAAATAAAAATACTGCATTGTCTTAGATCTGCAGCCTTTCTTCTTTGATCTGAGGAAGAAATTTTAGTAGAACCTCTTCCCTCGGTGTTGTAGAGGTATTGGTTCTATGGCTCTTTGAATGAGGAGGGAGACTACTACTTGGACAAGTCTCCTCCTATGAGAGGGATCCCTGAACAGGGACAGGGAAGCAAGGTTTGGAGGAGGAAGAGAGGAATTTTGTGTACCCTGATATTATATCAAGTCTTTGTCTGTTGTGATGTCCTGCCAAGTATGGAAAAAGTGAAGAAATTGAAGAAGAGAAGACTTGGGTAGCATGAATGGCATCTGTTGATCATGGCTCCCAAAAGGTCTCATCAAAAGTATTTCTTGACCTGGGGCTCAGGCTGGAAAGGTGTTGGAAGAGACATTTGTTAACTATGGTGTATCACAGGGATTGGCAACCTTTGGCATGCAGCCTGCCAGGGTAAGCACCCTGGCGGGCCGGGTCAGTTTGTTTACCTGCCACGTCCGCAGGTTCAGCCGATCGCGGCTCCCACTGGCCGCGGTTCACCACTCCAGGCCAATAGGGGCGGCAGACCGTGGCCAGTGGAAGCCGTGATCGGCTGAACCTGCAGACGCAGCAGGTAAACAAACCAGCCCGGTGCCAAAGGTTGCTGATCCCTGGTGTATCATCTGCCTCTTCCATGGAGGCTTATGAGGGCTGGGCACTGTATGAGGTCTATAGGATATGGTTTTGTGGTACTTTCTCTTCAGGCCAATTCCAAGGAGGGATGCTCTTGAGTCTTTAAATGAGTGCAAAGACTTCATCTGGCTTGTTGCTAAAGAGATTATTCCATTCAAAGGGCAGGTCCTCCCTGGATTGTACATTGTGAGGAAATCCCGAAGAGTGAAGCCATAATGCCCTGTGCATAGCTATTGCTAAAGCCATGGCCCATGATGCTGCATCAGCTGCATCTACAGAAGACTTCCAGGATGATCCAACTATCAGCTTTCCTTACATATCCTATAGCAAGCTTGGTGGCATGCTTCTTGGTGTACCCGGAGGTGGAGGGGGAAGGGGAATAGGAGAAAGGGGTCTGATCAGTCTGGGTCAAACTGTGGCCTCACAGCACATTCCATAAAGTGTTTGAGTTTGTCTTCCCATGCCTGTTTAGTTCAGCTGGGAAAGGATTGGTAGGTGTTGCAGCTGGAGACAATGTGGGCTTCTCCAGATACAAACACCAGAGTTACGGACTGACCGATCAACCGGACACCATGTGAAACCGGAAGTAATCAATTAAGCAGCAGCAGCAGAGACAACCACAAAAAAGCAAATACTGCACTATGCCTGTATTGCATCTTAAAGGTAGGCACATCTGGGTTGCTTGTCCCCACCCCACCCCCACGCACGGGTCAGCCACAGTGTGCACCGCTTTCACCCCTCACCGCCCCACACTGGGAGGGAGAGGCACTGTTTTCACTCTCTCTCTCTCACACCCCCACCGGGACAGGGACAAGCTGGCAAACTCATTCCAACCCAGGGAAAGAAGCTGCCTGCAAGGATGTTGCCGGCGCTGAGGAGGAAGCTGAGATGCTGCTGAAGCCTGCCCTGGAGTGTCAGCTGCTGGATCTGGAGCCCGAACTGTTCTTTGTTCAGAGTTACAAACATTTCAGTGTTACGGACAACCTCCATTCCCAACTCTGAGGTTCTACTGTAACTAACACTAATACTATACTAAACTAATGGAAACTATTTAAGTGATTTAAAATGATATATTTACTCATTCAAAAAGGAGAAGCTTCGGGAACACTGGAGAAGTTCGGTCTCAGATCATGCAGCGGTAAAATGGAACTGGAGCAGCAGTTGGGCCACACTGCCCCTTATGCCCTCAGCTTGGAGAGCAAAGGGGCAAATGGTAAAGATGCAGCCCAACAGACACCGCTAAAAAAATCTGATTTCAGGCTCATGGTGCACATGCATTCCCCACAATGGAAAACACATAGGGACCAGCACTCAAAGAACTATTTTATTGCTGATTTATTCATGGGAGGTTCTTAGATTCTTTTTCTAAACTCATTTGGGTACTCCTGAATAAATGAAACAGAGTAAGGAATGCATCTTTCTTTTTAAAAATCTGTGAGTTACAAATACTCTGTAAGGGAGCTTTACCAAATTTTATGACCCACTCAAGAAATAAATGCTGCCCAATTTCTTTGCACAGGAAATCATTCAAAACAGAAGGAAGTATTGGGAACTATAAAGTTAAATAAACCAGACTATATATCAGGTACATTACCATTACATATGCCAGTCTTCACTTTCATTGGGTATGCAGAGCAATGCAAGCCTTTCGCTTCATGTTTATTTTAGTTCCAAATTGATGGTAGTGCTTTCCTGCATTTTTCATCTCCATCCAAGTTCACTCATTTCTCTTGTTTATTAACTTGATGATTGCCTAGAAACCCTATTCTAATATACATCTAAGAACTTCTGAATTTTATTACCTGTTGTTTGTTTTACATTTCAAATATGAGAAACATTTTGAATGGAAAGTGAACAGAGGCTGAACAGTTACTCACAGTCTCTCCAGGGATCTCAGTCCAAAGAAAGAGCCATTCTTTAACCACAAGATCTTGTTGTTACTCAGAATTCTGCAAAAAGTCATAAAAGAATCTGGTTAACAGATCATGACAATTTCCCTGAGTAAGAACATGTAATTACAGTAAATGATGTCGCTGTAAAATACTAATCACAAAATTCTCTGCTTCATTTGCATTTTTCTTTATAGCAGTAAATATAATAATCATTTTCACAAGTATAAAGTTACATCTTCAACATTCTCCTGTTTAACAAGCAAGTAAGTCAACAAGTACAGCATGGTTCCGTGTGAAAACTGTGAAATTAATAGACATCTGCACAGTACACATTTGAAAAACAGCTTGTGAATGTTAATTTTTATGCTTGCATAAGTCAACAAGCTGGGTGTGTGGATGAGGGTGGGGGGAAGGCGGAAGTATATGAAGAAACCGCTTTCTCCAGGCAACAGGACAACAGTGGAATTACTTGGGACCTGCTACAACGGTGATGAACCCTTCCTCCATCTCCCCATTTTCAGATCCATACGCCCAACAGCAATAACCTGCTCCCTACCACACTGAAATGGAGCTAGAGGGAAGTACCTCCCCACACAGTTCTAGGTTTTGCAGGAAATTCAAATCTACTTTTCTAAAGTAGCAGAACAAAAATCCTTCCACATTTATCAGAGAAAAAGATTCTTTTTTTCTTTCATATAGCATGTTATTTTAAACTTATCAGATGCTAATTTATCTAGTAGTAATTTATCTCCTAGTATTTCCTACTATAATTAAAATATAATGAACGCTTATTTTGAGAGTGCAGAGGTCTTGCCAGAACAGACTGCTGCTGGAGATGTGGGTGTTTCAGAGCCATATTGGCTCACATACGTTGGGATTATCCCAGGATACAATCTTTTTGTCTAGAAGCAAGCAGGACGATTAATATGATAATGGATACCTCCTTAAAAATTACATCAAGAACTGTGTTTCGGAATCTAGCACATCACCTTGAAAATTCCACAACTTACGGAAAGTTTGGTTCTCTATAGCAGTGTTTGTAGCCAAACAACTCATATTGCTTAGACTGAAGAGCAGACTGCTTCCAGAAGTAGGAGCTTGGCACAGTGACTTGGCTGAGCTGGCAGCTAAAGAGTGGGTAAAATTTCGGAGAAGAGGGACCACAGACAAATTTGAAAAGATTTGGTCTGACGTTTTAGAAATTTTTGATTGATGCCTAGTGGATGGACACTAAGATGTCGCTTTCCTTTCCCTCCCTTTCCATTCCTTTATCTTCCCCTCATCCCTGATTTTTTCAAGGGGGTGAATCAATAAAATATTAATATAAAACATTGAGATGTTGTGCACCAGCATATTTTGCATAGACATAATCTCTCAACCTGCCAAGGCCCCAATAGGGAACACAGTGTGTGACAAACTCCCAAAATGAGGGACACAAAAATAATTATCCAGGCAGGAAAATGTAATATGCTGTGGAATTCAATCCTGTCACGTAAATAACTCTTGATGAGTCATGACTTTTTTGAGACTAATGTAAATAATTTTCAACAATAAAAATGAGGGGATGCCCAATTTGTGTATAACTTTAGGACTATATTGAGTGACAGCCCTCAAAATAAGGAACTCATCAGAAGTATGTATCAGTGCAGTGCATCTCATTTAAATAGATTCCATAAACAAGAAGTTAGTTTAAAAGGAATTAAGACTGGTTAAGTGTGACACTTCTCCCCCCCCCCCAACTCAAATCCTTAAAAGCAAGGAAATCCTTAGGTATGCAGCAACCCTTATGTGTAGCCTTACATCCTCAGAAATCATTTCCACTGACAATGACTCCCCATTTTCACAAGATCTCCATCAGATAAGGAAACATACTACACACAACACATCAACTCTCTTCCACAGTATAACACAAAATCTTAAACATAACCTAAACAACATTAGCAAATAAACGCCACAGATTAAGCATGTGCTCTGTTATGGGATTGTTAATTAAAGGTCAAAGTCAAAACAGGGCTAGTGTTTGTTCTGATTTTGTTTTATAATCTCCTGAACATCTAAGGCAGCCATATTTGATGCATATGGGTGGAATAGTTTTAAAATTAAGCATTTAAACTGAATATTTGACACACATACTGTAGAATTTTGCTGCTCTTTTAGGTATTAGGGGTTTTTTGGAGTTGTTTTTTTAATTCTTTCCTTCCCTTTTATTGATCTAAACTTTTAAGACCAGCAGAGTTTGAATCAGCCCATGGAAAATGAAGTCCCCAAGGCTTGGCTTTGGAGGCTCAAAACATGAAATTCTACTTTGTATTATACATTGTGTCATTTGGCTATATATTGTGTTATGAAGAGATTGTATTTTGAGGTATATTGTTATGGCAGGGAGTATAAATATTACACTTGGACTGTTCAGTATGACCCAGATTTAGAAAGATCTGTGTACCTTAGAACTCCCATCTCACTTTGGTATGATACATGCATTCCTGTCTTCAGATATTTGCCCTTATATGTATATATCATTTGGTTTTTCCAGTTTTCAAATAATTATATTCTGGATATAGAGACAAGATTTAACTCTGCTGACAAACTCCATTTGTCAACATAATGTGTGTTTCATACTGCCCACCACCTGAATTTGCTTCTGTTTGGCCCTAATAGCACAGATACAATCCAATATTAAATTATCTGCATAAGGCAATTTCCTTGGACTGGGAACATAGTGAAGGAAAATATCTTCATGATGCTAATAAAACATGGTTGTTTTAAGTTAAACAATGTGGTCACATCCAGTCACTATGTTTGCCTATTTTATTTTTTTCTTAAACATGATTCTTTTGGTCTTCAAAATTCTCATTTTTAAAAGACCAATGTGAATCCCCCCAAAAAGTTTAAAAATTAGAACTAATTAATTTTGCATTTCTAAAAACTTAACCTTAAACTGTATAGGTTTCAGAGTAGCAGCCATGTTAGTCTGTATCCGTAAAAACTGTATACAGACCTTTGCATAGTGACTAGGTTTCCAACACTTTATTTTTCTTCATTGCCTCATCTTGTATACGTCAACTGCCAAGAAGGTTTTATAAACATGATAATGTAAAGACAGCAAATGCTTACTTAATTAAGTATAGTTAAAATATGCAATTCAAGCCAAAAATGCAAAAACTTTGGTCATGACTTCAGAAAAGTGTAATATCCAGATAGAGCAGATGAAAATGGTTTCCTCATAAACAAAGCCAGTCACCAAGTTAGACTGTTCTGTTAATAGTATGAACTTCAGCACTGGCAAAATTTAAGTTATCTAGCAATATTGTACAATACAATATAATGTAATACATACTTAATCTTCTTTGCTAAGGATATTCACTGTGGGGATATGAAAGAGACAGTCATATGGCCATATAGTGGAGTATCTTGATATGGAATAGGAATAGGAATTTTAAATGCAAAAGGTTAAACAATAAACTCTTCCATGTAACAGAAGCCTGGCCTGAGGTCTGTACTCAAAGTTCAATTTATTCTGAAAACCTCAGTACATTCTTTTCTTTACCAAAGCACCTGAAAGAATGAAAGATGTACCACATGTGAGCAGAAGAATGTTATATTTTCTCACCCCTTTGTTTTTTTGTAAATATGCTTCTAAGTCTGCTTCTAGCCAAATGCAGCATTTTGTTTGTAAACAGAGACAAAATCTAGAAGTATGTAGAAAAATAAACACAAAGAAGCATCTTTTTTAATGTAGTTATCTATAGGATTCTTGTTTTTATGTATCTAATTACTTAATTATAAATCAGCAGTTGTAATGTATGCTGTGTTTCTATAACATCAGAAACTGATGCACTTGTGATTATTTTGATAAGAGAACATTAACCTTTAACTTGAGGGGTTTTTTTTCCTCCTTATAAATCACAGCACAACACTACATGTTAAATATGTCACACTTACGATCTACTATCTCAGCATTTTCACTTGTCCTATATTTTCAGATGTGTTAGTTGATTTCAGTGATAAAACACATATTGCTAAAACAGCTGCCTACTTGCTATGTTAAAGTAATTATCAGTTTCCAGCTGTGTGCTAGGAGCCTTGCATTTTTAATTTTTTATTCAAATGAGACAAACATTTAGAAGATAAACGTTTTATTTCTTCAAGTGCCACTTTCAAAAGAGTTTGTGTTTAAATGTTTTACTTTTTCTAAATAGTTTCCTGGCAAATTTTCTATGTTGCCCTACCTGCATTTCCCCTCTACCTCCAAAAAAGATACTTTCCAGCTTTCCTTTTTCAAAAAAGTACCTTTAAGTAATATTCATGTGTACTGATCCAGCATTCGTGGGTCAGTGACAGACCCATACTAGCGGGCTGAAACACTAAATCAATCAGATATTTTAGTATTAAGGATTCTAGGCCTCTTGATATGGAATAGGACTTTTAAATGTTTTACCCAGATAACGATTCCACCACAATTAGGAAGATGGGAAGTTATGATGGGGACTCATACCAATTATATTAATATAAAGTCATAAAGTCATAAGGTCAAAATATAAAAAAAAAAAAAAAAGATTAGCTGTAGCACTCATAAGGGAAAGCCAGGGTTATATCTATCTGCATCCTGTCCCTTTACAGAGTGGAGGTCTAATAAAGAGACCAAAGGAGACCGCTCTGGGGAGCAGTGTGTGGTTGCAGGAAAAGAGGTTTTTGGTGCTTGCTCTGGACAGACTCAGCAGGAGTAGGGCTTGCATAAGCTGTGCTAGTTTTTTTGGATACGAAGTTCAGTGAAACTCCTGTTTTAAAATAGTCCTTGGTCTGGGAATATAAGAGACTAAACATTAAATCAATAACTAATGGTAGGTTAAAGAAAAAAAAAATCAGTGACAAGATCATGGAGAGTCTTTGATACTGGTATATCTTGAGATAATGGAATTTTATTTGCAGGTAAAGATTTAGTGTCTACATAGATTTTGTGCTACAGAAGTGTAGAGGAATTTGTCAGGTAGTCCTTCACTCAGAGACAACTGTTCTCAGCACTCTGACACAAAGATCCATGTTGAGGCAAAGGTGTTAGTCCGATAGGATTTGGTGAAGGAGTAAAGAGATCAGACTGTACCTTTCCATCTCTTTAACTGAGCGTCTGACTCTAACAAAGTAGCACCTACAGAATGAGTGGAATAACCCTGACACTCAGGAAACATGGGCTTTCAAAGCAACAATTCATTCTGGTGGAATATATATCAACATATGTGCATTGAACTCAGCCATTTGATGGTGTCATCATGAGCCAGGTGGAGGGCCAGTAGGCCACCATCGAAATACGTCAGTGGGCACTCAAAGATATGCTAAAGCCTCAAGTTGACAGCAGCTCCATCACAGGTCATTAGAAAAAAAACCATTTAAAGAGACTGGCCGCATAGCTGCCCTGTTCTGTTCGAAATCGGTTCAGAGATGACCACAGGGACCTTGGTAGATCAAAACCTGATGGACAGATGGGTCAGTGATGAAAGAGTGATCAGTGACTGTTGTCACTGATCAGTCATTTTGTCAAGCAGATTCCACTGTCATGTCCTGTGGTGCCATAAATGACCATAAAAGGCGTCTAGAAAACAGGCGAGCTGGCTGATGGTTGAAGAGTTCTGCATAGAAAGGCAGGTTGCTATTCTCACAGGTGTTGGCCAGCAGCATGACAGAGGCCTTCTCACAGTGAATATGGGGCGGTGTTATGTTATTAAGTATCAATAACCATGGCAACAGAGTTGCCTGTAAAGTCACCGTAACAATACTCATAGCTTTGTTAAGCTTTACATTGACTAGCCTCGTGTGAGATGAGCAACACTAGACAGAAGCATAGTACTCTGCTGTTGAATAGCAGAGGGCAAGGGCTGATGTTCTAAGTGTCCAGGCACTCGCACCCCAGGTTGAAATTTATGGCAAATTGTTCCGAATGTTGACTTCGGCTGCCATCTTCCTCAAGTGGTTGCAGTACCTTAATGACCTATCCAATGTCACACTGAGGTAAACCAGATTTGGATCATGCTGAAGGTGTTGGCCACTGAAGAAAATGTTTAACTCATGACTTGTACTTGCATTACACAGATGAAATACACTAGAAACGATCATGGAAAAGCTCAGTAGCAGATGCCATTGACTACAATAGTCTGCCATGAGCTTCATAACATCATTCAACCTTGTTAATTTCTGAGAATGACTGAGCTTGGTAGCTGCAACAGATGTTGTCGGCATAGATAAACTTGCGTGAGGGTGTAGTTGGCAGGTCTCTGAGGTACACATTGAACAATAATTGGTGAAAGAACTGAGCCTTAAGGAAGACTGTTGATCTGACACTTCCAAGGGTGACAGCAGTTGCCCACACATACTCTAAACTGCCTATTTTGGAGAAAGAGCTCTACTACTTCGACCACCCAATGTGGGGCAATGCGAGAGTTTTTAAACAAAAGGCCTCTGTGTCAAACTATGTCATAGGCAGCGGTCAAATCCAAGAAGACAGCTCCTGTCTTTAGATTTTGTTGAAAACCGTTTTTGATAAAGATGGTCAAGGCCAGAATCAGTGTTCATGTCACACTCCCTATCAGTACCTGGCCCAGACAAGTTAATGATCCAACCAGTGGACCAAATTCGGCGACAAATCCTGATTATGTGCCATCTGACTGTGACCTCAATGTATCGCCATCCTTCAATTTTCTGATGGAATAAGGTTAATTTATAGGCCTAGACATCCCTTGTAGATTCATAGATTCCAAGGCCAGATGGGACCCAGTATAATGCAGGCCATAGAATCACCCCAATTTAATTACTAGAGCATATCTTTTAGAAAAATATCCAGTCTTGATTTTAAAATAGTCAATGATGGCAAATCCACTACAACCCTTGGTAAATGGTTCGGGGGTTAATTACTCTGATCCTTAAAAATGTACACCATATTTTCAGTCTGAATTTGTTTAGCTTGAGCTACCAGTCATTGGATCACGTTATACCTTTCTCTGCTAGACTGAAGAGCCCATTATTAAATATTTGTTCCCCATGTAGATACTCAGGGAATGTAATGAAGTCACCCCCATCCTTCTCTTTGCTAAGCTAAACAGATTGAGCTCTTTGCGTTTATCACTATCAGGCATGTTTTCCAGTCCTTTAAACATTCTCACAACTCTTTTCTGAATCTTCCCCAATTTATCAGCATCCTTCTTGAATTATAAGCACAGGAACTGGACACAGTACTCCAGCAGTGGTCACACCAGTGCCAAATAGAGAGGTAAAATAACCTCTCTATCTCCTTCTCAAGATTCCCCTGTTTATGCATCCAAGGATCACATTAGCTCTTTTGGCCACTGCATCATTCCAGGAGCTCATGTTCAGCTGATTACCACCACAACCGCCAAATCATTTTTAAAATCACTCCTTCCCAGGATAGAAAGCTAATAGGAAGTTAGTTCTGTCATTAGACAATGAGTGTCACAAGCATTTCTTAAGTTACTATGTATTGGTGTTGTAAACAGATACGAGAATGTAGCAAGTCCACTTGACATTACATCTTTCTATAGGCTGACTGCTTAGGTTGGAATCTTTTCAGATTGTATTTCAAATCTTGTGCATGACAAGCTGACAAAACTATTTCAATTCCAGGATAGAGTGGTTGCCCTCATCTTTTATTAGAACAAAATTACAGCAATAAATATCAATGAATCTTTCTTTGGAAGACTAATAATGGACCGGATGTGTCATGTTCTAGGTTGTTTCATCTCTTTGCATTAGAACTGCAGAGATAGGACTGTTAGGCAGAGAGAAGGCGGGGGGCAGAACCAGGTACCCCATAAATCAGCAGTTGGAAAAAGTGTGGGAGGTGAGAGTGACATTTAAAAATATCTTTGCTGAATTGGCGTAAAGTGGGGTGGGGAACATTTACATTGAGATGCTGTGGTATAAAATGACAGACTATTTTTAAGGTTTATAATGCTTCTTCCAAGTAAACAACATATAATGTTTATCCCCACAGTATGCATAATTCATTTGACAGTTGTAGTATAACAACAACTTAGAATAGAGCTTGCAACACAAAATAGCAGGGGGTAAAAAAGCCATTGTAATTGTGGGCTACATATTGCAGAGATAAACATCATTGTCATGGATGAGGACAATAACAGTCCCATTCTTTAAGATGCTGATGATACCAAAACTAAAACAGCACACATAGCTTGGATAGCTGAATTCCAGAAGGATATTAACCTTAACCAGTTGGAGGGGATTTAGAGAACTATAACAAAATTATTAAAAGTTCCAGAAAGGCTGACGTACAAGGAAAGAATGAAGCATTGACAGCTTCCCTAAATGAATAAATAGGATTGCTAGCCACCTACAGATATTGATGTCTGAACAGGATAGAGAGGGAACTGGTGTTTGAGGTGTTCTAAGGAGAATTGGGAGTCTTTTTATATACACGTCACTTTTTGTCTGTATGGAAATTTACAAACAAAGTAAATCATGGTGTCTACCCAGATGAGTTTGAGCAGAAGGAAAACAAACAATTTCAAGAAATATTTTTTTAACAGCAATGTCTATTAGACTATCATAAGAGTGCAAAACATTCCCTAATCAAGTAAGTGTCAGTACTCCTCCTGGAGGAGTTCACAATCTAAGAAAGCATTTTACGAGCTAAATTATGTAGTCATCAATACTCTTATTCTCCCAGTCCTCACCTGTCCTCACACCACCTTTAGTACCTCCCCATTCTTTTACCAAACTCCCATCTCTTGACAAAATTATTTTTTCACTAGCAATATGGCCAACCCCAAAGATTCAAAAACCATGAGTTGGACCCAAATTCACTAGAATAGCTTAAAATGGGGGGGGGGGGAAGGGGAGGATAATTATACATTTAGGAATCTTTTTATTTGCCTTCTGTTTGAGTCTTTTGGGTGCTCTTGGCTCAAGTTTTCAAGATTTTCTCTGCAACCAGAAAAGTTAGAAACTTACTTCTTTAAAAAAAACAAAAACTGAAATTCTCACCTAATCCCATGCCTCCAGGTGCTGGGGCTTCAAATTAAACACCAAAAGAGCTTCTGATTCATACTGAAATTGTGAGAAATGACAACACTGCACTAGGGGAAATTATGTGATTGAACCCTCCCTTGCTTAGCCCAGTTCTCCTCCTTTCCTCTTTGAGAGCTCTGGGCAGTGAGGGTATTGACTTTATGGTTGCTCAAGGGCTAAAAAGAGAATATTTGTGAAAGATTGGCACTGCATGTGCTTCCATAGCTCTGTGTATGCTCCTACAGCTGTATTTCATGCTGAGGGAGTGCAGAAAGGCCTTAAAAAGCTCCTTGCCATCAGTGCAGGTGAGGAAGGATAGCTTCTTTCCAAGAGGAAGAAGGATCATTTCAGAGACAGAAATGTTGCTTCCTGTTGCTTCACTCCTTTCCCTGCAGTAGCCCTCCACAGCTCTGTCCCCTTTGGCTATTTTTTCCTATGCTTGTGCTCCCCAGGGGAGAAGCAACGTGAGTGAAAGTCATCTGTCACAGTGTTTGCTTAAATGTGGAATGGAGCAGTGAGGAGAACAAAGGGCATTTGAAGAACGGCTTCACATAAATCCCCTCCACCACATCTCCACCTGAGACCCAAACCCTAATCTTAGAGGTAGTCTAGATCTGAGTTCCACTGCCTTACCCCTCTCTAGTTAATGTTACACTGAATAGAGAGAGAATGTAACTTTTTCTGGATCACCTTATGTCACAGCAGGGTAAGGTATGAAGAATCCAGTACTCCACAACCTTCATGATTCCTTCTTGAGATAGCTAAATATCAAGCACACCAGCGGAGGCACTGTTCTCAATTTAGGGCTTATCTACACTTGAGATTCACTACTCCACCACAGACAAGTCACTTAGCCTTTTAGTTCCCCAGTCGTAACTTGGAGATAATAGCACTGCCCTAGCTCACAGGAGTCTGGGGAGTATAAATAGATTAAAAATTGTTTCAGATTAACTTGATTTTTTCCCAAGATAAGATGCCTTGCATCCACATACTGAATATTCTTTCCCACCCCAAATTATCTGGTGTCTCAAGTGGAATTAATTATTCCATGTTGAAAATGAATTTACTGATATTCAAGGTGAGTTTTTCTACAAAGTGTGGAGGCAGCCCCATTTTAAAATCAACTGTTCTGCCTCTGGAAGTCCTCCCACTGATATCCCAAATTGCTTTGCTGCACACCAGTGTTGGCCTTTCTGTTTATCTGTGAGCCCCTCAACTCCCTAGGATCACCTTGACCAGTTGCCACCTGTCCATTTAAATGCTGATGCACAGCCAGGTGTGCTCCTTTTGCAATTCTAACTCATGGCATGTTCACATAACCAAAGTAACAGACTGATTACATAGCAGCCACATACAGCAGCCATGCCTTATGATTTTTATGGTCCATTGCTGAGGTCCTGGACTTCCTTGCCTTCTAGGCAGAGAAGACAGTCCAGTTCCATCTTATCAGCAGTCACCAGAATACCAAGATATGCATAAGGATAACCAAGCCACATGAAGGAGAGGGGGCACTCCCAGGACACAAACCAGTGCCGTAACAAAGGAAAGGCTCTCCAACAGGGTTATAAAAACAACAGGAACAAAACCAGGATCTCTGGTAGAACTCAGGTGGTCTGTGCCTACCATGAGGAGCTGGAACACATGTCTATGAAGGAGACTACTACCAAACCCCAGCATGTTGTGGACACCACCGAAAACACACCGAACACCACCCTGAGCAGGAGACCTGGACAGGCAGGATGTCTTTGACCCACAAAGCCCTGACGTAGAGACAGTGTCAGACAGCGCAAGGCAGAAACCCAGCCTGGCAGTGCTGGGGAGGGGACCTCTTCCAGTAAGTATCATAATACAACCGTAGACGGTGATTTAAACAATTTTCTTCAGGTAACACCAGGGTGCTGCTGGGAGTTAGGAGTCTCTCCAAGTAATTAAACAGGCCTTGCAATACAATGCCAATGCATATGCACAGCCAGTTTGTATTAATGACCACCAGGAACACAGCACTCCATAGTGTTTACTCCATGCTGCCTGACATCGGTTTGAAAATGGCACTGGTTTGCAAATCAGATGAATTGTGGGATGCATGGAGAGGAATCTTGTAGGGATTAAGTATTGTTTATACATTATTTTGAGTTATTTGAATGAATGAAAGGGCCTTTTAAATATTCTTTGCACTTTTGATCATTTCACTGCACATATAATATTTAAGATGAAAATAAGACATTTAATTATAATTGATGATAATACCACATGAGTTTGTAGAAGGATCTTTTGGTGTGAAAGACACAATCGAAGCCTTCAGTTGAAACTTATTGGAAAATAAACCTCTAGGGTTAAAACCTAGACACAGTATTTTCTTTGGAACAAAAGTATATTGTTCTCTCACTATCCTTGCTGGATGCTTTTCCACAACACTCCTTCTGGGTGGTATAAGAGACTGTTAGGTCACATTAAAAATAACAATGGCAGAGAATTCTTGCATAAATCATTGCAAATCTGCTTTAATTAACTAAAACACATTTGAGAGCATGTTTATTCAAGCAACACCACAGTCCAGACAGTGAAACTGAACATTCACATCACTAGCAGAACACAGAACTCTAGTCCCAACCCAGATTTTGTTTCATTTGAATTAAATCTTAAAAAAAAAAAAACTAGCTCACTGTCTTGCACACGGTGTAGGATCTTAGTATGATTCCTTAACAGTGGGGAAGTTCTAGTTCACAGCTTTTGAAACAAGCTCCCTCAGCCACAGGGCCACATTCATTAACTGAACAGGACGAAAAGCAGCAGGAATCAAAGCATTACTAATGGAACTGTAAGTACTTCAGAAAAGTAATAGGATTGGCTCTTTTACTGTATTTGTCAAGCACTGGCAAACCTTTAAACCAGACTGATCCACTTAAGTAAAGTATATTCTTTTCTCTTTGTTTGTATACAGATGAATTTGACTGTCCAAATACCGTCAGACCTAAAGGCTTTCCAGTCATGACAGGAAACACTGCAGAGAGCTTCAAAAATGCAATCAACTGTATCCAAGAAATTCAACACCTGGAAAATCTATTGCATTAGTGGTTGACTATGGAAACAAATCTGATAGTATAAACAGTGGTTAAAGAAATCCAGACAGCACAAAAAATGTGCAATCACATTTCACTAATGCTCATATAATCTTACAATGCTAAAAGCCTAAAACTAGAGCCTTGCATGGATACAAAATTTGTGTTCTCATCCATCCACGATCCGCAAACATGGTCCGCAGATATCCGCAGATTTGCAGGGCACTGCCTAAAACATCTCTACTATATATTTCACATTTTAATGTAGCATTCGTATGGATTTGTAGCATCCTCATAATATGTAGATTAATTTTGCCCCCCAAAATTCATGACACTAAATTATGACAGCTTTTTAAGGTGTTCTCTTAAAAAATTAACCATGATCTGAAATGTTCCTTGAGGAGACTATGCTAGTAGGAACACGAATCTCACTTCAAAAGTTACACATTTTAAAAATGTATAATTTGGTAAGATACGGGCAGCATTGAGGTTCTGGGCTGTGCTATCACACCTACTGTAATGTTTTCCTGTGTATGGTCCCGTTCCTGTGCTTAACTTTATATGACTAGCCCTATTGATTTCAGTAGAACTACTTATCTGCATGAAGTTAAGCATGAGAATAAGTAAAAAGAATGAGAAATACTTGTGGCACCTTAGAGACTAACAAATTTATTTGGGCATAAGCTTACGTGGGCTAAAGCCCACTTCTGTATTTTCCACTGCATGCTTCTGATGAAGTAGGCTTTAGCCCACAAAAGCTTATGCCCAAATAAATTTGTTAGTTTCCAAGGTGCCACAAATACTCCTCGTTCTTTTTGCTGATACAGACTAACACGGCTACCACTCTGAAACCTGTCACCATGAGAATAAGTGTTTGCAGATCAGGGCTTATATCATGCGTTCTTTGGAATAAAGAAATATTCCAGTTTACCACTATATGGCAAATTAAATCTCAATAGCCTGACTCTCAATAGCAATTGTGTGGTGGTTTACTGATTGGGGAATGGGTCAGGACATCTGGGTTCTATTCCCAGCTTTGCCTCTGACTCATTGTATGACCCTGACTAAATCACTTACGTGTCTCTATGCTTCAGTATACCTATTTGTAAAATGGATGTAGTAATACTTGATTCTTGTGGGAGTTGTAAGAATGTTTGAAAAGAGCTTTAAGAGCTTTTGAGAGGAAAGGTGCTATAAACTGTAAATGGATATGTACTTTTTAAAAAGGTTATTCATGCATTCAGAGTACTAGATGGGTGCATTTTTATCTTTAAAAAGGATTTATATGAAAGATTAACAATGCAGTAAATAAAAATAGATAGTACTTCTCTTTATTGGGCACCTGACATAGATGTCAGTTTAAGGGATGGGGATGTAAAGGGATTGTTGAGGGGTATGCTATTAAAAGAACCAATTTTTGTTTTGTTTGTCTGGCAATCCAGTTGAATTTGAGTTAAGGTTTTAATTATTGTATGAAATGCAGACACTTCCACAATTCAATGCTCACCTATGGTGCAGAGGACATAAGGAGGAGTGAAACCATTAGCTGAGAGTGGGACAGTAGCCACCAGCAGATGGTGGCAGTGCTGTTGAGTTGTTTATAGGCTCAATACTTACACTGCCTGGAACCAGAGGGTGAAATCTTGACTCCATTGAAATCAATGTGAGTTTTCCCAATGATTTCAGCAGGTCCAGGATTTCACCTAGAGTCCAACTCCTTACACAACCTATTCTTTATGAGCATGAGGATTGGCTTGAGATTACTCGCAAAGAATAGTAAGGTGACGGTAACAACATGCTACGTGATGGAAGACAGGGAGTTTCCAGAAGCAAACGCATACGTGCTCAGCTAACCTAAGCCAACCTCCATGGCTTAGCTGACCAGCAGCTCTTTCTATAACTGGCCAGAATCTACAATGGTTTACAAAGACTGTTTTTGTAAAACAAGCCTTGACAGGACCCAGGGGGGAAAAAAAAAAAAAAGGATATTTCCTTTTTTCAAGGCCATGTGGTCAATCATAGAACATTCGGGTTGGAAGAGACCTCAGGAGGTCTAGTCCAATCCCCTGCTCAAAGCAGGACCAACACCAACTAAATCATCCCAGCCGAGGCTTTGTCAAGCCAGGCCTTAAAAACCTCTAAGGATAGAGATTTCATCACCTCCCTAGGTAACCCATTCCAGTGCTTCACCACCCTCCTAGTGAAATAGTGTTTCCTAATATCTACATATGTGCAGCCAGGAGATGAACGGCTTCTTTTCTCAGTTGCACCCCGCTACTGTATGCACGTCTGCCTCTACCTTTGCTGCTGATCTCAGAGATATTATACAAGGCTTATCAGTGAGCCTTGTGATGGAGGTAGTGAGATGAGCAGTGCTGCTTCCATAGCTGAGCGACATTTCTGCAGGTGGCTCTCCTGTCCCTTCTATCCCCGCTGCACTAGGATGAAAGTTTGGGGGTGTTGGAGAAGGGATATACATGTCCTTCCCCAGATTGAAAAATAGAATAGTGAGGCAGTAACTGCTTTCTATAATTAGAAAAATGGTACTACTGAATATAAGGAAAATAGTTCAATTTATTAATTTTATAGCCTCTTAGTCCATTAAAGGCGATGAATGTTTGCTCTTCTACAAACACTACTAACTTGAAATCACGAACAAGAACATAGGAATCGCCATAACTGATCAGACCCATGGTCCCCCTAGTCCAACAGTGGCCAGTAACAGCTGCTTTTGAGGAAGGTACAAGAAACCCAACATAGGTACATGTGGCCTGCCCTCCATATGAAAAAGTCTCATCCTAGACTCTAAGATTAAAGATTGTACTGAAACATTAAGCTTTATCTTCCTTTCCATACATTGTTGTTTGCATTAACTCTGGATATTCTGATCTATATAAAATATCCAATCCCTCTTTCAATTTTGCTAAGTTCTTGCCCTCAATGACATCCTGTGGCAGTAAGTTCCAGAGTCTAATTACATGCTGTGTGAAAAGGTATTTCCTTTTATCAGTTTTGAGTTTGGTACCTTTCAATTTCATTGACTGTCATAACACAAGATCAAATGGCAACTGGGCGAACAGAAGCGCCAAATCTACCTTTTCTATATGATTAGATCTTTTGGATACTTTTATCAGATCCTCTCTTATTCATCTCCTTTACAAGGTAAACAATCCCAGTTTTTTCAGACTCTCTTCATACAGTTGTTTTTCCATGCCCCATGGCCCTTAACTGAACTCCCTCAAATTCTGCAGGATCCTTTCTTTCTCTGCGCTCTTCCCAGTTTCAATTACTTACAGTTTATCATGCCATACATTTCTCAGCGTCTCCAAGAAATATGTACTCAGAATTTTCTCTCAAATACTCATGTGTCTCAGCTCCTATAGCAGACATAAGCAGAATACAACTGAATACTTAAAGAACAGGAAACAACAGTCAAATTCTTCATCAATGTAGGCATTTATCTTATTGGCTTGCTTTTATAGCTACCATATTTTAATCCAAAGGTACCATTAGGAGATTGGATTTTGCTGAAGTGAAGCCTGCAATGGCATTTTTCCCCCTCATGATGGTGTATATTAGCTACTAATAGGGTGACCAGATGTCCCGATTTTTGGGTCTTTTTCTTATATAGGCTCCTATTACCCCCCACCCCCATCCCGATTTTTCACATTTGCTGTCTGGTCACCCTAGCTACTAATTCACTAAATACTTGCCAAACCCCATGGGAAATTGAAAGACTGTCTGTTGCAAGACAAACACACATTTCTTTCTGGCTGATCTATATGAGAAAATACTTTATCCTAAGGAACATTAAAATCTTTAATTTGAAAGAGCAGGATTATCACATCTAAATTCTGTTTGTTCTTTACTCCTTGGGCCATTTGGCAGGGAGGTATGGGTGTCAATAAGAACCTAATATTCAGAGCTCAGCAGTCCAGTGGTTTTTCTTAAGATTACATGGAATTGCACAAATTCCAAAAAGGAACGGAGCTTTAAGCACGAATAGGAAGTGGCGAGAAAAGTTTCTCCAAAATAAACACACCAGTGAAAGCTTGAAAACAGATCAGCTTCTGGTTCTATATTGTTCAAGTTAAATTACAAGTTTCTCAGACGATAATACCAAGTAGCAAATTACTAGCATACAATTACTATTATCTCTTGTACTTTAAGTTACTGAAATGTTCATAAAATATTGTATTGTATTTTAGAGATGGTGTGTACCAGGATCCTTTACCAATATCACTACGATGCTTCAAACATAATTATAACTGGAAAAATATTTTTTCTATCTGAATATCAATGTAGAATGTAAATTAACAAATACTGTTCTTTGCAACTCAATTGAAAAAAAGATTGATAGTTAATATTTTTTCTATATGAGAACATAAATTTACCCCAAACAAATATTTGCATATGCATATCACAGGAGTAGACGGATAAGAAAAGGAGATTAAAAGTTGATCCTTGAATCTACAGTATTCTTGTAATCAAAAATATAAGAATGTGGAATAGAACACAGGGACATTTAAAAGCTACTTATTACTGGAAGACTAGATTTAAAAAAAAATCATAACAGCACAGTAATACTGTCCCACATCTATCGAGGACTTACATTTGCTATTATGAGGGCCATATGAAATAATCTACAAAAAGCAGTTCCAACATAATGCTGTACTTTCAGCACCAAATTTGAAAAACCCACCTCAGAAATTGCAAATGGATATTTGGCTTGTAATTATGCTCTAACTTTCCAATCTGACAATTGATATGAGTGCATACACAAAGTTTGCTTATATAAATGCGGAAGACCAGTTTGAGGTCAGTTTGAAAACGTGGCCCTTCTACTCACTGGTTGACAATAGAACATTTATTTATGCATTTTAAATAATCCACAGCACATGCTGATACAAAGTCTAAAAGCAGAGCCAACATATAAAGCTTTTCATGGAGGTCCCTCTTATAGATGAAGTATAAATTCAGCTTTTAGACCTGAATTCACGAAAGCACCATCACTTTTAAGGCCCCTTTAAGGGATGCTTTCCTGAATTGCGGACTTATAGAGAAGTTTCAATGACAAATATGAGAGACCCACCAGGTCGGGTATAAATCTAATTTTTAACAGGACATAGCTAGGGTGCTATCCAGTTTATGGTGAAAATCAGAACATTTTGGACAGTTTGAGACCAAAAGGAATATGAAAAGCTAAAACAATTCAGATGGGATTTAATTCCTCCTCACTCTTCGCCTAAAAATATAAACACTAATAAATGAAGCAAGAGGTTTCCTTAGGGTGAAACCCTATAGCTCTCTAGTGACGCAATAACCTCAAATTACACATTTTGGAAAGAGTTTCTGTTGTTTCAGTCTTATGATTAACATATATCAAGTTCTTCTGTCAAAAATAGGTGTTCAGAAAGTACAATTATTACGCAAAATGTTCCATTTCAACTAATATTCAAGTTTTCATCACATAAACCTTGAAAACAAATTTTATGCCATACCTCAACTTTGCTTTTCAGTCAATGAAAACTGACAAATGTTGGTTTTCAGGCTTAAATATGAAAACCCAAATTTTGTCATTAACATTTTTTGAGGAAAATTAAAGCTTTTTGCAAAAATGCAAAAAAAATTAAGAGGAATTAATCACTTCCTGACCAGCTCTACTCTACATAATGGTTTAGAACCATGAAACTCCCTCTGTATTATTTTAATGAAAATAATTGGTTTTGATTCTATTTCAGGAATTTTGTGCTTCAAACCACTATGGAGTCAATGAAGAGTTATTACAGTTCAAGGTTTATTTTATTTATTCTCTTAGAACAGCCTAAATGGCTGTGCTCCATGTGAACCAAACCTGGCCCAAAGAGCTACACCTATTCTTTATCCCTAGAAACCATAAATGGCCTTTTTGGAACAAGCAGAATAGAATTGGTTTGTACCCTCCTATCCCTGCCCTTCCAATCATGTAGTAGCACAATAAGGACTCTCTCCACTGTCAAGCTTCCTGCAATTCTCTTTGGTTACCCAGAAAAAAAACAAGGAAATGCAACAAAAACCAAACCAAAAATTGATAAGGTGCACACCACCTGACTGTCTAACCTGTGTTTCAACAAGAGCATACAAACTATAGGTAATTTGATCAAAGCCACCACAACACTGGGAGATAACAACTTTGGGGGAAGAAAATCTCTTTGGATCAATTTGGATTTGCAATTTACTGGTATCAAGCCCTTACTGAATTACAGTATAAACAATAAAGCAATTTTCCATTCAAAGGGAGGTGGTGTAACTTAGTCACATGTCCAGTGCCCTTTCTTCCTGTCATTCTACAGAACAACCTGGTACAGAATTTATGACTTCTTCATGCAGTTGAGCATGACAAAAATTAGGAAACACTAAAATGTTGCACCAAATTATTGATAAACTCTGGGGGGGGGGGGGGAAACTAATTCCAGAAGGGCTATTGATTAATACTACATTGGTTCTTAATGTTAAAACCAGTTCCATTTTAAATTTAATTCAACCCCTTTTAAAAAGATATTTATAAATAAACAGCAGAGTTTAAAATTCAGATATTTTCATCTGCCTCAGTAACAAGTAATTGTAACCATTTGTTCCATTTTTTAAAACATACTACGTATGAAATACATCACAACCTTCTGAATCAGTTTGGTTCTAACTAAACCTTTTTCTGCCTGCATACAAATATGCCCATTTAGAACACTCACTATGGAATGCTTCCTAATAATGAAATATATTCTTTATTAGAAATTGGGAGCCAGACTGTTCCAAATCCTATGCAATGCATAGTGTGGGAGGAGGTCATCACAAGGAATCTTCTCCCTTCATTGTACATCTCATGTAAGGGCCAGACAAAAGTACAGTCCTGCTCCTTTGCAATCATGTGATCATTCAAAAGGGACAGTGAGACAGCAGGACCATGTGCCTATCCCTCTGCACCAGCCCACACAGTGCAACCAACACCAGGGCCGGCCCACAACATTTTGGCACCGAAGGCGGGGAGATGAAATGAGGCCCCCCATGTCCCCTTGCTTGGGCCAAAACTTCGAAAGGTCTCAATTCTGCCTTCTTCCTGTTCTATTCCTCTTATGGTACTGCTCTGCTACCTACACCAATAAAGGAGAATTAACAACTTAAAATGCCTTGTTCAAAAATTTTAAGTAACCCTTAACTTCCAAATGTCTGAACAGAAAATGTAACTTTTCTTGTCTGCATAGTAAACACTGGCATTTTTATCTGTTTAAATAATCAAAGTGGTGCTTTCCATGCCTTCTTGGTTGCAAAGATTTGAACTGCTTCCTGCTGAAGGTCCGCAGTCTGGGCCAGCTCATGCTCTATTGAGATGGTTGCAAGGCTGAGCAGCCTCTCCTGTGTCATTGTGGAGTGTAGATGTGTTTTTATTAACTTCAGCTTGGAGAAGCTGCGTTCTCCACTGGCAATTGTTATAGGAAGTGTTAGAAGCATGTGCAGAGCAACAAAAGCATTTGGAAAGAGGGTGATCATCTTATTTGTGAACATATATTCTAGAACAACCTTTGGAGTTGATCCTGCAGCTGAAATGGATCTTAAAAGCTTTCAGTTCATCACCTAAATCACTCGCATCAATATCATGCATGTCATCATGGTCAATACTGTCTCTTGTGCCCTGAATTGCTGGTGTAGGTCTTCTTCAGGTATAGGGAGGAGTTTTGGAATTTCATACAATATCCCAAATATACTGCTGTTTTCCTTGAGCCGCATGAAATGTTCTTCAACTGACTGTATTGCACAATCTAGCACCTGGTTAAAAAAATTCAACTTTGAATTATTGTTTGGGGTCTCTTATGGGATTATCCCGTACCTCATAATCAAAATGTCGTCTTCTTCAGTGACTCTTGTATTCTTGAATGGGTGGGAAAATAGCTTCAGTGTGAAGTTCCTCTCCTAACTTCTGTGCACTCTTCAGAATGTTTTGAAATCCCTCATCTAACCGGTAAGACTGTAGGTATGACTTTGCTTTGTCCAGTTGTTCCATTGCTCCAGATATATCAAGGTCAACACCTTGGAGTCTCTTGCTTACAATATTTATTTCAAACAGTAGGTCATGCCACAACACTAAGCCACACAGAAATTTGAAGTTATGTATGTTTCTCGTGATTCCATTTCCCTCTGCCAGTGTTCTCCCACGAACAGTTCCTGTCATAACATTCTCCTCCAGAATGGCAATTATGGCATCATCTATCGTCCCAATTTGGTGTTTGATAGGCTTTATCGCCTCCACTCGACTTTTCCATCATGTGGCACTCAGTGGTTTCAGGGTCAGAGAGGATGGTCCCAGATGTTACTTCAAAATTTGCCATCGATGAGTTGATGCAGAGAAAAATACATAGATGCTTTGAATTACATTAAAAAATTCAGCAACCTCACTAGAAGCTGATGCTTCATCACTGACCACCAAGTTTAATGAATGAGAACTGCATGGGACAAAAAAAAAAAAAGCTTGAGGGTTTAACTCTCAGATCCATGTCTACACTCCTCTGTTCTTTCCTCTCATGTTGGCACTATTATCGTAGCCCTGATCTTTCATGTCAGCTATCGCAATTCCCGTATCTTCCAACTTTTTAAGAAGCACATTTGTCATACCAGTTTCTGTAGTATCATCAACATCAATAAATTCTAGAAAATGTTCTCTGACAGTCACCATTGCAGGGACATTTTCACTAGGTTCTGTTGTTGTTACAAAACGCACCATTAAAAGTCATTTGTTCCGTATGGCTGATGTCAGGTGTGCAGTACAGAACAGAGTAATATCTTGCTGACTTCAGATCTGCCACAATCTTCTGTTTGGCTTTTGTTGCTAGTAACTGTATGATCTCATTTTTAATCGTTTTTCCAAGGTAGTGGTGTATGTACATTTCTTTGGTGCAGACTCGTCTTAGATGCTCCTGGAGTACAGCATCAAACTCAGCCATCAGCTCCACAATTTTAAAGAAGTTTCCATTGTTTGGCACATACAGCTGATCTGAAGTGCCATGTGGTGCTAGGTTTTGAGTAGCAAGCATTCTCACAATGGCAATGAGCCTTTCAGAACATTTTGCTGGTAAAGAGACTCTGATACAATCTTCTCTTGATGCTGGTCATCTATGGTGGACTTTAACCTTAGTCTCATCTCAAGCTCTTTTCACCTATGGAATGCTCTCTGGTGATTTGCTGCCTTCTCACTGGATGCCAGATTTCTAGCCAGATTTTTCCAGTCCTTTGTTCCTGTAGAACCCAATGTGGCTGGAACATTAGGCTGCAAGAGTTTGCAACAAAAATGGTATGCAGCATTCTAGGTTTTTCAGTACATAAGCCATGGCCTCCACTTTGTCACCATTGGGGATTTCATGCCAGTAACGTGTTGGATGGAAACTTCTATTTTCATTGTCTTTGGGGAACATGAAGTTTTTCTACTTGCTGTGGCCCATGCAGTACAAGGAAGTCCTCAGGCCACTGCTCAAGTGGGTCCACAGTCCTGGATCATCTAGACTTAAGGAACTAAACTCAGCAGCAGCTGTTTCTTGTGCCTCCACCACACTCTTCTCTGATCTACACTTTTCTTCAGGCATGTGCATGGTTACTTCCATTTGAGATGGAGATATGGATGCTGCAGTAGCTGCCAGGTCACCTGCACTCTGACTAACTGGAAGATCAGGCATCTCCTCACCACTCACATCCTCACCGGGGCTGGAAGACTCACTGTGAACATTTGTGTCTATTCATCTCAGGAGAGCTCCTTCCTGCACAGATAGAAAAGCTTCCTTTTCTTTCTTTCTTTTTCTGAATGCTGCCCCAGAGGGGCGTTTTCTTCTTTCAGTCATGACTGCTGTTCTGCGCCAGCTATAGTGGCTCTCAACACTCAATTGAAGGGGACAAATAAGCAGGCTGGTAGCAGGGCCTGAGTGAGGGAAGATATCAGCGTTTTAAGGGCCTAACTGGCTCCTACTACTTCAGTTGACTGTCTGTTCTCCTCAAGTGGGTTCAGGGAAAGCAGCAGGAAACAGGAAACTACCTGAGAAGCTGGTGTTAATCAGTCCAGGTTCCTGGGGGTGCTAGAGAGGTACATAAGAGGCTCCTCTTCCTCTCTCTCCCTGCAGCTCCTGCTGCTTTCTGTTATTCCCTCTCACCTTTTCTCCTGCCTGCCTGTTATGTCTCGTGCCCTCCTTCCTCCAGCACAGCACTCCACCATCTGTGTGCATCTAGAGCAGAAAGAATACATATGCACCAGCAGCAGACAGTTTTCTACACTCTGGGTCCTAGAGGCGCCCCCTTTCCCCCATAGTCTGGCACCTGAGGCAGCCACATCAGTTTGCCTCATGGTAAGGCCAGCCCTGACCAGCACAGCAGGGAATGTGCCAATGCACCCATAAAACACATTTGCTTCCCCCTGTGCACTGGAGAGCTCCGAGAGGCAACCTGACTTCCTTAAGGAGTATTGCTCCTGCCACTCCCTCTATGGGCAATCTAGCTTTGCAGCACTTCCAACTCAGAGCAAAAACTAACCAGTATCAGCTAGCCCAAAACTGCTTTAATATTTTCAATAATGGAAAACAGGCAAACTCACTTAGCGCCCACCTGGCCCTTCAACACCAAATTACATGTAGCCCCTCTCTTGTGAAAGGAAAGTTTTGTTCTCTTGCCATAGAAAGCACTGCAATAGCTCTTCACTGTTTCTTTGACTTTATAAAAGAATATCCTCAAATATTATAAAATATTAATAGATCATGTCTTAAGTACTATGTCAATGGGACAGCAGGGGCCACTGATCTTTCTGCGTGCATTCTACTAGTAGTACCTACTGGTCTTATTCAGCTAGATCATGATTTATAATTTGAAACAGTATTACTAATTCAAAGGAAGCTGAATACTTAATAAGAAGCCTAAGGATCAAAGCCTATGAAAGCCTTTTTATCCTGATAGATTAGAGCAGTCTTTAGTTAACAGCTACTGATTATTAGAGATGCCACAAAAATTGAAGCCTGCTGCTTTGAGAACAGAAATATTCTAATGGATTTCATCCACACTTTGTACAAAGAGAGGACAAATGGAAGCTGCAGTGATAGCAATGAAAATTTGTATATTTTAAGGAGGAATTAATGATGTGTACTAATTAATTTACAGTGCTGTCAGAGTATGTTCTTTGGTTCCATTTGTTTGATTCTTGGTTGGGAACGTCTGCTCTGGACTACATAATAGCAAAAAAATTCATTACAAAAAGAGGTTGCTGTGCCCATCATACTGGTCATATTATGTTTTCCTTGTTATACAAAGCGTTCTTCAGTTACAGTATCCATTTTTGTTTGAAGTGTTGTAGCCATGCTGTTGCCAGGATATTAAAGAGATGACAAGGTGGGCGAGTTGATATCTTTTATTGGACCAACTTCTGTATATAAAAGAGACAAGCGTTCAAGTTTGCACAGAGTCAGACCTGAAAAATAGCTCTGTGTAAGGACAAGTCTGCACTACAAAATTAAGTCGACCTAAGTTACTTCAACATACAACCATTGCAGTAATTGAATCGGTTTTACATGTCCACACTATGCTCCTTGCGTCAGTGATGCGTGTATTCACCAGGAACGCTTGCACCAATTTAACAGCCAGTATGGGACATTGTGGGACAGTTTCCGAAAGGCAGCAACAATTGAGGTAAGCAATTCAATGTGTACACTGACACTGCGTCAACCTAACCGCATTGAGTTAAGGGCTACGCCTCTCACAGAGGTGGAGTTATTAAGTCAGTGCAGTGGCAAGTTACATCGGTGGGAGCTACATTTTAGTGTAGATGCTTACAGAGTTAAGTTGACTTAAGCTGCCTTATCTTGACCTAACTCTGTAGTGCAGACCAGGCCTAAGCTTGAAAGCTTGGTTTCTTTCACCCACAGAAGCTAGTCCAATTAAAGATATTACCTCACCCATCTTGTTTCTTAAATATTCATTTGTTATAGTGGGGTTGTGACTTCCTATCATTAAGGTTGCATAGCAGGGTATATTATAAACAGTGTTCAGTTGCTGATAACTTTCTGAAAAACTTTCACTATTTAGGCTGAATATGCCTGACGATTTTCAGCAAGGCAGATAGAGGTTTGAGCTCAAAAGCCTCAGCTGTTCCTGACTAAGAGGAAAAGCTGGGGATGGGGAGAGAGAGAGAAAAGATAATTGCTCCAGCCAAACTTCTTTTTTTTTTTAAATGAAAACACCTGACCTTTTAAAATTGCTCTTCAGGATACTGCCATAAAAAATGGTTTCAGATTTGATGAACTGCAACCTTAATTCTGCCCACTTCTATGTATCTATTACAACAGAAGTTTGAATAATGTAATCACGCATTCTCTCTCAATTAATATTACACATTTTTTACAACCTATTATGTATGCCATCCTGTAGAACTGTGTACAGTTCACTGAATGCCAGACAATGAACCCATGAAAGTACTTTATCTGACTACATTGAATATGTGGAGGCTTAAAATGTAATGAAATAAACATTGAGATAATGTAATTTAAAGGTCTGACTGTTAATACATTATTAATATTCAGAGCACACCTGGAAATACACATTTGCATGTCACCTTCTAGAAAATATCAAGTTTTCAGTTTATTTGTACTCATCCAAATAGAAATATGCTGAGGAATTTGAAATCAGTTGAAGAAATTATTAATTCTGATCACAAATTATTGCTTATTAAAGACACACTAACCATTTAAAAAAAATTACAGCCAGTACTCAGGAAATTAACATCTAAATGTAAAGATAGTTGATGGATAGGTAAATACAAGATAGCTACATTTTCCATAAGATACCTATTCAAATGAGAAACCATAATAAATATATTATTACTTTGTATCAGAACATTTTTATCCTAGAAACACTTGGGATAACATTAATTTGTTCTCACAAGTGTACTTTTTGCAAAAGAAAAGACGATTGATTTAATAAACTGCAACTTTGCAGAACAGATCATATAAGAAGTCTAAAGTCAAATCCTCAGAGATGCTCTTGATCAGGGGTTCTCAATCAGGGGTTCAAGGCCCACGGGGGGGGGGGGGCGGCGAGTAGGTTTCAGGGGGGCCGTCAAGCAAGGCTGGCATTAGACTTTCCGGGGCCCAAGGAAGAAAGCTCCACTGCATAGAGCTGAAGCCCGGGACCCTGAGCTCCACCACCCTGGGCTGAAGCCAAAGCCTGAGCAACTTAGCTTTGTGGGGCCCCCTGTGGCGTGGGGCCCTTGGCAATTGCCCTGCTTGCTACCCCCTAATGCAAGCCCTGACTTTTATATGCAGAAAAACAATTGTTGTGGCACAGCTGGGCCATGGAGTAGTTATAGCATGTTGGGGGCTCTCAGACAGAAAAAGGTTGAGAACCCCTGCAGTCTTGATCACTAATATAGTCAGGATTGCTCAGGATTTGGCTCTGAGCCAAGAAAAAGGCACTCTGACTTCATTACAACTATTCACATTCTTATTAGACTCTCATGACAATGCAGATGCAGAAGGTAGTGAGGGGAAGAGAGGACACTCAGCCCACTTACTTTAGGGCTACCTAGAACTTGGGTCTGGCTCCTGAGTGAATTTAGGTTTTGTGGTGTTCTGTTTTGTTTGTTTTGTTTTAAAGGCGACAGATACTTTCAGAGACAGAAGTCCACTGTTTCTCCACAGTCCAAACAGTACATACTGTAGCAATGTACGCTTTTCACCAGAGCAACGTGCTTCAACTCTGGAGGGACCAGCTCTGTTAACAGACAGTTAAGTCTGTCTCCAAATCCATCCAGCCCCCAATATTTCTGCCAAGACAGATTTTGAGGAAAGAAAAAAAAAAAAAAAAACACTATTGCCAACTGCATTTGCCATCTATCAACTCAGATACTTAAATGCTCTAAGGCTATGTTGTTCAATATTTGATGTTCTTTCCATTTTAGCAATATCTGCAACTTTAGAAACTATGCTTTCAACACCACTGTTCAGCCATTTATATAAATTAACACAAATAAAGTACCTACCACTTGATCCTACTTCCAGCCCAAAGTTTTCTTTCTAGCTCAAGAATGTTTGATTCATGCTTTGTCTTTGTTTCCTTCATATTAGCCAATGGTCAATCCATTCAATCATTGCATGTATTCCATGACTATTAAGCATTACTTTACCATTTAGATTCCTGTCAAATACCTCCTAAAACACTTAAATGCATGGTTACTATAATTTGTTACATTGCTTTAACAATAATGAACTCTGGCAGTAATATCCACAAGGCATTACAACGACTTTCTAGGGAATCATGTCCTGAAGCTCTACTAAATGAAGTTCAGTTATTCTAAATGTCTCCCAGGTCTTTACCTTTAGTGGTTTTTAGAAATTTTCTAAAATAACCAGAAAGACAAGATGGGTGAGGTAATATCTTTTAGTGGACTAACTTCTGTTGGTGAGAGAGACAAGCTTTCAAGGCTCACAGAACTCTTCTTCAGGTCTGGGAAATAGATTTCCAGCATCACAACACAATGCAAGATGGTTTAGAAAACGTAGTTAGCACATATTGTAAGGGACTATTCATTAACCTCAGCATTTCAATTGAAGAGAGAGAACATAACAAGTACGCGCCAAGAATATCTAAAGAAAATTGGTTGTTGTACTAGCTAAAGAAGATTAAGATCCAGCTGGGTCAATATCAACAGGTTGCCTTCCCAGAAACAGGCCTCAGACTCATCCTATTTCCAAAGTGCTATCAAGAAAGTCTATACAACTCCAAAGGAGGAATATAAAACATGGCTATCAATATCACTGCAACCCATCTGAATGAACCCTTTACAAAAAAATGTCATGTTCCTACAGCATAACAAATAGCTAGCTGAATAGATGCATACAACTTCTCTCAGTAGGTTTAAATGCTCAGTCACTTTATTATGTCCTCTTAAAGTTAACAGACGTTATTGGACTTTTAGATATTAGTATCTTGGAAGTTGGGAATGAGCATCATTGCTAATTCAGATAATGTTTTAGATGGCCTTCTATTATAAACTGGACTGAGATCAGCAATTCTGTCTTCATAGACTGCCAACCCGTATATACTCGTTCATAAGCGATTTTTTTTTTTTTTACTAAAAAAGGGAAGCACCAGAGAAGGGGGTCGGCTTATGAATGGGTATAGAGAGCGAGAGGTGGGACACAGCCCCTCCCCCCAACAGAGGGAGCAAGGAGTGGCAGCACAGCCAGCAGAGACAGAAGGGAAGAGGTGGGGCCAGAACCTCCAAAGCAGCTGCAGCTCCAGCCCCGCCGCCTAGCCCGGCCCACCGGAGCAGGCTGCAGCTAGGTCAGAGAAGTCCTCCTCTGGCCCTCCCCAGATAAGATGGGATGGGGAGGGTGTGGGAGTCCCAGGCTAGGGGTGGGGTCACGTAACCACCACCGTCCTCTAATTATTGTCTACTTGTCGGTCTGTCTTTAGATAATGAGTTCTTCAGAGCAGGATACATCTCTTCTAGAGTGACTCCAAAGTACCTAGTAGCGATCATGGGTGCTACCTCAAATAATAAGTAAGTAAGTAAGTAAGTAAATAAATGTTTTAGCCCAGCAAAACAAAATGCCACAACAACTGTTTAAAAATTTAAGGGAAAAGAAAGAGAGACTAAAGAGACCTCATCTACAAAGCAGATGAATGATCTACTTAATTTAATCTAAGTAACTGTATGCAATTCTGATGAAAAGTGAAAGCAAAAACACATGAAAAAACCAGCTATCTTCAGCTTTTTTATGAATTAGTAAATGGATAACCAATTTTATATGAGATTTAGTTGGTGAAAAAAAATGTTCCATTGAGATTAAAATTTAAGACTGTGCCCATACAAATTGAAATAGTCCTAGTTAGAAATCCTTCAAAAGCCTCAAACAATGTTGAACCAATTATAACCACATACAAGGAGTTACTCCTGTGCACATGCAAACTGACAACATCAGTGGTATTAAATAGGTACAAGAACAGAAAATTATATATGGGGTTTACCTAAATGCCTTAATTAATCAAATACCTCACTTATACATGAATTTGGTTTTACTAATTTTAACATCTATGGTGAACTGTATAAGACTCCTTGACCACTTCAAAGCCTTCTATGTTAGGAAAATATGAACATTTCCTACAGCAATGTTTTTTTTTCTATAAAAACCAAACTCAAGCCAAACAAACACATAGGGTATTCACCTACAGCAACATTATTTTCTGTTTAATGCTAAAAATTTCCTTTCAATCCAGTAACATAAAAAAAATTAGCTCAAAGATTCAACTTGTTTCAGTGTTGCCAACTTTCATGATCTGATTGTAAGTCTCACAATATTTGGTATTTTCCTTAAATCTCTAGCTCCTGGACTGTCGTGACTGAAGTTCAGCTTTTTTAAAAAGAAAGTTTCTACCCCTCACCATTGTGGAGAAAAAGCTTGAAAATGTGGCCTAGCTATACCCTATGTGTTTAAAAACTCGAAGGCAAATAAGAGAACCCATTTAAAAAAACCCCTCAGTTTGAAGATCTCTTTTTAGACGAGCTGACTCATGATTTTTGGACCCTTGAGCTTGGCAGTATTGCTTGCTTTCCCTCACTCTTTTTGCTGCAGTATGAACACCATAAAAAATGTATAATGGACCAGATCTTGACATCCTGATATTCAGTGGAAATTTGCCTTAACAGGAAGACTTCTCGCCCCACAGCACCAATATTAGTAATGTAGTGAGAACCATCCTTGTATATCAACTAGATCCTGTATGGAACAAGCAAGGATGACGTTGCTCACCTTTGTAGCACTCCTCTGGCCCCAAAGGAGCACTTCTGAAGAGATGAATCCTTTGCTAGGGGAAGGATGCCAGACATGAGAGAGGGAGAGCCAGGCCTGGGGGACACGTGCACAGTCATACGGGCTTTAATGGAAAAACTGACGGGCACCTACTGAAAACTGGGGAAATGCTCTTGTAGGGTGGGGTCCCAGAGGCAGCAGAGCTGGACTATCAGAGCTAGGATGGGGAGGACAGCAATCCAAGAATGCACAAGGCCTGTGTGTGGATGGACCTGGAATCCACAAGGTCCAAGAATGAAATATCCTCTTCCACCTCCCCAACTGGAAAAAACTAGTGAAAACTGGGAGGACAGCCTCATTGTGTTCTGCAATCGCAGGTTTTGTTTTTTGTTGTTGTTGCAAGCGGCAGCCATCAAGGCCACAGTGAGAATCTCAGGATGTGGTCTTCTGAGGAGTTTTATTTTGAGAATTGCCTATGGAGATTGTTGTAGTACTAACTATTGCTTGGATTTATTTAGCTCAGAAACAGAGAGCACAGATTCTAAAAGACACACACACAATCACTAATCTGACAAGTGTACAAGATGTTTTTAATTATAGTAAACAGCTGCTATGATGTAATCTGAAATTCAGTACAGCCAAGAGATTTTTTTTAAAGTGCTGTAAATCTTCGTGTGGAAAGAATAAGTAATAAACTGTTAATATACATTTCCCAGATGGTACTTTTTCAGATCAATTATTTATAAACTGAAGTAAATTTCTGAATAACCTCATTGTAGTGGTAAGGTTTGCAACAACACAGTTCATATTACTTTGTGTTAATCTAATCATTACCTAATGGCAAGCAAAGATCATTTGGGCTTTTAAGTCACTGCAATGAAGACGTTCATATTTTTTCACAATATCATTCTTCAATTGTTTTATTAATATCCATGTACAGTTGGATATATCACATTACTAATGAACAATTTTATAGTACTGTAATTCAAGAAATTACTTGAATTTTGGTCCATATACATTATTACTCTAATTCATTAGTATGAATAGCTCAAGTAATTTTCTGTGTTAACTTGTCATTCTGTTCCCAGTTTCTTAGTTTGTTCAGATGTTCTCCAATACACATTGTAGAACCATAACAGTAGTAGTCCTTGCTCTAGAAGAACAAAATTGTATTAGGTCAAACAGAAGTTTAGCCTTCATCATAGGTGCTGAAATTAGGGGTGCTTGGGGTGCAGTAGCACTCCTTGGCTGGAAGTGGTTTCCATCATATACAGGGTTTATAGTTTGGTTCAGTGGCTCTCAGCACCGCCCCCCATACAAATTGTTCCAGCACCCGTTGCCTTCATTGGCTTTATGGGTAAGAAACTCATCTACATTTTGTCATTCAGAGAAAGCTTCACAATGAAAAATAAAACCTTGCAGTTCACAAAAGAAAAGTGATTTTGTTTAGATTCTACCATAACAATAATTTGTCTGGATAAACAAATTCTGTATGACACAAATAGTTTCATGGACACTGGTAAAGAATTTTTCAGTTAAACTACAGGATGTGTCTGATTCCTATATAATAATGATTAAACATTATATTGTCCTATGCTGCACACTTATTTGAAATTTGAAGGGACCTCAAGAGGTATTCTATTCCAGTCCCCTGCACTCAAGACAGGACTAGATATTATCTAGACAAGCGGTTCCCAAACTTTAGCAACTCAAGGACCCCCATTTTGATTTAAAAATTTTCAGGGACCCCCAAGTCCCGCCACATGCCCCTGCCCTGCCCCCTTCCCCAAGGCCATGCCCTCACTCACTCCATTCCCCCTCCCTCCATCACTTGCTCTCCCCCACCCGCACTCACTTTCATCACCCTGGGGCAGGGAGTTGGGGTGCAGGAGGAGGTGTGAGCGCTGGGATGGGAGTTTGGGTGCCGGAAGGGGTGGAGGCTCTGGAAGGGAGTTTGGGGTGCAGGATGGAGTTTGGGTGCGGGACGGGGTGCTGGCTCTGGGAGGGAATTTGGGTGTGGGCTCCAGATTGGAGTGTGGGAGGGGGGCAGTGCTTACCTCGGGCAGCTCCCAAAAGTGATTGGCACATCTCTGGCAGCGACTCCTAGGTGGGGAGCCAGGGGATCTCCACGCACTGCTCCTACCCGCAGGCATCATACCCAGAGCTCCCATTGGCTGCAGTTCCCAGCCAATGGGCACTGTGGAGTAGGTGCTTGGGCTGGGGGCAGTGCATGGAGACCTCCGTACCCCACCCTACCCCTAGCCGCAGGGACATGCTGGCCGCTTCCGGGAGCGGCACGGACCATCTCCGCTCCTCTCACTCCCTCCCAGCACCTCCTTCATGCCAGAGAACAGTTCTCCAGCATAAAGGAGGCACTGGGAGGAAGGGGGAGAAGTTGAGGGAGGGAGAGAGAAGGAGTTGATCAGCGGGGCCCGCGAATCCCCTGGGTACCCTCAGGGATTCCCAGGGGTCCACAGTCCCCAGTTTAAGAAAGGTTGATATCAGAGTGAAAGTAAGGTGGTATGGGCCGGTATGGTGTACCGGCAAAAAGTACCCGCTGGTACCGGTCCATACCGCTGACTTTAAAGTGCTGCCACAGCAGCGCTTTAACATCACTGCCCCTTTTGTGCCCCCCATCGTCGGCCCTGCCGGGTCCTAGATTGCCGCTGCAGCCCCAGGTGGTTCGGGCCAGGCAGCGCAGATGTGCTCGCTGGGGGATGCTGACTTCAGCCCTGCCCTTTCTGCCTGAGGCCCCAGGTGTGGGGTGGGGAAGGGGGCAGAGCTGGCTCTGTACCGATAAGAGCTCAATTTTACTTTCATCCCAGCTGATATAGACCGAGGTGTTTGTCTAACCTGCTCTTAAAAATCTCCAATGATGGAGATTCCACAACCTCCCTAGGCAATTTATTCCAGTGATTAACAACACGGACAGCTAGGAAGTTTTTCCTAATGTCCAACCTAAATCTCTCACTGCAATTTAAGCCTATTGCTTCTTGTCCTATCCTCAGAGGTTAACAAGGACATTTTTTCTTGTAACAACCTGTTATATACTTAAACTTCTTATGTCCCCCTTCAGTCTTCACTTTTCCAGACTAAACAAACCCAATTTTTTTTTCAATCTTCTCTCATAGTTCATGTTTTCTAAACTTTCATCATTTTTGTTGCTCTCCTCTGAACTTTCTCCAAGTTGTCCACATCTTTCTTGAAATGTGGCGCTAGAACTAGACACAATACTCCAGTTGAGGCTCTATCAGTGCAGAATAGAGCGGAAGAATTACTTCTTCTGCCTCCTTACAACACTCCTGCTAATACATCCCAGAATGATGTTCAGTTTTTTTGCAACAGTGTTACACCGTTGACTCATATTTAGCTTGTCATCCAAGCAAGATCTTGCAGCTGGGAAGAGAACATTAAGATTACAGAAAAAAAATATTGTCTGATGAAACACAAAAAGGACAGACAATATAATCATGCTGGCATTCTTTGGGCCAAACATTCCAATGATTTACATGCACACAGGGCAATCCCACAAAAGCCATTGAGAATGCACAGGACGCAAATCAGCACAGAATGTTCATCTTCCTTTCCGCACACATAATGCACAACTGCGTAAACACTAGCTAGAATTTGGCCCAATGTTAATAGGGTGTGAGGAAAATTGGAAAGTTGTTTTAATCCCATAGTTTTTAAGCTTTAAACTAGCTGGCTTTTGTCATTCATCACAAAAACGAATGAAATAGTGTGTGGGTGGGTGGAGGGGTAACAGGAGGAAAACGTGAGCTGATCTTTACTGCATCCTTGCTGTTGCACCATTGAAGTCAAAAGGAGTTTTGCCACTCTCTCTATAGAATCTATGTAGTTACTTATATGCCCATTGTCACTATTTCATCTGAGGACCTGATACTTAATGGATTTTGTCCTTATACCACCGTCCCTGTGAGGTAGGAAGCACTATTAACCTCATTTTACAGATGACGAACTTCAGCTCCTGGTAGATTAAATGTCTTGCTCAAGGTCACACAGGAAGCCTGTGGCTGGGCTGAAAATTGAACCAAGGTCTCAAGACCCAGTCCACTGACCTGTACAGTAGTCTCTCCTGCCTACCACACGGACTTCAAATACATGACACAGAGTTAGCTGCCCTCTGGAAAATAATATCCACCATAGAAATGCTATTTTTCAATTGTGGGAATAATCTTACTGAAAATCAGGTGGCATACAAATCAGAAATGAAAGTTCATCAGGCTTTTGAAACTAATATTAATAGAATACAGTTCGTACCTTAAGTATATAGTTTTGGTTTGAATAAGGTGTGAGAACACCTTATTGTTTTGTACTGTTTGTATTACAATAAGGACCGGATGCTACCATCAGGGATCAGTGTCCCGTTGTGCTAGGCACTTCACAAAACTTAGTAAGAAGACACTTCCTGACCACAAGAGTTTATGTAATCTCGTTCTATGACAAGATCCAGCAAGTGGATAAAACAGAAAAATTGCAGGGAGGATGGGGTAACTGAGGGGTGAGGAAATAGTAAAACAAGCACAGTTTTGCATGATTAGCTATAGTCCTGACTCCTTGCCTGCCTCCCCATTGGTAGACACCAGTGTTCAGTAAGCATCAAAGCAGAAATGAAATTTAAGAGATTGGAAGGGGAAAAGGCTGGTTTGGACATGCATTTCTGATAGGTGGTTTCCTCCCCCACAGCTAAGGTACCTTAGGGAGAAGTGGACTGCCAGATGGATGAAGATTGGCCTCAACAGCAGATCAAAGATTATGTATAAAACCAACCCGTGCCTATAGCTATAAACTGAGAAGTTAACAAAGGCCTATAGTAACAATTTAACAGCCTTAAAATAGAATATAAAATCTGATCTGCCATCTTTCTTCTATTTAGAGAAAGACAGACTCTGAATGAATTAAAAACTACTTTAATTGAATAGGTTTCCTGAACTCATGTACAGGGAGAATGCATTACAAAATGCAGAAGCCTGATTCTGCCTTTCCGTCTTTATCACCATAGCTCATGTATTAAAATGATGAACATGTGGCACTTTGTTGCACTCTCATAACACACTTTAGAAAAGTTAAAGATAAATCTTGCATCTGATCTATGAAGCATGGGAGGATACAAATGCTAATATGCAGCAGAAGGATGCAATCTTGGTTATTTCAAAAGACATCTTAAATTAGATGTACATTTTCAAGACCCATTCAGCATAAGCCCTTAAACTGCAAATTAGCTTTCTATTTTTGGAATGTAGTGATAATTATACAGAAACTAACTGTTAAAGTTAAGAGTTCACTTTGCACCTACATAGATAATTTTAGCCCTAGTGAAAGCAGGAGAAACTCATCTGTTTAAACCAGAGCTGAAAATGACTCCTAATATCAAACTCCTTACCACATCATAATCATGGCAAACTAAAAAAAGGGAGATATTTATTTAATAGAGTTCATTAAACCAATTGTGCTCCATTAGAAGCATATTATATTTTCTTTAAATATCTGGATTTCCTTTGTGCTATCTATTCATAAAATGGTGATGTTATAAGGTGGAAAGCAAGATATCAAATATGGAATCCTGAGGTTAAGATTATTTGTACAAGCGCAGTATTTTATGACAGCATGTTAATAGAAACCCTTAGAAATGCTCCACATCTGAGTATAAAGAAACAGAGGAGACAGATACTTGGGAAAGTTCTAACACTATTGAAAAGTATCATATTGTTTCTTGCTTTGTTTCATTTTAGGACTTTATCTCAAATAGATAACGGTTTACTTTTTTGTATATTTACAGACTCAATGTTTATATTTGAAATTCCAGTTTCTAGCTATATATAGAAGTTAGAGTCTAGAATAAAAGTAATTTAAGGTCTGATTCTGCCACTCTCTCTCTCTCTCAGATTGAGCAGTACCTCACTAAGTAGTCCCATTGAAATCAAGAAGGCCAGGTTATAAACCCCTTTTTCACACTGGTGAGCAGCAACTCACACAAGTAGTCCCTTTCAAGGGAATCAGAATCCTATTGACAGTAACCAATGAATGAGGGAATCTGGGGCTTAAGACAAGTGCCATTCTGGTCCATTCTCTAATTTGGCTCAGCATAAGAGTAAGCCGCCCCCCCAATTACCTTCTTGCTCAGCTTCTCCAGATCTTGGTTTAGTACAGAACACAGGCTCAGCTCTATAGATACTACCCCATTATCAAATGGGGGGGGGGGAGGGGAAAGGGAGTGTTCCAAATAGCATTGCATGCCATATAAAATACTGCTTCAGATGAAAATACTTACTTATATGTACAATCTTAAAACATGCCTTTGAGCGAGTAAAACTGAAACCAAAATGGGTGTGAAAATGACCAAACTGAATTCATTTATACAAAATTTGAGTATTTGCCCTGCACAAATCAGAAAGGAATTTAGTTATAAAGAGATCTTACTCCAAGACCCCTACTGTAACTACTTGATTACACTTCCTCTGAACCACCACCATATGGTAACAGTTTTATATTACGATATACCTGAGGTATATAGGAAATAGATCTAGAAGCAAAAAGCTCCATGACCTATCACCTAAGCCGCTATCTTCCATCTCATCTGTTAAATGTTGTGTAACCGTTACCTAGTCAGCCACCCATTTTAAATATCAGTTATAAAAACATTTTATAGAGGTGGTTTTTTTTACTGCAAGCTTTAAGAGATGTAAGTAATGTACTAATCTCACTATTTAGTTTATTGCCTAGAATGTGATGTTAAATCTGCAACCAGAAAGCTTGTTAGAGAATGTAAAGTATACGTACTATTATTTTATTTATATTTCCCCAGGCCTGCAGCTAAAGTTTATTACTTGAACTAACCCAAAATATATAAAACTCATGAAATGAGGACAAATACTAGCTTGAAAGTTCCTTTCACATTATTTAAGTTGTATCATTTCAGAAAAAACTGAACTGTAAAAAGCCAACCCAAACACTACCCTCAATCACAACCATGTTGTTCCCATATAATTTATATTTAAGTGATAATATATAATTTCTTACTTTAAAGTAACACTTTATTTTAATATACAGGTAAATATCTTTTCAAAGAAAACTTTCTACTTCACAAAATTCACTCTGTTCCTCAGAGAGGGCTAACAAGAGCTCCTATTAATTTCATAAGCTCAGAATAAAAAGGAGTTATTTTCCATACCTCTTTGGAATGTTAAGTCTGTAAAGCAGACAAAGTATTTTAAATTCTTAGGGGTGTTTTCCCTTCCATAATAAAATGTTTTTAAATTCCAAATGCTTATGTTGATATTATGAAGCTTCAAGACAGTGTGCCTTTATCTTTAAATTCCTTCTCTTTCTTACTATGTTTTTAAAGAGAAAAAACTTTTATAAGGCTGATTAAAATATTTCTAAACTATATAGTTCCATAAATGTTTTAATAAAGAAAGAAGAGCTCTTGAACTTGAAATGGGCAGCTTTAGAATCTAGAAATTCAATTTCCTCAGAGAATAGCTGAAAACCACATTACAGGAAGCTATGGTTCCTGACTTAAGGGAAGTGGATGGAAAGAAAAAAAGTAAAATAACAAAATGTGCAGCCGACCTGAACATGCCAAAAAACAAAAATAAATATTACCCTGAATATTTTGTCCTAAACTCAGTTATATTAAAATAGCAGCATACAACTGTTTATAAATAAATCAGGAAAGAAAAACTTTTTTTTAAAATGTCAAAACTCAGCAGATTAACAAACATGAGCAGCACAGGCTAACTGCTTTTTTCACCGTGTTCAGGAGTTACTGGGTTGTTTGTGTTTTTTTGGGGGGGTGGGTTTGCATTTGATGAACATTTTAAATTAGACTATTGAAGGTTGGTTTATAATTTACTTCTGATTGTTTTGGGTAATGGACACCGAACAAAGGAATTGTCACACTGGAATGGAGAGGATTGGTCCATCTATTTCAGTATCCTGAATCTGACCATGAGCAATACCACATATTTCAAAAGGAAGATGCAAGGAACCTACTAGATGATAGTAATGGAATAATCAGCACACAGGGGTTCTTCCTAACTGCACCAATTAATTGATATAGTGTTTATAGCCTAAAGCATGAGGACCTATATCGTTTTTAGGGTAATCTAATGTAACTGGATTTTCTCATTATACAAATAGGTTTCTAGATATTTTTTTTTTTAATCCTAGCAGCTTTGATATATTTTGTCAGTGAGTTTCATACATTAAACATATTTTATAGATTATACACACACACACACACACGCTTCCTTTTATCAATTTTAAAATGTGTTGAGTTTCACAGAATGTCCTCTTGTTCTTATGTTCTCACAAGGCTGAATAGAAGTGCCCAGTTTACCTTCTCTGTACGATTCATTATTGTGTATGTGGGAATATAGGAATTGCCAGACTCGATCAGACCCCAGGTCCCTCTAATCCCGTATCCTGTCTCTGACAGTGGCCATCAGCAGAACTTTGTATGAAGTTGTAAGAACCCCACAGAAGGCGTGTGGGATAATATGTTTCCAGTATACTTACATAATCTCGTTTGTTTTTAAACACTTTTAACCATTTGCTCTTCAAATGGATTTTGCCCTGTATACATTTCCCCTGTTAATTGCATCCATAATTTATGCTCCTGTTTACTGGCTTCACTGGGGTAAGATTTCCAAATTTTGAAGGATTTCTGTTTGGCTCAAATAGTCTCTCAAACCACTCCATTTAGGCATTGGTTTATTTCTTGCCATTCTGGCTCTCCTTAGGTTGAGCAGTACTTTTGCCATCTGAGTCTCTTATTATTTGTATAAGTAACATCCATGCCACCTTTAAGGATTTTATTCCCTTTGCTTTTCACTTTAGGTTGTTTATGATTAACCACCTCATTTCATTGAGTGCTCCTTTCCTAATGTTGAGTGTAATGAATACACAAGTAAGTGGAGATGTGATAGAAGTAAGTCTCAATCTTTCCATTCTCTCTTCTTATAGAAGTTAAAAGCCTCTGTGATCAGGTGCTTCCTCCACACACACACACAAAACATAAAGAGGTTAATATGGGCCTGAGAGTATGTCTACACAGGCATAAAAGACACACGGCAGGGCCATGGCTAAAAATTTCTGCGTAGAGGTTAGAGCTTGGGCTCTAGTTATATTACTGGCATCCCCATAAAGCATAAGGAATGGGGGACAGTGAATCAAGCACAGAATCCCCTAGAATTTTACCACTCGCTTATCTAAGGAGCAACAGATATTCTTTCAGGGACTCAGGCAAAGAAAGCTCCTTCACTGCATCTGGCAGGAACTAGACTCCCAGGCTACCAGAGCTTGAGCCCAAAATGTCTAAACAGGCTTTTTTATCCCTGTGTAGACATACCCTGAGATGCCAATTATCCAGCCTGTGTGCACCTGGAGGGTGGGCCAGGCCTAACGAGAAATAAAACCCAGCAATGGGGGGAGCTCGGTTTTCTCCTCATAAAGAGCTAGGTTGAAGGGGGAAGACTCATAGAAGAGGAGGTGGAGAGTTTCCCCGTCTCTCTGGAAAGCAGCCTGAGAGAAGGCTGAGAAGGAAGAAGCAGACTAGACCGGCTGCTCTAGAGGTGAGCGGGATTCCTGACTGGAGACAGGAGCCCTGAGGACCTGTAGCCAGCCTGAACTGCTGAGTGAGGGGAGAAGCATGCCAGACCCCTGGACAGTGGAATTTCTGAAAGTACAGAGTACAAACTGTAGTGGATGAGGCACACTTGTGAGGAAGAGTTGGCCAACTGAGCCCAGCCATGCTGAAAGTTTGTTTTGTTTACATTTCTGTTGGACTTTAGTAATGGACCTTGTGGCCCCTGAAGGGGGAGGACTCTGCAAAGCAGTCTGGCCATAGAATCAGGACAGTCTTCTGGCCAGAGGTTGGGGGAAACTGAGGGAAAGTTGTTGAAGGCTGTGTTGGGACAGCAACTCTGCCACAGCCTCGAATCATTGTTGTCCCAAGAGTGTTCATTTTCAAAAGTTTGTTTCCTTGTTTGTTTTGTCAAGGAGGAGAAGGGTTTCCCCTATAGAGAGTTTTACCTATAAATCCTGTTTTAAACTAATTCACCAGGCAAGTGTTTTTAATTAAATTCCAAAACCTTAAAACAGGCTTGCAGCCCATATAACTGGAAAATATGTTTAACAACTGTTTTCTTGTTTAACTGATAGGATAATATGCTTTAATTGAAGAATTGCTTGATTTAAGAGAGATGCTTTGATATATCAAAATTAGCATGTAAAACAGAGTAAAGAAAACTAAGTAAAAGTAGAGCTTCAGAAGACGGTTAAAACCAAGGAGTGACTAGAGGCTAATACTGATTTTTCATGAGTCATCAATAACTGGAGTGCAAAATAGAGCAGGGTTTAAAAATCCCAAATTTGGACCAAATCCTTCAATCCTCAAACATAAGAAGTCTAATATTATTCCCAATACACTGTTGCTTTTTAGGAAACTCAACCAAAACTACTACCTTTTCTGATGCTAAGGTCTGGGTTCAATAAATGCTCTTGCACTGAAAGTATCCAAAACATAACATAACATTTGATAGTGACTTGTATATATTAATAAATAGTCCTGGCACTTAAAAAGGTATTTTCCATTTCTCTCTCATCTCATAATTTAGATAATCTAAATATTATATAACAAACAAAAAAAAAGCTGTCTACAGTTCTAAGTCAACATATGCAAAGTTTCTAATTTTGCCCTAATCAAGTTTGCAATTTCTTCTTGAGGGCTATAGTACCTTAGAATCATTGAGGTTACTCCCTGGGGTCAGGGATCAAATTCTTCCTATACTTTTTCTAGAAGCTTGCGTGCAGCTTTAAGATGTCGTTGCTAAATCCACATGCATGAATGTTTGACATTTCTACACTACCTTTTCTATTCTGCATTTCAAGGTTAATTAAGCAATAAAGGTAGGGATAGTACTAAAAAAACATGAGTTACCTCCCCCCCACACACAACGCTTAGAATATTATCATGGAAAAAGGAAACTAGTAACCATATTTGACACATACGGTATTATCTCACCATAATGGAATTTTGTTATACTAAGTCTTTAAAACTGATAAGGCAAGTACTCCAGAAAGCTTGTATGTGTACTAATACAACTACTACAGTTCATTGCTTTGTTGTTTTGACCAGATTTTGACCAGACTTGGTCTTTTCTCAAAGAGCGTGCTCCATATCGAATTATAAGAGCTATGCTCCTCTTGGGTGATGAATGACAGTGACGAAGTTCAGGAGCTATCACCAAAGTAGATTTTTTTTCAAATGCCTCCTGGCAGTATGGCAGGATGCCAGCTTCACAGAAAGAATTAATTGTTATGCCTTTGCTCAAAAATCATCTCAGCACTGAATTTCAGATGTCCATTCTCAAATCTTCCTTCCTCAGAAGATACCCTCAGCATCTGATCTATTTTCCACTAGAAATGGACCACACCCAGAATCATTATCTGAAACCATCTGCTCTCCAAATCTATGTTTGGAGTATGCAATAAATAGGGAACAGATCAGAACCACCACTAGTTTGGAATTTGCAAAGCCAAAGCTCAAACACAATTATTCTCTGTTTTTGGATGCTCTTCTTCATGCATAACCAGAGAAAAAAAATTGCAGCTTAAAATGCATGAGGAGCTCTAAGAAACCGCAATAAGCAAATACATTTTAGACCATTTGGGAGCTTGAGGTAAGGTTGTGGGCTTGTATGAGTTAGGAAAAAGGAAGTTCCATGCAGAAAGGGTAGAAATATGAACTTTGTGGCAATAGAGTAAAATCTGGAAAAGGACTGACTGTATAGAGAAAAAGGAACAGAGAGAGATTAACTGATTCAAGACCACAACTAGGTACAGCAATTTGGTGTCATTAGATACTACGCATGAGAAAGAAGTTCATCTCATCAATGTGGATAGATATTTATGTTTTAGCCTGGGTAGTAAAAATCCTATATATTGTTTTACATACTGAGAGATGAATTTGTGCTATCACCCTGATCTCCATGGATACATCCCATATGTACATTTTTCTATTTTTAAAATGTGTGAAATACAGCTTTCCATGTGCTATACACTGATAATCAGTAACCTCCAGGTTGTAATACCTTGTCTAAAATATATTACAATCTTAAACCGTGTATTCTTGCTTCAGAGAGATTTCATTTCCAGTCAGTCTCACTTTATGGTTGCTTCAGTTCTCCACCTCAAACACTTTTATTTGTCAACTCAATTGCTTCCCCCTTACACTCCCAGTTTCACTTGAACACAAGCATGACGTTCTATCCAAAAGGAACCCATTTCTGTTTATAACCCACATCTTTCCTTTTCTATCTTCAAACTCTCTGAGCAGACTATTTGCCCATTTCTTTCCTCTTTTCCAAACTATTCCCTCCAGTTTGGCTTCCACCCTTTCCACTGCACTGAAACCATCTTCATAAAATTCCCTAATAACCTTTGCTTTCCAGCTCTATGGGTCTCTTTATCTTAGTCTCCAATGCCTTTGACCCTGTTGACTACCAACTTCTTAATGAGAGACTCTTTTCCTTAGATTTCCATTATGCTCTATTTTTCCTGATTATACTCCTACCTTGTTGACCGCTATTTCATGGTTATCTTTGTGGATCCTCTCCCACCCCTTCCCCATGCCACCCAACTATTAAATTTCCTTGTGAAGTACAAAACACACAGAGTATTATCAAAAAACATTGAGTACTCACTTGGGAATAGTCCAATCCCCCTGTGATGTATGGTCTGGATCCATTACCCTCATTTGACATTGTAACCACTGCTTTGAATAATTTAATACACATTTTGAGTATGTAACTGTAACTGCCCAGAGTTGTCAAGAACAGATAAAGGGTATCTTATTGTAATATCTGACCCCTCCCTGAGGACGAACCCAAGAGCCATCAACTGTGACTGTCTTCAAAACAAACAGATCTGTGCCTAGATCAATGGTTTTGCGACAAATAGTGGCAGGGCTGAAGGAAATTGGTTTTCCATGCTTGGATTCCATAGGGGCTGGGCCTAACTACCCAACTGGAATTCTGACATTTATGACAAAGAACAGAAACCTTATTTATGGGCATACTCTCTCTCCTCATCTCTCCCTAATGGTTGACTATTGGCAAACAATAGAGACTGCAGAAGGCAGGAAAAGCCTACCTGCCTGACACCAGGATGTCCCTAGGACTCACAAGAAGGGTGAGCGTAGACTTAAGGGAGAGAGCATCTAGGTTTTGTTTTATTTCTACATTTCTAACTCGTGTATGTGGTTAAACTCCTATGCAAAGCTTATGTTGTTCCTTACTTTATCTGCCATTTGGACCCTGAAAAATTAAACTATAAACCAGAGCACCCACAGCAAGGTGTAACCTGGGGTGGTCGGGGAGCGTGCATAAGCAACTGGGGCGGGTTTGGAAGGCTCATGACTGACTTCAGGGCCTAATTTAGTTCGATTGGGTAGTCCCAAATCCCAAGGAACGGTGCCAGAAGGGGGGAGTCTACACCAGGGAGTGTGCTTTAAAGACCCAGAGCTAGAAACAGTGTCTGGAACCTGTCCAGACCCAGTTGGCTTGGAAGCATGTTAGATCCTCCAAAAGTAGGGTGCAATTACAACAGACTGGTGATTATCTGCTGGGGAAAGTCAGTTAGGTCTGTAACATATTTCTAACAATCTAACATACAGAATATCAGTAAACTAAGGATGATTTTTAAGGAGACTAACCTGTGTTAAGTCTTCCTTGGCTGGCAGCTCTATTTCCAGATTTCAGAGTAGCAGCCGTGTTAGTCTGTATCCGCAAAAAGAACAGGAGTACTTGTGGCACCTTAGAGACTAACAAATTTATTAGAGCATAAGCTTTCGTGGACTACAGCCCACTTCTTCGGATGCGAAGAAGTGGGCTGTAGTCCACGAAAGCTTATGCTCTAATAAATTTGTTAGTCTCTAAGGTGCCACAAGTACTCCTGTTCTATTTCCAGAAGCACTTTATTGACAGATATTAGATTAGAATTGTACTGGGTTGTGCAGGTTAAAACTAAGAGACCCTCTGGAAGTAACTAAGGGTTGAGTTTCAACTGAAACCATTCCAGCTGAAGAAAGGAGAGGTGCAACAGGACTTAAAAACAGACTTTAAAATGGTTTCATATTGAAAAAAAATAAATGATCTTACCCTGCAAGTCTCATTATTGGTTTGCAGATCAGTTGCTTATCATTTGTCCTGTAGGATTCCCATATTTGTTACATTCTCAGCTTCTGTGAATTACACAGTACTTTTTGTAAAGAGCTGGAGAAATATTCCCATTTGCCTAATGAATTCTTAACCCAAATCCCAAATCAGAGTTTAGCCTGACGCCTTTTGGATACAAATAGAGAGTTAATTTCTCCATGCAGCAATGACTGTGATGAGCTATCATGCTGGCTAATGCAATTTCTTTAATATATTAGAACTGAACTTAATTTTGGTGTTTTAGATACTATATAATTCTTGTGTCTGATAACATGAAATTACAATTAAGATGAATTCATTGGGGCAAGTCAAGCTACTGTAAATTGTTCTGTCTTGGGATTCCTTTAAGTGACAAAGCACTGAGATTTTCAGATGGTTTCAAGTTACAGCTTCAGTTAATGAGCCATCTTGCTGTAGGGCTGCTCCAGGTTGTGCTTTTTTTGCCCTCAACCTTTATATTTATTCAACGTCATCTTGCTCAAAATCTGAAGTAACTGGTGCTGGGAATTTAAAAGGCTCAAAGCATTCTGCAGCTAGAATAAGCTCAGTTCCCAGATAACTTGATGGTAGTAATTTTAGACTGCAGTATTGGCAATACTGAAGCAAAAATAAATCATCAGAGATCTTAAACACTTCTTCAGGAGGGGAATGGATATCACTGCATCAGTGCTCATCACCATCAGCTTTCATTGATATTCAATAAGTGTGAGATAGCTCAGAATCAATCCCACAGAGTTCCCAAAAAGCTGCTTATTACAGGCACTTGCAAGTAAGCCCTGATGGTCAGGCCACTTCTGACAGTTCAGTGCTGTGACAGTTCTTTAAATTTCACTAAGGCAAGCATGTACACTAACTACTGTACAGTCTACCACTGCACTCAGAATGTATTGAGTCAAAGTATCTGTGTGTACAAATAAACCAGAATTTCTTAACACATAGAATGGTTATCTACTATTAAACAGGCTTCTGTTTTATTAAGGTCTCTAGTATTTTACTTTGAGTAATTACCATATATAACAGGTTGGAATGTCATTTATCTTCACTTGTGGAAAAAAAAAGAAATCACACCATAATAGTTCACTGGTGATTTTACACAGTGAGAGAATAGACAGCTAAAGTGACAAAATGATCTACTGGAAGTAATTAAAATTGTGATTTTTTTTTTTTTTTTGCATAGCATTTAAAAAGAAAGTGAAAAATAATTCCAGATATTTGTTTTCATTTCAGGAAATCTATCTGCACTGAGCAGTGCACGTGGTGTATGATTTATGGTACCATGTTTGGAGGTCTATTCACTGTTGAATTTAGGTCAGTGGTGAAATAAGGTATTATGGAACAGATTGGTTGATCTAAGTACCATGATATAAAGACACGTACACACACTCCTGTGGATTTGGTTCTGGAGTATTTCTCTCAGTCCTTGTGGATTTTTTCCACTACTAAACTGAGCTCTGACTCTCACACAGATTCTCAAATTGTTTTACAGCTTCACTACCAGCCGGGCAAGTCTCTGGAGCCCTATGTTTTTAAATCAATTCAAGTCACACTTACCCTTAATCTATCCTCATCTAATTAGAGTTTAGACATATTCCCACTGGGAGTGAATTACATAGATGCAATCCCACTACCAAAAGACCCTGCCCATATTTTATTTAAACAAAAGCATATTGTGGATAGCCATACAAAATCAGTCTTTGGCTTTGATATACTAATCATGATTATGTTAGGGATCACTGCATAAACTTTTGAGAATTAAATGTATTATACTGCCAACTGTTTCACAGAGATGTTCAAGAAACAAAGTGCAGTAGCGCACTCTGCCCACATGCCACTGCAGTCCTAGTACCAGGGTACCAGCTCCAGCAATGGTCATTGGACACATGATCCTGCAGGGTGGGGAGCACTGAGAACCCTGGCCTCCTGCTGATGCTGCTGGGTTTGATCCTGCCGGGGGCTGACACCACTGGGCCTGATCCTGCTGGGGAGGCCTATCACTGCTGGGCCTGATCCTGTGTTGCCCCATTTTTGCACCCACACCCCCCCGCGTCAGCTCTGAGCCTGGGGCAGGTGCCCCTCCCACCCTGCCCCAGTTACAGCCCTGAGGAGGTCACGGGGGCCGCAGCTGTATGCTGACTGGGCCACATGTAGAACCACTGGACTAGACAGTTGGTGTGTTGACACTTCTACTTATTAAGCTAATCAGGATTACCCTCCTCCACTAATTCATTTTATCCTCCTGGCTTTGTGGTTTCATATATACAGATTGTACATTCGTTGGACACGTACTTCATTATAAGTGAGCAAGGCACCTAGCACATAATAAATTAGGCATATAGGTGCTATCGTAATAAAAGTTAATGAAAAGGGTCTGAAAGGAAATACAAATGCATCATGAAGAATGGCACCCAACAACATATTTTTGGTTTATTCAAGGCAGTAGTTCACCACCACTGTTGCAAATACCCATCTGGACATTATTATTTGTAACCAGTTTTCAGCATTGCTAAAATTTCTGACAAAGTTCAAAAAGGTATATGATGCTACTGCAAAACTGAGATTCTTGTAGCTGCTCCCTTTACAGGATTTTTCTTCTACTCATTTCTTCTCATGAGGAAAAAAATTACAGCCTCAAGACTTTATTCATCCTATTTAACCAACAGAGCTATAACCACTCATTTCTGACCAAACTTCAAGTATTTATTGGCACAGAAGTGTGGCCATGCTACTTCTAAGTGTCTTGATCTTTTCAAATCACAATGCAGATTATCATTCCAAAAGTAATTTATATCATGTTGTCATGGGGTACACACACACTGCTGGGTGGCACCTCCTACTGGCAATTCTAGGGATTAGTTCCCTCTGATTCAATTCCTCCTTTCTCCCTCTTTACGTTTGCAGCTCTCCTCTTGCTTACAGAGTTGCAGTGTGGCTGCTTTGTGACTCGGCCCTCCAGCCAGGTCACACTGTGATTCCCCTTCCAGAGAAGTCTTTCAAAGTCTCTCTCAACAAGCACCATCAGGCAGTCCTCATGCCTGCTGCCCTGACTATTGAACTCCGACAGTGATTTCAGCAGTCTTCCTATTCACTGCCCCTAGCAATACCACTCTACAGTGGATGGTACAGGAACGCAGGCCTGTCCCCTACTCTGGGTTCCAGTCCAGGGCCCTACAGCAAGCAGTTACAGTCTGCAGCTACACCTACTTCTCTCTTCCCACTATGCTTCCTCAAGCTTTTCATTCTCCAACCTTCATAGTCTCTTTGGCCTCCTAGATAAACCCTTTCTCATAGTTTCTCTTTCTTCCTTACCTCAGGCAGAGACTGCAGGCTTCCCCTCTGCAAAATGGTTGCGAATCTCCTGGCTTTATAGAAGCCCCACCTGTTCCCTCATAGATGAGCCTCCTTCTAATTAGCAGCCTCCCCACTGCCTAAATTTCCCCCAGTGCAGCTCAGTCACCTGAGTGGGCCCACCTGGCCGATTTCAACTCTCTCAGGGCTGATGTGGGGAGCACAACCCATCACACGTGCATATGACAAATTTGAAACGCCTGTTTAATTTTTCTTAGATTTATACCTGAAAACATACAGAAACAGGGTGGTAATTAGCATATTTCAGAGTTTCTGGCCAGACACAAAATTTCTAAAACCAAAGTAAATGCTTTAAGTGGGGGGAGGCAGTTAAGGGTAACAACTAATATAAACATTTGAAGGATAACAGGCCACAAGTTATTACTTTCTTCTGGGCAAGTCAACATCTGTATTTTAAATACGTACAAAAGCATAAACATTCAAGAATGTGTGGCTCTTGGATACGAAAACTTGGATACGATGCCTACAGAATATAAGAACATTCTACCATGGTTAAACTACTCAGCTTCCCATACAGAAAGTGGGAATTTTGAATCTATCAGTTGCAGGATTAAGCCTGATAGTTGTTGATCAGTCTATCATCCTGCAGCAAAGGAATGTGTCCAATATCTGTCTTAGAATGGTACTGCCAAGCTTCTCCTTCTGAACCAATGCATCATACCTGACTTGAGAGCTCACTATTAAAATGATATATGTTGTTCTTTACCTTGACCAGAACACTGAATACAGAAAATATGCTGTGCACTTCAAACTTTGGTCCATATCCTGCAGACATTTCACACACAAATATCACTGAAGTCAGTCAATGGCAATTTTATGTACTAAAGGACTGCAAAACCATCCCGACAAATATGTAGCATAATTAAAGCATTATACAATCTATGGGCCTTTTGGGAAGAAGTATATACTGAAATTATTGTTAATGAATTACATCATGAATTATCTTTAGAAATTATTAGAAATCCCAAATGAAAATCCATCTACTAATGCTGCCAACTCTGTGTGGCAGTTTCTACTTTCTCAGTTAATGTATATTCTGTTCAGCCAGTTGTCAAGACAATGACAATACATCATCTGTTTCCCCAAAATGCTATGTAGATTTATATTTTGCCTTTCAATATCATGCGTAAGGGTAACAATCTTTGAGCATGTGCTATACACTAAAAATGCCATGTAACATTCCCCATACAGACTGTTAACACTACCTTTAAAAAAAAAAAAATGCCCAAAACTGCCATTCTAAGAAATACTGACAGCGCGTAGTCATTCCTACATACAGTTTTCCAATTGCAGAAAGGAATGAGCAACTTCTCTTTTCAGCTACAGGGCCCTATCCAGCTATTCAGAAAAACTCCAAATGAAGTAAATGGAGAGTGCTGGACAGAGCCAGCGAATAGCAGCTTCCCTAAATGCCTGTAGCATAGATGCCACCAAAGTGTTTCAAGATTCTGCTACTGAATTCTGGCGAAGAAGTTTACTTTTGAATATAATTTTTTGCACATTGTCTTAAAAAAAAATCAGTCATGGAGGAAAGAAAAAAATGTAGAAGTTACTGATTTCAAATGCTTTTTCTGGTGTGCCTGTAACATTAGATTTTTTTTTCAATTGAAGTTATACAGCAGATTAAAATGTAATTCTTCTTATCAACTGTGATGTTCTGTGAAAGAGAAAGTTGAATAACTAGGTTCCTTTAAAAGATATATATATCTTAAAGATCCGTAGTTCATAAATGGCAGCCACATTTGTCAAAAGAAGCGACTTCTATAGCAGTGGTTCTCAAACTTTTTGGGCTAAGGACTCATTTGTAAATGTTTATGGCCTGTCGTGACCCAATAAATAGTCTGGGGGTGGATGCCCTGGGGTGGTTGGGTCCTGCCCCGAGGGGAGTTGGGTCCAGCCTGGCAGTGACCCCATAGTCACGGCTCCTGCACTGTGGGGCTGGCTGGGCTTGGCTCTCAGCTCTGGACGTTGCAACCTGCAGGGTTGCAGTGCTGCACAGGTTTGGCTCAGCTCCCCCCAACTGGACCAAATTTGTGTGAGTGGAGTTGTAACCTGGCTCAGGGGGTTGCAGTGCCACTCACTCAAATTTGGCCTACCCAGACTCCCTTCATCATTACAACTCGGCCAAACCAATGTGGTGCTGGGATCCCAGAGGTTGCCGTGCCTGGAGCAGGGAGGCGAGCCTAGCCAGCCCTTTAGGACCAGTGCCCTTTGAAACATTCTGGCCACACAACTTTGGATCCCAACCCACAGGCTGAGAAACCCTGTTCCATAGTTCATAAATGGTACGCAGTTGTCAGAGGAAGTGTCAAAGTTCGATTTTTTTCTTCCTTTCATATCTTAAATTACACCTTTAGTGTTACAGTTTCTGTTTTATATTATTCTCTATATAGAACACATCTAGACAGATTTCCACACAAACAATACTAAAGCTATACACACATACACACGTATCAATAAATGGTTCAGATATTAAGATTATGTAAATATTTATTAAGACCGTTAATTAAAACATTTCAGACAAACTTGATTTTCCAATTAGCTATGAGCTTAGTTTATTGAAAAACAAAAACAGCAAGAAGAACAAGCTGAAAACAGACACTAAAAATAATGAATTGTGTTTAGCATGGTTATTTATAAGTTACAGAATGTCACTTCTATTGCATATATATATAAAAATTAACAAACCAGACTGAAGGAAATCTTAATATGGCCAAAAGGTCACACTTCCTAGTACAGGAAATAGACTATGCCAAATTATAGCAGTCACTTAAAAAAAAATTAAAGGGGTTGGAGAGGACTTGCAAAACAGTAACCATCAAGAAGTTTAACAAGTAAAGATCAAAGACACATAACATTCAAATCATAAAGCTGCTCATGACTTCCATCTCCGCAGTAAAGCTACTATGCATTGACTTAGAGCTACACTGGATTTTAGTAGCACTCTTTTCCCTACTCTCACCATGCACAAATGGTGCCAGTAAGATTTGTATTAAAAGCCTCAGAAAGGGGGTGGGAGGGGCGGAGGGAAAACCTAACCACGGTCCAGTAAAGAAACATGTAACAATCTGATTATTTTGAAACCCAAGTTCTCATACTGATATCGTTATCCATCTTTAGATTTCTGCTTTGTTGAAGTAAGGATTAAAGTTGAGGAAGAAAGCAAAGCAGCAAGTTCACATCAACAATGAACACCATTAAAATTTTTGTCTCAAGTGCAAATGCAAGCCAGAGGTTTTGGCAGAATTTGAAGCAGGGAAATTATTCAGAGATGAAATATGCCTGGTGAAGATGGTTGTCAAGAATCAATCCCGATGACACTTGGAAGCAATCCAGTGTTGAACATTTAGTAGGGTTTACTGTGACTAATGCCTGAAAGTTGGTATTTTAGAGTCATGTGTTTTAAGGCTGAAGATCCTCTAGTCAGGCCAAAGAATCCTACCCCAACCCAGCAATCTGCATCAAACCCATAACTTCTGCTTGAGCTATAGGTAAGGCTTCTGATCTTAGGTTTTAACCAATAAACAGTAGGAAAAAGACACCCTAGATTTAAAAAAAAAAAAAACGTAATTTGGTGTGATTTCTAAAGTACACTATGTTGCAGATTAATTGGTCCATGTAGACCCTGCTGGTGCACACAAAAGGTTCCCTAATGCACTTCAAAGTAGTGCTGTTCTGAAACACTACTATGTTAAATTCACTAGGGAATATTACTCATTACAGTATATAAAAAGAGAAAAGTCCTGAAAGCCCTGATTTTTGAACAGCTATATGAAACCACAAAACTGCGACAAAATAACACCCCACAAAATGAACAGGAGTACTTTTGGCACCTTAGAGACTAACACATTTATTTGAGCATAAGCTTTCGTGGGCTACAGCCCACTTCATTGGATGCAGCACAGAATGGAACATCTAGTAAGGAGATTATATATATATATATATATATATATACACACACACACACACACACACACACACACACACACACATATAGAGAAAACATGAAAAGTTGGGAGTTGCTCTATCAACTCTAAGAAGCTAATTAATTAAGATGAGTAATTATCAGCAGGAGAAAAAAAAACTTTTGTAGTAATAATCAAGATGGCCCCATTTCAGACAGTTTGACAAGAAGGTGTGAGGATACTTAACATGGGGAAATAGATTCAATGTGTGTAATGGCTCAGCCATTTGTAGTCTCTATTCAAGCCTAAATTGATGGTATCTAGTTTGCATATTGCAACAGAGGGTCCTGTGGCACCTTTGAGACTAACAGAAGTATTGGGAGCATAAGCTTTCGTGGGTAAGAACCTCACTTCTTCAGATGCAAGTAATGGAAATCTCTAGAGGCAGGTATATATCAGTGTGGAGATAACGAGGTTAGTTCAATCAGGGAGGGTGAGGTGCTCTGCTAGCAGTTGAGGTGTGAACACCAAGGGAGGAGAAACTGTTTCTGTAGTTGGATAGCCATTCACAGTCTTTGTTTAATCCTGATCTGATGGTGTCAAATTTGCAAATGAACTGGAGCTCAGCAGTTTCTCTTTGGAGTCTGGTCCTGAAGTTTTTTTGCTGTAAGATGGCAACCTTTACATCTGCTATTGTGTGGCCAGGGAGGTTGAAGTGTTCTCCTACAGGTTTTTGTATATTGCCATTCCTGATATCTGACTTGTGTCCATTTATCCTCTTAGTTTGCATATTAATTCAAGTTCCACAGCTTCTCGTTGGAGTCTTTTTTTGAAGCTTTTCTGTTGCAAGATTGCCACCTTTAAGTCTGTTATTGAGTGACCAGAGAGGTTGAATATATATCTCCTTACTACATGTTCCATTCTATGCATCCAATGAAGTGGGCTGTAGTTCACAAAAGCTTATGCTCAAATAAATTTGTTAGTCTCTAAGGTGCCACAAGTACTCCTGTTCTTTTTGCAGATACAGACTAACACAGCTGCTACTCTGAAACCCCACAAAATGAAATTAATAAACCCTTATAAAAAGTAGCCCTAGCTATAGGATATCTTTTAGAAAGATATCCAGTCTTTAAATCAAGACTTCAAGCAATGAAGCATCCACCACAACCTTTGAAAAGTTCTACCAATGGTTAATTATACTTACTGTTAAAAATGTCCATCTTATTTCTAGCTTCAGCTTCTAGCTTCACTGTTCTCAATATTCCATTTTCCCCCTAGGTTTCAGAAACCTCATCGCCATGCAGGTACTCTTAGATTATGATAAAGTCACCCCTTAGTTTATCCCAGAGAAAGTTAAGCAGCAGCATAATAGGGAGATTATATTATTTTTGTATCTAACATTGGTATGACCGCTGCTGGAATACTGTGTCAACTTCCGGTGCCTGCAATTCAAAGATGTTGATAAATTGGAGAGGGTTTAGAGTTGAGCCACAAGAACAATTAAGGGATTGAAAAAGAGGCCTGATATGCTTAAGAAACTCAAACTATTTAGCTTAACAAAGAGAAAGTTAAGGGGTGACTTGATCACAGTCTATAAGTACTTACATGAGAAACAAAAATTTGATTATAGCCTCTTCAGTCTGGCAGACTATGGTATAACCAATCCAAGCTGAAGCTAAACAAATTTAGACTGGAAATAAAGTGGTTTTTCGTTTGTTTTTTTAAAACAGTGATGGTAATTATCCACAGGAAAAAATGTAACAAGGGTTGCGATAGATTCTCTATCCCCAGCAATTTTTAAATCAAGATTGGATATTTTTCTAGAACACATGCTGTAGTTCAAACAGGAATTAATTCAGGGAAATCTTATGGCCTGCATTATACAGGAGCTAGACTAAATTATGCCAGTGGTCCCTCCAGGCCTTATAAACTAGGAATTTAAGATTGGCATAAATTATACTACCATCCTTTAATTATTTATCAACTGTATTCCATCAGCCTTTGCATTATTTTGCCTGGGATTAAAATCAGGCCAAGTAGCCCATAGTTACCTGGATCATTCTGCTTAGCTTTTTAAAATATTGACATGTTGTTAAGCTTTTTTCACCTCTATCTGGAACTTCAAGTGTTTCAAGGTTTGCTGGGTTTTTTAAAGGAAGACAACCACAATAATGGTTCAGAGAGCTCCTTGGCCAATACTTATAATAATTGGGTGCAAGTTATCAGGTCCTTCTTTATCCTTAACGAACATTTTATTTTTTAACCCAAAGAAGGCTTCTTTTGGGATTGCAGAAATTGGAGGGGAGGGGGCATCTAATCAAGCAATTCCCAATTATTCACATTGTGTTTACATTTTTCCTTCCACTCATTTTTACTCATGATTGTTTTTCAGCTTTGGGAAACGGGCCTTTTTAAAGCATCAAGTACATATCACTAATCAGAAATATAGTTTGTTGGCACATAAATAAAAATTAGGTCATGATTATTGGTACCTAAAGCAACCATCAGCTTTAGTTCGGTGATCAGTTCATCTTTATCTGACAGAATAAGGTCTAATATAGAACAACACTGAGTTGGGTTGCGATACTTTTGGAAGTTAACCCTTGAAAGCCAAAGTTTGGGTGGGCATGTCCTTATATTCATCCCTAACCTCAAGGCTGCCAAGTCCTGTTCCACAACACCAAGTTAAGGACACAAGCCATCAGGTTAATTGCTTATACATTCCAATGAAGAAGTGGCCAAGATACACAGTGAGCCCTGTCACAAACAAATATCCATCAGTCCCTAATGAGGTCTTATCTGCAGGAGTAGTTAGTCTATCTTCCATTCAACCACATCAATATGGGCCAGTAGCAACAGGGGAGAAAAATAGAGCCTTCTCCTACACCTGAGCACAGGGAAAGACTGGTACTTTGTAGCTAACTTGCTCAGAGACACAGATCTTTATAGTCTGAGCATCTGTTTAGCTAGGACACCTGGACATAAAAGCAACATGGAGAAGGAAAAAGTACTTTGCATGTGTGCATTTTAGATCTGGTTGAAAAAACCTTAAAGCCATATGTGGAAGTTTTCAGTGATTCTTTCCCACACTCTCTCCCTTTCCCCCCTCCCCACAATCAAGAGTTGAATTTTTGGATTAAAATCTTTATTCAAACTCAAAGCTGAGATTTTTTTTTTTCGCTATTTCCCCCCACATGCACTTTGGCTTAAAGGAGCAGTGAACCATATCTAACAGATGGAATAGTATCTATTACCACCAGCATATGCTGAAGGCAGCCTAGGAGTTGTGAACTTACATATCTGCAGAAAGGGAAAGCTGAAACTTCACCCTGGTGACACAGACACAGGTAGTGGCACAACCATTATCCCACAACCTCTCTTTTTAAGCAAGTGACCAACATCCACCCCATTAACAATGCCTTATCAGTAGAAGCAAAACAAGGCCCTGTTCTCCATTGCTTTTGTACCTTGTGTGGCCATTTATACCTGTACATAGTAAGAAATCCCCCTTTTTGCTATGTGCTTTTACACCCATTGTGCACCTACTTTTCACAAGTGCAAATGACTACAAAATACAGTGAAGAATTGGGCTCACAATGTTTATGGACAACTAGAACTGGATCTCAGGAGGCAGGCAGAGAGGAGTAAGAACAAAAGGAAAACCCATATAGCCCCATATCAGTCACCAAGAAATGAGATCAACCAATAGGGAGGGTGGCTTTTGGTTTTTATTTCAGTTGTGCCTAGATGCCTCAATCAGGACTCTCTTCTGCTAGGTGCTGTACAAACACATAACAAGTGAGCCAGCATCCTGAAAAGCTTTCAGTTCAGCTTCCTGGTAGCCAATCAGAAATGAGACTTGAAGCAGAATTCCTGCTGCAGCTCACCCTTCACCCAAAAAAGGTATTGGACAAGCTCAACAGACGATGTTGTTTCCTTTCTCTTACTTCTCCTTTGCCATGCACATCCCTACTGAATTATCTCAAAACTACCAATAAAAGATAGATATGATCTCTAATCAAAATTTTAACTAGTTTATAACCACCAAGTCAGAGGTGTCTATTTTTACCAAATACACTCATTCAAATCTTGGTTTTTAATATCTCAATGTGCTATAGTCATATTTCTATTAAATAAAGAGTTATGCAAAGTGACTAAATCTCATCTACATTTTTCCTATATTCCACTGGTAAGCAGACCATTCAACTCATTTTTGCCAGAACTCTTAGAATAAAACAGTTCTGCCTCCATTCATTATGTTATATCCATACATCACTGACTATAATGAATGTGTTGTTCTACCCTGAAAACTGATAGTGTAGAAATGGCACAGTTTTGTTTAAACCCACTTCCTCTGTGCTTTCAGAATTAGATATTGTCACTTAAGTTATAAGAAGTTTTTAATGCTTCTCTCTCAGTTTAGCTGAGATTTATTCTAGTCTTTCTGTTTAATGATATACAAGAATAGCTTACTCTGGTTTCTCCCAAAATCTAATCAGCTAACCTTGTTTTGTAGTTTAAACAATAACAATTAATTGGATCATAACAACAAGAATATAAAGTAACAAAAAGTTACACTAGCCCAGTGAGTTAGTCCCTTGTTTATAAGCTATCTTCTTAGTGCACGTGCAACGTGCCTCCAATGGCACATGACCAGGATTCCTCACCAAATTTGATCTGCTGGTTTGCTTGTTAGCTTTCCCAGTCCAGGCTAGGTAAGGACAGGGAATGTGACATGAACACTGATCCTGGGTTCAATCGGCAACCCAGCTCTAGTTGCAAAAATTTCCAATGATAAGCCCATTTAACTCTGCCAGCCCAGAACACTCCAGTCTGCAGAAGGTACCGTAACAAGACACGGACGTCAGAGTTCTTAAAGCTCCATATACCACATTCAGCAAGTTCCAAGCAGGATCAGTAACTATGCAAACCCATTGAAGGCAATGCAGCGACATCTGTGGCAATTCATTACCCACGTTGGCCAACAGAACCTTTATTTTTAATCACTTTTCAAAGACTCCACTTTAATCACTTCTAAATATAGGACTTTATACCTTTTTCTGTAAAACACTCACTCTACATAATCTGAAATAGTGCTTTGGAAAGTTATAATTTAATAAAACACCAAAAGAGGAAATTTATTCAAAATTTGATCCTGGCCTTTGATTCATTTTCATTACCAAAAATCTTTGAAACCAAGTATTCATTTGTAAATTAGGTGCCACAATGATATCAACTAGTAACATTAGGCTGGGATTTTCAAAGAAGCCTAAGAGAGTTAGGCACTTAAATACTGGTAAATTTCAGCGGGATTTGGGAAACTAATTTTCTTAGGCTCCTTTAAATATTTCCATCTTATTTTTAATATATTATAAAGAAGCATTCTACACAAGTTACTGATGCTACTGTAATGCTTGAGTAAATCAAATAAATACTTAAAAATCAATATGTAAATTGCTCAATAAGACATTTAAACAGTATAAAATATTGCTGTGAACACTATTTTATGACAAGATTAGCTAATGAACCAATAATTATATGGGGGCACAAATTAATCAATCAGGAATTGTTTCTGGAAGAATAGCCAATTAGAAACAAGTTTATAATGATAACCTGATGAGCATGAAGTATTCAAAAACAATGACTTCACTTACCCTGAAATATTCAAGGAGAAACGCCCGATGTGTCTCTGTAACAAATATGCATCTCTCATTTATTTACTGCTTATTGTTATTTTTTGTTCATAAAAAGCTATTGTTTTTACATTTGTTTTAATGAACAATCTTGCACAGAATGGAGACAAAATAAATGCTCGCTTCTGCATTTTCCTGCATATTTGATATTACCAAAGGGTTTACCTATGCATCATGTTTATTGTGTAATTAATTGAGAATTTTAAAAAGCAACAGAAAAAATTACTGTACTTGCTGGTCTGGGAAAATGTTCTCACTTCTTTGCTTTGCAGAGAGCTTAGTTCTAGATGTTCAAGTTTTTCCTTGACCTAGACCTTGAAGATTAGCGATACAAGAGAAATCTTTAATAAGATCTCATTTTAATAAGCAGCAATTAGTATTAATTCAATACATTGTCTGGGTTAGCTCATATACATTTTATATTTTATGAAATATTGGTAAGGCGAGGCATCTGAGATTGAATCTTCTGACATTTCCGTCCCAAGCCTCGACTCCTGTACTGGGTACTCTGGAGTATCTAGGAGGTGCTCTCACTCCAAATTCTAAGTGGGCAGCAGTGGGACTAGCATGAGTGCCCATGCTGCTGAAGAGAAGAAGATGGGAGTGAAGTAACATCACAGAATAATCCCTTGAAGATTGTCACCTGCCAGTGTCCTTAAGAGCCCAAATCTTCCTACCACTGAAGGGAAGAGGCTCTGGAGCAGAGGTGAGCAAACTATGACCTGCGGGCCATATCTGGCCCACAGGACCGTCCTGCCCAGCCCTTGAGTTCCTGGCCAGGGAGGCTAGCCCCCAGCCCGTCCCCTGCCCCGCAGCCTCCGCTTGCCATGCCCAGCCCGTCTCCAGTGAGGACGCTGCGGCCAGCTGCCCGCCGGGGCCCAAGGAGGCAGGTAGTGTGGTGCGCTATGGACCCGGAGAGCCTGACTGGTGCTGCTGTGAGCAGGGCGCAGCCTGCCAGCTGGGCCCGCTGTGTGCTGAGCCCTCCAGCACCAGGACAGAGGCACCTGCATGGCGCCATCTAGGACAGGCACCTCTCCCTGCCCTAGATCCGCAACTTCCCCGCGTGGACCAGTCTTCCCCTAACTTTTCGGTGCCAGCTGGAGGCCCCTGCACTGCAGCTCCCCTCCTCGGGCTGTGGCTTCCCCCTGCTCCCTGACAGCCCCCCCGAGACCCTCTGCCCCTTATCCAACCCCTCGGCCCCAGCCTGGCACCCTTAACACGCCACTCAGAGCAGCGTGTCTGACTACCCCTGATCCCAGTAGAAGACCAAAGCAGTCCTACTGTCATCACTGCAGTCCCTCCTGTCTTCTCAGTTCATAACCTAAACAACGGCCAGGAAATGGGAGGAGAATTCTGAGTGTGGTTTTAGTGAGCAGTAGCCTCATGGTGACTCCGTTGCCTCCCCTCCAACTGTCAGCTGGAAGGGATAGACACTGCAATCTTCCTTGCCCACCACCCCCACCCAGGGCTGGGTGTTGATGGCATGCAAGGTGGGGGTGGGGATAGGGTGGCCATGACTCTGTTACAGAAAATAGCGTAAAGTATGCAGTACGTTCATAAAGTGTAGCGATTTGAGGATGAAATCGCTCCAGAATGCATTATTACTTTGGTTACTGTCTTTGAGCCAGAAAACTAAACTTGTCTATATGTAAAACAAATCTAAGTTTAAGAGACTATTTTCCTCCTTTCTGTGGGATTGCTGGCATCATTCCCAGCCTTTTTACAAGCTTACCATGGCATTTCACCTTAAATCAAATTAATAAATCGTTCTCAGATATGAGGGCTGCGGCTGACAAATCCATACTACTATTGCAAAAGCCACCATTTCCCATTTATATTGTAGTTGGTGTATAGGAAAGAAAGCACAGTTGATATAACCACTAGTGTTACATTTATTGATCAGAAATGTGTGAGCATTTTAATGAGCTAGATTCTGAACTTCTGGATTGTGACTAGCATCCTAAAGGGAGGATGCAAAAAGGAGTAGGGACTGGGAATGCATGAGGGTAGAGGTGGGTATGCCAGAGACAGGGAAAACTGGAAAGAGAACAAGGAGAAAGTAGGAATAGGAATGCAATCCACTATCTAGGGCAGAATGAGGGAGGGTGAGAAAGGGAGACTGAAGAGCAGAGGGATTGTCTGGGGACTGAAATGCAATAGAGCAAATCAACATAGGGTCACTATGGATGTAGTTCTGAAAAACCTTTGTGGCAGAGGGACATCTGGGGAGGGAGGAAAGACTATAGAGTATGGGAAGGAAGAGGAGAATGAGTTTGGGAGGAAGGAGGAAGAAACTTGTGGATGCAACAGTGCAGACGCAGACTGCAACAGCAGAAGATGAGAGTGACTATGTGCAAAGGTTTCAGAGTAGCAGCCGTGTTAGTCTGTATCCGTAAAAAGAACAGGAGTACTTGTGGCACCTTAGAGACTAACAAATTTATTACAGCATAAGCTTTCGTGGACTACAGCCCACTTCTTTGGATGCATACAGAGTGGAATAAATATTGAGGATATATATATACACACATACAGAGAGCATAAACAGGTGGGAGTTGTCTTACCAACTCTGAGAGGCCAATTCAGTAAGAGAAAAAAAACTTTTGAAGTGATAATCAAGCTAGCCCAGTACAGACAGTTTGATCAAACTGTCTGTACTGGGCTAGCTTGATTATCACTTCAAAAGTTTTTTTTCTCTTACTGAATTGGCCTCTCAGAGTTGGTAAGACAACTCCCACCTGTTTATGCTCTCTGTATGTGTGTATATATATATCTCCTCAATATTTATTCCACTCTGTATGCATCCGAAGAAGTGGGCTGTAGTCCACGAAAGCTTATGCTGTAATAAATTTGTTAGTCTCTAAGGTGCCACAAGTACTCCTGTTCTTTTTATGTGCAAAGGCTCACCAGTGGGAGAAGTAATAAAGAATGAGGCTCTTTTCCAGCAGTCAAAGCTGAGCCTCTTAAGTAGGGTGTTCTTTAGACCAAAAGGTAAAAGATAAGAGGAACAAGGCTCATGTTTTGGGGGAAGAGGAGGGCGAATATATACTCAGAATGTGTATACTTGTCCTCAGAATATCAATACTGCATTCCCACAGGTAACTTTTAGGTACTATTGCAAGGAAACTCAGTTTTTGGTCAGCACTGACCTTTTTGTCCTAGCAGGTCTGAGTGTTAAAAGCTAAAACTGGCTTTTGTTGTGCTGTTGATAAGTCACCATAACGGAGAGAAAGTTTCACATGCTCCTTAGGGTGCATTCTTCCCATCATTTTTGCTATATTTGCCCAAAATGCTATAAGTAGAGCCAGGTGAATAGTGGCCCTTTTCGGTTCATTGGCAATTTTGAAAAATTATATAAAAAAAAAAGTTTAAAGGTAATTTTGAAACAAGTATTTCAAACTGAAAAATGAAAATGTTTCATTTCAGTTTTTTTGTCACCTCCAAAATGAACAATTTGGCAAATCAGATACAAATGCATAAAATGTTCTGGTGTCACTGATTCTACATAGTCACCAAAAAATGTTTTGTCCAAAATAAAACAAACAAACAAACAAAATTCACACAGCTCTAGCTGCAAGGCCTGCCACAGTGCTAACTGTGTTCAGGTTTGAGGTTTAGGAATCTAACCCCCATTTCTTGTATTGGAAGGTATAAGGTCACTTGCTGGTTTGATCTAGGGTAAATGGTGGATTCTCTGTAACTTGAAGCCTTTAAATCGTGATTTGAGGACTTCAGTAACTCAGCCAGAGGTTATGGGTCTATTACAGGAGTAGGTGGGTGAAGTTTTGTAGCCTGCAAATGTGTAGGAGGTCAGACTAGATCAGCGTTTCCCAAACTTGGGACACTGCTTGTGTAGGGAAAGCCCCTGGTGGTCCAGGCCAGTTTGTTTACCTGCCGCGTCCACAGGTTTGGCTAATCGCAGTTCCCACTGGCCATGGCGGCCAGTATATCCATCGGCCCGCGCCATTCCAGCAGCTCCCATTGGCCTGGAGCAGCGAACCGCAGCCAGTGGGAGCCATGATTGGCCGAACCTGCGGACGCGGCAGGTAAACAAACCAGCCCGGCCCGCCAGCATATTTGTAGCATATTTGTTCTGCCCTCATACAAAATGCTAGAGTTAATGTTAATTTTCAATTAATATCTATTGTCAGGGAGCTAATAATGTATAGCAAATTTGACAAACTGTTTAGCTCCTCCGACGAAGGTGTATTCTGTTTCCAGTTTTTCAGGTCCAGTTTTAGGATATTATCAGGTTTAGGATTATTTTCCCCATTCTATTATTTAGGTTGGCATTTACTTTAATTCCAATATATATAATCCCTTTATCTTTCCAGTTACAATTCCAGTCTATGAAACAAACATTGATGCACCTATTTTGAATTGGAATTGGTTCATCTTTACATAAAAGAAGCTATTTATAAGAGGGTCACCTCTGCTACCTTGATTCTGTGGTTCCTTCCTTTTGCAGCAAACTCCTCACTAACCAGGGAAAACCATGAAGGTCCATATCCTAGTAGCTCTGGAGGCCCTAGGCCATCAAAGTTTTTCAAAGCTATAATGCTGCATTATATGAAGAAAATTTCAGCGGGCTTGATTCTCAGTTATGCTGAGGCCCCTCTACATTGCCAGAAGGGCCTTAGTGTAATGTGGAATTCAAGACAGTATATTCAGAACTCTGGAAGGTAAAATACAGCCAACCCCAACGCCTCAGGATTTACCAAGGGACAGCTTTTAAAAAAGAAAAAAAGGTTTAAAAGGACATTCTTATTTATGTGCTACCTGACAGCAAGAGATAAATTTTATCAGACCCAGAGGTAAATCTCAGAGTTTTTTCACAGGTTTTTATAAGAAGACTGCCACAGTATAATAATACAGGAACAAATCCCACAAAAGTCTTCTCCTGCCTGTGTTTTGTTACTGACAGAACAGTTTATACAGTGGACATAATCTTATCTGAAAAAGAATAAGTCAAATTTAATACAGACAAGTAACTACAATCAGTGTTATTAGACTATAATAAAAACATCAGAAGTGGAACAATGGCACTATTTGGAGATAAATCTCTCAGCTCAGTCTCAGGCATAAGAACAAAGTAGCAACTACTAAAAAGGACAACAGTAGCATGTTACCTTAAAATCAAAAAACTTTAAGTGAATATTCTCTATATTAAGAAAAGAATGTATGTGAGTGAGGGGGGGGGGAATTCAGAAGAGCAGGAAAGTGTTTGGAGTTGTAGATTTCTCACATTAACTCTCAAAAACTTGAAAGTAAATTTACGGAACACATGCTGTCTTGACCAATGAAATAAAGGTTAGTCAAGTATGACTAGGGAGGCAGATAGCCAGCAGACTATTTTATGTATTTCTAATGCTGTAGAATTACTCGTCAGGGACAATGAAAATGAAGGAGAGCTAAGATATGAAGTGGCAGTTGTACACAAAATGAGAGACAGAAGGCACAAGTACAGATGCTTGAAAACATTGAGAATTAAACCAGCGGTGAAAGTCAAGTCAGTACAGTGCTCTAAATCTCAGGTGTACATGAGAGAAATGAGTAAGCCTCACAAATACTTCTCGGGGGTTGTTAAAGCAGAATAGCTGTCTCGGTGGAGAAAATCTGCCCTTTTAGCTTCCAGATTTATACACAGCTGTTTTGTAGCATAACAGAAGCAGGGTAAAACACAGTCTGAGGAAAGAAGGATGGATTATCTGGAACAGGGACGGTTTGAGCAGCTGTGACAAGGCCCCCGCAGAAGAAAACAGTGTTATGTCTACAGAAATTTTGCTCAGGAAGTTGCTGGGTCCTTCTGTGGAGGGATGGAGGCAGCTGCAGAGAAGTGTTCTTTTTGGAAAGGGGGGGGGGGGAAACATAGAAAGCAGAGTGACTGGAGAAACCACTACATGCGTCACAGGATAGGAAGGGGACAGAGAAGGAGAAGAACAACCCTAAGTTGCAGTTTTTTCACAAGATGGGAGGCAGGAAGCATAGGGGCCTCAGAGCTGCTGCTCCTTTAAGAAGGAGAGGTAGCAATGAGCAGAGTGTCCTGGCAGAAGGGGAAGCAGCAGAGCCCTACAAAAAGATACTTGAAGCAGAAAGGATTGATCTGATTGGGGAGGGCAGAATTAATAAAAGCATACTTGACTGAGAGGAGGGAAGATGTGACAATGGAAATCAAATATGCATAACTTTGGGGGGGAGGTATTTTTCACTTGGGATAGTAGGTATAAGTTTTGAGGCCCAGATTCTCACTCTCTCTCCAGGTTACATGAAAATTGAGTGTACAAGCTGTGCCTCATGATGACCAGTGAAGACAGTCAGTCCCTGACTATCCCCATCTACACCATATATATTGATCACTCTTTAAAAACATGTGGAAGATACCAAGATTTCCAGCAATGCTGTGCATGTGTCAATGTTACTTCTGAGCGTCACTTTCATCACCTGCTTTTTGGGGTAAAGTCCCTTTCCGTGGCTGGAAAAACATACTATGATCCCCAAGAGGCATGAACTCCTAAAGTCTCCTTTAAGGAGAACTTCCACATGCATAAGTTACCTGTGAGAGCCGGAATAAGACATATAACAAGTTGGTGGGCAGGACTTCAGCTAGTGACCAAGGGTGGGATCCACAAAGGTACTTAGGTACATAACTCCATTTTTAGGCACCATTGCAATTCACAAAACTCCCACTTGGCTGCCACTAACACTGTAGGAGCCTAAATTCATTTGGCACCTAAGTTTTTTCCTCTGGGCACACACACTGCAACCTCATTCTAGGTGCCTGGATACCTATCCCCTGCCTGCGCACATGCACTGCTGCCTCATGCTAAGTGTCCAGACATCTCCTGCCTAAGCCACAGAGTGTTTCACAAACCAGAAAGATAGGAATTCAGCTGGCCAAGTTGTGTATGTGGGCCTAGTCCAGTACGTGATCTCTGAGTATGCCTACCATAATCGGGCCCCTCCGGCAAGTTCACACAAAGCTGTGTGCTCAGAAGGGAAAGGGAAAACCTCCCATGTAATCTTTAGCCTAGTGGATAGGGTACTCAGCCAGGAAGTGGGAAATCCCCAGTTCAAGTCCCCTCTCCTACTGAGGAGAAAGTAGATCCCTGTTCAAATCCTAACTCTCATGGGAATGCCCTAACCTCTGGGCTATAGAGTCATTCTTGCACTCTCTCTCTCTCTGGCCCAATTATTATTGTTTAATTAAAGTGGAACAGCTTCAATAGGAGAGATTGAAGGTGCCTGCATCAGAATATTCTATAGCCCAGTGATTAGCATTCTCACCTGAAAGCTAGGAGACTCCTGCTCAAATCCCTTCTACCCTCAGGTGGAATACTTGATTTGTGACTATCCCACATCTTGGGTGTGTACCCTTTCCACTAACCCAAGAAAAACAGTCAATTTTAGACTGACCTACAATGCCCTACACAATCTCATCCTGCTTGACATCTCTACTCTCTTTTCCTCCTGTTCCCCAGTCACCTCTCCCTACCACTCACTTCATCTTTCTCATATCTTCTGTCAGTTTGCCCTTATGCTTGGAATTTCTTTCACCATGGCTGATTGTCCCTCCAACAATTTTTTGGGAGGCTGCATGGTCCAGCACATGGATAGGGAGCCAGAAGACCTGGTTTTCTATTCTTGTCTCTGACGATCTGTTGTATGACCAGGGGCAAGTCACTTAGCTCTCTTCACCTTAGTTTTCCCACTTGTTTAATGAGGATAATAACTTGTCTGTCTTTATACGGTGCCTTATGAATGATCCAGAGATTACAAATGTTATGCAAGGGCTAAGTATTATTAAAACATTTTTGAAACCCATTCTCAGGAACCCTCTTTTTCCATTATGTCCTCACCAATAATCTTTTTGTTCATCCCTGCCTTCCTAAAATATCGTCTTGCATTTGCTTGCCTGGGGTAACTTAGATTGTAGGCTTCCAGGGACATGAAATGTGTTTTATACTGTAAAAGTACAGTGTAGTAAAATTTATTTGCTATATAATTTATTAATAACAACCATTATAAACCATAGCAGCACAGAACAGGAAGAGACAAGACTGGGCATGAAACAAATGAAGTAGTATTTTTTTTTAAAAGTGTATAAAGCAAGTGCTGATGTGACATAACATTGAAGTAATTTGGGGACAGGAGAAATGGGGTAAATTCAGCCTTTAGAGAATTGGTTAATGTTTGCAAAGTGCTTTGGGGGATGAAAAAACTATGTATTATCATTATAGCAACAGAGCATCTCTGAAATTAAATATCTGAAGCTCACAACTGCCACTGATCTATGAAAATGTGGGTCTTCAGCTCAGCACATCCACTGCATTTGTGATAGTTATTAACTATTGTCCAAGTTCTACCTTTAATGAAATCTGTGTAACCCCATTTAAGACAACAGAGTTGCATAGGGATAACTGAGGGAGAATTTTCCATAAAAATGGAGTTGGTGTGAGAAGAGTGCTAGGTTTTCTTCCTAAGGAAAAAGTAAGTTAATCATATACCACTATCAGAAACAGGTGGATTTTAGACTGATCTGCACAGATTTGGAGTAGGATCAGACTTTTGCTGACCTCTGCGGACACTCAAGAAACACGAGTTTGGATTACCCACATCATTAGTTTACATAACTACAACCTGTCTTGAACACTATTTTGTCCCTTTTATAATCCAGATATTTGTCTTTATTACCTCCCATGGCAATGAATAAAGTCTTCTCTCTTTAAAAACAAACACACACCCACCAACATGGTTATACCAAATCTATTGTACAGAAGTGAAATGTGGGCACTGAGGAAGGCTAAAGAACACCAGACTGTGGTGTTCAATTCTCATCTTATTTTTCAGGATCAATCTTCTTCTCCATAAGTACACTTTAAAGGCCGTTACAGCAAAAATAAATAAGAATAAAGTATACAAGCCAAATACACAATTTAAGAAAATATAAACAACTACCAAGAAAAGTGAACACATGATATAAAAATCCCATTAAGATCCACTTTAAACACAACTTAATGAAATATGCCAAAAGCAAAATGAAAGAAACGCTACATTATGTTACTTCTACTCATTGGGTCTACACATCAGTAGATATTTGTATCAATGTGGAAATAGCAGATGCCGTAATTTAACGCAGCTTTGTGACAACGGTATACTGCTGTAGAAAGAGGAAAAGTAATCCCTCTGCTACTGAAGGCACATAAGTCTCTGTTGCAAGTCACTGAGGAATATCATTGTAGACTGGAATAAACTCATTTCAACAGAAGATACACACTTACTTTCAGAAGCTATAGTAAAATTAGACAGCCGTTTTATCCAAGTGTTTACAGTTCCTATTTCAAAGGCAGAGAGATAAATATTGAATACAGATAGTTAAACAGCACATCCAGAAAATTTTAACAAATTTCTTAAAAAAAAAAAATTAGGATGGTACAGCTGACAGATCAGCGCATTTTCTTAATTTTACTTCTAGTAAAATTCCCTTAATTTGTTGGGATCATCTGACATTTTATAGAGCAGATATTACTGAATGTTAAGTTTTTGAAAACTATACGAGCCCAGTCAGTGACAATTGCTTCCACCACTTAAACTGAAGATAATTGGTTAATACACCATCCAAAACCCACTGAAGTCAACGGGAGTCTATTAACTTCAGATCAGACCCTAAATTAGCAAGACATTTAGTAAAATTTATGTCAAATCCTGCCAAGTCTGCCCATCACAACCAACTCCAATAGTTAATCAATTAAAAAAAAAAACTTTAAGACAACTCTCTTCCCTCACAAAACACACATATTGTGTTAAATTATTTGATAAACTGCATCATATAGCATGTATGTACATATGTACTTACAAAGGATACAGTATGCATTATAACTTCATCTTATTGATTTGAGAGCTATTTATTACTTCTCAATGGTGGTAATTTTTCGTAACTGCCCACTAGGGTTATCAGAATATTGTAACAATTTGTCTTAGATCTGCCCTTCCAATAAAATAGCACCAAAAAGAAAAAGCAACTATTATTGAACGAATTATTAAAGTCATATGAAATTTGCTACACTTCTTTTATTAAATGTTACTGCATCTGCAACACACAACCTTTATTCACATCTATATTTCCTAATTGTTAAAGCAATCCAAGACTTTGTATTCCATATGTTACAGCTTTCTCTGTAGGCCAATAAAACTGAGTGGAAATAGGCAGCGTGTCTGCAAGCAAATGCTTTTTTACTAGATCTTTTTACACCTCAAGTTTTAAGTCTTGTTTTACCTTCAAGCATTAGCTTCTAATTATAGATTTAGTCTTGGAAAAAATGTAATCTCCTTAAACTACATGTAATTTAAAAAGGAGGCTGTTAGCAGGCATAAAACATTGCATTCACTTAAATAGAGCAATTTTGAGCATAAGAAATGGACAACTTCTAACACACATATATTCATTTTTGAAGTCAGCAGAAGTTGGTGCAATAACAGATATTACCTCACCCACCATGTCTCTCTCAGTTTTGGTCAGTTAGCTATAAATAACAAGTTACCTATTATGATTAAGTGACTTTCATATGTCACTTTCAAAAATGTAGTATAGTGTATTTCTGATACTTGAACAAGTGTGTTTGGGTGTCCTCTGAACTATATGGTATTCTCTACCTTGAGACTAGTGCCTTAAACCTTAGATCAGCGGTAGGCAACCTATGGCACGCGTGCCGAAGACGGCACGTGAACTGATTTTCAGTGGCACTCACACTGCCCAGGTCCTGGCCACTGGTCCGGGGGGCTCTACATTTTAAATGAAGCTTCTTAAACATTTTAAAAACCTTATTTACTTTACATGCAACAATAGTTTAGTTATATATTATAGACTTATAGAAAGAGACCTTCTAAAAACGTTAAAATTTATTACTGGCACGCAAAACCTTAAATTAGAGTGAATAAATGAAGACTCGGCACACCACCTCTGAAAGGTTGCTGACCCCTGCCTTAGATATTAGTGGGCAACTAGTGCTTTAAATCTTAGATATTAGTGGGCAGAGCCTCAGCTGGTGCAAATTGTCATTTTGGAGCTATGACAACTTGCATCAGTTGAGGATCTGCCTGTATATATTTATTCCCTCACTACCATCTTTCATAGTACACTCCTATTTGAAACACTTTCACTGTTAATCCTATATTAAGTATGCTGAATTCACTTTCTAGTACAGTTTAAAAGTATAAATGGTTATAAAAGAAGTGTCTCCAAAAAGTCTGGAGAACTTTCTGCAAATTAATATTTAAAAATAAAGCACAAAGAAACACCTTGTAGACATGCAGAATTAGTGAGTTTCTAGAAATTTCTTAAGCAAGGGAGAAAAGTATTTAAGTCTGCACAAAATCCTTTTGGAAAGTTAGAATTCTTTATGTTCTTAAAGAAAATTATAAGCCATGGAAGTAACACTGCATTTATATTAAATCAACACAAGTTTGTAACTACCATAAAGTTATTCTACCTCAGTTCAATTCTTTGACAAGTGTACTTATCATATCTATATATTAAGAAGCACAAGCTTCCCAGAAAGATCAGCATAATCAGTTTTAGCTAAACCTGAACTGGATCACACTCAGCACATCTGCACATTTACAAGCACAAATTCCCCAGATGTCATAAATTACTATCTTTACCACTTGTCTCCTAAAAGTGTTGACTTAAAGAAAGTGCTGTGAACAGTGGAGATGGTCACAGCATGAGTTGTCAAATGAACTAAATTCAATTGCATAGGATCAGTTGGATATATGCATAATCTAAAAGGGCAAAATGTCAACAATGTTAATGCTTGTGTCTGTTATAGGGACATTACTGTAACCTCTCAGTGATAGAGATACAAAATAGCATTAGTTATGTTTACTTACAGTGAATATCATATATTCAAGTTCGCGTGTGTGCAACAGGCAACACTATATTTGTTTCAGAGTAGCAGCCGTGTTAGTCTGTATCCGCAAAAAGAAGAACAGGAGTACTTGTGGCACCTTAGAGACTAACAAATTTATTAGAGCATAAGCTTTCGTGGACTACAGCCCACTTCTTCGGATGCTTTCGTGGACTACAGCCCACTTCTTCGGATGCATCCGAAGAAGTGGGCTGTAGTCCACGAAAGCTTATGCTCTAATAAATTTGTTAGTCTCTAAGGTGCCACAGGTACTCCTACTATATTTGTTGTCCATTTCCAAAACACATGCAAGTCAACAATACATAAATTGAGAGTCATTTCACCACTCCTGAATTACTTAAACAACATAAATAACTGGATTACTTAAATAACCAAAAATGTATGCAGACAAAAATATAGACATCTCAGCTTCCAAACTTTAATTAGAGAAGAAAACATCAATTTCAGGTAATTTGTTAAATAACCCTTAAAATGCAGCTCAGCAGTACAGATGGCATGTTTTATCATCCTTAGGGTTGGAAATTATCCTGTTTCAAGTTTAAAGGTGCATCAGCTGGTCTAATCAGTTTTGCTACCACTAACATTTTCAAAACCACCCTACATAGTAGTATGCAATTTACATTGTAGTAAGTTCTGCTTCCCAAGAACAAAACAAAATACCAACAAGAGTTTCTAAGCTAGAAGTGAAAACAAACTCAAATATTGTTTAAAAGTAGGGCCAGAGTCACAACTGCCCACCCAGGTTGATTAGAGAGACAAGGTGGGGGAGTAATATCTTTCATAGGACCAACTTCTGTAATTGAGAAAAACAAGTTTTCCAGCTACACAGCTCTACTTCAGGTTTCCTCACCCACCTGGTCTCTCTAATATCCTGGGCCCGACAGGGCTACAACTATACTGCGTACACTCACTTTGATCTCAGTTTCTACTCCCTTTTTGACTGTGGTTAAGATATTTCATATTCCATATTTTTTGTTATGCACAGTGAACCATTTCCTCTTTTGGCACGGAGAAGTAGTTTTCTTTCAAACTTTTACAGACGGGAGAAGGTTTGAGACCGATACTGTACAAACTATTAGTTTATAACGTTTTTTCCTAGGTGGGTTTCCTTGGTCCATTACTGTCATTTTTCTCCCAGAAAGGAAATAACACGTTCTTTAGAGTCCAAGCTTCCCCGTCCCCTTAGAAGCTGTGACAGCTGTCTGGAAACACCAGTGACTAGATTACTGCCCATAGTTTGCATCGGGATATGTGTGCGCTTTGGAAGAGGAGATGCATCCCCGCCTGGAGTCTGTGAGCAGCTCAGCGAGGTATTAGTCATTAAGCTCTCACACTTCAACTTCCAAGCGCCCAAAGTGTCCTCCAATGTGGGCTCTCTCCCAGGCACGACCCGCTGCCTGCCTCCTGCATTAGCCAGAGGCTTACATCTCTGATCCTACATCCAGCCCTATCCGACCCCCTCCCGCCGGCCGGCACGGAGAGCAGCAAAGCCAGACCCTTGACAGCTGGGTTTCCTTTCACACGCTCGCCTAGCCAGCTCCATTCACACACCCCCACACCGGCTGTTTATCCGAGGCAGGTTCCACACGTGCACCGGGCTGTACTTACAGAGACACCGTGCGGCTCGGCAGCAGAGAAGGCTGCAAAGTTTCGACCAACTCCCCCCCGCTGCAGACAACTTTGATGCGGACGGTTTGGCGGCCGGGCCCCTTGGAGCGCTCAGCGGTGCAGAGGCAGCTGTCAACGATCAGGTCCGGGCAGTTCCTGCTGGCCCAGGAGAGCCCCGCCAGCGCGGCCGCCAAGCAGAGGCAGCGACAGAGCCCGTGCATGGTGGAGGAGCGGACGCCGCGGCTCTGCGCTGCTCATGGCAAGCTCCGCTCACAGCCCGCTGCGAGGGCGGCTCGATGCCCGCCCCGCCTCCTGCACTGACCCGCTGCCGGGTCCCGGGGCGCCCCCGGGGCTGGGAGGGTCTCCCCCGCCTCCTCGCGGTAGCCACACCGGGCGGATCCGCGGTCGGTCACTCCCAGCAGGAGCCTCAGCGCCGCCCTCGACTCACCGGAATAAAACTCCCCCGAGGAGAAGAGAGCGCCTCCCCCCTCCCGCCGCGGCCTGTCAGCGCGACCCGCCCACAGCCAGGCTCCGCCAGCAGCCCCGGGCAGCGCCCCCGGGCTGAGCGGGCGAGCCGGGCTGCAGCTCGCTCGGACCGCGCCTGGCGGGGCTCGCTGCCTTCTGCCCCCCCCCCCCAGGGGTAGCGCCAGCGCTAAGCCTGGGCTGGTGCTGCACAGGCCGAGCCCCTCCGAGGCAGTGACAGCGTGAGGCTGAGGGGCACCGTGGGAACCCAATTTTCAGCCAGCCTACTCCTCCCCCTCACAGATGTGGGTTTGGAGACCGGAACGGAGTGGGGAAGATGCCACGGGGAGTATCCTGACCATGCGTTTGTGGTTAAGGAATTGGACTAGGACTTTAGAGATCTGGCTTCATTTCCCAGCCCTGCCACTAATTTTCCTTGCGACTTTAGGCAATTGGCTTCATCTCTCCATGCTTAGTTTTCTATCTGTGAAATGGAGAGTATAGTTAATTTTAAGTTAAGACAAGGTTAAGTTCAGCTTCGCTTCATCAATGTTACCAGTTACTACAACCGCTGCCACAGAAAAGCTTACCGGTGTTGATGCATTAGGGCAGCATAGCAAAAATACACAGACGCTCAAACAATAAGAGACTCTGCAAGATATAATGTTTACTTTCAACATACATGTACTCCAGAAAGCCATGCAGAGCTGAGCAAACTGGACTGGGTTTATTCAAATAGTGTTCCACATCTACCTCTGTTAGTTTGGCCAGCCTTACACGCTCTTTCATTCCCTTTTTGTGAACACTCATGTAAATTTGTTTGCTCACAGACAGCCAAGGTTAGGTGGCTAGCAAAGATTAATTTAAATCAAGAAATAAAGATCCCAATCCTGCCCTGACCTCTATATGGGCAGACCTGCCCACAGTCCCATTGACTTCAATGGGGCTCCATGCAAAGGTCTCTTGAGTGTGGTTCATTCTCTCATTCCCCATAGATAGGTGAAGTGTATATTTAACCTAGGCTGAAAATTGTTCACAATATGAGCAGTCATGATTTATTTGCAGACAATTCAGGAACAAAAAGAAGGCTAACTTCTCAGCATAAATTACAACCAACAATTCATCTAGTTCTAGCTGAGAGTGAATGAAAAGACAGTTAGTAAAGAAACCCCAATCCTGCAATGAACTGTATTCTGACAGACTTTGGTACTCACAAAGAGCCTTATTTAAATCAATGGCCTGGAGCTTGTTGCAGGAGCTGGGTTACACATTGTAACTTTATAGCATTTGTTACCATAAATATAATACATAACTATTATAAATGACTAGTTTTGAGGGCAATAGTGGTACAGTAATATTCCCTAAAGGCAAGGGCTGTTTTTTGTGTGTGTACAGTCCCTAGTACAATGTAGCCTTATTTCCTAATGTGGGGTTCTCAGTATTAATAAATAATCCATAATAGAAAAGTTACTGCTGTTGTGAAATATCATGATCAAGGTAACTTTACAAAAGATATTGCTCTAGGGATAGAGTTTTTGCTTTAAAGGAGTCATTAACGTTACACCTCTTTTTAAAAGCAAAGTGCTGTAAATCTCCATAGAGAATAAAATGGGATGTGTCTGTTACATGAGGCATCTCAGCATCCTAATGGTTGTGCCTCTTTTTCTTTTTTAAGGTAAAGAAAGCCTAAAAAGTATTTAAATTCATATATGAATTTTTAACCATGTTAAAATTCAGGTCCACCCTGTGTGTGTGTATATATATTTTTTACACACACATCTCTTAGGACAACTAGAGAAGTAATACCATGTGTATAAACCTGATTGAAAGGGAAGCGATTTTGTTAGAGTGTTAAAACTCTGCTTGTTTTTAATCACTAATCTAACTCACAGGCCCAACAAAGTATTGGATGGAAAGATCTTCAGTTAAGGGACAAGAACGTTCACAGAGTACATCCCAGCTGTCTGCAAAGTCCTGCAGTAAGAACAGACTTGACATTCCTAATATTTAAAGTAGAAAATAACAGGTAAGTTCCTCTCCAACTCCCAAACAAACCAACCAACCTTTCAGGCCATTCTTATACATAATAAAGCAGCAAAAACAAGACAAATCCACATTGCCTGTTGCTTTAAACATTATATAAAGTCTGATGCATATGTTTTACAAGCACAGATAAAATGTTTCCTGCCCCAGAGAGCTTACAGTCTAGACAAACAGAACACAACGTTACTGTGCATGTACTCAAAGAAAGCATACCTAGGTTTATCTTTCTGGCTCTAGTTTTCCCACTTAATTTGATCAGCTGCCAGGATTTTGCATGTGTCATCTGTAGGAAATGCTTGAGGGTGTTGTTAAAATGAAGGTGGTGCCTCCTGTACAGTAGCATGAATTTCTAGCACAATTTGAGAAGCATTCAGAGGGTTAGAACAATGTGGGCCCAGCCCAATTCAGATTAATTTCCTGGAGCACAGAAGCAAACTCTGTTAGCTTTGCCTAATACTTAAGGTCTGGAGACTTATGTGAGACATGGGAGCCTAAAACCATCTGGTTTAATATAATTTCTTTGCAGTCTAAATATGTGCCTTAGGTATTGAACAAAATAATTATCTGCATAATGAGGTAGACTTTCATGTGACAAACAGGTCAGGCCAGTATGGGTGTAGACAATAGGCAAACAAATAAATATGAATGTTTTCTATTTATTCTTTTTGCTGACCAGATTTTTTTTTATGTGCACTGAAGTAATCCTGAAACATACAAGTCTTACTCTGTGGCAGAAAGTATGAGTTAAAAAGGGACATTTATAAATATCAAGTAAAGTCATGGATAATACTAAATATTGAAATGCTGCTAACATGAGTGAGGGCAAAAACAATTTTAAAAATGAATCAGAAGTTAGCAAAATAGGCATTTCTCTGACTTGCAAGGTTACATTATACTTGGATCAGTTCACCAATCACACGTACCTGTTTAACATGTGTAACTTGGGACACTGCACAAGAGTTAAGTAACAAGAAGTGAAGACTGTTTCATACAATAGATAGGAAATTTAGAGAGGCACAATGTAATGATCTGAATTAGAATTTTGACAGGATTTCCAAAGAGTATGTTACTACCGGAAAAGAGCCATGGAAACTTTAATAGCCACAAGTTTGTTCTACCTCTTGTCCCTCCAGCAACCCTCTAACTGCTAGGGTATTGGTACTACGCCAATCAGAGTGAAGCAGTCAGTTACCTATATCACTTTCTGCAACACCTTGGTATTTCATTACTGTTTCCCACCCAGGTACCAACCAGATCTGATGCTGTTTACTATAGCTTGTGAGTTCAGACACAATCACACCACACGGTCGTATGGCTACAAGCCATAACAAAGGAAATGGGCAGAAAATGAGATTAAATTTAGAAAAAATGAGGAGTAAGTATCTGGGGGGCGGGAAATAATCCAGAACAGATTTTGAATTGGTTGAAAATAGTTGAATGCTGAAAAGATATCAAGAAGAGTGACAGGGAAAGTGTAGAATGAACATGATCCTGCAATAAAGTGTTTGGTGTGGCCAAAAATCCCCAATAAAACAAACAAACAAACCACACACACATACCAACACACACATGATTTTTAACTTAATGTATAATGACTTCATGTCACAAATGAGGGATGTGATAGACCCTGTCCATAAACACCTAGTATAGAGCATTGCACACAGTAAGAATTATAGAATCATAGAAATGTAGGGCTGGAAGGGACCTCAAGAGGTCATATAATACAGTCTCCTGTGCTGAGGCAAAACCAAGTGTATGTAGGCCATCCATTACATGTGTTTGTCTAGCTTGTTCTTAAAAACCTCTGCTGGCAGGGATTCCACAACCTCCCTTTGTAACCAATTCTAGTACTTAACTACCCTTATAGTTAGAAAGATTTTCCTAATATCTAAACTAAATCACCCTTGCCGTAGCTAAAGCTGATTACTTCTTGTCCTACCTTCAGTGGACACCGAGAACAATTGATTACCATCCTCTTTATAACAGCCCTTTACGAATTTGAAAACTGCTCTTAGGTCCCCTATCAGTCTTCTTTTCTCATAGCTAAATGTGCCCAGTGTTTTAAACCTTTCCTCATAGGTCAGGTTTTCTAACCTTTTTCATTTCTGTTGCTCTACCTTGGACTCTCCAGTTTGTTCACATCTTTTCTAAGGGTAGCGCTCAGAATTGGACACAGTATTCCAGCTGAGACCTCATCAGTGCTGAGTAGACTACACATGACACTACTATTAATACTCCCCAGGGTATTAGCTCTTTTTGCAACTGCATCATATAGTTGACTCATTCAATCTGTGATCCACTAAAACCACCAGATCCTTTTCAGCAGTACCACCACATAGCCAGTTATTGCCAATTTTGTTGTTTTGCATTTGATTTTTCCTTTCTAAGTAAAATATTTTGCATTTATATTTATTGAATTTCACCTTGTTAAATTCAGACCAATTCTCCAATTTGTCAAGGTCATATTGAATTTGAATGCTGTCCTCCAGAGTGTTTGCAATCCTTCAAGCTTGGAGTTTTCTGCAATTTTTATCAGCATACGCTCCACTCTCTTAGCCAAGTCTTTAATGAAAATATTGAATAGTATTGAACTCAGGACAGACCCCTGCAGGATCCTATTAGTTTCCACTAGCAAACCATTGTTAACTGCTCTTTGAATACAGTCTTTCAAGCAATTGTGCACCCACCTTAAAGTCATTTTACTTAGACCACATTTCCCTAGCTTGCTTATAAGAATGTCATGTAGGACTTTGTCAAAAGCCCTACTGATATAAAGATATATCACGTCTACTGCTTCCACCTCCCTCCCATCCTCCAAGCCAGTAACCCTGTCAGAGAAGGAAATGAGATTGGTTTGGCATAATTTGTTCTTGACAAATCCATGATGGCTATTCCTTATCACTATATTATCCTCTGGGTGCTTACAAATTGATTGTTTAATAATTGGTTCCAGTATCTTTCCAGGTATTGAAGTTAAGCTGACTGGTTTGTAGTTCTCCTTTTTAAAGATAGGTACTATGTTTGCCCTTCTCCAGTCCTCTGGGACTTCACCCATCCTGCATGAATTCTCAAAGATAATTGCTTCATCAGGCCCTGCTGACTTTAATACATCCACTTATCTAAATATTCTTGAACCTATTTTGGCTTGTATTCCTTCCCCCTTTTAATATTAATTGTGTTGAGCATCTGGTCACCATTAATCTTTTTAGTAAAGACTGAAGTAAAATAGGCATTAAACACCTCAGCCTTCTTGACATTGTTGGTTATCTCTCCTTCACCTCTAAGCAGAGAAACTTGCTCTTAAAGTATTTAAAGAGCTTGTTGCCTTTTATGTCTTTTAAGCACAGATCATGTCTGAAAGCACAATATGCTTTTTTGTCTTTAAAACGTGATTTATCACAAAAATTGTGGTCAGTTTCAATAAAGTTCAGTAAATGTGTCGCTGAGGTTAGAGTTCTTCTGGGAAAAAATGCTATTCTATTTGTTATGTAGCAGAATGGAGACCAATATATTGATTACATTTGAAATTGTGATTGTAGCTGGGCAATTATACACTACCAGAGGGGTAAATACAAATTCAGAAATATTTGGAGAAAAAACAGGATCAGGAGTTGTTTCCCAAGAATGAACTGAGCTTTTCCATGAAGCCGTTAGAGTTATTGCAAAAAGCCAAATATAGATATCATTAAAATCTTAACACTGCCTTTTACTTGCTAAATGAGCCTGAGCTATCAATAAGATCCCTTGCAGTGTGCACCACAAAAACCTGGAATAACATTTCTTCATATTTTATTACAAAATAATTCATTCCATAACTTTCAGTTTTGACATTCTAAACATTCAAAGTAAATTTTTTTTCCATTTTTCTCTCTTGCATATTATTTATTTGTAACAGAGGAACAACTCTTCTGCATGTCCTAGGAGCTGCCCAGGAGAGCAGATTTCTTGGATTATGCATTTACTGGGGAATAGGAAGGACTGGGGGTCATATAGCATCATGAAGGACAAAAGAAGCTGAAGCACTTGTAAGAGAAATGGGAGAAGTTAGAGGCTTGGCAAAGTGAGACCACTGCCACCTAGGAATCCTAAACCACACAGGAGAAGTTCACTGGATTAGGAGATTTCATTATAGCCACCTTACATGTCCGACACAGTTTCTAAATGCATGAGATCAGGGTACATTCTTTTTCCACTTCAATGCCCCACATGGCAGGTACTTTCCTATGCTGTGTAGTTCTTACACAGTCTATATTAGAAGCGCTACTGTGGCGCAGTTGCACCGATGCAGTTGTGCCGCTGTAGCACATCTGGTGAAGACGCTCTATGCCAATAGGAGAGAGCTCTCCCATCGGTATAATAAAACCACCTCTATGAGAGGTGGTAGCTATGTCGGCGTGAGAAGCTCTCCCGCTGACATAGCGCTGTCCACACTGGCGCTTAGGTGGGTGTAACTGACGTTGCTCAGGGGGTTGGCTTTCCACACACTGACTGACAAATTATAATGACATAATGTATAGTGTAGACAAACCCTTGGACAGACAAGGCTCCCACATGTCTTGCTGTGCAGCTACAGTGCTAAGCCAAGCTACATGTCATAGAGAGTACCTAACACTTCAGTGGTAGAGCCGTGCTTCTGTATTGTTTAGGAGCCTACTTCAAGCATTACCTCCCGCTTTCCCCCCCGAAAACAATGCTTCACCGCTTTCTACCTCCTCTTCTCCCTCACTTCCACCACCACAGAGAACTGCTGGGGCAGATTATTCTTGTCCTTACTGTCCTGACTTGTGAAGATTTCCCTGTCCCCACTTCCTGCTCTATCCTGTTAGGGGCAGCAAGGTGGGAGAATGTGCAGAAAATTGGCAAAATGTCAGGAGGACAATCTGGGTACATGGAAGAGGGCAAGAAAATGCTACAAAAATGACAAAGCAAATTTATGTGAGGGAAAAATGTAAATCACCTGAATTTTGTGCAGCAGTAAAACTGAATTTTAGATAAGAATCTGGCTAAACGCACACTTTTATAGTAATCAATAATAGAATTTGGGGTTTTTGGAATGATTGTACTTGTGATCATGTATTAACAATGCTACATAAGAATAGTTTGTGTTCTGTTACTTCCTATTTTAGTCAAGTGAGTACCAGGAGATTGTGTCAATAATATTTAGTGAATTTCTAGGTTACTGTGATAATGCATTCAGTGAGACACAATGACATTACTAACGCAAGCTGTACTTTGCTGTGTGTTATTTTTTCTTTGCTTTTAACTAAAAATTGCTGTGTATGGAAAGAGACTATTTTATACTTTGGAAGAGAAAGTTGAAAAGAGGGATATCCTTGGACATATTCAAACATCCATTGTACAAGTGTTAAGCAGCCTATGCTATAACATTCTTCTCTAATAAAAGAGTACACTACCTTGCCACCCAATTATATTGAATTCTATTTTAAATGGAAAGGATGGCATTATAAAGAGCGCTCAATACATTACTGGTGGTTCAAATAATTAATTTGTTTTATTCTATGTTTGCTGGTCAAAAATTAGCTGACTGTATGGGAGACAAAAAGCTTTACAAGTGAACAAACACAGTTTAAAAAGTTATAGACTATTGCACTGAGGCTAAAGTTTCTTTAATCAAGGATTTAACCAGAATCACATTTTGCACCCAAATGAGAAATTTAATGAAATAGAAAACTCGCTTGTATGTGCTAACATATTTAATTATAACAACGTGAACAGCTATGCAACAATCCTGCCAAGTACAGTAACCTCGCCTCCTCTCCAGGCTCTTACTGCCACTTCTTCCTTTATTATATTTTTAAATATATCCTTTGCTCTAACCCCCACTGCCAAGACACAAGCTCACATGCTAGTTAGCTTTCAACATGACAACTGGAATGCTCTTCTTGGCACCCCCCACTTTCCTATCTTTCCCCACTCCTGTCCACTCAAAACTGTTGCCACCAAATTTTCTTTCCCACAGTTCTGGCTATACCTTTTCTCTTTCAAGCCTTTTCAAAAAGATTTTTCTTCCACGCAAGATTCTCCTCCTCAGTTTTAAGGCATTTCATAAGGTGACATTCTTATGCCTCATCTCAGACACCTCCTCTCTTGTGTTCTAATATCATTCCTACTTGCTCATTCTCATCCTTGAATCTTCTCTCCTTCCTCCTCCACATGCTGGAAATAGTCGAATGCTTTCTTAATGGTCTCCTTCAAAAGACCAAGACCCGTAGTCCACCTCCTCCATGACATATTTCAACCACACACCACTCTTTCTGTATTGTCTGGCTCTATTTTAAACTGTTCCTGCTTGCCCTTACAAAGGAAACACTTCAGCCTTAGGGATCTCTTAATTATTTTACATATACACATACAGCACAGAAACACGAGTACTTACAATACCAGTTACTTCAAGTAAAATCAGAGGTTTCTGAAAACCTTAATGTCCACTATTAGTATAGTGATGATCTCAGTATATAAATATTAGCTCTCCTAAAGGATCCCTAGCCCTCTACCTATAGCCAAGTTTTATGGTATAAAAACTAGATGTCATGGATAAGATTTAGCCTGTATTTTCTTGAAACCAAAAATACTTCTATCCACAGTTAGCTGAATTGCATATGATTAATTTCAGAGAAACATTTTCTAAGTTTCCCCCTAGCTACTTGAGTTTACCTCATGAATTGAAAAGCACAGCCTCCTCCATTCCAACATAATTAGGCTGAAAGTAAAGATGTCCTACTACTTATGAGAATTTGATGGCAAGGAGGGTGCGCATGAAATTAGAAGAAAAATGGGTGAAGAATACAGAACACTGTGCAAAGAAATTTGTGTGAAGATCAAAGAAGACTATGAAGACTTTAGAAAGAAAACATTGAGAGAGGCAGCTGAAAAGAATGAGAGTCTGAAGAATTTAGAAAGGGATTTTAGACTGAAACAGATTATCCCGGCAGTACTGAAAGATGAAAATGGTGAAAGGACATCGGAAAGGAGCAAGATGAACGAAATATGTACAAAATTCTGGAATGACCTCTACTCCTCGCATGTCTCTGTCCAGCGTAGACCGACAAGGCAGCAGGTTGCAGAAGAAGGCAGGTTACAGACGTTATGTGGGAAGAAACTGAATATGCAGTTCATAACATAAAGAGAGGGAAGAGTCTGGGAGTGGACAATATTTGGCCAGAATATCTCAAAGCAGGGAAAGGTACTCTCTTCAAAGTGTTGGCGCAGCAGGTCACCATTTATATCAATAGCAAGCGTGTTCCAGATGCATGGAAGAAATCAAAAACAATACTATTGATGAAGAAAGGCGATCCAGAAGAACTGAGCAACTACTGTTGATCACACTCCTCTCACAAGTGTATAAAGTCTTCACCCACGTCAGACTCAATTGGATTAAGAAGGATTTTGAAATGCACGAAAGCAGAGAACAAGCTGGTTTTTGCTCAGGGTATTTGACAATTGATCACATCCACTCAGTTCGGAAGCTCATCAAAAAAAATGCAAGGAATACAAAATACCATTGTGTATTGCATTTGTCGACTACAGAAAAGCATTTGACTCAGTAGAGAGTAACACTGTACTCAATGCGCTCAATGAAATCGAATGAACCCGAGGTACATCGACCTGCTGGAAGAAATTAACTGCAATTGCTGGATAACATTATTCAATGTCCCCTGCATTATTACTATATGTAGAGGAGTCAGACAAGGCAACACAATCTCACTGAAGCTGTTTACAGCAGTACTGGAGTCGCTGTTCAAGAAATTGAACTGGGAAGAAATAATCAGAATTGACGGAGAACAGTTAACGCAATTTTTCTTCGCTGACAACCGTGTAATACTGGCAAAGGATACAGCAGAACTGGAGAACAAATTGCAGCAACTGCAAACACTGTCACATGATATCCGGTTGGAAGCGAACACGTCGAAGATGAAGTGGATATGGAATGAGCATTGTACAGAAGGAATCATCACTGTAAATGGGAAAGAAATCGAGGAGGTAAACAAATATATTTACCTGGGTCAGCAGCTGAGCAGAGACAACTCATTCAAAGGGAATGCAGTAGGAGGCGAAAGGTGGGGTGGGCAAGTTTCAACAAAATAAAGATGTCTCTAATGGGTGATGAACTGAAAAGGAAAGAACTGTTTAACTCCACTGTTCTGCCAGCAATGATACGGAGCAAAAAGCTGGTCAACGACGAAAGCGGAGGAAGAAAAATTTGCTGTCACCCAGAGAGCAATAGAAAGGCAAATGTGTAAGATATCGCTCTGTGATCATATACTGAATGAGGAGATCAGAAGGCGTACAGAAGTGACCGATGTAGTGCAGGCAATGTACGATGCAAAGCGAAGATGGGCGGGTCGTGTAATCTGCAGGCAAGACAATAGGTGGACAACTCACATCAGTGACTGGATCCCCAGAGACCACAAGCAACTGCTGGGCAGACCGAAAACACGCTGGGCTGATCCTATGACAAAAAACTCTTTGGCCAGAAATGGAAAGAACGTACTCACAACAAAATAGAATGGTGTGGCATCGACTTGCGTTCATGGAGGGACGGATGAGGACAAGCCGGACAAAGGCAACAAAGGTGACTACTTATGAAGTTTTCAACAACTCCATAATGTTCAAGTAAACTTGACTGTAAAGACTGTGGTGGGTTAAAAAAAAGAGAACAAATTGCAACATAATGTGAAAATGCAGCTTGCCAATGTTGTGAGGAAGATGATTAGAACCAAATTAAAGAATTGCATTTAAAATGAATCTAGAAATACACTGCATGAGTAAAAATAATGTTCAGGAGAGCCAAATTGCAGTTGTATAGGGATTATTGAAACAATTGTAGTTGCTGATTTATAACTGTGCTGCACAGTGTATTATAAAACTGGTTATCAGCGTGCTAACACTACAATAATGCATGAAGCTTAGGATCAGTTTTAAATGACATCCATAACTATTGAGAATTGCTAAAAAGCTATTGTTCCTTATTCATTTCACTCTAAATGTACCATTTTCCCACCCCTTTTGCAATTGTGCTCTCTTAACATGTGAGAGTGCATTTGGAATTGGAATAAAACAAATCACCCTCCACAATGATAGCAATTGGTATGCATAAGGTGTTAACTGAGACAGGAAATGATTTTTACTAGACTGATATGGATTTTTGGGAATGTGTAATAACTCTTTAAGAAGCCCAATATAAAAGTATGAAATGGGAGCTTCTTGCAGATGACTTCCTGAGGCAACATTGCTAAAAGCAGATAAATAGTTCAGATATTTGGACATGTATTTCAGCACACATCATGAGCAGACAAATAAGGGAGGGGAAGCAGAGGACTTAGAACCTAGACCTTCTGATTTCCAGCCAATGCCCTCTGCCAGTACACTGCACTATTGCTTATCAAACCTAATGAAAGATACTGAAGGAAGTTCTCATGAATTTCTTGCACTGGACCATCCACACAACATTCTTCATTATCTGTTTTCTTTATTTATATTTTCAGTACTGCTTTGTAGACTGCATATGCTTTTCTCATAATTGCTTGTGACATTTGTTTATTTATACTAAAAAAAGTCCTGACTACTTCCAGACACTATTAAAATAAGCCATTTTAATTGTTCTATTTTCTGCCCTCCTCCCCTTTCCAGCCCAGTTTGACAGGATGGAACATTGTTTTTGCTTGGGATATAACTATTTCTGCTGGAGGAGAGAGCGCTAGGGGGAATCAGAAAACAGACAGTAATCGAAGTTCCAGTCAAGTGAACATACTTTGTTTAGGAGCTGTCAGGTATCCTGTTACAGGTATATACATTTGCTTAATACATTCATTCCTCATGGTTTCTTTACCAGACAAGTCATAAAATATATATACTTTTTCATATGATTATGAATCTCACTGCCTTCAGTGAAAATTGTATGACTCACCTCTGCCCTTGCTTTCTCGTTACACCATTAAAATTTACATAATTTAAAAAAAAAAAGATGTGCACACTCTCCTCCCTACAGGAAAAGGGGCAAGTAAAACAAGACAACCTCTAAAGGTTCCTGATGGTCCCATGTAAGCAGGGCCGGCTCCAGGCATTTTTGGGACAGCACCGTCCAGGCAGCTTTTTTTTTTTTTTTGGCGCGCTTGGGGTGGCAAAAATGGTAGAGCTGGCCCTGCATGTAAGGCACTCACCATAGTGGTGAGTATGAAATGGTTACATAGATCCAAGGGACTCTTACAGCCCCTTTTGATTATTATACCACATCCCTGATTTTGAACTCTAGTTAATCAAGATTCCCAGTTTACTGAATAGCCCCAAGAGAAATAGGCACCATGCTTTGCAATGCCTTGCACCCCCTCTTAACAACCCCATTTCTACAAAGTTCTCGGAAGGCTTTCAGAAACTGGGTTCTCCTGTATTTGTAATAAAACCTAATTTCTAATGAGTTTAAGGAGGGTTTTGTGGTTGAGGCACTAGCCTGACTCAGGGGATCTGAGCCAGACTTCCTGTGTGACTTGGGGCCCTTAATAGGTGCTTAAGTTCTCTGAGTCTTGTCTATTTATATTGTAAGCTCTTCAGGGCAGACACACACACACACACACTCTCTCTCTCACATTATATATATTTGTACAATGCCTTGTCCATTAAAGCCCTTAGCACCCTTGGGGCCACTAGCTGAAACTGTAATAATAGAATAAATCAATGTAATAGTGGCAGCAAGCAACTTGTGCCCTGGGGGTTAAAATAAGGGGGAGTATGGGAGACCACATATCCTCCACCTCTGCTAGAGACAGACCTCCCTGTCCCATGCTCTCCCAGGCTTGAGGAATCTTGATTCCCACTCTACCTGCCACTTCACTGGCTGGTGAAGTAAGAACTCCTCTGGTGCAGTACAGATAGGAAGAGCTTGTGGACTCAAGTTCTACCTGTAGATGATGCAAAACCAATACCACATGGGAGAATAATTATTCAAGCTGCAAGTCCACTTTCTTCTACAGAAAGATCTCTCCCCTTTGCTGGTTCTCCTGCCCCTTCACGGAGACAGAAGGAAAGAGACAGAGTGCCCTTTCAATAGGAAAATGGAAATACCGTCACGTGCTTCCCACGACTAGTAAAAATCCAGGGGAAACAGAATGGCCCTGTGAGTTCCCTCTCCCCTCCTGGCCATCCATGGTGTGGGTGGGGAGTGAGTGGAGCGTATGATTAGAGGGCAACCCTATACAGTTTCATGCTATGCACACACAAGAACACACACACTTTTGTCTGGTTGCCCATGGCCTGCTTGGGAACATGTATTTCTTTTTCCTTTGTCCCCTTTCACTTCCTGATGTCATACCCCCTCTCACAAAATGCTGCAATTCAAACACATGACAATATAAGTCCATGAGAATTGCTCATCTTCCCATTCCTATTTTCATCTACTTTAATCTGCAGTGCTAAGTAGTAATAGAGGCCTGTGCTGTGGTTTGAAAAGTAAAATGTGTTTTGCCAGTGAGCTGAGTCCACACCTTGAACTAAGTCTGGCAAGCTATAGGTGCTGATACAATGACTTTGGAGACCTATTCCTGGACCTTGGGCCAGCAAGTGATAGGCCCTGATGAGAGATACTGGATCAGAACCTGAACTTCAACCTTGATCTACTGGGACAAGGGTTTAACCAAATGACATTAAGTTGACTATGATTTGACCTTGTCCACCCTAACTGCAAAATCATAGTCAATATAATGCTAGTGAACATGACACCGTAAGGTCATATTCAGTGGCAAGTTATATTGAATTAGAAGACAAACCTTCAATAACTTTCACATCAACTAATTTAGTTCAATATAACATGTTTCCAACTGCTAGTGTTGCTATTTACATCTGCTATCTGAAAAGTGCCATCAGCTTTCTGCTTTATATCCACCTAACAAAACATACAATTTTCCTGAGAAGGGAAAACATCATTGAGCTTGTTTTCCTACAGCTATTGTTGTACAAGGCTTTCTTGTGCTTATTATTCAGATATTGCTAAGATGATACCAATTTGCCACTAGTGTAGTAGCAAGAAGACATTTATCTAACCCTAAATGTGCATAACCTGTTTTAGGGTGCATGTGTTGCAATAAGACAGCAAATTCTACATTGTTTTTCACCCAGAAAGCCAGTGCTAGGGGCTGAATGATGAAGCAACTTGCAGAGAACAGGGTCTTGTTTTAGTTATTAATTCTACAATAGCTTTGGATACTTAGAACTCCAGTAAAGATGCAACAAAATGGCTCAATTTAAATTAATGGCTAAATTCCTATTGATTTCAATGAGGCCAAGATTTCACTCAGGAAATTCTACTGCAGCAACTGAACATTTCATTGATTAAAAGGCCAGAAGGGACAATTATGATAATCAGTTCTGAACTGCTGTGTGACAGAAGCCTTGAGACTTCCCTGAATTAATTCCTAGCTGACAAAGTATATCTTTAAAAATATATATCAAGTCTTGATTTTAAAAAGTTTAAAGATGGAGAATCCACCAAAAGCCTTGCTGCATTGTTCCAATGGTAAATTACCCTTTATTGTTAAAAATCTGCACTTTCTTTCTAGTTTGACTAGCTTCAGCTATCAGCAGTTGATCTTGTTATACCTTTGTCTGCTAGATTGAAAAGTCCTCTATTATCAATCTTGTGCTCCCTGCCTAGATACTTTTAGCGTGATCAAGGCTACGTGCGATTCCTAGCTCCTGTAAACATGCTCACACTAGCTCAATGTGAGCAAGTGAGTATAAATAGTAGTGCAGTCACAGTAACACAGGCAGCAAAGGCACAGCTTAGCTGTGCCAAGTATGTACACACAGGATTCAGATGGGTATGTATGCATGCATCAGCTCAGCCATATTGCCACTGCCTAGGGTACCAGCATCTATACTATTCTTTGCACTTGCAGTAGCGCTCATTGAGCTAATGTGAGGATGTGTATGTAAGTAAGGAATCACTGCCCTACCTTGTAGTATAGACATAGCTCAAGTCATCCCTTAACCTTCTGTTTGTTAAGCTCAATAGATTGAGTTCGAGTATTCCACTATAAAGGCGTGTTTTCCAATCCTTTAATCGTTCTCTGGGCTCTTCTCTGAATCCTCTCCAATTTTTCCTTCTTGAATTATGACACCATAAATGGACATTGTGCTCCCATATAGGTCACACCAGTACCAAATAGAGAGATAAAGTAACTTCTTTATACTGTGAGTGGGGTCAGGGTTGAAATTGACCATTCCCTTCTACACTGAATGAAGGCTTTTAAGAACTCTCCTTTGAATGCCTGTAAATGGATGAGCTCTAGTCCTAGAAATAAATCTGAGTACTTGCAACTGGAAACAAAAGGCAAGAGAAGCTCATTGTGCTTTAAAGAAAAAGTACTAGGTTAGTATCATTTTAGGTAGGTCCTATTGCTATATAAATAGCAAATTAGAGGTGATATCACACTGAGATGGTACATCCAAAAAGCTATATACAGTTAGAGGAAGATAGAAAACAGTTCTACAAAATGCAGGACTAGGCCAATAAGCAGTCTTGGAATCCTAAAGACCGGGAGCCAAAGTTTCTTCTTGTTCACACTGGTGTGAATCAGGAGTAATTCCATGCAAATGGAGTTATACAACAAAACTTGGTGGAAGTAGATAATCAGGGATATACATTTATTTAAGGATTCTTATAACTAAGTCAGAGATTCCACAATAAATCTGGGTGTATGCACCTCTTTTTATCATTATTGGCAGTTATACATACATCAACAGGAAAACATGTAGCTTACAATAATCATCTAATGAACAAGCTTTGGAGTTGTACACATTGGTTTTTAGAGACAGATTTTTAGAGAAGTTCTCCAATTTATTTATAGGAAGGTGGGGAGAGACAAGGATATCCTCTGACTTACTACAGCTCAGAACTTGGAGAATGCTTCCTCCTTCCAGCTGTGTAATTAGGAAACAGGAAAAGAAAAAAAAAGATTTAATAAAAGATTCCCTCTGATTGGCCATGTTAAATCTAACTTATTACTGGACTTGTAATAAAAACATCTTACACAACGAGCCCTGAAAGGGCTTTAATACCTCTTATACTACAGACTTGTGTTATGCTTTTGAAATCATGCTCTACACCAATGAAGTTCTACTGTATTCAGAATGCATTCATAGGCTGGGAATAGCTGTAGTCCACAGAGGAAATAAACCCAAGGGATGAGAGGGCAAGCAAATTAAAAACATACCCCAAAATAGCCCAAGAATGTAGACCTCTGATTAAATTAGTTTTGGTTTAAATACATCTTCTTTAAAAAGGTAATATTTATAGCTGGTCAATCATAACATATTGATTATAAACTTATTGGGGCCTGAAAAGTATTTTTTAAAATTTACACCAAGCTTAGCTGCAGTGTATTCAATGGGGATGGGAATGAGGGAGGCAAAGAGGCTTAGTAATGAATTTTCCACTCCCCAATGAGTGTTGATCCTGACTAATCCAAATTTTAATGGCACTCTGCAGTCTGAAAATTTTGTTTTAAATTATCACAACCAATAGCAAAGACATTTCCCAGAATTAGAGGTTTCCTGATGCCATTACCAAAGGTCACATTAAGTGTCCCAGTGCAGGCAAATCCACACCATACGCTAGATATGGGACCCAAGTGGAGCTGAAGACTTAGTAGATATTGTATGGTTGTGATCATCTGTATTTTTCAGCAACAGAATCAGGATTATCCTTGCAGGCACTCAGCTACAGACAGGGACAATTTTTTTGCTTAGTTGAGGCCTTGGCAGCATAAAAGACTTTAAAGAAGACTTTTGTAAAATGTAACATGCCAATTAGATGCCACATTTGCTTTTTCCATTTGTAGAAGTGAGTATTCTGCTACTGCAGCAGCAGCAGGCAGGCTCACTTTGATTGAAAACTGGTGGATTCAGGTATTGTAATAAATTTATAGCTTTGCAAAAGACTTAAAATTCCATATCTAGGAAGGGGTTTTTTTCCATGCTTCAACCAAGTATTGGACAACATTCTATTGCCTTCAGTATTTGCACCTCAAACTCATTCAGGGTGTTGATCATTTGTGACCAGCATTCCAGTACAGTGAAGTTATAATGTATGTGGTGTGTACCAAGTCTAGCTATAAGTTGATTTCAGTCTAGCTTTAAATACAAAAAAGGGTGATTTATTCTATCAGTTTATGGTAGGCTAATAAAAAAACAAACCTGTTTTCCATTTAAGATTAACTGGATGTGTATGATAAAACAGCTGTCTAAGAATGTTTTAAAGAAACAAATGAGGAGGTTCAGGTAATGTCATAACTCATCATAGCCAAGACCATTCAGACCATAAAATTGCACTGCTGACTTGTAATACAATTCTTTGTACAGCTCACTTCTTAAATAATTGATATTATTTTAAAATCAGTTTGCTCTGAGCTTTTCTTGCTTGTATGTTCAGAGAGTAGGCTAAGTATTAGGACTGTGTGTTCATAGGCCAGAAGGGGCCATTGTGATAATCTAGTTTGATCTCCTGGGCATAGAATTTCCCCAAAATAATTCCAAGAGCATAACTTTTAGAAAAGCATCCAATCTTGATTTAAAAATGGTCAGTGATGGAGAATCTACCATGACCCTTGATAAATTGTTCCAGAGGTTAATTATAGTCAATTTTTCGCCTTAAATTTGTGTTTAGTCCAATATTCAAGTTTGTCTTGGTTTTCATTTTTTTGGGGTGGTGGGGGGGGCAAGCTTTGTATAGGGTTTGGAGTACAAATTAGACATGAACTGGAGTACAAGTTAGACATGTTTTTTTCTGTCCACTCACCCTTAACATTCTGGCCACAAAAAAAAACAAAAAAAAACACACCCCACAAACCCACACACTCATCTTAAATAGGATCTAGGAAATTAAAAATTTACTACCAACCAAGTACCTAGGGGTCCCTTCTGCCATATATCTCAATGTTCCGTGATGGGGTGATACAGAACTTCCCTTTCCACAAGGGAACAATCCCCTAAGCTTTGAAGGAGCTCTACAGCATCGTTGTTTAGGAAACACTTTTAAATGGCTGCCATTTGTTCAGTTCCCAAGGCAAAAGTTTGCCTTTTGGAAGTTTGTTCATTTAATGGAACAATGACATTCACCTTGAACATGTCCTCATTTCTGATGATTTAGCAGTAGCTGGATATGGAATGGATTCAAAGGGCAGGGAAATCATCCCAACCTTCCCTTCTGTTTGGTGGTGGAATTTTAAAAAAAGGCTCCTGGAAGCCTATTCTAACAGATCTGTGCATAATAGCAAGTTGCCAAGGAGGAGAATACTGCTACTTCTATTAGCTTTTTTTATCCTTCTGATTTTTCAACTCTAAAGTTTTAGACAGACCAATATTTTTCTTCCCTTCCCTAGAATCTTAGTTTAACCAAATCTTTAACCATTTTACATTTCTGGAATAATGAAATAAATCCTGAAGTTTGACTAGATCAGGGTATCATAGTGCATGCAAATGCCTTTTATGAATATGGATATCAGATGGCTTGCATAACAATCCTTCCGTGGGATGTACAGTCATTATTGCACAGTCCATCTTTCTATGCCAGCAAAGGCCACTGCCTTGGGTAGGTAAAAGGAACATTCACCCCCATGGGAGGGCAGCCAGCATTTCCAGGTCATTAAAGGTGAGCAAGCTTTGTTCTGTACTTCACAGAGGCTGTTAGAGGGATGCATAGAATCAGTGCATTTCCTATTCACCATGACTATTCTTCATCCCCAGCTTGCTCCTTTTAGAGTAGAGCTGATTAGCTTCAGTTCTCCCAGAGGAAGGGGGCTTGTGAACACCTTGTGCCATCACTAACCCTTTTCCTCCTGGGTGACTTTGAAAGAAACATTCCAACTTTGATCTACATAAATAGGAGAGAGGGGGTTTTTTGTGTTTGTTTTTTTTAAAACCACCGTGAGATGAAATGACAGGCAGAAGCTTAATAAATGATCAAGCTTAAGGTCAGAAGGGACCATTAGATCTAGCCTGACCTCCTGTCTAGTACAGGCCATAGAATTTTACCCAATTACCCCAATAACTTGTATTTGGCTACAGCATATCTTCCAGAAAAGCATCCACCAGTCTTGATTTGGAGACAGCAAGAGATGGAGAATCTATCACTTCTCTTGACAATTGGTTCCAGGGACTAGTCACTGTCAGAGTTATAATGTGTGTGCCTGGTATCAAATTTTAATTTCTCTGGCTTTAGCTTTCAGCCATTGGTTCTTGTTATGCCTTTCTCACTAGATTAAAGAGCTCTTTAACACCTAGTATTTTCCCCTGTGAAAGTACTTATACAGTGTAATCAAATCACCTCTCAATCTTTTTGATAAAATGAGCAGATTGAACTATTTAAGTCTTTCACTGTAAGGCATTTTCTCCAGCCCTCAAATCATTTTTTGGCTCTTTTGTGCCCCTCTCCAATTTTCCTTTTTAAAAATACATAAAACAGGTGCACCATTCCAGTGTGTCTCATCAATGCTGTATAGAGAGGTTAAAAAAAAAAAAAAAACCCAAATCAAACTAACAAAAGAAACTTCCTACTCAGTACTCCCACGTTTATACATCCAATGATTGCATTAACCCTTTTGGCCACAGCACCACATTGGCAGCTCATGTTCAATTTCTATGATCCCTATGACTGGAGTTGCTCTGATCATTATGACCCCTAACTCTGTTTCAAAGCCATAGTGCCTCAGGATACAATACCCATGCTGTAGGTGCGGCTTGCATTACTTATTCCAAACTGTATAGCTTTGCATTTGGCTGTATTAAATCCCATTGTGTCTGATTGGGCCCATCTTACCAAGCATCCCAGATTGCTCTGTATGAATGCTTTGCCCTCAGTATTGACCATTCCTCCAATCTTTGTGTCATATAAAATCACTGCTGATTTAATATTTTTAGATTTTCTTCCAGGTCAATGATGAAAATATTGAATAGCTTTGGGCCTATTACCAATCCCCCTGGAACCCCACTAGAAACACTCCAAATGTAATTATTATTTCCAATTTGAGAGGTCAGTTAGCAAGTTCTTTATCCATTTAAGATGTACTCAATTGATATTGCATAGTGCTAATTTTTTAGTCATACTATCATTTGCTACCAAGTCAAACACCTTACAAGAGTAAGTATATTACCTCTAGGCAGTTATTTTTAATCAATAAAACTTATAATCTCAAAGAATGAGATCAGGTTTGTTTGACAAGACCTGTTTTCCATAAAACCATCCTGACTGGTATTAATTGTATTCCTATTTTTAAATTCTATTAATTGAATTTCATACCAGTTTTCCATTATTTTGCACAGGATTGACATCAGTCTAACTCACTCTCCTGCATGCTCTTTTTGAATATTGACACTATATTAGCATTCCTCCAGTGGGCCAGCTCTTCTAGGACTCTTGGGTACGAGCTATCTGGCTCTGATGGTTTAAAAGTATTTAACCCTAGTAGATTTAAAAAAAAAAAAAAAAAAGTCCTCCTTGGTTACTAATGGACTGGAATGTACTTAATCCTCCTCATGTGATAAGACTATATCACCTGCTTTTTTCTCCAAATACAGAATAAAAATATTTATCAAACACCTTTTGTAAAGCATTAAATTTACCATCTCCATCTAGTAATATACCTATACCACTATTAGGATTTCTTTTGTTCCTTATATACTTAAGCTCCATATTGTCCTTAATCCTGACAGCCATGGATTTTTCCCCTGTTGCTTTAAGGTTCCCTTATTAATTTTCTACATTTTATAAACTTTTATATCAGTTGGTATTTTTCCAGTTGCTATATATTCCTTCAGCCCCTCCTCCCATTGATGCCTTCATTTTGACACTGAACCAGGATGGGCTTTTAGCTAAAGTTGTCTTCTTTCTTGATTGTGGAATCCTGGCTATCTAATAAACTCTTCTTAAACTCCCACTTTTCATTCACTTTTTTCCTAAATTTTTCCTTCTGGTCAATTTTCTTCATAATTTTTCACCAGCTTTAGGATATGAGCCCGTTTGAAGCACCTAATATAGGTTACTGTTTGGGACTGCCCTCTGTTTGCCACTGTTGAAAGTAATCAGATCATGATCACTGATCCCTATGCAATCACAAATGGAGGCCAATGATGAATAAAGATTAAATTCATCATAATGAGGTCCAAAAATAGAGTTAATTGGTGTTGGGTGAAATAAGTAAGTTTTTAGAGACCACTACTGATGTTTTACTACTGGGTGCATAAGACCTTCAGTATATGTCCCTGTAGCAGGCTTCATGTGGTCGGGTTGCAGCCAAACAGTCTCTGTAAGCCTCGAGGGAGCTTTCCAGGAGGCTGGTGGCCAAGCCTCAGTTTGTTGTCTCCCCCACATGGAGTCCTCTGGGATCTCTAGAAGGCTAGGGGAAGGATATTTTTAAGGCAGGTATATTCTAAGTATTTGTAAATCATCCGTGTAACTCATGTTTTTATTTTTCAGGTGGCAGGATTTTGCATACTGACTACAGAAACCAAAAAGACATCTCTGATGCTACAGTTTTTATGGAGCCTTGGCAAAGGGTTTCCCAAAGCTTGATGGAAAAGTCCATAAAGCCCAGGATGAGCAAGATCCATTCAAATGGTTCTGTAAGTTTTCTGTCCTTCACATAGGAGTCAGGTGTCTCTGACCTCCCAGGGTATGCCTACACTGCATAGGCAATCCAGGTCTGTGGGACCCACACTTCCAAACCCTTTCTTTCCAAGCTCACACTTAAACATCCAGATTGCATTGCTCCACAAACCTCATACCCATGCAGGGTTGCAGACCTCTTTACTGAGCTACCTTAGAACAGTGCTTCCTTAGCTCTCGTCCCCCAACGCCCCTACTCTACTTGCGCTACATTGATGACATCTTCAGCATCTGGACCCATGGAAAAGAAGCCCTTGAGGAATTCCACCATGATTTCAATAATTTCCATCCCACCATCAACCTCAGCCTAGATCAATCCACACAAGCGGTCCATTTCCTGGACACTACTGTGCTAATAAGCGATGGTCACAAATACCACCCTATACCAGAAACCTACTGACCGCTACATTTACCTACATGCCTCCAGTTTCCATCCAGGACACACCACATGATCCATTGTCTACAGCCAAGCTCTAAGATATAACCGCATTTACTCCAATCCCTCAGATAGAGACAAGCACCTACAAGATCTCTATCAAGCATTCTTAAAACTACAATACCCACCTGCTGAAGTGAAAACAGATTGACAGAGCCAGAAGAGTACCCAGAAGTCACCTCCTACAAGACAGGCCCAACAAAGAAAACAACAGACCACCACTAGCTGTCACCTTCAGCCCCCAACTAAAACCTCTCCAGCGCATCAGAGATCTACAACCTATCCTGAAAGATGATCCTTTACTATCACAGATCTTGGGAGACAGACCTGTCCTCGCTTACAGACAACCCCCCCCCCCACCTAAAGCAAATACTCACCAGCAACCACACATCACTGAACAAAAACACTGACTCAGGAACCTATCCTTGTAACAAAGCCCGATGCCAACTCTGTTCACATATCTATTCAAGTGACATCATCGTAGGATCTAATCACATCAGCCATACCATCAGGGGCTTGTTCACCTGCACATCTACCAATGTGATATATGCCATCATGTGCCAGCAATGCCCCTCTGCCATGTACATTGGCCAAACCGGACAGTCTCTAAGCAAAAGAATTAATGGACATAAATCTGACATCAGGAATCAAAATACTCAAAAACCAGTGGGAGAACACTTTAACCTGTCTGGTCATTCAATGACAGACCTGCGGGTGGCTATCTTACAACAGAAAAACTTCAAAAACTGACTCCGAGAGACTGCTGAGCTGGAATTGATATGCAAACTAGACACAATCAACTCAGGATTGAATAAGGACTGGGAATGGCTGAGCCATTACAAACATTGAATCTAGCTCCCCTTGTAAGTATTCTCACACTTCTTATCAAACGGTCTGTACTGGGCTAGCTTGATTATCATTTCAAAAAAAAAAAAAAATTCTCTTACTTAATTGGCCTCTCAGAGTTGGTAAGACAACTCCCACCTGTTCATGCTCTCTGTATGTGTGTGTGTGTGTGTGTGTGTGTGTGTATATATATATATATCTCCTCAATATATGTTCCACTCTATATGCATCCGAAGAAGGGGGCAGTAGCCCACGAAAGCTTATGCTCTAATAAATTTGTTAGTCTCTAAGGTGCCACAAGTACTCCTGTTCTTTTTACTGAGTTATGCAGACAAGTCAGATGTGGTTGGTTCTGGGGACGCATCTCTGGATTCTTAGCACCCTTGCTAGTAGAGCCACTGTAGGCCTTTGAAAAGTTTCAGAGTAGCAGCCGTGTTAGTCTGTATCCGCAAAAAGAAGAACAGGAGGACTTGTGGCACCTTAGAGACTAACAAATTTATTAGAGCATAAGCTTTCGTGGACTACAGCCCACTTCTTCGGATGCATATAGAATGGAACATATATTGAGGAGATATATATACACACAGACAGAGAGCATAAACAGGTGGGAGTTGTCTTACCACCTCTGAGAGGCCAATTAAGTAAGAGAAAACAAACTTTTGAAGTGATAATCAAGCTAGCTCAGTACAGACAGTTAGATAACAAGTGTGAGACTACTTACAAGGGGAGATAGATTCAATGTTTGTAATGGCTCAGCCATTCCCAGTCTTTATTCAAACCGGAGTTGATTGTGTCTAGTTTGCATATCAATTCTAGCTCAGCAGTTTCTCGTTGGAGTCTGTTTTTGAAGTTTTTCTGTTGTAATATAGCCACCCGCAGGTCTGTCACTGAATGACCAGACAGGTTAAAGTGTTCTCCCACTGGTTTTTGAGTATTTTGATTCCTGATGTCAGATTTGTGTCCATTAATTCTTTTGCGTAGAGACTGTCCGGTTTGGCCAATGTACATGGCAGAGGGGCATTGCTGGCACATGATGGCATATATCACATTGGTAGATGTGCAGGTGAACGAGCCCCTGATGGTATGGCTGATGTGATTAGGTCCTATGATGATGTCACTGGAATAGATATGTGGACAGAGTTGGCATCGGGGTTTGTTACAAGGATAGGTTCCTGGGTTAGTGGTTTTGTTCAGTGATGTGTGGTTGCTGGTGAGTATTTGCTTTAGGTTCGGGGGTTGTCTGTAAGCGAGGACAGGTCTGTCTCCCAAGATCTGTGAGAGTAAAGGATCATCTTTCAGGATAGGTTGTAGATCTCTGATGATGCGCTGGAGAGGTTTTAGTTGGGGGCTGAAGGTGACAGCTAGTGGTGTTCTGTTATTTTCTTTGTTGGGCCTGTCTTGTAGGAGGTGACTTCTGGGTACTCGTCTGGCTCTGTCAATCTGTTTTTTCACTTCAGCAGGTGGGTATTGTAGTTTTAAGAATGCTTGATAGAGATCTTGTAGGTGCTTGTCTCTATCCGAGGGATTGGAGCAAATGCGGTTATATCTTAGGGCTTGGCTGTAGACAATGGATCGTGTGGTGTGTCCTGGATGGAAGCTGGAGGCATGTAGGTAAGTGTAGCGGTCAGTAGGTTTCCGATATAGGGTGGTATTTATGTGACCATCGCTTATTAGCACAGTAGTGTCCAGGAAATGGACCGCTTGTGTGGATTGATCTAGGCTGAGGTTGATGGTGGGATGGAAATTATTGAAATCATGGTGAAATTCCTCAAGGGCTTCTTTTCCATGGGTCCAGATGATGAAGATGTCATCAATGTAGCGCAAGTAGAGTAGGGGCGTTAGGGGACGAGAGCTAAGGAAGCGTTGTTCTAAGTCAGCCATAAAAATGTTGGCATATTGTGGGGCCATGCGGGTACCCATAGCAGTGCCGCTGACTTGAAGGTATATATTGTCCCCAAATGTGAAATAGTTGTGGGTGAGGACAAAATCACAAAGTTCAGCCACCAGGTTAGCTGTGACATTATCAGGGATACTGTTCCTGATAGCTTGTATTCCATCTTTGTGTGGAATATTGGTGTAGAGGGCTTCTACGTCCATAGTGGCCAGGATGGTGTTTTCTGGAAGATCACCGATGGTGCCACAAGTCCTCCTGTTCTTCTTTTTGTAGGCCTTTGGTTCATGGTGGGAGAACTGATCTGTCCAGTCAGCAGCGCTTGACTGGAAATGCTGCTAGCCTGACAACACATCCAGCCAAGCAATTTTTGGGTTTGCAAGCACCTTGCAAACTGAATCAGTAGCATGGATCTAGCACCAATGGAAGAACTTCTCTTGCTTATGCTTTTGCTCCTATTTTGGGAATCAGAGATGCTGGTAGACATTTCAGCAGCTGTATTCATCCTATCAAAGGCACCTTTTGGAGGGGGTACAGACATGGCAGATGTTGCTCATGCCTTTTGCCATAACCGGGGATTCCCTCTACGTAGGCCAGCAATTCTGGAGCAGTGCCACAAGCACAGATTGGTGAGATCATAAAGTCCCGCAGACTTGGGATGACCAGCAGTGGCGCCAAAACTTTTTCATGAAGCAGCAGACATTTTTGGAGCTGTGCAATCAGCTTACCCTAACCCTCCAGCATCAGGACACATGCATGAGGGAGGCCAGGCTGGTCCAGAAATGGGTCATCCTTGTCATCTGGATTGCTGTAGGGCTATGGCTAGACAGTTTGGTGTTGGCAAGTCAACTGTGGGGTTGTGAGGGTGGAGGTTTGTGTGGTGATAAGGACTGTGATTTACCCAAAAGTGGTAAACAGCATTAATGTTCCTGAAATGACTGCCAGCTTTGAGAGAATGGGGCTAACTATTCTGGGGCTATCAATGGATAGGCAGGGGCCCCAAGATAGCATTAAGCATTCTCTCCGCCCCCCCCCCCCCCCTTCTTAGCTAGTTGGTTCTTGCTCACATGCTCAGGGCTAGCTGATCATCCTATGTGGGGCTGGGAAGGAATTTTCCCCCAGGTCAGATTGGCAGTGATTGGGGGGGTGGGGTCTTCACATTCCTCTGCAGCATGGAGTGCAGGTCAATTGCCAGGATTATCTAGGCATCTCAATTAATTCCTTGCCATTGTATGGGCCTCGATTACTGGAACACCTTCTACTCTCTCTTCTGTGTGTGTGTGGCACATAATGGGTTCATCTCCTGGGGGCTATAATATTTTGATCTCATTTTTGGTTGTTGGGTTTAGTGCGCCTGGGATAGGTGTGTTATACAGGAGGTCTGTGTTATACAGGAGGTCACACTAGATGATCTGGTGGTCTCTTCTGGCCTTAAGCTCTATGGGATTCATGTGCCCATAGTCTGGTCTGTGCAAAGAGCATATGAGTACATAAAAATGCAAAGGGTACTAATCTATGCAGGCCCAGGTCAACCACAGAGACAAGATCATGGGCATGAGTGTGGGATGTACTGGGAAGATGCATGATGCCAGGATTTTCCAAAAATTAAGTCCTTAGATTCATGGACAAGCTGGGACATTATTACACAGTCATGTGGAAGGAATAAAGGAAGTCACTGTCCCCACTATTGTCTTAGGGGAACCATGCATGGCTTATGAAGCCATACACTAATCTCAAAGAGCCTGGCCAGAGAAGATGCAACTACACACTCGGTAGCTGTAGGATGAGGATGGAATGCATGTTTGACAGATTGAAATCCATAGGGCACTGCCTTCAGATCCATGTGGATGCACTGTTAATGCTATCTGCTATGTGATGCACAATGGCTGCAAGGTCAAAGTTGAGCCATTTTGCCAGCAGTGGACTCAACATGCTGCAGGAACACTACCCACAACCAGACAGTACACCTATCATTACTGGGACATAAGCCACACATGCAACAGAAATCAAAGCTGCTTTGTGCTCCTACATAATGGGTTTGCATGGTGACATGGTGTGGGGGTGGGGTGGAGGAGAGAAAAAAAATAATATATTATATATATATATATATATATATAAAGAGTTTAGTTATCCCACACAAACTGCCCCACCTACTTTCTGCAATGTCTAGGGCTAGGCTAGCTCAGGAAATGTTATGAAATATTATGAATTTCCTATAACTGTTTATGTAAGTCACAGAGTTTATAGATTACTGTGATAAAGTTTAGAATTTTGTTATGCTCCTCTGCTGGCCACCACCCACCTCAGTTATGGAAGAGGGAGAGTCTACAATCAGGAATGAGAAAAAGCATGGAAATTAATGGTGAAAGGGAGCACAAAGGGTCTTAAAACTATTCAAGACTCTCCATCTAGAAAATTCTCTGGTCTTGCCTGAGCAAGGAATGAGTGCCTCAAATTAAATTAGCTGGCACAGCTTATTCCTTGCCCTTCCCTCCACCACCATTTCCTCCTTCCCACAAAAATGAATACGTCCCCTCCCACCACCTACAGCCCCCAAGCAGCACAATATTCCTTAGCAAAATGTGTGGTGTCAATACAGAAGTGGTAAGACATACTACAGCAAACAGGAGCCTTGAGTCTTACATACGATCTCTACATAATGCATTATAATTTTGGCCCAGCTTTCAAATTCCCACCTACTGAGAGTCTAATACTGATGCAAGTACCTATTTACAATAAAAATAATTGTTAGTTTTCACTTGCTTTGCTAGTGCATACAAATGCTGTGTCTACCTGTACCGGATTGTAAGTACCTTTAGGAGTCTGCCAATTGCAAGTCTCCTAGCAGTAGCGGGAATTAGCAATATTTGTGTTGATAGCCTGCCATTGAGATTTAGGCCAAGATTTCCAAAAATAGGAGCCATAAAAACAAAAAGCATCCACAAACAGAACTTCCACTTATGTTTTAATTTCAATTTTCTGCCTTCCACCACCCACACCATCACCTTAATTCTGCCCTCCAAAAAAGTTCTTTGTTATATCAAATAAAGTTGTGTCATCAAATTTGGTAGGGAACTGAATAGTTTTGTGGTGCAATCTATATTTGGTTTCACATGTAAAGAGGGTTTTTTATTATTTCAGAAAAAGTAGTGACAACTGACCATCATCCTCACAGCACCAGATTTCCATGGACTTCCAGAACAATTAAAACTCAGGTTGTCTGCAAACATCTTATTTTTGCATATTAGCTATGAGATGCCATTTGAAAAGGAGACCAAATCCCGCGGTCTACATTCTTCAAAATGCATTCAGCAAAATTGCACCATGGTCAAGACACACATCATAAAATATTAAATTGAGCTCTGCTTTTCCAAAATAGAAACCAATGAAATATAAAGTTTCTGAAAACATGCATGCACTAAAGGGATGGTTTTCTACCCTAAAGCACTATGAAGATTATGAAAGTAATTGGACAGGGAACAGTTTTAGTAATGGAAAGGTACACAAAAACAGGGGTAAGGGAAGATACTTTACTTCTACTTTAAAACATCATTGAAGTAAGGCAAGGCTCTTGTTCAAAAAGTGTGTACAGAGAAAGATGTAACAACACAAGTTGGATTTTTGGGACCCAGCTAAAAATGCCCTGTGGCCTAGTGGCTAGAGCACCAGAGTGGGACTTGAGACCTGGGTTCTGTTCCCAGCTCTGCTACTGGCCTGCTGGGTGATCTTGGGCAAGTCACACTGCCTCTGACTCAGTTTTCCCTTCTGTAAAATGGGGATAAGGATACTGACATCCTGTGTAAAATACTTTGATATCTGCTGATGAAAAACCATGGTATAAGAGCTAGTTATTAATACATTTGAAGATTTTGCATCCACTCCTGTTCTCATTTCAATGAAGTGAGAAAACTGAATTAGTTCAATAGAAGCAGGATCAGGCATTCTGTCATCAAGTTTAGGAAACGTATCATTTTCCTGCTACAATTTAAAGACTGATACCACAGATTGTCAGATAATTAGGGTCAGGCCTGTTCAATACTTGCCTAAGAGATCTTTCTGAAAATCCTCGGCGGTGCAGGAAGCTTTCCCCTGACTGGATGAGATGCCACTTGCTTTTTCACCCCTGCCCTGGTAACAACTGAATATGAAAATATAATCCAAATACTGTGTTTCTTTTCTATAAATCCAGTTACATTTCTGGGGCCTAATAGCATAAGGCCTGATAAAAAGTTTGCAGCCCACATCCCAGCCACTCGGTAAATCTTTACTTTAAACCTCCCCCGGCCATATGCTTCTTCTTTCAATTAACCAGAAATTAAAGTGATTTTATGTTTTTCTTTTGAAAGAAGTGACAGCACATTGCAATGATTTCACCTTAATCTTCCCAAACCCAAGTAACTTGAGTTTTATTCTGCATCATTCAATAATGGGCCATAGGACCCAATTATATAACTCACAGTCAAGTCACAATTCTTCTGATATTCCAGAAACTGTACTGTATTTAACTTTGGCATAAGCTCATCCACACTGTGATGGAGTTCTTAGTTGTTCATTAGGCTTTTCAGGGAAGCCACCACCTTCACACACTTGAGTACCAGGATAGAACCTGCTGTTCTTCAGGCCCAGATTGTAAATAGCCATGATGTTACTTTAAATAGATTTAGTTTCACGAACAGTTCAGGTTTACAGTAGCCACATGGCATGAGTGTAAACATGAATACCAGTAAATCTTCATTAAACTAGAAAAAAGAGTGAGAGTGAATCTCATTAAGTTAAGGGTAAAGAAGTGTAGAATATACTGAATTGCATATTGTCACTGAGTATGCATACATCTTCTATTGGATGCCTTCAGGCATTGTAGATGAGCCAGCACTCTGGTGAACTTGGTAAAGCATTTTCAGTGTTTAGAACAAGCAATTTTGTACCTAGGAGGTAGACCCCACAAAAAAAAAAAAAAAAAACAAACACACCCACCCCCAACCAACCAAACTTCAGACACTTAAGCTACCACTAAGACATTTCCCTCCCCGCCCCCCAAATATCTTAAAAAAAAAAAAAAAAAACACCGTGTCTGAATAGCCTCAGATTTGTTCCAAGAAAAATTGTGGTGTGTGGCCAACTGACACATACTATATATAAAGTAGAAAGGACTATGGATGTGGGAGAGGAAGGAATCTAGGTTTAGAATTGGAAACAAGACTGAACTAAAAGCAGCTGATGTACACTATGTAACAGCATTCATTCTATAACAATGCTACGCCAAGGGTACATTTGCATGTAGCAAGCAAGAGCTGGAGGCTTTCAATACACCTCAGAAGACTAGGTCATCAGCTCATTGACCTGCAGCCCTTCATTCAGGATGTTGTAGAGCCTCTGGAAATACCAGTAGAGGAGTCTTCGGATACAAGGAGTCTTGTAAGATATAGTAAAAGATGAGGCTGGTTAATTCAGGATCATAAATATACAGGCCTGACAGCAAGTGTGTATATCTCAGGTGATTAGTATACAAGTCAATTATAAACAGATTGGGGTTAAGATGGAGACTGAAGGTTTCTAAATTAGCCAATACTGTATAAACAATAGCAGGGGATTCAGTATGGTTAAGTTAGTATTGAACAAATCTAGCATTTCAGAAATAATTGAATGTTTATCTGAACTGTGACCTTGCTTTCTGCCTTTCCTCCAGTCCAAACAGATATGACCTTACCCCCCTCTACTATTCAGTTAGAGGGGAAATGATAACTTGGCATAGCCACACCAATCCCTAAGCTCTCTACTAGGCAAAAATGCTACCACGTATCTCCTAGAGATCTCTTAATCCCTCACCCCTTTTGCTCCTCCGATGCTCCTAGATGACATCTGCTATCTGACAGTATGCCCTCTGTTCCTGGAGTTGTCCCAGTGGCAAGGCTCTGCTCAGTGCATGGTGGGATCAGAGGCAGCAGGAAAGAAAGCACCAGGGACCAAGATCAGTCAGCAAACAGCACCAGACAGAAGCAGAAGTTTAACAGGAGGATAGGTGAGTTAGAAGGTCTTTCTAGGACTCTAGGGGCAGTTGGATGGGTAAATAAGTGAGGAACAACCCAAGAGACACTTGAAAAGGCACAGCTTTTAATTTCCCTGTGCCAAAAAGCCTGAACATGTTTGGAAATGCTCTTTGCCTGTCACTTTATTTTTTTGTGGGAATTAATTGGCCAGTATTGTTTATGAAATACTAAATATTAGTTCAGCCCATTTTTGCCATCATCTACCCCCATGTTCTAGGAAGAGATTCCTCTTCTACTGGGAATGACTAATGTAGTCAGTGGAAGCAAAAGCAGCAGCTTGGGCAACATACATTGCCAGTGAGGACAAGGGCTGTCTAAAGCTATCCTAAGAAGAGGAAGATAGACGTACCATTGATTAAATGAGCTCTTCTGGCAGAAAGTCATCCCACCCCCAAAATGGTGGATGATATGGAAGCACTGCAGAGATGGCAGGGCTGCCTTTCTGAGGGCAGGAGTTCAGTGTCTGGACGGGCAGGCAGAAAAGTTAGCCCTGTCTTTGCAATACTGCCTACTCCTTCTCCCTGCTAAACAACTGAGCTGGCCAGGCCTAGGTATAACTCCCTGCTGCCATTCCTTGGCCTGGTGCAAAAAACCCACCATGTTCTGCCCTCTCCATCCCCACAATTAGGGGAACTCGAATTCCATCCAAATAAGGGGAGAGAACATGGGATTCCTCCATTGGCAAGCCAACAGACTACTGGAAGGCATCAGATGTCAACTGGGTGGGCTTACCTTTGAAGTGCAGAAAGTTCAAACACATGGCTGATTTTACCGACTTCTCAGCCATTTGATTACGCAGATTAATACCGCCTCTGTTTTGAGAGGTTTCCTCCTAGCAACAAACATCATTAACATGCCTGCCTCTTAGAGGCGGTTTAATACTATCCTATTTAAAAGCAGCCAGCAATGTCCCAAATGCTGTTTTTGCTGCCCCAACTTATGCTGATGACAATTAACAGAGCTTGTACTGGGGTAGGTTTGCCTGGGAATGTGGTAGCTCAGGTGAAGTGGAAGTGTGTCATATTGTGCTCCAGAATATAGCTTTCATTAAAATTTTAATAGAGAGAGAGTAAGTCTTATGCTTCTGAAGAAAACCTTCAAAGCAGCCCATACAATGAGGTCTGAGTATGCAAAAAACCTGAAATAATAGCTCCAAGATGTGAGAGATGAACAGGGCCTTTAAATGGAATGCTAACAATGATGATAATTTTAAATGCAAAAGAATTTAGCTCATATTCAATTTACAAAATAGAAGCCTATGTACACAGCTAATAAATGGCAGCAGCAGAAATGCATCATCTGTGTAGTGACATGCATTTTGATAGTCAGCATTACAAGAAACTTCATACTAATGTAACTGAGGAGATAGGAAAAAGCAAGATTGTCTGAGAGCTATTTAATTCATGTCATGGAAAGTCCATGTACTAAATGCTTCCGTCTCAGATTCCAGGTCCACAGTAGTATCTTTTTAGATAGCAAGTTAATTTATGACTATTTATAGTTTACTTCTATTATGTATACTTAGTTGCTGAAATCTCTTCCAACTTTCATACTAAACAGATAAAATTGAGCCATAGATTAGCATCAGAGGAAATCCCAGTAGCACACCGCATTACTGGATTGCTATTACAACCCTTATGTCACTAGTTTCCTAGGGAAGTTAAACAAGGCACAAAGGAATTAGCATGTCTATTTGCCACCTATAGCCTTATGTTAAATCCTCAATCTTCAGTGCCAGCTGCTTCCAATGTCAAACCTGGAAAACAGGGGTGTGAGTGCTACACACACAAGAGGGAAGAGGAAAGGACTGAAACGGAGATATAAGGCTAAGACCTGGCTCCACAAAAGGACTTCAGTGTTGCAACCCTGAGCCAGAGAGTGAAAGAATGATTACAGCCTAGAGGTTAGGCCACTCATCTGGGAAATAGGCAACCCTGTTTTGAGTCCCCCTGCTCCAATAATTATTTATCCAAAGTGGAACCACATTAATAGGAGAGGCTGAGGGAGCCTCACATCAGACTATCCCATAGCTTAGTGTTTAGGGAACTCTTCTGGAAGATTGCAGTTCAAATCTTTTTTCCACATCAGGCACAGGAATTGAACCCTGGTCTCCCACATTGTGGAGGAGTGCTCTAACCACTAGGTTAATAGTTAAGGGAGCCGCCACCACTTCTTACATCTGGATTTTGTATACAGCCTGATCCAATAAGCATATTCTGCGCACACCTACCAAAGCAGCTGCCCCTCCCAGGAGAGATGTGGTGAACACTTACCATCACATGGCTTGAGGATCCCACTGAGGCTTAGAAGTCCTGATATATAGAATGAGACATTGTGCATATACCCAGAGGCAGAAACATAGGCACCCAGGGGATTTTTAGAGGGGGGGAAAAATTTAGGCATCAGGGAATTGTTGGTGCCTGCAGGATTAAGTAGCAGGCCAGCAGGGGTTTTGAGGGTCTCAATTACACCTAAATTTTGGACGTAGGCATTTAAGTCCTTTTGTGGATCTCAACTCAGATACCTACTTTTTAACCCACAAAATACTAGTTTAACGTAATCAGAGTGTAAAGTATTCTATTGCCTTCTCACAGAAGGCAGCTATAGTGGAGCTTAGAAGTATATCCAACCACTGCTTTTACTGGGGTAATACAGTACTGTAATTTTCAGATAATAGGATAGATAAAATGGCCCAAAGAGTGGGGAGACTCAGAACTACTATGTCATTATCAGTCTAATTAACCTGTAGAAGAATAACCCAAGAGGTTGCCCTATAGCAAATCTTACCTGGTAAGAAGTTTCTTCTATAAATAAGCTCACATTCTCTCTCATGCTTGCTCTCTCCACACACCTGAGACCAATAGTCTAGGAACTGGGAGGATTGTTGCTGTCCTCTTATATAGCGTGCACCTGTGGAAGGCTATCATGCAGAAGGAGGTTACAAAAAAAAAAGGAATCATGGCATTACTGGAGAAGCACCAATGTTTTCAGTTTATAGGGAAGGGCTACCATTATTTAGAAGATAATGAAAAATAGAGTTCTGTTCTATTTGGGTGATAGGCTACCTAACAAAGTGCATTCCCTATCTTTTATAGGGGCCTAATAAGTATTTGCTTGTTCCTAGTTTAAATTTCTACCCTTTTTGATTTTACTTGAAGTGCAAGCTCGCATTATTAAAAGCTTTTCCCCACCTGTGGCCTCCATTTCTAATTCGAAAGCCACCATAACTGCAGCAAAGTTTAATTAGAGGATTACTTACCAACTGATTGGGGAACAAGACTCTAGCTAGCTTCAGGAATTTAAAAGTTAACCTTGAACAAAAAATACTTAAATCTCATGTTCTGATTACAAAATTATTTCAGCAGATGTAATCAGTGAAGCTAGTGTAAATATACTGCACCATATAAAACACTAAAATGAGCAGCCAACTTACTTTTAAATATACCAAAGCCATGACAACTCTATACCTTTCATTAGAGAGAAACATTAAGAGCAATTTAATTAGGCAACAGAGTAAATAATTATGAATCCTACAACATCTAAGAGAAACTTCACTCCAAAGGTAGAGCAAGTTTGATACCATATTTCACAATTCCAGTTAAGCCTTCAGTTTTAAATGATCTAAACTTAGCACACAGTCCCCAGGTCCAGCAGTCCGTTACTCTTTAGCAGCATTCTTCTTGCTTACTTAGTCTCTGCTGTCTCCATCCACAGCATATAGAGCTTAGTTAATAGTCTTCTAATAACTGAAGCCATCTAGCCTCCCCTGTGGGCAGAGAGAATCCAAGGTTGAGGATTTTCACAGTAGCCTAGGGGATTTAATTTTAATAAATGATATGTCTAAATCTTCTGGACTGCTTTGAAAAACCTCAGCTCAAATCCCTAGGAGTCTGAGTCACAGGTGAATCTATTATTATGCCAGTCTGTGGAAATTTGTTTCCTTAGCAGGGAAAGGAAATTAGAGAGGGGTACTCAGAATATTCCTGACAAGTCATTTCTCTACCCTAAATCTTAGGAGCCTTTTGTTTTTAATGTTACATAATTTATCTTGTCATTTTATTCAAATCTTTTGACAATGTTAGACTTCACATTATGTTAATAACTCCGGGGTGGTAGATTTATATTTGGAAACAGACAGCAGACTGTGGCTTTCTACAGTGCTTACTGTCTCTGTGATAGAATCATACCTGATATTTAACTGACAGTACAGTTAGCACAATGGGCTTCTGGTCCATAATCTCAGCTCTCTACAATACAAGATAAAGATGGGGTTAAAAACCCTAACAAGGTCTCTCTATAGGTGCAGTAAATGTAGATATTTTAGAGTGGGGTACTTTCTTCTGTTCAAGAGATGTAAGCAACTGTCACTATTCTCTCTGTAGTATAATGAATATTGCTATAGTGACTACTGGACAGTACGTTGCATAGCTCCTCTATAGTTTGGACATGAAAGCAAATTGAAAAAAGTATTATATGATTTTCTGGCAATGGCTGAATGCATATTAAATACTGTTAAATCTCACTTGCCAATATATTGTGTCTTCTAATGCATGAGTGATCATCAATTTGTAAAAATGGCTTCAGTGACATGATATAAATAGTGTCATAAGTACATCTGAAGGAGCAACTCCAGTAACAAAGACCCCATTTAATTATATGGGGCAACAGCTGGCAGACCTCATCTAGGCCTTGATCTGGCAAGTCACAGGCTGTGGAGTGCCATTTAAAGTGATGGGGCATAGATTTGCTCCCCCACCTGACGTTTCTCTTCCTTTACAGGCAGCCCTGCTCACAGCCTATGAGCCCTACACCCACCCCTCCAAATCTGAATGAGTAGTATCACAACTTGGCATGCAGTGTCACAGCATCACTCAGCTTTGTCTCTGTCAAAAAGTGGTTGGACCATGGCCCTGACAGCCCCCCAGCTCCACAGCCTATGCTGCAAATACTTAGGCACATGCTTAATTTTAATTCATGTGAGGAATCCCATTGAATAGACTGAGAAGGACTTAAGTGGGTTTACCCACGTGCATAAATTTACAAGATGGGGGACTTGATCTTGGGAAACAGCAACTCAGGAAAAAAGATTTGGGGGTCATGGTGGATAACAAGCTCCCAGTGTGACACTGTGGTAAAAAGAGCTAATGCAACCCTGGAATACATAAACAGGGGAGTCAAGTAGGAGTAAAGAGGTTATTTTACTTCTATATTTGACACTGGAGTGACTGCTGCTGGAATATTGTGTCCAGGTCTGGTGCCCACAATGTAAGAAGACTGTGTCAGGGCTAGGGCATGAGCAGCCTGGCCAAGGGGTTAGGCATCAGGCACAGGTCAAGGATCCAGGAGCCAATTACACCTCTACCCCGATATAACGTGACCCGATATAACACGAATTCGGATATAACGTGGTAAAGCAGCGCTCCAGGGGGGCAGGGCTGCACGCTCCGGCGGATCAAAGCAAGTTTGATATAATGCAGTTTCATCTATAATGCGGTAAGATTTTTTGGCTCCCGAGGCCAGCGTTATATCGGGGTAGAGGTGTATTAGGAATACAGGCTAGGCTAGAATACCAGGAGATCAGAACTGAAAGACAAACCACAACATAGGCATTGGGAATCAGTTACCAAGAGTCAGACCAAGTCAGGATACCAGGAGGCTGGTCATCAGTATTATCCACTCCCTGAGCAAAGGTGAGTGGTGCAACTTGAGTGGACAGAGGGGAAAAGTTTCCCTTCTCAGCCCCCTTAAAGGTTTAGGATTTTTCTACATTAATAAATAGCTTCACAAGGCATTCTACTGAAGCCATATTTGCGATATAAGCATTAATGTAATATGCCATGTATGCTAGTTGTATGTAGGGTTAAGGCTGTAAACTGGAATTCATTAAAGATATTTAGTATGTGTAGGGGACAAAATGTGTGTCTTTTGAAATATGACTGACAACCTAATGGATATGGGTGTGATAGTGTGTCTACCCTACCCAGGACTGGAAGGGACCTACGGCCATACTGGACCGAACGCCCCTGATCCTGTCCGATCTCGGAAAGTAAACCGTCCTGACGGGACTAGTCCGGTGCCTTTCCCTGTGGGGGAGGGCACTGGTGCTCAATCAGCTAGTCCTGTCCATGCTCAACACCCTGGTCCCAGTCCCAGGTTTCCTGGCTGATATCCAGAAGCTGGTTCTGGAGTTCTTTTGACCAGGGCTGTACTGGGTCTCTGTGGGGGTTCTCCATCTCCCCCTGGGGGAGGGAGGACAAGGCCTGACATGCTTGTGCACTCAGATCCATGTCTTCTGCCTCCAGGCCCTGCAGAGACTGCTCTGTGGTGCAGGTAGTCCAGCTTGGAGCATATTGGCGCACGGCTTCCTGCACTGCTTCCGAGGGCTCCAGTATGACTGGCAGCCCCTGTTCTGGCTTCTCTTGAACATCCTTTTATGTTTTTGGCTGCACTTTTCCCCTCACCTTTTCCTATACTCACCCCCTATCCATGGCCTCACAAAGTCATGGGACATCCTTGTCAGCCTCCTCCTAGCGCTGGCCAAAGTGGCCATCTACAACACCAGGGAGAGGAGGTTGGCTGAGAGGGTTTCCTGCGACTGTGGGGCCTATTTCCGATCCTCCTTCCATTCACACATCTGGGCGGAGTTCTCTGGGTGGCATCTGCTGTCTCCCTTGACACCTTTGAGGAGCAGTGGGCACTGTCTGGTGTTCTCTGCTCAATGTCCCATTCAGGTTCCCTTCGTTTGACCTTTTGACCTTCACACCTACCCCAGTTACATTTTTGGTTGTCCCTGTAATTATTTGAGTTTCTAGACCTTGTGGACCCTCCCCTAAGGCTGGGGGAGGGTCTTTTAGCAGTAGGACAGGACTGGAAGGGCTTGAGGTGGCCAAGTAGGTTACACCTGGTGGAAGAGCCAGGCAGCAGAGAATTTATTGCAAGCAGGTTCAGATGTGCAGAAACAGGTGGGTCTATAAAGCCAGGAAGCTGGCAACATATAGGTGCTGCAGGTGGAAAAGGGCAGCTATTCCCTGGGAAGAAGATTTGGAGTTGGTATTCCCACAGTAAGTAGGGGGAACCAGGAGTAGTAGGAAGCAGTCCAGGGAAGGAGCAGTGAGGGTTGGAAGAGGAAAGCCCAGAATTGCTAGGTTGCGCCAGACTTGCTGTTGGGGCCTAGGTTCCCCTACCAGCCACGGAGGGTGAGGCATAGTCTAGGTACAGGTGCAGTGAACTGAAAGACTGCCAGTGTCACTGTGGGGATGATAGAGGATTTGAAGGACTGTACCCTGGAAGGAGGGAATGTTGAGTGACCTAGCTGGAGGGCTGAGTCATGAAGAGGATGCTGTAGTTCCTGGAGTGAGAGGGGCTGCAGACCTGAGAGAGAGACAGTGTGATGGCGTGTGACCACAGGAAGGAGGCATTTGGTGAGTGGTGCACTCCATGACAAGGGGAGCACGTAATGATAATGACACACATGATGCATAGCTATGGCAAGTGATAATTACCCCCCCCCCGCCCCAAATAAAAGCTATTAGCTGAAGGCTGGGAAAGAAGTTGAATATGTAGTGATCTACTATAGATAATTGGTCCCTAATCCACCAAAAACATAACTTTGTGCCCATTCTATTCAGGTCCTTATACTACTGTGATGAGGGTAGTATCTGAGCACCTTACAGTAGTGCATTAAGTAACATGACCGATATTGTCACCGGTGGTTCATTCTCTCTCCTCTTTTTCCCAATGAGATATTTATGTGTGCAATGGAGTGTTTTGCTTTGGCAGCATTTTTTATTTTTAAATGTACACACTGCTCTGTGTTTATGTTAGAATGTAAAGTACATTTCTTCAACCTTGCCCTCAAGTGGAAGGTGGTGGGGGATTGTGATGGTTCTTCGTGTCTGGGGTAGTTCATTCCACAGCCTCATCTCAGCCTCTGAGAAAGCTCTGACTCCTGCACACATGAGCTTTACCCTTAGGTTAGAAAGTTCTGCTGGGCCTGAAGAGTGAAGTTATTGAACATGATCTTCATCCCAGAGTTACCTATCTTTTAGAATCCTGGGCCCTGGCCATTGAGCACCTTAAAAATAAAGACTGAGTGATTGAACATGATTTGATAACAACATAAGAATGGCCATATTGGGTTAGACCAAAGGTCCATCTAGCCCAATATCCTGTCTTCTGACACTGTTCAGTGCCAGGTGTCCCAGAGGAAATGAACAGAACAGGTAATCAAGTGATCCATTCCCTGTTGCTCATTCCTAGCTTCTGGCAAACAGAGGCTAGGGACATCATGCCTGCCCATCCTGGCTAACAGCCATTGATGGAGCTATCCTCCATGAATTTATCTAGTTCTTTTTTTGAACCCTGTTATAAGTTTTGGCCTTCACAACATCCTCTGGCAAAGAGTTCCACACATTGACTGTGTGCTGTGTGAAGAGATCTGATGTGCTCACAGTAGCCCGTGTTGCTGAGGAGATGTGCTGCAGTGTTTTGTAGTAATTTGAAATTCCTAAGGGATCATGGATTTATTATCAGGCATATTGCACTGCTGTAATCCAAATGCAGGGTGACAAACTTATGTATAACTGAGGCCAGGTCATGGCCTGCCAAACAGGGATGGAGTCTCCTAGCCAACCAGCAATGGTAGAAAGTGTTACTCAAGGATGTTGCTGCAGTGCTGATGTATTGACTTCAACAGCCATACTTGCATAGTTTTCGTAAGATCAGGGCCTTGACTTGTTCCCCCTGAATCTGATTTTTTTTTTTGCAGTTTCATTCCTTTAAGTATTTTAAATAGGTTTCACTGATAAACCACTGTTTCTTAATATAAACAGATCAGACCCAGAAATTCAGCATCTTCTCATAAACCTCTCCTTTCTGGATACACTAAGGCAAATGTATTCTGTTATATCTCTAACAGGAATTTCCAGCTGTAGGACCCTAGTCCTGCTACTGGATCTGTGCGGGGACAAACTAAATTCAGTGGGGATCCACGTGGGTGCAAGAATCTGCCTGCACAGATCCAGATGTAGGATTAGAGCCAATAGTCTGACATCCTTAAAATGTAGTTTCCACAGTCCCCTATACTTCGAAAGCATTGCATGAGGCTTTAGCTGTTCAGTTCCCATTGACTTTAATACAGCTCATTCAGTCATGAGGAAGACTGAAATGATTAATGAAACCTACGAAAGATGAACTACAATCCATGATATTACATAATTCAGGGTCTGGTATATTCCACTTGACTGGGGAAGTCAGTCATTTCATGTATGCTTCATTATTGCTGATAATATTTTAAAAGATGACAAACTATGGCAAGGCATTAAGGGATACATTTTCAGCTTGATAGAACTGCTTAATAATTTAGGAGTAAATATTTAGCTGTATCCTCCAAGTTCTACATTTTATCTTTTACTCAGTTTATTTGCAGGCTTTCTCTGCCATGCCATTTGTGTGTCTGGCTTTATTTGCCTATTTCCATAATTCGATATGAGCACTTACATAATTAATAGCTGATAGTTCAGGACTACACATCCATCACTGGAGTGGTTAATTATAAACAAATTCTAAAAAAACCACAACCTCCAACTCTTCAACTGGCTAACAGCATTTAGAGAAAACACAAATTAAAAATTTCCTGCCAGTTTAAATGTCAACATAGCGGACTGTGCTGATTCAGATTTTTGTGACTTAAATCAAATGCAAAGTAATTATCAAACAAATGCCACAGAGTCTAAGATTTTCAAGGTAAACCTGAAGAGTCCTGTAGTTGCCTCAGCAGGTCCAGCTTGGGGAGGCATGGATGGGTAGTATGCCACTTCCTCAACATTGTTGCTAACATCCCATGTAACTTGCTCTACAGGGATTGGACTCCCTAGCTCAGGAGGGAGCAGACCATAGGGCTAGCAGTTCTCATTGGTTTTGTTTGCCTGTCCAAAGCCAGGAGTTTTGTGGTATCCAGTCCACGTTTTTCCACTTGGCAGCAGGAGTCCTACGGACTCTTCTGCCTGGGAGTTGGAGTGGGTATATGGGAGCTGGATTCAGTACAGGGGAATAAACCTCCAAATGGATGATCCTGTGTTTCTTCAGATGTGTATCCACGGATGGTGGAAAAATCTTCATCTACCATCAAAACAGTGAGGAAGAAATCTTGCAAGTGCAGTCTCAGTTTTTCCAGCCTCCTCTCTGTGCAGGAACGGCCTGTTCAGAGGTTTTCAGCCTTGCTTAGATAGCAATAGGCACTTAAGACAGACAAAGGAAGAGCCAAAATATAAAAGGTAGGCTGATTTATCCTCTCAGTGATGACAATACAGAACTAGCTGAGGGCAGAACTTGACCCATCATCTTTAAATCCTATGAAATATAGCTTTTGGAAAACTACCCAAAAAATTTAAACATCTCCCATAATTAAAAAAAAAGCAACAGAGAGTCGAAGTGGGCATTCACCCATGAAAGCTTATGCTCCAATACATCTGTTAGGCTTAAAGGTGCCATAGGACTCTCTGTTGCTTTTTGCAGATCCAGACTAACACGGCTACCCCTCTGATATTTAAAAAAAAAAAAAAAAATCACACTCCAGTTCAAGAAAATAACAAGTTTTTTTCATATAAAACAATGATTAGAATGAGTTAATCAGTGCTAAACAAGCTTGTTGAATTGCCAACATGACACCCATGTTACGGTCACATGCAAAGCTGGAAAGTCAGGAAATGGCTTTCGCCAGCAAACTTAACCTTTTATTTTGTAAAAGTTGCTTGCTATGGGCACAGTCCTGATCACACTGAAGTTAATGGGATTGTTCCTATTGACTTCTGGGGAGATTAGTAAGGTCACATCATAGAAATGTAGGACTGGAAGAGCCATCAAGAGGTCGTATGGTCCTGCCTCAATGCATGGGGGATGGACTAAGTAAACAGATAATTCCTGACAGGTTTTTGGCCAACCTGTTGCTAACGGTCTCCAATGCTGGGGATTCCGCAACCTCCCTTGAAAACCTAACTACCCTTGTAGTTAAAGTTTTTCCTAATATCTAACCTAAACTTCCCTTGCTGCAGATTAAGTTTGTTACTTCTTGTCCTACCGTCAATGGACATGGAGAACAATTGATTGCTATCCTCTTCATTACAGCCCTTAACATACTTGAAGACTTGTCAGGTTCTCTCTTCTTCTCCCACTCACCCCCACAAATTCTTTTCTCAAGACTAACCACACCCAGTTTTTAACCTTTCCTCATAGATCAGGTTTTCTAAGCCTTTTATAATTTTTGTTGCTCTCATCTGGACTTTCTAATTTGTCCAAATATTTCCTAAAGCGTGGCACCCAGAATTGAACACAGTGAGGTCCATTAAGAGAAATTTTGGGTCCCAGCACATCATGTTCACTGGGACCCCCCCTTCCCATTTTATTTACACATTATAGACATCTTGGGAGGGGGAGGTGTCTGAGGTCAGGATCCAGTACAATTGTCTGCTTATTCCCCCCCCCCCCGCCACACACACACACACACACCAGCCCTGGACACAGTACTCCAGCTGAGGCTTCACCAGTGCTGAGTATAGCAGGACAGTTACCTTACATATGACATTCCTTACACCCGCCAGCTTTTTCCTCCACTGGATCATGTTGTTGACTCACATTCAATTTGTGGTCCACTATAACCACCCCCCCTCCACCCCCCGTCCCCCGATCCTTTCAGCAGTGCTACCACCTAGCCAGTTATTCCCCATTTTGTAGCTGCACATTTGATTATTTTCCCCCCACCCCCTTCCTAAGTGAAGTACTTTGCACTGGTCTTTATTGAATTTAAGCTTATTGATTTCAGACCGTTTCTCCAATTTGTCAAGGTCATTTTAAATCCTAATCCTGTTCCCCAAAGTCAGTGGTTCTCAAATTTTTTTACGGGTGAGCCCTTTCACATAGCAAGCCTCTGAGTACGACCCCTCTTATACATTAAAAACACATTTTTATATATTTAACACCATTATAAATGCTGGAGGCAAAGCAGGGTTTGGGGTGGAGGCTGACAGCTTGTGACCCCCCATGTAATAACCTCATGACCCCCTGAGGGGTCCTGACCCCCAGTTTGAGAACCCATGCCCAAAGTGCTTGCAATCCCCTGTCCCTTCAGTTCAGTGTCCTCTACAAATTTTATAAGCGTACTTCACACCATTATCGAAGTAATTAATGAATACCAGAGCCAGGACTGGCCACTGGAACTCCACTAGATATACCCACGTGCTTGTAAACAGCAGTGACTGGGGGCCTGAGAAATCTATTCATTTGTTTTCTGATTTAAATAAAATCACTTTCTCATAACCAAGGAAGCACCACTTGGCAAACAAACAAGTGTCACATGCCAAAAACCATTTCTTCTTGATAACTATATTGACTTGACTGATAGTGTTCATCTTGTGCAATTTGAAATGGGTGATGTAGATGAAGAACCTATAGAAGTGTCCAGGGAAAATCTGTTAAACATACCTGACATCTAGAGTAGCATGTGATTTCAAAGGGCCGGGCTGGGGAGGGAATTGCTTTTACGTGTATTTGTCATTTTTTATGGGGATGATTCAGCAGTGTCCAGGGAAAGGATAAACTCCATCAAAGGTCAGCAAATCTCTCCAGCCCCCTCTTTGGATTGGTGGTGGGATTTTAAATTAAGGGTTCACTTGAGACACCACCCAGCCCATCTTTGCACTAATTCAGGTTTCTGTGCCAACAGCTTCACTGCTGACATGGCAGTGTCTGAGTCCCCATTCTCAGTGACATTTTAAAAGCAATTGCTCTGGCTTCAAAAATGTCTATTTGGGTTTGTGCAGAGCTGCCCGAATTGTACTCTCCATGTGCTGATATCCTGTTTTGCACATGGAAGAAGAGACTAGCAATCTCCATGACACCATTGCTCTGTCCTTGCATCCCACCTAGGGCATTCCACGAGGACAGTGATACATACATGGAGGGGGTCAGGTCAAGCTGGATATCATCCTCCCTGTACCAACTTCCAGGGAACTCCAAAGCAACAGTAATATAATCTGTAGCCATTTTATTAACATTTGAACTGCCACCTCCACAGGTAATCAGAGGTGAAAGGTTCCCCATTAGCATGGCTCCATTGCAGCGATGCTGCCAGGAGTCTGTGAACAACACAGAGCCCTGTAGAAACACAGATGCACAAGACTTTCCACACAGACAGCCCTGGCTTCTTTGGGCTTCCATTTCCCCCATATCTGCCGGAAGAACTCCTAAGAAGCAGTGAAAAGGACCTCACAAAGTCCATTCTCCTTTGTGGGTTTTTCCATGAAGGTGATGGTTTGAAACACTGTGACCATGTCACTTTTTCAGAGAAAAATCAAGCACTGCTTTGCAGCTTGCTGCAGTCTGCAGAGTTCCTTGTGCATTTCCATTTCTGAAAGGTTTTGTCATGTTTCATGATATGCCTGTAGATCTGTTTCCATGAACCAAATGTACAGCTAAATGCACTGGAAGGGTAAAGTTAATTATAGGTAAATGGCAGCTGAGTGATGCCATTGTCATTGATTTGCAAAACATTAGAGCTGTAGGAATTCCGTTTCCCTCACTGGGCAGCATTAGCACAGTTATAAATTGCTAAGTGTCACAAAGGGCAAAAAAATCCTGTTTGCTTTTACTGAGGAGGCTGGCCACAAAGTGACAGAATTCAAATGTCCTTGTGTGCATGAAAATGAACCCTCCCCCTTAACACACAGAAGAAAGTTGAAAAGAGCATTCTGCAAAATCCAACAAATAGAAAACAAATCAGCAGACCTCTACAGTGGAAATCTAGGAATCCTTGAGAAAGGAGGGAAGCTGACGGGGCCCTGTCAATGCAGCTGTAGAAATCTAAAATATAGCTGCCAGACGATGGGGATCATTGAGGCAAACAGCCCCTGGGCTAATCCTCAGATAATCACTGTTATAGTCTTTCTCTTGCCTTCCTCCAGTGTGCACACATACAAATGCAAGAGCATGTGGATTTTTTCCAAGATTAATCTCTCTGGACTGAGTAAATAGCAGAGAGACGGTGACAATCCATGAAGGGCTGCTGGGTGGCAAGGGAGCTCCCCATTCATAAACAGTATGGTGGCTCCCAACCACAGAGTTGTAATCTTCCTACTGTTCCGTTTGTACCAGCCCCAGCTGTCCTTAGGATTGTTGAGGCACTTATTGCTCCATAAAATGGGCCAGAATTAGATCCTTTATGCTTAACAAGGAGTCATTCTTTGTTGTGGCTGGAACTGGTATCAGTGCTACAAATGTAAGCCTCAGTTCATATCCAGACTTCCACATCATGATGGGTTGATGGTGCCTGACCATTTTAAAAGTGCCCCTCCTTGATAACTCCCAGTCTTATTTTGTAATTTCTTAGTTTGACCTATTATGTTAAGGAAGGGAGATCAGTGTTGCCAATTTTTGCAATTTTATTGCAATTCTTGCAAAATTTGTTTTATTTTTTTTCCCCATAAAGCCCCCACTCCTGGTGTCATCAGCTAATGTGAGACTCTCTGCTTTCATTTTAATACAAAAAAGTAAATGTCTAGCCCTCGTTGTTAGAGAGAAAAGCTTAAAAATGTGGACTCTAAAACTCAGAAGTTAGAAGGCATAAGCCATAAATTGAGCCCAGAATTTATTACTTACAAAAAATAATCTTAAAGTTAAAGCTTCTTTATTTTTGGAGGACTGATTCATGATGTTTGAATGCTTGGGTTTGGCAATACTGTAATATTGGCTTAGTGTTGTGCATAAAACCTAGAATAGTTGTACAATATCTGTAAAATAAACTAATGCAAATCTTTTAAAAGCAAATAGAGACATGACTAGTCCTGATTACTGTGGAGACACAAACTAAATGTGTCTAGTGAATCAATACCACAAGAGCTGCTGTTGAACTGTAGGAAAGTGTCTGTTTACCAAAATCTGCAACTATTTTTTGAGGAGGGTGGAGGGAGAAATAAGCCAGATTTGATACTGACTCAGCAGTGATTTGATTTTTTTTTTCCCCCCGGAGACAAAATATAACATTTATCAGTGGCCATAACTTCTGCTGAGGGACATGAATGATAAACTAGTTTTTTACTCTTTAAATGTTTCCTTTTCATCTTGACCTGCAATTGATGTACACTATGGCAAGTCCCACCCAAGAGACTCTATTGGCAGCTGACTTGGAGGCTTCTGATTAGCCCTTTAACCCTATGAAAGCCCACAGGACTACTGTATTGATCTCAAGGGCCAGAAGAGTTAAAGGTGTTATAAATTCTTTCACTGTCCAGACATTAAAATGGTGATACCAAAGTTCATGCAGTTTCCTACAGAGAACCTGGTTTACTCAGTTTCTTGGCATCCAAGAGCTTTTATTCTAAAGTTAGAAGTTCATTGATCAAAATGCAAGAAAACAGGCAAGCAAAAACTGAAAGTGAGCAATTATGCAAAACAAACAATCTAAACTTAGTCTGACATTTTGCCTCCAAAAGGAGTCTTTTATTTCCACCAACAACCTTTCTTTGATAAAGAGAGGTTAACTTTACTCTCAGTCCTGATGTGTGAAGTGAATTCACTTCTATTTGTGCCAGACACAAGTCGGAGGAGAGACAGGATAAAACAGATGGAAATACAGCCCTTGTTGGTGTTCCTGGAACACTGGATGGCTCGTCAATCATGAATGGATGATTTAGGCTGGCAGGTCAGCCACAACACCTATTGCTTGGACCCAGGCTTGCATTCTAGTCAGACATTATCTGGTTGGGTCCTTTCTCCTCAGACAGGGCAGGACTCAATGGGCCATTTCACATTGCTGTGATAATGCTTGTGGTGCAGTTGATTATAGGATCCATTGAGAAGCCAATAGAACTAGACAGAGAAAAAACAGTGGGGCAGAAAGTAACAGGAAGGGAGACAGAACAGCATCATATGTGCCTCTGCAGTGCTGACAAATAGGTATATCCACTGATGGGCTGAGGACTTGGGTGCCATGATGTGATGTATGTAACATTGTTGTAGCTGTGTTGGTCCCAGGATATTGGAGACCAGACGGGTGAGGTAATATCTTTTATTGGACTGACTTCTGTTGGTGAGAGAGACAAGCTTTTGAGCTGCACAGAGCTCTTCTTCAGGTCTGGGAAAGGTACTCTATCACAGCTAAATGCAAGGTGGACCAGATTGTTTATCATAAGTATCTAGCACACATTCTAAGGACCCTTAAGTTAGAGTGGCCCACAAACACCTCTGCAGAAATACGACAAAAAGAAGGGGTTAGTGGGTTACAGACTGTTGTAATAAGTTATAAATCCAGTGACTTTCAGGACTCACAGGCAAACAACAAAATTCCTTTAAGAACAAGGCCTGCTCGCCTTCCACATGGGAAGAAAATCTTTGTCTGTTTTGCTCCTTCTATCTTGGAGTGAAGGGAGCTGAGCTGGGAAGAGATGAGTCAAACTGATACCAGTCAATGAGCTGGGATCCCATGATACTTTCTCAAAGTCTCCTTTTAAAGAACCCCCAATAGGGTGTGTGTTTGGGGGGGGGGGGGGAGAAGGGAAGTGTGTGAGGCAAACTTGCAGCCATACCAGGGCTGCTCAATCAGTTGCTGCAGTGAGCAGCACTCAGGCATGCAGCAACCACCTATCATCAAGCAGAGCCTGGATCAGAAGACCGCAGGCTCAGGTATTTCTACCACCCCAACAGAGCTGCAGATCAGTCTGAACAATAGTACTGCCTCCCAGGAACCACCCTGCTGCCTCGCAGTGCAGCAGACGCCAGAGACTCCCAGCTTGCACCCACTTCTGACTCCTGCTCCCCCCATCACCTTGCCTGAGCCTTGTCCTAGTATTGTCCTTGCCCTGCACTAGCCTTGCTCCAGCCTCCTCACCAACCTACTCCAGCCTCTGCCTACTAGTCCCTCGTACCCCCTCTCCCCTCCAATACCCCTCTGACTAGTTGGTTTTGACCTTCGGTGTGTCTCTGGATTCCAGCTTCGTTATCAACTTGGCTCATCTTTAGATTCTGACAACCCAGCTTTGACCTCTTGCCTGCATCTGGACTCTGGCTACAGTTCTGATTTTGGATTGGCTACTGACTCTGATCTGTTTCAACCCCGGCATGTCCCCAGATCTCAATTCCAAGACTGCCCTTGGCCTGGGCCCAACTCTATGCCTAGCTGCAACCCACGCTTCAACCACTAGGCCTGATTATTGGAGACAGTGCCTGACAAAATGGGAGAGAGAGTTCATCCCCTCATTATTTCATTCACCAATTAAACCCATTTCTGTAAGACTATATTTTCTTATTTATTAAGTCCAGTCTCGACAGTCTTTGAGTCACATTGGTAGGCCCTTTTTGTTTGGACTAATTCAGTTTCTCTGGTTTCTTGCACCTTCTTATAACATACTTCATTGAAAATAACTTGACCTACTTTCCATGGTTAATTCCCACGCAGACACAAAGTTATAGGTTATTGTGACATCTTAGGAGTTTTCACATTTCTTACAGTTGAGTTCACAATTAGGGTAAATTTGTTGTTATCCCAGTTATGACAACAGGACATACCAGACAACATCACAGATCTCTAGTGAGCTACCATGACTGACTCTACTTCTGTGCTGCTGAACTCCTGGCACTGACTTTGGCTCTGACTTGGACTCTCTCCCTCTCTCCAGAACCCCAACACAAGTTCTGACCTTGGCTCAGAAATCTGACCTTGAGCCACCCCTTCCCCAGGACCCTGACCGTTTGCCCGGATCACCCCTAACCCATACTGAAGGCCAGACTTGTGGTAACATGGAGGCAGCGGATCATTCCATACCCGGCATGTCTGTGAGGGCACCAGAAATGCATGAACAAGTTGACCATCTCCAGGAAGAACTCCCCACAGTGAAAGCACAAATGTTTGCAGCTCTCAGTGGAGAACCACATGCTGCTGCGCAGACTACCGAGCTACAGTACATGCTGCTGCTCTTCAGACTCAGCTGGCACGGTACACCACTAAGAGCCAGTCCCTGTGGGAGCAGACTGCCCCAGCTCTGTGGCAAGAATACTGCACTGCAGACCCATGCTAGGCCCATGCCCCTGGGCCAATGCAGGGCTGACCATTCCCCTCCCTGAACACTTCAGTGGAGTGAAGAAGAGGATGGCAAAAAATGAAGGTCTGTCCCCTTCCTTCCACCCTTTAACTTTGGATTTAGCAACAGGAAAAAAAGGACTATGTACATCTCCCTAAAGAGCTAATCCTTAATCTCCAGATGCTGGAATGTTATATTAATTTAAAAGATTTTGAAACAACTTTTCAAATTTAGTCATTTACCTTTCAAAGCTATCTGCTGATGTGAGTCTGAGTTGACCTTCTGATGAAGTATCAGAATAGACCATACAGTGTTTGGTTTCTTTAACAGAGGCTCATCAAGAATGCAAATGGAGGAGAGGATAATATTGCAATAATCTTAAACTCCAGGGTAATATGGAATGATGAAGGCCCAAGAAAGCATTTAGTCGTGGAGAATGTTAATGAAGTCTTTTGCCATATGGAAGCCTGAAATAAACTTTAGTTCTTTAATAACTTAAATAAATTTTTAACTTTTCCAAGCTGTGCACAAAGGGAAGAAGTTTCAAAATCATCCTACTCATGTAGTCAAGGGGACATAGGCTCTCAAGTGACTAAGGCTCTCTTGCATGTTTTACCCAACAGGACTACAAATGGTGTGCCTTTTACACTAGAGAAATCCTCAAAAGATCTTATGAAAACCAATCTATTAACAAAAGCCTATGTATGGGAACATTTTTCACCACATCCTCCACCGCCCCCATTCTATTTTATTACTTCAGATGGGGAATAAACAGCAGGAGCAAAAGAATCCAGTTTTCATGCAGATAGCCTTAATTTAAAATAAAAAATTCCCTGAGATAGAAATATTTTCTCTAGAGATAAAGCTGACTAACATTTTTCCATGAGGTGTGAGCTGGTATAATACATCTTTGCAAATAAAATTTTTCTGTAGGAACCCTAGAGAGCAAATATACTCCAGGGCTGAGCTGAGCTTGGGGCAGGCCAGAGAGAGAAAGGAGCAGTCAAAAACTGTACTCCACCTTTGCAACCCCTCCCACCAATAGATGGTGGAATTAGTCACAATGCATCCCCAATATAAATCAGAATGGCAAACATTTTAATATGGTGTTCTTTTGTATGAGAACATAGTAAAGTTAATAGCTCCAAGAAATAATGAAAACATTAGGTACAATTGTAAATAAGTTTTTTTTCTAATGTTAAAATCTGTTTTTTTTAAAAAATCAAATCTCGAATAATAAAGCCTAGATATCTATTCTAAAATGGAGCTGGTTCTTATATTTGGTACTAAACCAAGTATAGCAGTAAACAATAGGATACAAATATTCTTAATCTCAAAAATGAGGCTTGTATAATGATCCATTTTGGCATAAATAAATCAAATGAAGGACCTGATCCCACAAGGTCCTGAATGCTCTTTGTAAGATGCTGAGTGCCTTGAGCTCTCATTGGCCTTCACAGGAATTGTGGGTTCTTAGCATCTGTCAGGATAAGGCCCTTATCTTATGACTTTGAGTGCAGTCAAATAACACATGATGAATAACCATTTCATTCTGTCAGTGTAAAAAGTGGCAATTTTTCAGAATTGCATCCAGTGGCTCTGACTCAGGGACAATTCCGGCAAATTCAGTGAGAGTTTGCATGCATAAGAATTGAGCAAAGCAGTGCAGAAGCCAGGCCCTCCTCTGGATACACAGTGATAAGTTGCCTGTGGAAAGAGGGTATTCCACCTGGCCCACACGCTCTCCTTTCCCCTTCATTTTGTGGAAGCCTCTCCCTAGGGCTTCTACTGTGTCGGGGGGTGGGGGGGGGAGACCAAACACAGGGAAAATGAGCAAGTTAGGCTCCCCTAAATTCTCCTTCCACCAAACCCATGGGTGGAAATAGTGGGAATTAAAGCCTATAGTTCTATTGATTCCCATGGGTCTGCTCTTATGTGCTGTGGAACTTCTTCTATGGTGATTCCATAGTTAAAGTAGGTAGGGGTATCCCTAGTAGCATGGGTTCAAGAAATGGGGTGGGGCAGGCAAGAGGCCTCAGAGGCTTGTGGGGAGGCATTAGGTGGCTATGTGAGTGGCCCTCTTCATTTTGTTGGCTCCAGTCTTCACCAGGACCCAGAAGATCAGCAGGTTCTGGAGGCTAAACTCTTTGCTTCTTTTGCTGGGACTGTGGGAGGAGGTAACCTCCCTCCCTTGTGCCCCCGCCCCAGCTCAAGGGGTGTTTCCTAAGAAACACTGAATTGAAACTCAATTTCTGTTGAGGAGAGAGAGGCCCTGACTAAGGACCTCAGAATTAGTCCCTCACTTTTTAAACAAGGTATAGTATGCAACAGATAGCCACAATTACAGTGTACAGTGTGTTAATCTTTTACAGTGCTTTGATTTTAAATTGCAATTAAGCTGAATAAAAAGTTTTATAAAACACTCTACTGCATAGATTTTCAGCTAGACAGTAGGTTCTCCTGTTTGATAGAGCAGCAGCTTTTAAATCCTCTGTGTCCAGAATAAGAGTTACAATGTAATCATGTACAAAGTTAGTAAATATTGTTTAATACCATTCAATTCACATTTTCTGACTCACTAACATTTCATAGACTTTTTATTGAAATGTCCCAAAATAGGAATAGTCAGTGAACCCTCTCTCTTTAATAATCCGTAACCAGAATTAATTATCACATTGATGCTTTTGCTTGTAACTTGTCATCAAGTGATTATTATGGAGCAAGAATGATTCAGCTCACTGAATTAGTCAGTGACCTATATATTCTGGAACTTCTGCTCTAATTTAACTGTGGTCAAAATGATGGAAGATCTGTCCAATTGCATTCTTGTTAAAGGTTTTCAACGGAATAAGTCTGGTTACTATCATTCCTGTTTATAATGGAGTTTTTCACAATACTGTCACACGTGCTTTGGTATATTGATGGGGATCTTTAATTCATGCAGCCATATCTCCACCCCACTCCCCAAAAGCACTGTGCAGGAAATAGAAGGTTGGTCCTAATGCCCTGAAGTCAATGGAATTTTTGCCATTGAATTCAGTGGAAGCAGGACTGAGCCCTAAATTATTAAACTACTCTTTTCTTTTACTTTCAATCCCTTAGGAGTACTATGTACTGGAAAAAATGTCTCCTTGTCACAATGAAATCATCCAAATGCTGTGCTGGCAAGTAGTAATCCAGCACTTAACAATCAATGTACTGCAGCAATTCATTAGTACCACACTGGATGCCCAGGAGAATGGAAAATGTGATAGACCTTATAACTGCTGGCTGATGATGCTAAACAAAGAGGTTATAGTTATTTTAAGAGATCCACTTTGTGAACCCATGTATTTAAATAGAGGTGAGAACTTTCTATATGAAACATTTCCAAAAGAAACCATAGGAAGGAAAATTATTAAATACACATTGATACAGTATTAAGGCTGCACAGTTAAACACCCTCAAATTCAAGAAATGCAAAAATAAAGGTTCCAACATCATTGACTTGGCAGTATGGTACTACTTGGACGCTTTACAATATACAGTTAAGATAAATTAGTCACTTATTAAAATCAGCAGTGTTCTGTATGGAGCTAGACAAGAGGGGTGGGAAGGAGGGAAGGTTTTAAGGTGGGTGTTTAAAGGTGGTGTCTATGCAGCTGAGAGGGTGGGCACAAGAGATGATGAGACTGGAGAAGTTGTGCTGTTTGGCCGGGAAGATGGCAGAGCTGAAGGAGGAGAGAATAAATGTAGAGTGGAGGAAATCCATGTAGTCATGGGACTTTCTCCAGAGATGCTCAGCAGAATGGGAACAGGAAGAGAAAAGCAGTTGTTGGGAGTTAATGGGACAGGCTTTTCAGTGGAAAGGGGTAAAGCGTGGTGGTGTCAGTGGAGTGACTGTTCAGCATATATTGTTTCTCTGGCCTTGAAATGAGATTATAGCAATACTCTTCAAGAATCACAATATATCCATATACAGTAAATCCCATACGAGAGACCACCCTTATTAACCCACCTCCTCACTTAAGAATGCCCTAAAAATATTCCTAGGTAAAATGGACAGTATTTTTTAAAAAGATACTAAAATTAGGCTCCTAAATCCTGATTAAGCCATTGATTTAAGTGGACTGACTTTTCAAAAGATATGAGCATTCAGCAGCTCCCGCTTGACCTTGTCACACATAGAGAGCTTTCTCCCGAAGTAGAATATGCTACTAGTGTCACAAAGCAGTGCTAAATCATAGCACTGTCTCTTCTGCATTAATACCAATCAGTCCTATTCTTATGGTGATCACCCAAAAAATATAGCATTAAATTTGGTTGTCCAGAACCGAGATATCAGAATCTCCATCTTTACCCTGTTCATTTATTACTTTATCACTTCAGATATAAATATTCCTGTCTCATCATTGGCTTCATGTTGCTAAGCAACAGTCAACCAAAAATGTAATCAAACACTTGTCTCAGTGTTTGAGGAGTTGACATTTATTTTCACTTTCCTTAACTACTTACCTGCAAATGAAAAACCTCTCTCTGTAATGGTATCAACTTAATCCAGTCTTCAAAACTTCAATAGAGACATTTTAGTATGTAACTTATTTATAGATATATTTTTGTCTCACACATACACACCCCTCCCATATACCCTTAAAACTAGCTTGTCAGCTTTGGCTCCACCAGCTGAGGGCTTTGTGCTTCTGATTTAGTAGGACATATATTATCACCACCAAAGCGAAAAGCCATCAGACATTACAGACACTGGAAAGAACCAGATGGACTCAAGGCATGTGAAGAAAGCAGACAAAGAGTCATACGTTTGCCTCACCAGAGCATAGAGGTTACCTAGTATAGACTCTGACTCTTTTCCCCAGCAAGTCTGTTTCCTATTTCACTCCATACTCCTCTGCTTTGTTGAAACAGCTGCATCTTTCCAGCATGGTATGAATGGATATCACAAATAATATTTGTACAGCAATTTCTAGCTACTATACAAACAGAAAAATAATCACTCTCCTAATTGCCTTTTTTCTATACATATAGTACATTCTTTCTTAAAAGATGCAAAGACACTTTATGAATACCCAGAGGAGTGAAAATTTGTACCTTCTGTTAATTCTGCTGCTGATTTTCACACTCTCTGCTTTACTTTTTAGTAAGAAAAATGGAAATAAAAACGTTTCTTTTTTATGGAGGATGTAGACACAATATCTCAAAGACTATTGTACCTTCTAAAGATTTCTTGGAGTAAGGAGAAAAAAAGATGGTGCATGTCAGAGGCAGAACATTTTGAACCATGCTTATTTTGTTATTTGGTATAGTACATGCATGAATCTGGCAGTATACTATTAATATAATACACTATCAATTACAACTATATACAGTACATCATGTGGACTACACAGACCATATAGAATATGAATAGCTGGATTTTTGAGGTTTCCTAATCAGAGAAACTTTTCTATATTGAAGTCCATAAATTGCTCTGAATCTACATGTACAATTCCCATTGACATCAGTAAATTATGCATGTGGATACATTTTGATATGGAAACTAGGAATAGACTTATTTAGGGTGGCTTAATGCCTCTTTGTGCCCCTACACTAGTGCAGAGGGGCCCAACTGCAGGGTAGGATTTAGACCTTTGGGTCAAGCCGCACTTCTTTTGAAATTAAGGAGAATATTACTGATAACGTCAATGTGAACAAAATGGAACTCCAAAATACTAAATATACAAATGGTGGTGGCAAATATCAGTAGTGAGAGAGAACCTAACTAATTTACAAAATATGTTGGAGTGGAAGCACTTTGTAATTGTCAGTAATACTTGCTCTATATTTTTATTGTAAAATAATGTGCTAATAGATATCTGACCAGATTGGTATGTAAAGATGCATTCTTCATTTCACAAGCATCCCTTTTCCTCTGGCTTCTATCAGGGACATGATATTCTAATTGTTATAGAAACAAAATTTGCTGCTGGGCTAATGCCATGTGAAACTTGGAAAACACCGATAGTTGAACATCTGCTCTTTGAAAGTGAAGCTGGGCAAATGTTCAGGCTCAAGGAATGTGATGAATTTGTAATATTGGCTAAATCTAGTTAATGTATCCTGCAGGCAGGTGCTGGGCGAACTTTCCCAAATGGTTCTGCTTAAGTCCTGCTGCCCTCCTACTCTTTCAGGTCTTGAAATTCTCTATTTTTTTTTTTAAAGTGGAAATGATCTCAAATTGGCTTTGTAAGGTAGGAAAATGCTCAGGGTGGACTAAACTATTAATAATACTTGTGCTTTATATAGTGCTTTCCATCCAAGTTTCTCAGAGAGATTAATAAATACCAATTAGGTCTCACAGCACCCCAATAAATATTAATATACCCATCTTAGAGATGGTCAGCTGAGTCATAGAACTCTATTAAAGTCAATGGAAGACCTGTGGATAGAACTTACTGTATAGATTAAAAAATAGTCCAGTCCTTCAAAGTGCTATAATGCACTGAGCACTCTCAAAATTCATGGGAACGGAGAGCACTGTGCATAACTGAACCATAGAGAGAAAATAAAATGTTCCTATTTGAACCCAGTTTTTCAGGTTCCCCAGAGCTGAAAAGATAATGCACTAATCCAATGAACATTTAATTGATATTTAGGCTTGAGAGAATTACTTTTTTAATCGATAAATGTCAATTTCACCAGATACGCACAAACCAACAAGAAATATGTCCATTGATTGAGTTGAAATTTATAGCTAGGCAAAGTAAGAAAAATGCTGCTCAAGAACTTAAAGTTTGACTTAAGGAGATTTTTCTATATTTTGACATGTGAGGTTGACAATTTTGTGTTTTTAACCATTATAAAGTGTTAACCTACTGAATCTCAATGCCTACTGTCTGGACTCCCTCGCAACCCCATAATTTCCCACAACTGTGTGAAGTTAAAATCAATACAAATTGAAAATGTTTAAAAATAAACATTGATATCCATCAATTATAAAAAATCTACCAAACCTACTGATATTTGTGTGTGTAATATATTGGCTAAAGTGGTCACTAGTACCTAGTTCTAATGAAGGTCAAGAGCCTACTCTTTTATCTAATGAAGCTGTTTTGCTAGGTTAGTGATAGAGACCTGTGCTTTGGCTTCTAGAAGGTGTGGGTTCTATCCCCACTATATGATTTGTGATGATGTTAATTCATTGTGCATCTAGTTAAACAGTTGTGTATGATACAGCATTTGTTTGGAAATTATATGGCTCATCATACATGCTCACAATGTTGGCAGGCACAATCCTGTCTTTCCTAATAAATTCATATAGATTTGATTCTATGTCTGAACAAATAACTTTGCTAACTTTTGTCAGGAATGTCACAGCTGCAGTTGAGATTTTAAAATCACGGAACAGGATGCAATTTTTCATCAGGAGTGCAGCCAGGGGCCTTGGTCCAAAGCTTGATGAAAGTGTCAGACACAGAAATATATCTTTATCAACTACCTTTCATGATTTGTTTCTAATTCACTTGACATTTCTGTTACTTGATGGAGAAAGGTGCATTCTTCCTCAAATACTTTCAATAACTGCTGAGCAAACATATGATTCTTTGTAGCTGCTTGTCAGCAGCACCTAGTTAAGTGGCCTCTGTAAAATGACTTTAACTGAAAGAAATCCACTCTAGAGCAGTGTACCATATTTAAACAAAGGAGCCTTAAAACACATGCAGAACAAAACACACCTCTGTCAAATACCCTCTATACACATTTTGAATTATTTTTATAAGACGCTGCTCATTTGCACTGGAAAATGTTATTTTACATAAATGCCAAAAAACTGCATACATAGCAATACTGTAGTTAATATTTTTAGACCCCTATGAAAAAATTCAGGGGTATCAATCCTACAGCAAATATAACTTGTCCTCTTTATGCCATGCTGTAAAAAGTTAATATTCAGCATGTTATGCCTCCTCATTCATGCCTGATCCACAGAAGATATGAATGTTACAACTCTCAGCCAGAAGATTTAAGAACAGATTTTTAAAGACACTTAGACACCTAGTACAATTTTCAAAAGCACCTACCTCCTATTGATTTCACAGAGCTCATTTTGAACTTCAGTGCTCCTCCTCCCACCTCTGATGTAGGGAGTATGGGCAGGAAAAAAGGGGAGCATAGCCAGAGTGAGTACCACTGTGCTAGGTTGATTCGTGGCTGCAGAATGTCCCTTTGGGCCCCTTTAAAACCGCTCTAAGGCATTCTGAGAGTCAAAGTAGCAGCTAGAGACTTAAGAACTGCTTAAAGCCACCTTGGCACTTTCCTGTCCCGCCCCATTCCAAACCCAGCTCAGCTAAACCAGAGTCTGGAGCCCATACTACATGGCCTGACAAACAAGGAGAATTCTCATAACAGTTGAGCAATGAGGTTATACCCCTAGACCCATACTTGTCCAGAAGCTACAAAGCTTGTCTTCAAATAAGCATATTCTCTGAGGTTCTTGAGAACTAGTTTCCTTCTTTTTGTCTTAAGTTATCCCACTAAAAATCAAGTGCCCCTTCTCACATTGCCAGCAATGGTAGATGTTCAGCAATCAGCATTTTTGAAAAATCAAATCATTATTTAGGTGCCTAAATACACTTTTTAAAAAATAAGTACCCATACTAAGAGTGTAAAAAACCTGGGGCTCACTCCATACAGATTTTCCATTAGGAGCAGCAATAATCTGTGTGGAGTTATGTGAGAAAGGGCCATTTCTTGAGCAGGAGGTATATGCCCATCAACATACAGACCATGCCCTTTGACCCATAGTCCCTGTCCTAGAATGGTCCTTCATGGTTCCTGTCATGGAGTGAGTACAGAGTTGCCTAGTTTGGGATTTGAGGAAAAGCCCAGATAAGCATGATGACCTGATTAGTTATACATTCTTTTAGCTGTACTAAGGACCATCACAAATCTCACCACCTTCGACTTTAAGTGCAAGACACATTCCTTTGACCTTGCTAATACATAGCAACATTTTTATTTAAAAAAAACAACCCTACCAAAACAAGACACTCCACTGTACCCGCTTCTCCCTTGGGGAGAGGATGAGAGAACAAACAACCCATGCCAGATGTTAGTCATGACACTTAATGTATTACCAGAAGGCATGGTAGTTCATGATGAGCATGATAAAAGAACCTATATAGAATAGAAGATGGACAGTTTCCCACCTGCAATACTGTTGCTAACTGCAAATTTTGTGTTGGCTGGCTAAGCATAGTGCCTGTTAGAATTTGGCCCTAAAACTGGCTGTTTGCCAACTATAACAACTGAAGGATAGATCAGCTGCAACAAAATGAACAATGATGCTATAATACAATATCTTAGAGATTTTTCCTTATTTTAGTGATGCATGTAAATATTAATATGTGATATTTTTAAACTTGACTTTGGAATGTTGGAGTCACTCTGTGGGAAAATCATTTGTCCATGGTTGTATAACAATCACTTCCCAACAGTCAAAACTCTGGCTACAATCTGCTTCTAATTAGTCAACAGGACAAGACAGGGTGAGCATTGTCCTAGTACAATGTTGTATAGTGGATTCACTGAAAGTAACCCAAGAGGAACATTTTAATAGTCAGAAATACCAAGTTATTTTTTGCAGTGAGCGTGAAACAACTAGGAATTTAGATTTAAAAGGAAAAGCTTTTGTGTTTGTTCTTAATTCTTTTGAAACATAATTAAACTGATTTAAAAATACTGTAAATGTTATTTAAAACACTGATAACTGTGTAATAATATAAAACAGTAGTGCCCAGTCCAATATATTTTGACATAGACTGCTATGGCCATCATTGTCCTAGTATCTGATTATCATTCTTGTGGGATGTACAGAAAATTCAGGAATACTTCTCTAATTACTATTCCATGTATCCACAGGGAGATAATTCAGCTGTCAATGGGAGTGTGGTTAGTCTGTTTGCAATTGAAAATAAGGCAGGTTGTTGATAGGACAATCTGTATTCAAATATGTGTCATGCCATAGAGAATTTCTGCCTCAGTCTGTATGCTTCTGGGCACAGAGAATATTCTGCTGGAAAAGTGTAATTAAGTAACTAATGATATTCCAGTTCTAAAAGTACTATGATTATACCATATTGTGTTTACATACACCACATCTATATAAAATGTGCATGATTGTTTCAATTAAAATACAAATAGAGCCTAAAGATTTTTATAATGCTTGTTAATTTAAAAATACTGTAATTCTATCTGAACTCCATAAGTTTTTGGCACGATACCTGTAGTTATAGTAATTAACTTTAGATACAAAATGAATCCTCAATGAAGAAATTATTTATAGAGATCAATCTAATCTATGCAATTTTTCTTAAAAAAAAAATCAATAGTTTAGGAGCATATGATTTCACTATAAACACAGCACATATTGCTACCAGAAGTGATATGGAAGCAAACAACAAAATGTTTACACCAAATGAATAGTTGCATTTATTATATCTCTATCTAGTGATCAGAAACATTGCAAACTGGCTGAACATTTGCTCAGCCTAATGGAAGAACTTGGCTACATGTATTTCTGGAACACACAGATATCATGGAAGGGAGTTCAGCCAAGCAGAAATGACTAGAATCATTTCACTTTTAAGGACAGATTTGTTGCCCCTTTTTTCTTCTGAAAGTCTTCTGACCTCTTGGCATTATTTTTCTCCCACTCTTGTGCTCAATCAGTATAGTTCAGATGAGAAGAAGATGAGCCAACTCCTTTGTCTCACAGTTTGAGTTAAACTACAGTCCTATGATATTTGGGTCACTTATTGTGTAATTTGACAGCTGTTACTTGTTCTAATATAATTTTTAAAATCACAGACAACATGTACCTGTAAAACAGGCAGCTGTCTGAACACTTTACGTGCCTCTGACAAGAACTTGAAAATGCAATAAAGACACAGCAACCCCATAATACTGGTAAGTAACATTTCTGTATAGCACTGACTGTACAAAAGGATCACCTTGTAAAATTTTAATTTGTTCAGCACTTGAACTGAACATCTGTGTTTTTGATCTTGCCTTAGGTAAACTGACAGCCAGTGCTCAAATGGTAAAGAATTCATAAAGAGCTTCCCTTACTTTCTATTCTGTATCCAGGTTTATTATGTTACTTCCATTAGGTCTTTTATCAAAAGGAGCGTATTTGGGAAGAAGGAGTCTTAAGAATAGGGAACTGACTGGACCTTAGGAAATCTAGGTACAATTCTCAGCTCTACCAGGAGACTTTCTGTGTGCCCTTGGGCAAGTCATTTAATCTCCCTCTATGCTTCAGTTCCTCTTCTCTAAAATCTGAATTAGTAATACTTCCTTACCTCAAAGGCATCCAACTCCCCAGCAGCTAAGACAAATGCTGGCCATCATTAATATCTGTGGGGTACTCAACTATGGTACTCAACTATGGTACTATAAAGACACCAACCATATAAGTAGATTGATATTTTCTCCTCATTCCATATCCGTCTTTTTGAGCCAGGGTTAAGTTTAGCTAATATTAAGCTGCTGACTAAAGTTTCAGACAAAGCTGTTTTTCTTGCTTGTGATTTTAAGCTGATACTTCAGTTTCTATGCTAGAAGTATAGGGCTTGGGTATAGCAGCTTTCCTGACCCTGAAGAGAAGGACTTTCTGTGCTTGAATAATACATTTCAAATGACAATTCTTGCTAAGAGACTGGCAACAAGTGGGAATTGATACATAGGAACTTACACATCTGGAAATATGAATGAAGCAAGGACACAAAGTCTTAAATTTTACTCCCCACAGATTTATAAGAAAGAGTTGCCCAAATCAGGCTCCAGGTGACCTGCGATCATTTAATTTCAAACCTCAAATATTAGATCAGATCTCTAGCGGGGAAAAAACAAGTAAAGCAAAGACTGGCCATACTGAGTCAGACCAGTGGTACCTGTAGACCAATACCATATATCTGATAGTGGCCAGTATCGGATGCTTCAGAGGAAGGTGTGAGAAACTCTATAGTAAAGGTTTCTGGAATAACCTTTCTGTAGGGTAAGTTTCTTCCTAACTCCCTCTCATCCCAAAGGGGCACATTAACAATTTCTACCAACAGAGGACCCAGTGCCTCTCATTGGCCTTTACAAACCAGAAAAGACATGGGTCCATCCAGCTCACAGGTGAAGACCAGGACTTCCATCAAACTAAATAGCCCATTGAAGGCTTCTGTAGATGAGTAGAGAAAACAACACACAGAAAGAAGCCTCCTTCTCTTCCCATTCTGGGACTAACTGACAAAATGAATGTAGCAGGGTTGGCTGCCACCTAAGCACCCCCTTGTGGCCAGAAGTTACTCGGCAGTGCCCCACCCCTGTTTTCTCCTTCATAGGGTTCCTTAAACTCACAACAGTCCAAAAGAAATTAATACATTCCCTACATGGGGTCCAATTTATTCACTCTTCAATTATACACTGGTCACCCAGGCCCCAACCCCAGTTCAATATCTCTCTCCCTTTAGTTGGGGGTGGGAGGGTAGCCCTCTTTCCCAGAGCTAGGACAGTTCAGTCCCTGCAAGAACTAATCTTGCTAGGTGCAAGTGCTTCAGCCAGCCAGCTACAGTTTCTCAAGCCTCTACTTCCTGAATGTCCCCCTACTCCCTCCCTTACTGCAGCCACCTGCTGCTCTTTATAGGGAATTTCCCGATCCCGCTCAAGTGGGGCTCCTCCTGTAATCAGGGTTGGCTTAGCCCTAGGTTTTCCACATGATAGGGCAAGCCATCCTGTTATAATGGATGTACACTATCAGATTTAGGAACAAGACATTTCTAACATTTAAGAATAGATAAACATAGCATCACTATGTTCTCTCCACAGGGAGTATTGAAACATTTTGTGTGTGTGTGTGTGTGTGTGTGTGTTGATCTTCTAAATGTTCCCACTCATTCTCCCCTCCCCCTATTCCTTTCTGGAGATCAACTTTATAAAAAGTGTAGACCAAGAGGTATTCAATAAAACGTTAAGTGTATAATCACCATGTCAGCAAGTTACAATGTACTGTAATGTGGGTTCTTGTGTGTGCATAATTATGTCAATTGAAATAACCGTATTTTAGCAGAAATACTGATTTCCAAAAATATATATTGAGTTTTTGACAGTTCTGACTAAAAGTACCTTTTTTCATTTTTGGAGACCATTGGTGATGATGGAGCCAACAGAATTTTAACCTCGAACAACCACTGAGTTTCATATCTGCAGATACAATTTTCCCCCATCGGAAGTCTTTGAGATACAGCCCAGAAAATCATGATTGGGAGGGGTAAAAGAAATATAAGGGATTGTATGAATGATTGTATAATTAAGTAGTCATGTACATTATGAACTCAATTCAAAATTTTCTGTGTGGCCACATTGACATCTACCTTCCATTGCACATTGTATACAAATATTAAAACAAAGCACTATAAACAAAATCCTTAATCTTTTTGTGGCTTGTTTGCATAGGTGAAGAAATACACACTCACTCACTCAACAATGCCTCCCTTTGAAACTGACCTTTGTGTGCTCAGTTGAAGTCAGAATCTGTTCTAAATGAAGGCAACTGGAATTTTGCCATTGACTTAAGTGGTGGCAAGACTGGAGCACTGGTGCTTTTTCCTGATTTATATTGTCTATCTAATTTCAAATGCAAATTCTTTAGAACAGGGTCCAAACCTTCCTTTATGTTCATTATGTCCTGGAACAGACTGTCATAATAAATACATTAAATAATAAGTCTCTGTATTTCTAAGCTATTTGTTTTAGTAAAATAATGCATTGTGGGAATGAAAAGCAACTTGGTACAACATATCTTCTTCCTATAGCAAGACAGAATTTATAACCACACTACTGTGACAGCTTGGTACAAATTGTCACAGATACAATTAATTGTAATAGGAAAAACTGTGCTGCAGATTCTCTCACTGGACAGGATTTTACTGCCTCTTAGAATATTGCCTAAAATGTGGAGAAAAGCACAAAGTAAGAGACAGATTTTGGAGGAGGAGAGGAGAAAGTAACTGAACAGGTCTGTGAGATTCCTCAATTGAAGTGGCTGGCTCCCTAATTAGGTGCCCAGGGCTCAGCTACAGTTCACTGCTGCAGCTGGATTCATTATCAGCTGCCTGCTTCTTTCAGGAATAAAGCATTGTCAACCTGGCTCTCTTGGAAAGTTGAAGATGTAGCTTACTTTTGTACCTGCAGACTGACCAACATGTTCCAGAGTATCTATTTGGCATTGTAAGAGGATGTGTATCCATGTTCTGTTTTCATATACCCAAAGTTTTGCCCTATAACAGTATTTACATGTAGTTCGTTTAGATCAAAGAGCCCTCTGGGGAATGAGAATCCACAATCTCTGCTTGTTATGGGCCTGAGGATTTGTAGCACAGGTTATCTGCTTGTATGCATGAAGCACTCCTTTCGCTCTTACCCTTACATATGGATTCTTTCCTAATGTTGTTTAAGATTCTACCCTTCACAGTGACCATGCATCCAGCTATACTCGTTCCAAGCACTGGGCCTGAAAACCCAATCATAGAATTATTAGCTGCGCATGCACTTACTACCAAGGTCATTAGGGCCATTTTAGAACTCAAGGATGGGGCTGGCTGGGCAAGGTGTTCCTGTTTGCTCGCTAGTCTGGATGGTTGGGTTTGTTTGCTATATTGATAGATATTTATTTCTCCCTTGATCCCTTCCCCCATACTAAATTTCATCTGCCTGGCTTTGTGCTAGTAGTTCTTCTATTCAGCTTCTCAACTTCACTCATCAATGTGGCATCTAAATGCTTATCAATACGGCACTCGGCAATGTAACTGTTACTTTGTCCACTGATTCCTTCAAGCATTATGCAGGCTATACTGTTTGTTAAAATAGTTTTGCAGAACATCTGTTGCATACACATTCTCGTGAAAGTTAGCAGTACCATGTGAAAAACACTAAAGACTCATGAGATCACTTGCTATTACTAGTGAATTAGATGGTACTGCAAAGTTAATAGTACTGTGGCCAAAAGTCCTAGATCCCTCATACATATTAGCCAGTTAATGAAACAAGGGATGATATAATCTTGATGTACCCCCATGTAATTCTCATTCGCAGTAATGGCAGCTAAATTTGCATAAAGGGGAAAATCTGCTGTTTTCTGTATTATTACACATAGATTATACAACTATAAAACAGGCTATAATTAGATATTTGATATTAAGTCCAGAAAAAGAAGAGAGAATTTGTTAAACTTGTAGCGATACTGTGCAGTATCCTGGGAGTAATGTTTCTGAAACAATTCTCTGTACCTCTTGAAGCAGGCTGCTTGGATTCCCCAAAACTATTGTAAATGTCACTGCATTATTGCTCAGCATTTGGAATTCCCAAAAGCTAGATCCAAGGAGTTAATATGAAGTGTTACCTTAATGATAAATGTTAGCTTGAGCAGATCCAAGAGATAGACCTGAAATCATTCTATCAAGCTGAAACAGGCAGGCACATGTTTCTCCCCTAGATGCTCAAAAGTAAAGCTTTCACATCAGTTATACATGAATAGTTACCCAAATGCTACTGCTCAGTGTCTGTCAAGGTTGAAAAAATGCCTTGCAGTCTTAATTTCCTCAGTGAGCACACTAGTGAGTTAGTTAGCATTTGGAGACAAACACATTAGTTTAGAAGTAGAATGTACAATCAGGCATTATGGGTAAAAATACTATTAATCATTTTCGTGCAAAAGAGAATTTTAGCATATAGCAAGTGAAATAATATTCCTACCGCTAGCAATAAAGTCAGTTAAAGATAGACACAAGGGAAGTGTTTCCAAACCAGTGGGATGTATGGAATGGTTCTCCAAATATCATTATCTATGCATTTGTGCACACAGGAATTAAAAAGCAATAAAAGGGAGGTCTGGGAAATTTTCCCCTGAGAACATTCTGTGTTAAATGGTGCATTTTCGAAGTAAATTCAAAACAAGCCATGCATGTAAATCTTTGGGGCATGCCGAGGGCTTTATTCTGGGCAAGCTGTGGAGTAATAATCCCATTTTTATTAAAAAGGGGAGAGGGGAACAAGATGGCTTATAGATGAGCAGATTCACCACTGCTTGCTGTCCCCATGTTGAATTTCTCACATCAGCAGTGATAAGCCCTGCACCTTTTACCTTTCCAGATACAGATCACTGGTTAATATTTTTCCTTTTTGTTGGCACAAATAGACCTTCTTGTTCAAATGACAGGTGAAGATAACTGCAGCAAGCTACCGAACAACGAAGTGATGGGATCCAGACAACAAAAAACGCATGAGGTTTCCTCCATTGGCTTTGGACCCACTAGGTAATTGTTTCTCATCTACTTCATTTTTTTCACTCCCACCAATTTAATAATTACTGAAACAGATTAGACTCATGGAAGCTTTATTTCATTCATCAATGTTGTTTGTTTATTTATTTATTTATTTTTGGCCCAAGATGTTGACAAAAACAAGCAGAAATCTTCAAGATTCCTCTGATAACACGGGAATAGATGCACTTATGGAAGGGACCATCTCAAGACTCCTCTTGAGCAGAAAGAAGGATCTCACACCTATGCAGCAATCTCTAGCACTCATTGGATTCTGCTGAGGATGGGTCCAGGGTCTATATAAATAAATGCAAAGTAATGCACATTAGAAAACATAATCCCAACTATACAAATAATATTATGGGGTCTAAATTATCTGTTATCACTCGAGAAAGAGATCTTGGAGTCATTGTGAATAGTTCTCTGAAAACATCCACTCAATGTGCAGTGGCAGAAAAAAAAAGGTAACAGTATGTTGGGAATCATTAGGAAAGGCATAGATAATAAGACAGAAAATATTATATTGCCTCTATATAAATCCATGGTATGCCCACATCTTGAGTACTGCATGCAGTTCTGGTCACCCCATCTCAAAAAAGATATAGTGGAATTGGAAAAGGTTCCAAAAAGGGAAACAAAATGATTAGGGGTATGAAACCACTTCCATCTGAGGAGAGATTAATAAGACTGGGACTTTTCATCTTGGCAAAGAAATGACTAAGGGGGGATATGATAGAGTTCTATAAAATCATGACTGGTGTGGAGAAAGTGAATAAGGAAGTGTTATGTACTCCTCAAAACACAAGAACTAGGGGTCACCAAATGAAATTAATAAGCAGCAGGTTTAAAACAAACAAAAGGAAGTATTTCTTCACACAATGCATAGTCAACCTATGGAACTCTTTGACAGAGGATGTTGTGAAGGGTAGGACTATAACAGGGTTCAAAAAAAGAACTAGATAAATTCATGGAGGATAGGTCCATCAATGGCTATTAGCCAGGATGGGCAGGAATGGTGTCCCTAGCCTCTGTTTGTCAGAAGCTGAGAATGGGCAACAGGGGATGGATAATTTGATGATTACCTATTCCCTCTGAAGCACCTATCATTGGCCACTGTTGGAAGACAGGATACTGGGCTAGATGGACCTTTGGTCTGACCCAGTAAGTATGGCTGTTCTTATGTTCTATATAGGAGAAGGGACTCAGACTGGGCAGGAAGGGGAAAGAGTGGACAGGCTGGAGACAGGACCAGATGAAGTGGCCACACCCACACATTGTTCTCATCTGTGGCTTATGTCATTTCTGCGATGCAGTATTAGCTTTAGTATAGAGGGTCCCACCTTTCCTATTGTGCGTTGTGCTGTCAGAGACCAGGATGGGACTGTCAGGAGTCAGAGCCATTCACATCTGCCAGATGTGGGGATAGGTTCTGTGGCCTTTTCTGTAGAGGTCCCACTGATGGAACGATCAAGGAAGAACTCTGAGGGGATCCTTGCTGGCAACTCTTTCCCAGAATTTCCCACAAGAGAGGATGATTCAGGACATAGACTTTAGTGTGGGTATTATAGTTGAATCAACTGAAGGATTAAAAATGCCTTGTCTATTCCTGGGACCAACCTGGAAACAGCAATTGATGTGTTATCTGGGGTTTTCTGAATTTGAAACTATGGTAACTAATCTCTGTTTTCCAGGTGGTGTCAGGTCATAAATCAATGGGGACACAGATCCTCCGTTTGATAAATGATTGGTACACGAGTGCTTTCACCCCCAAAATCTTTATTTTTATTGAGTCTCAAGCACACATCTAAAATAGCAATAGTCTAGAGCACCCCAGATATTGTTGCCCAAAATCTGAGATGGTGTGGAGTGGTCAGCAGTAGTTTCCCAATGGCCAGCATTTGTCTTAGCTGCTGGGGAGTTGGATGTCAGTCTCCTAGCTCATTGAAATCCACTCCGAACTTCTCCAAATTACACACACTAATCTCTTTATATGTTTCTCCAAACAAAGCACATAACTAATACAGTAATAACCCCTAGTGTGTTAACAATTTTCCTAGCATCAGCAAAATAATTCATACTACTACTTATCAGCAAAGCAATTCCCAGCAAAACTCAGAGTCAGACACCAAGATCCAAGGTCAACTGTCCACTCTCCCTTTCATTCTCATGAATCTGTCACTATCTATTCTTATTAGCAACTCTCCAGCTGTGCAGCTGTTTTTGTCTTGTCTGCTTAGGCATAGGCCAAATTATTTCTGACTACGTGGTGCTCTTGCTTCCAATTAATGGTGTCTGAGCACACAAAATGGCTGTGATTATGCAGGGGTGAAAGTAAAATTGAAATCTTACCTGTATGGGGCTGGTTCCGCCCCCCCCCCCCCTTGAAGGGACAGGGCCTCAGGTGGAAGGGGCAGGGCTGGGGGTCAGCATCCCCCAGCCAGCTCATCTTCACTGCCTGGCCCATGTCGCCCAGGGCTCCAGTGGCGATTTAAAGGTTCTGGGGCTGTGGCCGCTGCCGTGGTAGCGGCAGCAATGACTGGAGCCCTAGGCCCTTTTAAATTGTCAGCCGTGAGGCAGCTGCTCCTTTTGCCCCCCCACATTGGTGGCCCAGAGGGGGGCAAAAGGTGCAACGATGTTAAAGTGCTTTAAAGTCAGCTGTATGAGCCGGTACCAGCAGCCACTTTTTACCAGTACGCCGTACCAGCCTGCACCGCCTTAATTTTACCCCTGTGGTTATGTCAAATCCAGTTCTCTCATAACAGGCGGTCAAAGCATTAAAGTCAATATTACATTATAAAGAAGAAAATAAAAAATTGAAAGTTCCCTCCAATACAAAAACTTAAGCATCTTTCCATGCCCAGCTGTAGATACAGCTATCAGAACTTTTGAAGATTATTAAGATGTTTTTCTTTTTCTTAAAGCTAGGCTTGAAAGGATTAGATTTGTATTGGTAAAGGTCAGTAAATGTTGATTTCACAGTATGCACAAACTGACAAATATTTCTATTGATAATAGAAATTTACAGATAGACAAAGTAAGTAAAATGTCACTTGAGAACTTAATAGAGTTTGATTTAAGGATATTTACTTTGTATATTTTAACATGTGATATTGACAATTTATGTTTTAATGGTCACAAAGCTTTTAACTTTTTGAATCTTAACAACTATCAGTAAATAATTGTCTAATCCCCCTAATAATTTCCCACAACTCTGAAAATTTAAATTGATAAAAATTGAAAAGTGCTTAAAAATAGACATTGCTCAAAATTATAAAAAAAATAAAAATTGAATTCAGTCAAGCCTGCTAAAAACATATTATATACAGGACAGATGTAAAAGACATATATCTCCTGAATCTGTCAGGCTGCCCTTCATGAAGTTTGTCTCTAAAACAGCCCTACAAAATTTCTGATTTTGATTAGATATCAACAGGAATCAAAACCTTTGCCTTTTCTCCAGTCTGAAAGAGACAGCTACATTCAGCCCACATGTTAGTGGAGGCAAATTCACTGATATTGAAAGAGTTTCAATTGCTTAAAACAGGGCTGAATGGGCCCAGGGTCTTCATGCTTTTTCGGCAATCTCATAACATTTAATTTTGTGGGATAATATCCCACATTTAAAGAGCAACAATCACAGTGGCTGCAATGTCGATACACAAGCAAGAGATTCTTAATCCCAGTGCAGACTTCTCCCTACATTTGTTGATGTCATATAAAGTATCAAGATGCTATATTTAGGGTTTTTTATCCCAACTGGTTGTCATCATTTATTAAACTCTCATGCAGTGAAAAGACACATCTACTTCTACTGAGGTAAATTGAATCTATCTTCTCAAACAAGTGTTGATCATCTGGAGAATAATTGTGATTAAGTCGTTAAGCTTTTGTCTTTCAGACAGATTTAATGACTTTTGTTTTTTGTGGATATATTTCAGAAGATAATGTTTGCTTTATGAACTTACAAGAGTACTTTGAATGAGAGCATGTCTTCTCAGATTTATTCATTCCTTTCATATAAGATATTTCCTTTGAGGACTTAAAGTTCAATCCAAAGGCTGTGGAAGTCAATGAAAAGATTCTCATTGGCTGTAGTAGAAGTTGGCTCAGGTCCCTGCACTGCAAAATGGTGTTGGCCAAACATTAATATAGCTAAGAGTATTTTTACTTGATGTTAATACTCATAGCATTTCCTGGATCTATGGGAAACTTTTGCATGATTTATATTTGAAGTAAAATTTGAAAAACATAAAATATAACTCCAAACCCAGGTTGTTTCCCTGGAATGTTTATAAATGCCCTATTAAATGCTCCACCTTTGCATGAAGAAAGTGAGCCTCACCCCTTGCCAAAAATTCTATTAAAGGCTTCAAGTCTTGCATGCTTTCTGGGTTAAATTCTGGCCCTAGTGTGAGTTGTCGTTGACTTGAATAGGGCAAAATTTTCATTCTGCATGTTTGGAACGCCTGTTGAAAACAAGGAGAGTTCTGCATCCAGAGGGCTTGCAGCATTGAGATCTATGTTCATTTAGTAAAGCATATTGAGGGCCAGGCATGCTAGAATATAATTTAAAGCAGGGGCATGGGCCTCACCAATGAGAATGATTTGCTTATTAACACCAGCAAGGACCACAAGAATGGGACCACATCCTTACCACACTGGCACCGCACATACGTATAGATGAAAATATAGGAGACATTGACTGTGGAGGAGAAAGATAGTGATCTTTAGCACTGTGGAGCCCTGCATCAACATAAGAATATAAGACTGGCCCTACTGGGTCAGATCAAAGGTCCATCTAGCTCAGTATCCTCTCTTCCGACAATGGCCAGTGCCAAGTGCGCCAGAGTGAATTAACAGAACAGGTAATCATCAAGTGATCCATCCCCTGTCATTCATTCCTAGCTTCTGGCAAACAGAGGCTAGGGACACCATTCCTGCCCATCCTGGCTAATAGCCATTGATGGACCTATCCTCCATAAAGTTGTCTAGTTCTTTTTTGAACTCTGTTATGGTCTTGGCCTTCATAACATTCTCTGGCAAGGAGTTCCACAGGTTGACTGTGCGTTGTGTGAAGAAATACTTCCTTTTATTTGTTTTAAACCTGCTGCCAATTAATTTCATTTGGTGACCCCTAATTCTTGTGTTATGATAAGTAGTAAACACTTCCTTATCTTCTTTCTCTACACCAGTCATGATTTTATAGACCTCAATCATATCTCCCCTTAGTCATCTCTTTTCCAAGCTGAAAAGTCACAGACTTATTAAGGAATAGCAATATAGAGCCAGATACGACCAAATTCTTGTATTGAATGGCCAGAGGAAAATTCATGTCAGGGAACTCTCCAATAGCATAAATCCAGAGGAAGCCTCTGCTGCACGAATCCCCTCCCCTCCCCTAGCATAGTGAGTTTGCCAGGGGAGGGAGGAGTCGTGTCAGAGTTGGGATGGGGGTGTGTCAGGAATGTGATAGAGCAGAACTCTGCTATGCTGACCCTCCATTGGCATAACATCCTCTACTCGTAGGTCAATCCAGAATCATGGAGCTGTAACCAGCTCCCTGACACCTATCCCCTGTACCAAGCTGAGTTCAGATACAGGGGAGAACTGAGCCTACAATGTCCATGCTAGTGATGCATCAAAGTTACTCAGAGAGAAGACAACAAAGCCCCCTGTAAGGCTAATACCAAAATGATGCCAGCTTGTTTAATCATAACATAAGATTTTTAACTGCAGTATCCAGAGTACGTGGCCAGCACGATGAAATTCACATGTGTGCTCAGAGTAGCAAAGTCATCAGCAGAGAAATTATACTGCTTCTACCAGTATTGTTTGCAGTCTAGAATCTAGTAGAAGAGGCAGCCAAAGGGTAGCATTCTTAGGAGCATTCTCGCTGCTTGGCTAGACTAGTTGACTAGTGTAGCATTCTTCCTGGCTGACCAGCTGGCTGAAGAGTAGTATGTCTGTGTCCTGGCTGGCAGCTGGCAAACTGGACCAATTTCATCCCTTTCCTGTGTCCCCCTTTGAAATCCCTTCAATTAAAACAAAATCATTTAAACCATCTCTGCTTCCAAATCAATGTTGGATGTCGGGGTGGGTGGGGTGGAAGAATACCTGCTTCTGCAGCATGTCATTTGAAAAAAAGTATGGTCCGTTAAGTAACAAAACCAACAGTAACTGCATAAATCAGTAAGACTGAAATCCCCACAGCAACATCATTCTGTCAGCCCTCTCCCCCAGACTCACAGAGCTGTGATATGTCTGCCAGGGAAATACAATAAAATACTGGAACATATCTAAACAAAATACAATTCCCTCACCCACAAGTTCTGGTGTCCCCCCCCCCTTTTCTTTAGTGTCAAGTCCCTTCTCCAGTTACTCTTTATGCTCCAGTTTGTTCACTGGTTCTTTCTCTTTTAACCCTCTCTTCACCTTTCTCTCTGTCTTTTTTCTCTTTGGAACTCCCCCCTTCGCCTCTTCAGAGCGGAGCAAGGGGTAAGGACATTTGTACACCTGACTGCATCACCCTCTCAAGGCAGCATGACTCCCTCTGGAGCTGTGCTTCTATTGGTTTCTCACTAGCTACTGTCCCAAATCCCCACCAGAAAGCTGCAGAGAAAATACTGACCATGTCAGCAGCTTTATCTTCCAAAGGTTGCCTGGAGGGTGTATTGATGCTCTGGAAAGTGGTCTTTTCCTGGCCTGGCCACCATCATGCACACATCCCGCCCCACTGCGTGTGAACCCTGCTGAATGGCATGGATGGGTTTCCGTGAGAAGCATGCTATGGAGCTACCTCTCCCTCCTCCTGCATCTCCCCAGGAAATTTCCACCAGGTTTTGTCCCCTCCACTAATGTTAGCAATAGGGAGTTTTAGGGCCTGATCCAAGTCCTTTGAAGTCAATGGGAGACTTTCCATAGGCTTTGGGTCAGTTTCTCTATTACACCTCTACCCCAATATAACACGACCCAATATAACACGAATTCGGATACAACGTGGTAAAGCAGTGCTCTGGAGGGGACGGGGCTGCACACTCCGGTGGATCAAAGCAAGTTCGATATAACGTGGTTTCACCTATAACGCGGTAAGATTTTTTGGCTCCTGAGGACAGCGTTATATCGAGGTAGAGGTGTAGATTATCCATTTATTTTCAATGGCCTATTTACAAAAGAGTTAATGTGCATTCTGTGCAATCAGGGGGAAAGAAAATAAGTGCCATCCTCTGTCTAATGGCAAGTATACTGTGTTAGTGGCTGTACGGATGTTGAAGAAGTTAACATGTGAGAACACCTTGTATAGGAGGGCCTTCTTAAGCAATCCTTGTCACTTCACTTTGCAGTGCTATAACAATGGTAATGATCACAATGCAGAAAATCTCCTTAGTTAATAGTGTGTAACTGAGCAATAGAATGAACAAAATGTTCATACTTCATTCTACCACTGGTGATATTGTGGGAGACATTTCCAGGTTATGACTAGTACATATCACAACCACATCACTCTTAAATCTTTAACCAAAGTGTCTAAATATAGGGACCAACCCTAAATTCCCTACTCCAGCAAAACTCTCAGGGGGTGTCAATCTACATTAAGTCATTGGTAACGTAATATTGAAGCCGTATCCCTTAAATAGTATCTGAAAAGTACAAGAAAAGCAGATTGTGCCCTTGAAAACAGTGAGGATGAAAAGTCTTTAGAAGTTAGCTACATGATGAAGAGACTCTCCAGAGTCTTTAGAAAAGTCTTTAGAAGTTAGCTACATGATGAAGAGACTTCTATAGGGCTGCCCTATAGAAGGCTGAAATCACTGTTGGTGTGCGTCAGGGTTTTGCAAACTGACATTCAATCATTTAGTTTATCTGCCAGCTGTGATAATTCTGAAACAGATAGAATTTACATGGCACTGTATGGTTCTCTGTTATATGGGGTCGTGTCTGTGGCGTATTTGAAGCAATACAATTATACTCATTGTGATGAGGAAATAACTTTGTGGCTCTTTACACATAACTTTTAACTATACCATTTTCATTGTACTTTTTATGATTCTTGGAGAAAAGGAAATGGGAACAATTGCATATTTTAAGTCAGAATTCATCCACTATGTGAACTGGGTACTGTTTGTAAACCTCTGCTTTTTCTGGTAAAAAAAAGCTGGTTCCTGCAGCATTTAATCAGGCTGTCAAATTCCCATTGACTTCACTGGCAGAGTAGGCTGAGCAAAGGCTGACTTCAGGATACGGTCCTATATCTTTTGTGCTAGATTTATTACAAAATTCTGTGTGATGTGAGTTTTTTAATCTGAGATCTCTTCTAGGATTCCTCCATTTTTCTCCCCTGTACTTCCTACTGTGCCTTCAATGGTCCCACATCTTGGTAACCCAGACTCTGGCCAAAGGAAGCTGGATACTTCCCTCCAACTGCATTCCTAAGTCAATGAGCATAGGATGGATGTCACTCAAGAGCTCTGAGCCCCTGTTGGCGCAGTTACAATAGAAAGTAAGAATTAAATGCAGGACTTTAACCTGGCAGGTTGACCAATGATTTTATTTGTGTAATAATTAGAATAAATGGTGTTTCCATAATCAGAAGGCTTCCTGAAGCAGCAGGCAGCACTGAAATAAATGTACTGGTGATATTTTATGTAGAAATGTTGGTGACTAATAGAAGTAAGTCAGCCTTACTAAAAGCTTTCAGATTTTTATGAGAAGGGAAATATTTATTAGCAAACAATATAAACTACACAAAAAAGAAGAATGTGGGGCTTAAATCATTAGCTGAATCACATTAGGCAATACACAGAGCTCTACTCTTATACATATAATCAAGTCAGGCTTTCAGGACCAGCCTTAAGAACAATACAAACAGCAAATATCATTGTTTGAGAACATGCAAAGCCTTAACAACTTAGGGCCTGTTGCTCCCTCTCATATTGGGGCCAGAGAAGCAGCTAGTCACAACCCATTTATTTCCAGTGCTAGTAGAGGCTGAAGCTACCCAAGGCACAAATATTCAAAAAATTCTTTGGGACCTATGAAACAGAACACTGCCCTTGGACACTTTCAATAATGAAGTAGTTCAACTACCCATTCTTTGCAGAGTGAGGCACTGAACAGAGCAGATGTTTGTAAGATTTCTGCTGAGAAAAAAATCCCTTCTCACAGAGTTATAAAAAGTTTGAAATATTTTACTTACATTTGCAATATATGTAAAAGAGTGCTGCAATGGGTATCATGCTGCCTTCAGTGATGGTTAGGAGAGAGATAAACAACAGCTCCTTTCTCTGGATTTTTGGATACACCACACAGTGATCTCTGTAGATTCAAGAGTGAAAATTAAAACACCAAACAAGACAATTCATAGAGAGAATATCTGCAAACACAGAAATAACTTTCAACAGCCTAACCTAAAACCTGGTTCCAGCCTGGGTCACCTGATATGCAGAGTTCTGTTGAAAATCTGGCCTTTTACATTGGTTGAGTTGAGGTCTTCTGAAAATCTGGCCCAAAATGTGCACTTTTTGTCCAGCCTTTACTTATTAAATGGGCATTAGTGTGAAGGAAAGAATTAAAACCCTTAGAGTTTTGTGGGACAGGATGTATTTCAATCCTCCCTATCACAACATGTCTAATTTGGGGATGGGAGCATCTATCGGAAATGACTGTTACATGCTCATATTCTCCCCACCATTCTGCTGTGAGTTCCAGTAAACCCAACTCCTAATGAGTAGTTTCAGGAGTAATCACTCAAAGTCTGGTGGTGTGTGTGTTGCCAGAGAGAGACAGCAGTCACTATAATAATAATAGAAAAATGGCAATTCATTAATGTCAGCTTGCGATGTTCTCATTACACCTGTGCCAGTTTTCTTCCAGGCATATAGAAACAGAGTGATTATTGCTTACATTATTATAATCCCTTAGATGAATCTGATTGAATTTGCTAGGCAACGTCTGAAACAGTGTATTACTAGCTCTCAGATCATGCCAGGCATGCGTTTGTATTTGTAATACTTGTTCAGGGCAAAATTTCCCTCTCCAATCCACTAAAGTCCCCCTCGAGGACTGATGTTGAGATTCCCTCCAGCTTGCAGGGATGGGGTTCTGCATGGCTACTTTGCCCTTGTCCCATCACCTTTAACGAGGGCTCAAGCAGTGCTAAGGCCTTGTGTGGTTGCTGGGCTCTTGGATGAACCTCACTCAGAAAAGATGCAGAATATATAGCAGAGCCTCAGCGTGTGTGTGTGTGTGTGCGGGGGGAGAGCAGCAGGTTCTATAATGTGGATCAGAAAAGAAAAATTGTCCTAACCCACAATAGTGGGGGTGAGCTTCTTATATGCTGTATGCGGTTTGTCAAAAGAAAAACTTCACAGGAAAGACAAAAATGTTTTTATTCTCCTTCTCTACAATTTCTGTCTTTCATTTTTCTGCATTTTTCTTAGAAACACTACATGCCATGAGCCTGAATCTGAAATGGCTATAGACAGATTCTCCTCACAGCAGAGCCCTGTCCAATATCAGCCATTTCCCTATTAGTATAAACAGACTCAGTGGAGCAAGGTTGCTATATTTTCCTTCTCATGCTTTCTTAACTCTTTCCCTAAAGACTACTCTATGGAGTAACCTCTCTCAGCATGTCGACACCCAGGAATTCTGTTTATTACTTGGTTTGACTTCTGCTCTGACTGTTGATGCTGGTAATTGAAAAGCAGTCTCTTAACTGTTGAAAAATCTACCAGTTAGAATGCTAGTCCATAAAGCCATATTTTTCAAGTAGTGTGTATAGAGAGAGTGAGAATGTATCCTGTTAAGATGCATTTCAATCACTGTTGTTGAATACAAGGAGGCCCAAAAAGCAGTGCTTTATTCCCAAGTGATTCAAGAAATCTAGCTTAGGGGTGAGTAGAGTGTAGTGTGTGTGTGCTTAGAGTCTAGTGTGTATGCTTAGAGTCTCTTTTGGCCATAAGATTTTACTGTATTTCATTCAAATGCTAGATTAGATTCAAACACTGCATACTGCATTTTGCATGCAAAATACATAAATTCTATATATGCATATATTCAGGATTCGACACTCATGTAACTTTCAAAGCAGATGTAATTGCATGTGAATGTGAATTTTTCATTACCTCTCAAAAATAACCAATAAAGCTAAGATTCAACACAAGTGTAAACTTCAGAGTAAAATTGTGGGTGGCATTTTATCAAGCCAGACAATATTAGAAGAATAAAAATACTAGCCTAAGAATTTTCATTTTAGCTACTCATAGTTTAATGGAGAACAGTTTTGGGGGGAGACTCTGTAAGTAGATGTGAGAAATCAAGCATATATGGGCTATATTGTAACAGCAATGGAAAAAATAATGGGTCCTCTGTTCTGAGCTCTTGAGTTCCCTAATCCCATGAAGAACTACAGCAAATGTGAGATCTCCACACAGGTGCTTGACAATACTAAATGTACACATTTTAATGGTGATTAAAATACCACAGCTGCAAAAGAGCAGCTGGGGAAACGAAGGAGGAAAATTTCACAGTGGTTGGTTCTGGAGAAGCTTTAACAAAGTTACTGCAGTGTAGTTGTTTAAAAAAGCTTGACATAAAATGCAGAATATACAAAATGCAGAGACAAATCCTTAGGAGGGAAAAGCTGCAAAGTCCTCTGGGAATGAAAAGGGCTATAAAAACCCAGATGATCACATTCAGGGTCATGGAGAGAGTGCTACTGAGACAGAAACTTTCTTTCCCAGGCCTCAAAGGGTACGTCTATACTGCAAAAAAACACCACCAAGAAATACCCACGGCAGCAAGTCTCAGAGCCTGGGTCAACTGACTTGGGCTTACCCTATGGGCTAAAAATAGCAGTGTAGATGTTCCCACTTAGGCTTTGAAACTGGGAGGTGGGGGTGTCTTGAGCTCAAGCGGGAATGTCTTCACTGCTATTTTTAGCCCCATAGTGCGAGCCCAAGTCAGTTGACCCAGGCTCTGAGACTTGCTGTGGCGCGTCTTTATTTGCAGCTTAGCCAGATGTCCAAAGTGAAGTCTGAGGTAGAGGAACTTAACTATGGGAGAAAATCCATCTAAGGGTCATAGGCACAGGAAGTAAGGGTGAGGGGGGGTGCTGCAGCACCCCCAGGTTTTATGTGAGGCTGCCGGGCCTGCGCCTGGGGCTCCACTTCCTGGATTGGGTCCTGGGGGATGGCCCCGCATTCTGCTCCCCAGCCGCTGGCTCCACGCCTGGGGCCCTGATCCCAGCCCTCTGCCCGGGACTCCGCTCCACAGCCCTGCGCCCGGGTCCTGGTCACTGGCCCCGCTCCCCAGGCACTAGCCCCATGCCCAGCACTCCACTCCCCATCTCCCCACCTGGGGCTCAGGTCCCAGCAACCGGCCACACTCCCCTGCTCTGCTCCTAGGGCCCTGACACCACCCCCCACTCCCAGGGCTTCACTCCCAGGGCCCCGCATCCGGCCCCATGGCGGGGGCTCTGCTCCTGGCCCCGCACATGGGGTCCCAGCTGCTGGCCCCTGCCCAGGGGTCTGCTTTTGGCCCCATGCCCGCCCCCAGCTGTGGCCACAGCCTCGGACCCTTACCCCTGTCCAGGTTTCCCCCTCCAGGAGCCACAGCCCTGCTCCCAGCCTCAATTAGGTGGGGGGCGTGGACAGGGGTAAGGAGGCTGGCTTTCAGCACCCCCCACTACTAAAAATGTTCCAGTGCCACTGCCAAGGGTTGAAGAGAACTGGTGGTAGCAGCCCAGTCTACGTATTTTGTGATCTTTATTATGCTCTATTGTGTTTTTCTTAAGTGCAATAATAAACATCAGTATCTATACTTTATTATGTATTCAGCACAAAATCGCTGTGTGTAGTGGGGTGATCACCCCACTCCGGCCCAGGAAGGGTAAAAGCAGCCCTGGAGAGGGTGCAGCGGAGACAGCTAGGCTGATTAGAAAAGCAGCCACAGCTGTGGGCCACCTAATCAGGGCCCAGCTGGCCCTTATAAGAGGGCTGGGGCCAGAAGCTGAACACACAGAGAGTCTCTCTCTAGCCGTTGAGAGCGATGGGCCTGGCTGCTGAACAGAATGCCTAGAGTGGAGCAGGGCTGGGGGAAGGCCAGAGGACCTGGGGAGCTCCAACCTGGCATACCACTCCCCCAGACTGCAGGCCTTGTTAAAGGCCAACAAGGGTACTGGGGTTGCAGAGAGGGCAGCCCAAGGGTAGGCAGAGGCAACAGGTTCAAACCCTCCTTGCTGATGATGAGTGGCAATTATACTGCAGTCCACCCCAGTGAGCAGGGGCTAGACGGTGACTGGTGGTAGCCAAAGACTGAGGCGAGGTGGTTGGGGGTTCCCTGAGGAGGGGAGACCCAGCGAGACTGTGGGGTACTGCAGGCTGAGAAACCCTGACGTAGAGGGGAACTGGGGTCCGGGAGAGACACGGGGGCCAGTGGCAAGGCGAGACACTGGCCTGCAGAGGGCCTGGACAACCAGAGGGCCACCAGTGAGTCGTCACACCATTACAGTGTGCAAGGCACTGTGCAGACAAATAGAAGACATGAGGCCTGATTCTCCCCTACCTTGCAGCTTGTGTAGTCATTCTCACTTTTACAAAGTGAGACTAAAATTCTACCGTTCTAATTTAACGGTGTTTTACATCTGCTTTGTACAGGCTGTGCTGTGCAGTACACCACAGTGCAAGGCTGTGAAGAATCATGCCTGTGGTGGCTGCTTCTATTTCATGTTGGCGTGTGATTCTTCCTTTCTGCATTGATGCTGCTATTGGGATAGCATGCGAATGAGAAAAGCAGGCTCCTTCAAAGAGCACCCAAGCATGTGTTTCGAAAAGTGTGTGCGCACATAAGTAGGGAATTGTGTGCACGCGCGCACACACACACACACACACACACACATATATATATATATATATATATATATATATATATATATACACACTGAGTATTGAAAACATGAAAATCAACAATGCACAATCTGAAAACTTGGAGGCTGCCTTACTACTGCATATGTGTGATCTGGTGGTGCCAGTAAACATAATTTGATCATCTTGGAACACTGGTACCTCCAAAAATTTGAAGGAGCCATATACATCAGAGAACCTTTTAGTAGGTTTTGATCTATCATTAATATTTGAAACTATTTTATTAAAACAAATAAAAAAATCTGGTATTTTCATATCACTACCTGTACTCCTTAAAGTTAAACCAGTGCTTAAATGCTTTACTGAATCAGGACTCAAAATAAAACCAAAACAAAACTGATTTACTGATGGCCCTGGCTCTTCATGAAGTTAATCTGGTTTATTTATCTGTACAATTCAATTAATCAGTTGTCTGTGAGATAGTTATAATATCTTCGCTACTAGTCCTCTAAATCGCATGTTTTGGTTTCCGTTTCATGATTAGATAAACATGCAGTCATTACTGGTATTAATATGGGCTCATGCAAATTTTAAAATTCTTTTCCAAAAACACTTATTCATGGATCTTTGGAATTCACTTCTTGCAAATATTCATGTCAATAAAACATGATTGCATGAATGAATGTGCCTGGAAAGTAAACATGTAAAAAAGGATGTGAGCATAACCAGAGCAAATACATTATAAGATAACTTACATGAGTATATATAGGGGGAAAATGTCTAGTATTTACAAAGCTCTAGAATTGATCCACTTGTAGTAGTCAAATCTAATTGTCTTTATAGCACAGTGTGGGGAATGAAATATCTACGATAATAAAAACCCTTAATGAATTATTTCATTATAAACATTTTATTAATCCCAACTGATTAAAAAACACCAAAATGATCAAAACAACATCCAAATAACATTTGAGCTGACAGCACCCTCTTCTGATTGCTAGATAAAACTGACTAAAACCTCTACTGAAAGTATTGCAAAATCCTTAGTCTCATTGAATTGCACCATAACAAGGATTACAGAGAGACAAACTGCTTGGAAGGAGAAGGCAGTAATTTCATTTCCACTGCAAACCACCCCCCCTCCATCTAAACTTAGGCTTTAATTTTTATAAGAAGAGGAAAGCCTTTTCCAATCACTTCTAGGTATAGACCCTTTACTTTACCTGTGGTCAGTTGTGATGCTTATTATTCTTGCAAAATATTGCCCTTCTAGCTAAGAACTCTGGCACCCAGAGACTTTCCTGTGATTTCTCCATTTTAGTCTGCTCTTCCTAGCCTCACAGAGTGAAAGGCTGCCTCATGCAGACTTTACTCTGATCTTCTCTGATACCTTTCCAGGTTGTATTCCTGGGATCTCTCTCTGGACCAGGGAACTGCTAATACTCTCTCCTACATCTTCTTGGAAACAATCTGTTTAGCTGATTCAGGGTAGAATTTGGGTCCATCAGTATGTCGCTCTTTCAGTTCAAAGCTGCAGCAGCTGTGTCCCCTGCTGGTGAAGGACAATAATTATGCTTCTAAAGCCCATTACAATAGCAATTGCCTAGCACAAAGATAGGGAAAAGAGATAGAGAGAGAATTAAGATGAATAATGCCATGATGGAACTAGTTTTAATAGAATAACTTAACTGTGTGTCATAGGCCTTATATTAATACGCTCAAATGGAGGTTCTCCTCTAGCTCAAGTATCCCAGTTCTGTGCTTTTGAAGCAGAAAAGTCTGTGTTCTATCCCAAATGCAGCAGTGGTAGGTGACTGATCTCATGAGCATTTATCTCTATGTCCATCTCTTCACATGTACTGCTGGAACATCCTCCATCTCCTCACTGCAACTGCCTTTTCAAAAGCTCCAGCAGAAAAACCTTCCTTGCTAAACAAGAAAAGCAAACGGAACAGTAATTTAAAATATCTGCTTAGAAATGACATCATCACTAAATTTCCCTTAGGAAACTGTGAACATTTTCTAGGCTGCTATGAGAGATTGATCTGTACTTCTACAATATACCTGTGCTCTATAACGTAACCCCCCAGGACTTTGAAAATCTCCCATAATCCAATGATTCTGGTATCTGTTCCAGCACCTATGACACAAGTATCCAGAGAGCTGTGTAAGTGCAGTGGTGTAGTACAGTGTGAATGTGGCTGTAGGGAAAACCTGCAATGGGCCTGAACCCACAACAGCCTGGCTCGTGAGAGCACACTGCCCTGCTGGTGCTTACAGCAATGCTAAATAACCACTTCATTTACCAACAGCTCAGTTCTTTAGTGTGAACATGGCCTTAGCTGACCATGAATTTGGTACAGAGAGTGCGTTAAATGAGAGTTTGTTATGAGGACTGGTTAGAAGTTTTCACACACAGTTTTTTTCATTGAAAAATAGCCTTTTTCAAAAATGAAACTGAACCTGTATAACTTTATCATTTTAGATGGTAACCGTTGCTCACATAGATAAGGCTAAAAGTGGGCTGGACTGCTCTGGGATTCAGAATTCAACAAAAATGCTTCTCTCCTCAGAGGTGGGGAGGCTTTGCCTGGGCCAGCAGGGGAAAGAAAACCCTTCGACTCTTTAAGAACTGCACCACTCTCTGCTCCTTGTGGGCACTCAGCCTCCTCTTGGGCTTGAAGACAGGGTCCCTTGCCTGGCTGGTTGGAGGGAAGGGTATAGCAAAGCCTGTTAGCTCCTGTACAACTAAGAGGGAAGTTTATAAGCTCTTCCTCCAGTCTAGGGCTGCCAATCTGCATTGTGAAGAGAAGGGGCAGGGAGGCATGCAGCAGAGTAGCCTGCTGCAGTTACACACGGTTGGGCAACCTCGAGCAGTTGGTGGGGTCCCTAGGAGCATAAGGGTGCCCAGCAGGGTTCTAGTAGGACTGCCTAAAAATCACCCTCCAGCGGCGCAGCCAGATCAGTAGGAGGTAGCACCTGGGGCAGGCCAGGGGCTGTGCCCCTCACACACACAGCAGAACCCAGAGCTTTTTCCCTTGTGAGGTGACACACACCCCGCTTGCCCCAGGAGGATGGCAGCAAGTGCAGATGGTTTCCCTTGGCGAAGATCTCTCCTTAGCTGGGAGTGAGTCTGGAGGGGCAGAGTGGTTGGCATACTTGCTGAGCTCTCCACCTCCCTTACCCCTTACCCCCTCCACTCCCCACCCCCAAGCAGCGAGGGGCAGGAAGGAGTAATGGGGAAGAAATCAGGAATTTTCCCATGGGCTGAAATAATTGACTAGGTGGGAAGGAGAAAGCCCATTCTCAGGAAACTTAGGGGTAGCCCTAAAGCTGAGATGCCCATAAGGTTTCCCTGGGGGGCTGGGGGCTCCTTTACATGAGGTTTGTGCTTTACCCTAGATTCTCCAGGAGATAGCAGTGGCCTGGCGTATAGTCTTCACATGTTGCCAGCAGCTGAGCTGTCAGACTAGAATGGGACTGTGGATTGCCTGGGTTCCAGTGCTCATACATTAGGGTGTAGGTAAAGCACCCCAGTGTGGTGGAATCTGGGGGTTGGCCCCTTGCAGATGATACATAGGGGCAGGATCGGGTAATGGCAGCAGTCATCAGAACATGGGTCCTTCCAGCAGGCAAACGGATCAGCACCTTGGATTCCAGCTCGGAGAGGGAATGTAGGGACAGAAGTTAAGGCCATTGAGAAGCTCCCACGGTGTGTGTGGTGAGAGGTGGGACGTACCATGTGGTGAGTGCCACCACAGCTATCAGTCCCAATCTTTCTTTCAGCAAGGCAGTCTTAAGCAGGGTTGGCTGCTCCAATCATAGTGCACCTTCTCAAAGCCAATAGAGATAATACTGAAAGGGAAATATATAGAAATTATCTGTGTGTGTGATAGTGAAGCCATGATAGCAGGCAGAGCAGTCAAGCTGGAGTCCTGGTCTTTGCAAGCAACAATGTGTCTTTCAATGAGGGCAAATGCTGTGGGAACTTACACAAATACAGAGGTTTAAAAAAATATTGGCACCCACAGAGCACCCAGAGGAGGTGACACTCCGTAAGAACGGGGTGCGGGAGGGATCAGTCAGGGTATGTCTACACTGCAGCTGAGAGGTGCGATTCCTGGGTGTGTAGACAGACTTACACTAGCTAGGTTTTAGATAGTGTGCTAATAGTAGCAGTGTGGACATTGCAGCCCAGGTGATGACTCAGGCTAGCCACCTGAGCTCAGACCCGGGGGGGTCAGGCTGGCTTGGACTCTGGTAGCTAGCCCAAGTTGCCTTTCCTGCCTCAACATCCATACTGCTATTTTTAGTATGCTAGTGCAAATCTGTCTATCTGCCAGGGGAATCGCACCTCCGAGCTGCAGTGCTGACATATTCCCCAGGTGTTCCCCATGGGTATGGGAATGGCCTCACTGTACTGAACTCAAGGTGCTAGCTATGGGTGCTCCAGTGGGATTACCATGACAAGGGAGAGAATATTGTGGAAAGGGTGCTCAGTTGAATAAAAGATACCGGATAAAGCTGTAGATTTGATAGATTCCAGACTTCCAAGTCCTTAGAGTGTTTACATTGCTCAGTAAGACGTAGGATTTATTTTAAAAAGAGGGTGGGGGGAGTTGCAGGGTAGTGCATATGTGAGCCTCTTTTTTGATGGGTGTGCCCAAAAAGGCACCTGGGGAATATTGTTTGAGACTCTACTTTTATATGAGGAAATTAATGACACAGAATAATGATCAGTCTATTCTTCCTTCATCCTGCTCCCTCCTGTGAGGGCTTGCAAATTAGAGGAAGGCTCACATTAAGATGCTTTCTTGGCTACTCCCAATGCTCCTTGTACTTTAGTCTGATGCATTTTTTTTTATTATGAAGGTCACTTTCTTTTGACAGGCCAAGCCTACAGACACTCTCATAATGTTAAAGAAAACAAAACAAAACCCACAACTGAGGGGTGACAAGGCAAGTCATAGTGCTATAAGAGGGTGGGGAGGCTGGGATTGGCTCTGTCAAAACAGTACATACAGACTGGCTTTGTGTGGCGGTTGCTGGTGCCAGGCCGCTCTTTCTTCACAGGGAAGGTAGTTACCTCAGAAAAGCAAGTGTCCGTCTGTGGTGATATCAAAGAGTGCAAGTTGTTCAGTATTGGAGTGGTTACATCCACAGCACAGCTTGGAACAGGAGCCCAACAGCTTCCGGCTAACAATGACAGTATCCAAATGCATACAAGGGTACAGAGGCCCCTGTTGAGAGGGATAATTCAGTGGTATATATGTGCTAAACTCTTCCTGCTTATCCCTTCCTTCAGGATCAAGAGAACAAGTCAGAGGCATTGGTGACAAGATGTGAGTGCAGTACTGTGCATTTGGCGCACAGTTGTGTGGCCAGTTCTGGAAATTCACAGCTGGATTTCAGTGATGAGGGAGCTGGGAGTTGGCATGAATGGAGGGACACATTCTGCAGTCAGTGGATGATGCTCTTGCATTCTTTGGTCAGGGAGGGGCCATGTGAAGGGATCAATGTATACCTGGGTGGGAATTAGTAAAGAGGTGGAGCTAAGGATTAGGACAAGGAGAAATGGGGTGGTGGTGAAGCTTGATCTTTTCCCCAACAGTAATTGTAACCTGGCCTGAGATGTTGCAGCAGAGGTTTCTGGCAGGCCTGCCTGGCCTTCGCAGGTGGAAAAGGCCATGAGAGGATAGATCAGCTGGTGGGTAAATTCAGGATTTTTTTTTTTTTTGGCTACATTTGAACTGGATGGTGTCAATAGACCCCTTCCAGTCTGAAATCTGGCACAGAACCCATATCAGGAGCAGGTTCTCATCCAGGGATTCAAATACTAACAAATAGCCTTCCCGCCATGCTGTCACCAGGTTGGAAAGATTGTCTGTACAGTGGGAGCTTTAATGTCTTTGCTGATAACAATTTAGAGGCAGCTAACATCAGTACTTGCAGGAATTTACAGCAGAGTTCATTCTAGTGTTCATCAGCCAGGTTGGGATAATTTGTTCATGCAGTGATCAGTTTAATCAGCCTAATAGAATCCTGCTGTTCAGATTCCCAATGTTTCAGCAAGATCTTCTAAGTAGGGAAACTTTTCCAAAAAAATTGTGTTCTCTTTTAAAATTATGTAGATCCCAGTAGTGTGAATTGTTAGCAGTAATGCAGTGAAATACTTGAAAACGTTTATTCGGGGTTATTAAATCTTTATAGGAAAAACAGGATAGTCCTCAATCAGTCTGTAGTGCAGCTGGCAGACTGAACTGGAAAGGCTATAATAATAGTGGAGGCATATTGACAACCCATGGGAAGAATTAGCCATGTTCAGAGTGATAGGGATAAAGAAAATGTCATGTTCGCATCAGTAAAGCACTAGGTGTTATAGTTATTATGTCAGTTTATACTCAGGCAAATAGTGGTGAGCATATAGGTGCTTTAAACAATCCATAGCTAGGTAGGGTAGTCTGGATTTGTAAGGAGGACCAAAATATCTGAACTCTGGAATAAAAAACAAGAGCCCCCAGTAGTCCACCTGACAATGTTGCTTTGTTTGCTTTTAATTAATCTGTCACTGCAAACATGACCTAGTTGCCATAGTACAGATGTCAGCTTGCAACAACCTTCCCCTAGAGCCATCCATAACTAGGATTTGACATTTATATCTGCTTACCCAGTCATGAAGAGTAGTTAATTAGCTCCATCTACTGCTGCATGAAGTGAACTGTACCAATAGTAGTAAGTTCTTTAGTGGTCTCCTTGGATTGCTCTCTTCACTGTAATTCTAGGGCTCCTTGCTTCACCACTCAACTGGCAAAATATTTTAGTGGGAAGAAGAAAGGGGACAGTTTAATTAGTTTTCTGTTTCTTGTAATCTCTTTTGGTTTGTATAATGTATCTTTTCCTCTGTGTGTGGCTTTTTTGATTGCTTTTTTTGAGTTTTTGGGTGAAGTTTGTTTCGTCTTGGCTTTTCTTTGGCTTGCTTTTCCCTTAGTTTGAGAGCAAAGATGGTGCTTCAATAGTAATTCTTGGGAACAGTCTACAGAAGAACAACGATAAGTGAGATCCTCAAGCTACTAGTGTCTTGAATGGCCCAACAATTCTGTTTCATGAAAAATTTTGAGGTTTCAAAATTTGTTTTCCTTCTGCATCAGAACAAAAATAAAATTCTGGAATTTTTCAAGAAAAAACAAGACCAAGAGAGTGACCCTAGAATAGCCAATAGCCTGTGAATTGGGGCCCTCACCTAGGATATGGGAGAGACAGGTTCAAGTTCCTGCTCTGAATCAGGCAGAGTAGGAACTTGAGTCTCGGTCTCTCACATCGCTGTGTGCACCATCCACCAGGCTATAGGTTATTTGGGGAGCGGCTCTCTCAATCTCTCCTCTTGCAGCTGTTTCACTTTGTATAGATGATTAAATAGTCATTGGGCCACAGAAAGAGAGCAAGATTGACTCACTCCATAGGCTGGTGGCACTCAGCTGGGCTGTGGGAAATCAAGGATCAGGACATACTGTACTCTGAATCAGCTATTGGCTATTCTGGGGTGTCAGTGTCTCTCTGACCAAAAATTCTATCCTGGACTTGAGAAGGCTTTGACTAATTGGCATTTTCCAGTAAAAAATAATTTAATCAAAACATTTCCATCCGCCAGCTCTAGTTCTGAATACAAATGGGCTGTAACTGGACACCCGAATGCTGCATTTGGGTACTCCCACCAACTCCTCAGTAGATAGATGCCTGGGTTATACACTTATAATATGTGCCAATTTGAACATCCAAATGTGGATTTCGGCAACTGATTCAGTTGCATTAAGTCACACTTGAAAATAAGTCTCCATATATATATATATATATCCTCATATTGATTGTAAATTCACACTTTGATTTATTAGCGAGATAATGAATGTCTGTTCTACGACTCCTTTCTTCTTAGTACTACCTTTCTGAATTCTGCTGAATATTCCAGATACATCTAACAGAACACCTCTGCTATACCAGTGACTGGACCATATTATGTACTCCTTGACATCCCAGTGAATGTCAATTGACAGCAACAAAGCAGGTAATATAGAAAACTAGCAGAAAAAGGACTAATATCCCAAATGCCTGACATACACAGGAAAATTCATTGTTATGATGAAATGTAAAGATGACCTAGCAGTTACCCAGGAATGGTACCTTGTTAATGTCAGAGTTGTGTATCTAATGTATGTGATTAAGCAACTGTAGGGAGCTTGATACACCAGAGAAAAGGAATTGTGGCTCAAAACCTTTCAAAGTGTATGTGTGTGGGGAGTCATGTTTATTGCACTAAATGCTACCCTCATGAAACTCATGGTCAGCTCCCATAAAAATCAGTCGGAGTTATGCATAACTACATAGGCAGAATTTTGCCATATGAATGTATACGGCAGGTAGCAGTGCTACCATTATGTATGATTTTGCACATTTGGTGTCCCTTGTTATTTATTCATCTGAAGTACAGTAGCTCCCCAAATATACTAGGTGCTTTCCAAATACATAGTAAGAAACAGCCCCTGTCCTGAAGAGATTACAATCAAAATAAACAAGACCACAATAAGCAGACAGACATATGAGCAAAATATCTCAGGTGATGTTAGCTATATATATCAAGATAGAGCCTTTCTCCTTTATATCCCAGCACCTGTGAAAATCAGACCATTTTTGTTTCTCTGCCTTAGACACCTGAGCTTGTATTGCGGCCTCTGGTCTTAGTACCAGCAGAGGCTTACCCGTCTCTGCTCTAGCCCTCATATCTTATCATCAAAACTTCTTCCATAAATTTCATGTATTTAGAGTATCTATTACAGCAAGTTACCCTGGAGACTGGAGATGGTCACTTGTCACTGTAGGATAAATGCTATGTGTGAGAGAGGGATCATACAAGTTTTGCTGCTAATTCTACATGCAATGCACTGAAATCCATTTCCCTATCCCAGAAGATTACAACTGCTTCTACTTAAGATGCATTCATGCCAAATCAAGTTTTGTTTTTATGAATTTGTTATTAATACAGAATTATGCAAATTATAATTATACATAAGATGGCTTTTCAGTTTATTCTTTCATGAATGCATGGGGAATTTCCATGTCTAACTCCCATTACTATTAGCACATCAGTGGACGAGCAGATTCCATTATAGGATTTTGCACTTCAAATAAAGTCACTTTGACCTGAAGACAGCTTTCATAAAGTACATTTACTGTGAATTGTCTCTAAATTAATTTAAAGTTATATTACCCAAAGGGGTAACCTTGTGCTTCTAGCAAAAATAACCTCCTCCCCCAATTTACTATGTTAATATAACCAATTTGCCAAATACAAATGGCTATTCAAAAAGATAAGATGAATTTAAGCTATAGATTTGGAAATCCAAATACAGAGCTTTATTTTATACTTTCTGCTGAAATAACAGAAGGGAAACAAACCTGGAAGTGAATCCCAAATAAAGCTCAGTCCCATAGCTTATGCTCAAGTGCAACTCTCTTGGAGTCCATTGCATGAGTAAAGACTGGAGGGTCAGGTCCATAAATTCAGTATGTTAAAGGAAAAATTGTTCCCTTTGACATTGTCATAATATATAGACATCCCAGAATATGAATTAGAGGTCTTCTTTTTCTTGTTCTTAATGCAAGTGCTCTTACCTTGGTTTATCATTTCCACATTCTTTTATATGAATGGCAGGAGAGGTCATGCTGAACTCAGAAACCCATAGATCAGAGGTAGGTGCTCCCTCTTCCTTCAAAAGTGTACTAGGAGGAGAATCTGGAGTTGCCCTTCTGTAGTACCTGTTGACACAAAAGCCTGTGAGGCCTTAGAAATCCGGCACCAAGGCCAAGATCCTCAAAGGTACTTAGGGGCCCAACTGATTGTCTTTTTCATTGGCTTGTTTTTTTAAAACACTCAACTGTTATATATGGGACTATATCAAATATGTTCTAAATAATGACTTACACCTGCTTCTATTGAACTGATGGTTCCAGTCCCATGGACTTAATAGGGGTGTGGAAATCCAGTGCCATATTAAGAACATGGAATTTTCCTCCATAACATGTAGTGATGTCTTCCCTCACAAGTAGAAAACTGATGGGTGGATATGAACCCATCGGTGTAAATATTCTGCACAAGTACATATATGTGTGCATTATAATATAAAATACTTGTCAGATCACTGCACTTTCCGTGATATACAGTATACACACACGTGAGCTGCTCAGTGAATTCTAGTTAGTTGACGAGAGACACTATTTCTGAACTTTTGTGTAACCATATAAAAATGGGTCATATACCCAATAATTTCCATAATATTACTGCTGCTGTGAATTACTATTTAGAATGATTTATAGGATTTATCATCAACTATTCTGTTAGCCGGGTCACAATTTTAGCTGTGTAAGACTATCAGTTTGCAACTGGAAAATTACTGCATGTGAAAACTAAGATTGGTTAGAATTTTTGAGTTATGCTAAATAAAGGTGAAATATTCAATGGAGATTGATTGAAAGGGAAGTTGTCCCTTTAAACTAAGCACATCAGGTTAAGCCCTGGCGTAATGGTTATCTGCGAGGGTGTAAACGGCAGTATAAATGGCCATGTTCCATTAGAGACTGGCCCACACCTAAACACCACATCTAAACATCTCTACACTTGGGAAGAGTACAGATCTAGCTCCAAGCTCTTTGGCTTTGGGAGTTCGACGTATTTTTAGGGGTCAGTGTTACTAATTATTTGCGATCTTGCAAAGTCTTACATGTGGTTTTGGATTGTGTTAATAGTTCAATCCCTCAAACCACTTATTTGCTGTTAAGCAAAAATTTAATCTCCAGTGATAAAAGTGTTGTTACGTAATATTCTTGGAGATGTATGCATTATTGACAAAGCCAGAGGGGACATAATGATGGAAACATAACAGAAAAATAACTTTACTGATTTTATTTTTAAATATATTTGATGCAGTGCAGAAATTAGTGTTATATAACTCTCTCATTTTACAAAATTTAACGTTTAAAAACAGAACGTGTTGGCTTTTGATAAATAGTACACAGAGGAATAGGCATGCTAAAATTAGGTCAGTTTTGGACTATAGTAACTTACAGTAACAGATCTTATACTACAGTAATTTAACAGATAAACAGTAATTTAACCTGAAACTCAATAGAAGTACTATTTGATAAAATGGCAAGCTTTTACCATAATTAGGGCCCTACCAAATGCATGATCCATTTTGGTCAATCTCACAGTCATAGGATTTTAAAAATAGTCAATGTCAGGGTTTCAGATGTTTACATCTGAAATTTCACAGTGTTGCAACCATGGGGGTCCTGACCCAAGAGGCGGTCATGAGGGAGTCACAAGGCTATTGTAGGGTGGTCATGGGATTTTGCCACCCTTACTGCTTACCCATCAGAGCTGGGTAGCCAGAGAGCTGCAGCTGCTGGCCAGGTGCCCAGCTCTAAAGTCAATGCGGCCGCCAACAGCAGCGCAGAAGTGAGGGTTGCAGGATATGGAGGGTGGGTTACTATACGTCTGGGTTTTCCTAGCAGCTTCTCTGCCCAGGTTTGGGGCTGATAGCTGGGACCCCAGCCTCTCTGCCCGGGTCGGGGGCTGAGAACCATTCTCTCTTCTACACTGCCTTCAGAGCTAGGCTCACAGCCAGCAGCTGTGGCGCTTCCTGCAACTGGGGGACATTCCCAGAGATGGATCTGACCTGCCTTCAGGAGCAGCCCCTGCAGGGGAAAAAAAGAAGTCTAGTCCCTCCCCAGCCTAGGCCAGGACTAGCAGCTGGAGCCCGGCGCGTGGTAGGAGCCCCCAAGCTGGGGTGCCTCCAGCTCTGCTCCTCTCCTACAATAGCCAGATTTCATGGAGGAGATCAGATTTCATGGTCTGTGATGCATTTTTCATGGCCATGAATTTGGTAGGGCCCTAACCATACTGCTTTGTAAAATAAAAATGTTACTTTGACAAAACCAATGCAACTTTCCCAACTGTACTCATTATGTCTTACCTTCATTTACATGACAGTTTTATAGTTTAAAATACTTAGAAATACAAATAATACACCCAGTAAAATACATTTATTATGATAAATGATAGTGGGAAAGAGAGTCTGGCATAGTTGTCTATGTGGTATGGGTTTTTAACATAGAAACAGTCAGAGATACAGAAGAGTCTTTTCATCACTGTCATTGGTGAACTACACCCACTGTGTTTACTTTTCTCCTCTTTTCTGTTAGTGCTGGTATTGATGTTTTGCTTTGAATCAACCTTGTTAATCTTGTCAGAGACATTACAACTGTTTGCAATTGTTGCCAGTACTCCATTAATCTCTTCTTCAACCTCTTCATCCTCATCCTGACAGGAAATAAAACAGCAGGATAGAGGCACTTAAGCATGTGTTTCATCACATATATTTACATTTGCACTGAACTGAATGATTAGGTTTCCCTATGACTCCCTTTTTGTAGTGCACACCTGATTTTAGTGGGTGTACACATACATGGAAGCAACTACTGCCAGTTTTCAAAGTCTCCAAATATAGGGACAACACAATGACTTACATGGCAGCTTTTGGCAAAAGTTCAAATCCGAGTGTAAAGGAAAACTAGATTTGTACAGAAATGTTCCATCAAACATTGACATGAGCATGAAATCTGTTGAATGTATCAAAGGGGGTAAACAATCTTTTTGTTGGAAAGATCAAGTTAATTGTCAGCAGCTAGGAATTGTTTAGGAGTATATCATTATTTTAGCAGAAGATCAGTGGAGCTGCAGCTACCCCTAGGTCTAGTTAGCTAGTTCAAGCACCTCAGAATTTGAGAGAATCTTACTCTTTGCACAGTAGGCTGACTATTCTTCAATTATTTAAAAAATATTAATAATAAAAAACTATTATTTAAAAAATAATAAAGCACTGACAGGGATAAGGAAGAGGAATGAACCTCACATCTAAATGAATACTTCAATATTTCATAATCCCTTATTTCTGTTCCTGATCCAGCAAAGCAGTTGAAACACATGCTTAAAGTTCAGTGGGTTAAAGTTAAGCACATGCTTAAGAGCTTTGCTGAAACAGGGCAGCACTTTGTTGAGCCCTACACAAATATTTCAAGGTGTTTTCCTTTGCTTTGATTGGAGAAAGCATTGAGCCAGAAAGTTCATGGCTGAAGTCCTGACCCATTGAAATCTATGGGAGTTCTGCTGTTGACTTCAATGGGGACAGGATTCAACCTCAGATTTAGAAGTAAAATGCAATGAGTCAGTGAAACAGAATAGAAGGAATTGGAAAAATTATCATCACCATCATTTTTGTTTTTCAATTTGCCAGAAAAATCTAGTCTCTTCCATCTGACAGAGATAAACCACGCACAACACAGTGGGTCTTCCCAGAATATGCACCTGATGGCAAATATTCCTTTTATCTGCAGCATAGCTTCTTGCAGCAATATCAGTCATTTGAAACCAAAAACTGAGATTATAAATATGTTTATAAACCACAGATAAGATTAAGCCATAAAATTCCAGTCTGGATTTTAAACACTGCCTGAGGAAATGCTAGATATGGAGTTTTACTTTGAACCTATTTCTTAGCTATTCTACTTTAAAAACTGTACTCAGTACATCGTTCTCATGATGCCAGAGAAAATCCTTCCCAGCAGTGTCTCCGACCCTTTAAACAAAGCACCAAGGCTGAGTCATAATGATTGTAACTGGCACTTCAAAAGTTAATAAAATCAAGAAATCTGTCAGAAGAAACCTGATTATTCCCAGGTTCTCATTTATTAGAAAGAGAAAAGGAGCAGAACAACATCTGTGTTTTTAAAATGGTGGGAGTTAGTGCATTGCTCAGTTTAAAGTTTGATTTCTCACCCAGATAAAGTCAAATAAAACTTGTGCAGAATTACAGTTTTATTGCACAGCAGGAAAGGACACTGCCTATGTACCATTTTTCTTTTCACACAGCTGCACGTGAATGATTCACAGGTGGCTTATGCTTTATTAGGCTATTCTTAACTTATTTCTTTTCCCTAGGAAGCCCTTAAAACTTGAGTGGAAAATGCTGTCTATGGCGTGGTGCATGTCTCACTCTTGTTGCTGTGTTCCAAGCCACTCTTTTTTCACAGAACATAAAAAGATGCATTTACAGCACCAGCTTGATTATCATATTGCACCTGTGAAAAGAAGAAAGAGAATCTACAACAGAACTACAAATAGCTATCTGCCTTACAAATCAAGGATGTTGGGGGACTTCTGAAAAAGAGGGGCTTTGGAGTACTGTGTGAGAAGAATAATTATGCTGCTTTACATTATGAAAAGCTTGCATTTCAAGAGAGAGTTCAACTGCAGCTGTATTTTTTAAATGTGATACCATTTACTCTTCTCTCACTCCCAGCTCTTAATGAGAGAATAGCAGATGGCACTATGAAGGGATTTGTTTGAATACAGCAGCATCCATGAAAAGGTATTGTATGAGAGCTGAAAAGTACTGTATATGTTATCTGCTGTTGCTGTTTATATTAACTGAAGTGTCTGACATCCAACAACGGACAGGAGGAAAGATGTCACTTCTGCTGAATATTATAGATTTTCAAGATTAAGTGTTTTATCCAAGAGTGTCATGGTATCTGGTGCACCTGGAGATTCCTTTGCCAAGCCAATTTAATATGTTTGTAAAGGCAATGTGATGCTGTGCATTGTAGCTGCAGCAGGAGTGACCAGCAGATATAAGACTGAGTGTTTCCACTATTACCCCATTTTCAATTTGTGGCACTTTCCCCTTTCAGGATGAAAGTTTCCAGGCTTGTTCTCTATCCAAAGGTCAATTTAAAAAAATAAGGCTAGATGAGGATCCCTTTCTTTTATACAAGGGGAAGAGTCAAAAGGGTTTCTTTAGTCATAAAGGTAGGTTCTGTCCTTCATACAGAAGAAAGCAAGGTGTAAGGCCTTTGAAAGGTAACCTGTTGGTTTATTCAGACTGTTACGCAGTGGGCTAATTGTATTGAAATGAATGGGACATCGTGCTTGAATTCCCATACAGCAGGTGACTCATCAGTTTTTGTCATCGACTTTGATGTTGTCTGTGCTGATCATGGCTCACATGGAGGCAGGTGTCTGTATATGGCTAGCTATTTCACAGTTCATATTATAAACCATAAATCCCCAGCGCATCCACAGGACAAAAATGTGCCAATTTAACCAATGCTGGATCTTATTTAAATACTAAAATAGAGTGCAACACAAATCATTCTTACTCATTGTTTAAGGCTACAATTACAAAATGGGTTCAACTTTGTCTTCTGAATTTTGATTCTGCAATTTTGTATGCACAATTTCTATACTCCAAATCAGATTTGTGCACAAAGCCCTGTTTCCCTGAAAACAATGGGAACAAACAGCAGCAGGCAGTTTCCTTGCTCACAATTTCTAAGTCTGGTCCTCCAGTCATTTCTGTGACCAAGGAGCTCTATCTCTGCTCCATGCTCACTACTGCTTCTCTCGCTTTCAGATGGCTCTCTCTTGGCTTTATGCCTCTCTCTCACCCACACCCAGCTTGCCAAACAAATCCTTAGCCTCTGCATTTGCAACCATTCCCAGAGAATACCCTCAGACTACATGGCTTAGCCTTGCTCAGGCCTTGTCTCGACTACAAAATTAAGTCGACCTAAGTTAGGTCAACAGAATGCCACCACAGTAATTACTGTGATTTTTCATGTCCATACTAGCTTTTTCTCTTGGTGGTGCATGTCCTCACCAGGAGCACTTCCACTGATGTAACCAACAGTGTGGGGCATTGAGTTGTGAATGTTGTGATTGCAACTGCTGCTAAGAATGGGGTTATATGGGAAACAGACACTTCGAACTAGAGACAATAGAAACGGCAGGATTTCATGTAGCATATGCCCTGGGCAGGTTCAAGGGATGGAGTAGTTTAATACCTGGGCAAGCAAGGTGGAAGACAAGAAGTTAAAAAAAATAATTTCCTAAGCTGTAAGAGGAAATGCTAGTAAGTGGTTGTGACCCAAATATGCTGCCCTCAGTTACATCTAAACAGCACTGAGCGTTATGGTCATGGCAAGAGTCAGATTGCGAGTGGCCTTTGCACAGACAGCTCAGAGGATTGCCCAACTCTTGTGTAGTTATGTAAGGGCCTCCTGTAGTAGCAGTCCCTGCATTTAAAATGGGGTAAGGCGGAGTCAGAGCTATGGCCCTGCCTCACTCACTCCATGCCACTCTGCAGAGCAAGGAGTATTCATCCAGGGAAGTAATTTTCTCCATCTTCATGGATATGGCAGATTGCTTACCCCCCTTGTGTGCATGGAACAGCCCAAACTCTGCCTTTCCTCCTCCTGGGGTAGACAATTCCATGCCTTCTCCTACATACTGCTGCGACATAAATGCCACAATAATAGTGCCAAAAACTTCAGTGATTCATGAACTATTCTTTGTTACTGTCATTGGGTTGTGTGGATATAACTGAGAGACATAAAGTGTCTTCTAGTAAAGAGGGCCTGAGCTGCAAAATTCAGAGGTAGATTTCTAATACCCCAAAGTTCAAGGGTGCTTAATTCCCTAGTTTTTGTCAGACCCATAGTGCCTTTTAGTGTCCTTATTGTAGGAAATATTTACATTAAATGTATGTACAATTCCCATTAATGCTAATCCAGGTAATGTACTCTCCTGACAAGGAGTTCCCTAGGTATTTGTTCTACTCAAATATTTAAACATTTAAATACCTTTGTGTGTACCCTCAAATTGGAACGATGAAGAGTGCAGAAATGAGCCACAGCATACTCCAGCAAAGCCCCAAAGATGAAACTAAAACAAATACCAAGGTATACATCAATTGCCTTTATGAAGCAATTAGCATTAGGAAGTGAAGTCCTGGCTCCCATCATGAGAGTGGTCATGGTAAGCACTGTTGTGACACCTGCGGAACACAAGGAATGAGGTAAAAAGTGGTGTTAGTTATGGCATTCTATGCAGCATTTGGAATAGCTGCAAACTAGTGTGTTCTGAGCTTTATGGTCACTGTAGACTGTTCAGTGTGTGCAACCACATTTACTGCTGGATGTTCTGGAAATAAGACTTTTAAATATATTTAAGATTTTGAATCCACATGTTTAAAAAAAATAGAAACAAGGTTAACAATCCAGAGAGTCTGTAAACTAAAATGAGAGGAACTTAAATGACTCATGCTGTACACTTGTGATTATTATGGTATTATGCCAATGGTCTGGATATTCCCTGACTACAAAGATGGTTCACAATGATTTTTTATAACCACAAGGTAATTATCTTGTATCTCGGCTGTGTAGCAGTCACATGAAAGTAGGTACAGTGACCATTTCTATGAAGTTACACATACTGTGCCAACACCACTCCATTCAACTATCTTCACTCTGTATGGACACCTTTCCTTCTTACAAATCCAGACGCATCTTATAATTGTTTCTCCGCTGCTCTGAACATTTCAGTCTTGTGGCAGCTGTTTCTTCTTCTTCCCAACTCCACATATCTCTCTCTTATTTAAAATGAGTTATTTTAATCTCTTACAGTACTTTCTCTTCCGTTATTCATGTGTTAATTAGTATGTATTGTTCATCCTCACAAACACCTCATAATTCTTTCTTGTTTGCAACACATTGTACTTGAATGTTTTGAAGCGAGTTCAGGAATGAATGAATATTCTTTGTGCTTTTCTGCCATCTAGACTCCCTATGGTTTCCCAGGACATTTTCCTTGTTAAATAATACACAGAAATAAAAATCCGAGGGGAATCTACATGATGTATTGCACGTATGGCAAACCGAAGAAGTAATTGCCTAAAATACAGAAGTCTTTGCAACTTCTGGAAACGAATGCTATGTACTGTGCAACAAAGAACACCTTTTAATGTTTCAACCTCCGTTTTGTTTTGTCAGTTACTCACCTATACAGATTCTGGCTGGAACTGATGATTGGCTTATCCAGAATGATACCCAGGAGAGTACAACTAGCAAGATGGATGGTACGTATGTCTCTAGTATGAAATACAAGATGTTCCTCTTGAGCTCAAAATGGAATACTAACTTTGGATAGCGTCCTGTGAAAAGAGGAGCAAACAACCTTTTGAAACAAACAATTACTCGGTATAAGGTAATGTTAGATGGTGCCGCTTATCACAATTTCTTGTAAATGTCAATTTTAAACACTAAATTTTTTTTTCTAAGTTTGTCTTGCACACTTCCCAACAAATCTGTTAAATCTCCATTTCTGATACTGAGTAAAAGCTCCTAATTAGGTCCAAATTGGTAAACAAATATTGTAATTCTTGTCAATTTTGTTTTGCTAAAATTGCAATATAGAGAGGAGAACTTTTCTTAAAGTAAACCCTATACTCAGTATATGTGAGATTCACCCATTCTATACACTAAACCTGAGCAAATAGGTTTTGTGGCAGGTATTAAATTGGGGTAAGTGGAGTAGGAGGAGGGAACAAAACTCCTAATTTATGGGGAAACCAATTAACTAAATCAATCTACTTTATCACAAGGCAACCTTAAGAATTTGACTTTTGGAAACATATTTAAATGTAGTGTGGCAAGGTACCTTCTCAGTCTCACCAGGCTCAGCTGTTTTTAGCCTTGGTGAGACAGGCTTGGGTAAAAACAGTCCTTCTTGGCTGTACAGGGGCAGCCTGTTCCTTCTCTCAGCCAGTCTTTTGGGCTTGTTTTTCTCCCTTATGAGAGGGAATGCAGCCTCCCCTCCTGGGGAGTCTTGTTGTCTTGCTGCTCCTAGCCTACTGGCAGCATGACTCTCTTTCTCCCCCACACCGCCAACAGGAGAGGGTTTTAAAAGGTCTCAGGCAGCCCTTAGTTGGAATCAGCTGATCCTAATTGACCTCAGGTAACTCCCTCTCAGCTGATCCTAATTGATCTCTGGTAACCCCTTCTCAGCTGAACCTGATTGACCTGTAGTCACCCCTTCTCAGTTGATAGGGAGGAGGGCATTTTAACCTTCTGGGACTGTTTTCTATTCCCCCACACAGACACCTTGCAGCTGTCTGTCTTGAGTTTATCACATATCCCCCCACCCCCTCCCCATTCAACACTACGGGGTTGGGCTACTTGGGTTGGCAAACAGTGCATCCTTGACAGGCTATCAGCGTTGCCATGCTTGATTCCGGACCTATGTTGCACGCTGAAGGAGAAGGGTTGTAGCGACAGGAACCGCCTTGTCACTCTTGCATTTCTTTCTTTGTTTTGGTGCATCCACTTCAGAGGGGCATGGTCCGTGACGAGGGTAAACCTTTGTCTGAGTAGGTAGTAGCGTAGGCTTTCTATGGCCCACTTTACCGCCAGGCATTCCTTCTCTACTACAGCATATTTATGTTCCCTGGGCAGGAGTTTCCTACTGAGGAATAGGACTGGGTGTTCTTCTTCTCCGACCCATAGGCATCGGTTTGCAAGATAAACTCTTTCTCCCAGTCTGAAGCTACCAGCACTGGGTCAGTGCAGAGGGCAGTCTGCAGATCTGCAAAAGCCTCCTCGGCCATGCTGGTCCATCTTACTATGTCTGGGCCACGAACTTTTGTTAGGTCTGTTAACAGGCATGCCCTGGTAGCAAAGTGGGGGATGAACCGCCTATAATATCCAACTAGTCCCAGGAATGCTCTGACCTGTTTCTTCTGGACTGGTTGGGGCCAATTCTGTATTGCCTCTAACTTGTTCAGTTGGGGCTTCACCATGCCCCTCCCCACTATATACCCAAGGTATTTGACTTCTGCTAGCCCAATTGTGCATTTGGAGGGATTTGCAGTCAGCTCCGCCTTCCTCAGGGTGTCCAGGACTGCTTCCACCTTCTCGAAGTGCATCTCCCAGTCTGGGCTATGTATAATGACATTGTCAAGATAGGCAGCCGCATACTTGCCATGTGGATGCAACAGCTTGTCCATGAGTCGTTGGAAAGTTGCAGGAGCCCCATGTAAACCATAAGGGAGGACAGTGTACTGATACAGTCCCTCTGGTGTTGAAAAGGACGTCTTCTCTTTGCATTGGCCAGGGGGATTTGCCGATAACCTTTGGTCAGGACAAAAGTCATGCTTTTCCCAATCGGTCAATTAGCTCATCTATCCAGCAAAAAATGAGATTAAACTAGCTAGAGACATAAAGGGTAATATTTATATTCTACAAATACATTAGAAACAAGAGGAAGACCAAGGACAGGGTAGGGTGTGTGTGTGGGGGGGGGAACAGTAACAGAAAATGTGGAAATGGCAGAAGTGCTAAATGAGTTTTTTGTTTCAGTTTTCAACAAAAAAATTAGTAGCAATTGGACATCTAACTTAATGAACGGCAGTGAAAATGAGGTAGGATCAGAGGCTAAAATAGGGAAAGATCAAGTAAAAAATTACTTAAGTTAAATGTTTGTGTCACCAGGGCCTGATGAAATACATCCTAGAATACTCAAGGAGCTGACTGAGGAGATATCTGAGCCATTAGCGATTATCTTTGAAAAGACATGGAAGACGGGTAAGATTCCAGGGGACTGGAAAAGGGTAAATATAGTGCCCATCTTAAAAAAGGGGAATAAGGACAACCCAGGAAATTACAGACCAGTCAGCCGAACTTCAGTACCCGAAAAGATAATGGAGCAAATAATTAAGCAATCCATTTCCAGACATCTTGAAGATAATAAGGCAATAAATAACAGTCAGCATGTATTTGTCAAGAACAAATCATGTCAAACCAACCTAATTTTTTTTGACAGAGTAACAAGTCTTGTGGATGGGGACGGGGAGTGGAAGATGTGATATATCTTGACTATAAAAAGTAAGGCTTTTTATATTGTCTGGCATGACCTTCTCATAAACAAACTAGGGAAATACAACCTAGATGGAACTACTATAAGGTGGGTGCATTACTGGTTGGAAAACCATTCCCAGAGAGTAGTTATCAGAGTTTCATGGTCAAGCTGGAAGGGCATATATCAAGTGGGGTCCCACAGGGATCAGTTCTGGGTCCAGTTCTGTTCAATATTTTCATCAATGATTTAGATAATGTCATACAAAGTACACTTACAAACCCCCCAAGATGGGAGGAGTTGCAAGTGCTTTGGAGGATAGGATTAAAATTCAGAATGATCTGGACAAACTGGAGAAATGGTCTGAAGTAAATAGAATGAAATGCAAACTATTCCACTTAGGAAGGAACAATCAGTTGCACTCATACAAAATGGGAAATGACTGCCTAGGAAGGAGTACAGTGGAAAGGGATCTGGGGGTTATAGTGGATCACAATCTAAATATGAGTCAGCAGTGTAACATTGTTGCAAAAAAAGCAAACATCATTCTGGGATGTATTAGCAGAAGTGTGGTAAGCAAGACACAAGAAATAATTATTTTGCTCTACTCTGAGCTGATTAGGCCTCAACTGATTTTGTGTCTCGTTCTGAGTGCCACATTTCAGGAAAGATGTGGGCAAATTGGAGAAAGTCCAGAGAAGAGCAACAAAAATTATTAAAGATCTAGAAAACATGACCTATGAAGGAACATTGAAAAAATTGGATTTTTCTGATCTGGAGAAGAGAAGAATGAGGGGGGACAGGATAACAGTTTTGAAGTATATAAAAGGTTGTTACAAGGAGGGAGAAAAATTGTTCTCTTTAACCTCTGAGAATAGGACAAGAATAATGGGCTAAAATTGCAGCAAGGACATTAGGAAAAACTTCCTAACTGTCAGGGTAGTTAAGCACTGGAACAAATTGCTAAGGGGGGTTGTGGAATCTCCATCATTGGAGATTTTTAAGAGCAGGTTAGGCAAACACCTGTCAGGGATGGTCTAGATAATTCTTAGTCCTGCATTGAGTGCTGGGGACTCCACTAGAAGAGCTCTTGCGGTCCCTTCCAGTCCTATGTTTCTATGATTTGCACAAGGATCTGAATCTTGGAGCCAAATGCAGACTTGGCATAAGTAGTGGAATTACACACCCTTATGCTAAGTATGTATTTGGTCCTTCATAGTCCCAGATTCCTAAGTGAGCTTTTGTACGTATGTGCAATTAAAGTTCAGGCTGTGAATTTGCTTTTACCTTATGTTCCCTCTAGGCTATAATGCATGAAAATAAAGAAAAAATCTGATTTTTATTAATATAACTGGAACTACAATTAATGTTCAGTACAAACTTTATTTTGAAGGTTACAAAAAGATGATAATCTTTAACTTTTAAAAATTCAAATTTTTCCAAACTCTGTGATTACTAGTTCTACCAGAATATCAATGAAAGGGTCAAATTCAGGTATTCACTGTGGTCAGTTGGCATGAGCTATTTTTATTTGACTAAGTGAAGTTACGTGCTTGTTTCTAATATTGTGTGCCATGAGTCATGACTGTGCTTTATAAATATGGATGCACTTTAGCGGTAAGCCACAACAGCAATATCTGCATTAATAGGCTATTTGTGCATCCCTGAGGTGCATTGTGAAGTATGAGGTTGACAGGACTTTTTAACAGTGTGAAGTGCAACCACAGCCTACGAATGCACATGCAGGTCTGTCTTATTGCTACCAGACTAGAATATGGCTGCTTACATTTAAATGTTTACAATATTTTTAAAATTACATACATAAAACTAGTCTAAAGAAAGTTATTAAGGTTACAAAGAGCTTGGCTACATTCGAAAGTTGTAACGTTTTAACTATACCGGTATAGTTGAGCGTTCAGACTCTTTAATGGGGTCAGTTATATAGTACAACAGGAGATTTATACAGGTAGTAGCTATTCTCACAGGGAAAGGAAAACTGTACTGACATAAATCTCCTTTATACCGATATAACTGCACTTGTAGTAGGGTTTTTGCCAATATAACTACATATCTTTAAAAAATCACTTCCTTAACCAAAAGAATTATGCCAGTAAAATTTTCAAGTGTAGATCAGGCCGAAGTCAAGCATTCAAAAGTTTAAAAATGTCAAATTTATGGTTTCCCACGCAACACTAATTCTGCCCCTTTCTTCATCCATGTTGTGCAATAAACGAGGCAAAGGTGCTGGGGGAAAATGCTGTGCGATGCTGTAATGACACACTGTAAAATAAAGCATTACAGTTGTGCAGGCAACTGTAAATTTGGCATTTTCTAACTTGATTTTGCAACCTATATAACATTCTTCTAAAAAGTTTTGCATGCAATTTCCTAGGTTATTTTTAAAAGGAAAAAGCTAAACACAAATTCTGTTATGTACAACTGTAACAATCCCCCCCGCCCATCATCAGAAGAGTTTGACTCCTGCAACTTCAACACTGCAGCACAGCTTGAGCTACAGAACTAATGGTATTAGCTGACAGCAGGGGAATGCTGCTGTTCTAGACTGTAGGGGATGGGACACTGGCACTACAGGCTGAGACTGAATGGTCTCTCCTCCAGGACACCAGGAGTTTGTGCCCTATTTTGTGACCCTAGAGGTGGTGGGGGCCTCTGCGCCCATATGCAGAAGTCCAGGAAGGGGGATGGTACTGGTGGAGAGACCATGTCCCTCACAAACAACTACCATGCCTGGCCGCTCCTGTCATTCCCAGTGCAGAGTGTGCTGCTGCTTTTGTGGTAGCATGGGCTCAGCCTTCGCATGTCCAGGTTGTTGGGTTTTGTCATGGTGCCAGCATGTCTTGAGCAATGCAAGCAAAAAAAAGGGGGAAGTGGAGAGTTTAACAGTTTATAACTCAGAATAGTCTACACAGCAAGCCTCAATACCCAGGTCAACAGACTTGGGCTTCTGCTGCGGCACTAAAAATAGCTGGGTAGACAATCGTGGCTCAGGCTGGAGCTCAGGTTCTGAAGACCCACCCCATCCCTGGGCTTCAGAACCCAAGCTCTAGCCTGAGCTGCATGTCGACACAGCTATTTTTAGTGCTGCAGAACAAGCCTGGGTCTGTCATCCTGGGCTCTGAAACTCACTGCCACTCACAGTGTAAACGTACCCTCAGTTAACCTGCATGGCATTTCATGGCACCGAGAAAAGGCACTCCTCTAGTCTGAGGGCTTTCTCCCTGCCAAATTTCAAAGATCTGCTGCATACAAGGAAACAATGGAGGTGACACAGCTTTACAAAAAAGGTCAGAAGAATCTTCTATAATGGAAAGTATAGTATTAGGCAATCTAATAAAACTGCTCTCCTGTGTAACTGAAAGGAGGAGATATGAGATATAGTAGTGGTGTTGTCTTCACAGCAGAGTTAACTAGAGCTATTTGAGTGTTGTCCCTAACTTGAGTTCTGTCCATACCCACAAACCCGTAACTCAAGAGTTGTGGGTACTTGAATTATCTGGCCTGAGAGGGGGCAGAAGGTAAAGCTTAAGGTAGCACAATTTGTCAGCTGATAGCAATCACTCTGTGCAAATCAAGTGTTATTTTGTAGAGGCTCTCCCTCAAGCCAGGCTAACTCGAGAGGAGTAATTCAAGTATGTAGTGAAAACAGAGTCTTAGACTCCCTTACATTATTTGAGTTCCCCATACTTATTTAGATACCTTGCATATACTTACATGCATAATACTGTTACCTGAAAATAAACGGGTGTAACATACACAGTGAGGACCAGAAGGTGTAAGTAAAAATGGTTCTCACTCAACATAGCATATGCCTTTTCTGGCTCAGTGGCATATACCAATATAGACTCCCCTATGCAAAGGTAAAGCAGGTGTAAAGTCTAAGGAAGTCTGAGTGTAAGGAGATCTGGCTTACCCCATTTTATAATTTGTCTCTGAATTTGGCTTTTGGAGTCCAAAGCCATACACTAGTCTCCAACAGTGATTCTGATTCTTCAAACAGACATCACTATCATAACCATGGTTTTATCAATATGGAATGTCACTGCACCACATGAGAAATATACCTAAGATTAAATAAACAGGTTTCCTTCTCAAGCTAAAACATTTATCTTTGGCAGTTGATAATCATCCCGTATATCCAATTGTATAATAACGTTCTGGTCTATAACTGAAATCCTTACTGTATGTACTTCTGGCTGATGAGGACCTGCCACATAGAACAACTTCTCCTACATCTCTGGCCCCAACAATCAGTGGCAGTGGGAGGAGCTTGTAGAGGGAACCATACTGCAGGTATGCTGCTCTTAGCTTTCTGCATTCCCTTTCTCATTTCTGCTCAGTGTAAGTGGAGGGGAGCATTTGACCCATGGCTATTTCCTGTATTCTTTCTGGTGAAATTTACTCTAGATAAAGTGCTACACAGAGCTCTTTATATAAGATGCACTTTTGTTATCCCATGCAATTCCACAAAGAAGTGTGCATTCAGGCACAAAGAGCACAATCTGCTCTCCCCCATGAAATATGTATACTAACCCCTTGGGTGTCAGTTAAGATGTATGGTGTACATCCTGCACAAAGGCATTAATATGGCTTTAGCCATGCATCCCTTGTTTCTCCTCTTGTGCCTTATAAGGTGTTGCTTTTTGCTTAAATGAGGGCACAAGGAGAAGAGTTAAATAACATTTGAAAGGGTGCCTCAAACATAGCTGACTACAGAAAATTGTACCTTGCAGTATATGACCAAAATGTGCTATTACTGTTTAGAATGAAGATCACCCTTCTTGAATAAATGAAATTGGAGAAGGAGTAGTTTCTCCATTCCTCTTCCTGGCTACTGGGTTGTGGGACTGCAGTGCAGCTCCTCTATGGCTGTTGTTCCAGCTATTGTCCAGAATAGCAATCACTACTGCTCTGTATCTCCTATGCAGAGTTTCTGGTCCTTTTGATGTGCATAATACATGGATCTGCTCTCAAGCCTCTCATTTAACAGTGAGTGTGTGTTTGTTGTACTTCCCCCCTGCAAGGCATGTAATAAGTCCAGAGACTTCCCTCCGCCTATGCCATCCACTGCCACTCTATCCATAGTTCCCCAGAGACCCTCTCTGGCCTTAAATAGTACCTACCAAAAGTTCTGCACTGCCTCTCTGCACCAAGTAGACTCAATGATGATTTTCATTCCAAACCAAAGAACATAATTGTAGAGAAATACAGCTCCTGTTTATCTAGACATTGTTACTTTGGAGTTCCGTTTTGAGAGGAATACTGAATACACTGTGGTCTACATTTTCAAACATATCCACTCACTTTGGATGTCTGCCCAGCCTGAGACACACAGGCCCTGCTTTTCAGACGTGCTGAGCATCTATATTTCCTATTGAAGCCCATTGGAATTGTAGGTGGTCAGCCCATCTGTAAAGTTAGGCCCTATGTGTCTCAGGCCGAGCACTCAATGTTGAAGCCACCCTAAGTTAATGGACAATGGAAAGTGGAGGCCTTTGACTTTTCCCCCCAAAATCATTACATATGTGGTTTGGCTATGCTGAGGTATGGTTGCAAGATGCTTTCACATATAGTTTAACTGTGCTGTTGTTGAGATCTGCATGGATCTTTTACAAAGTTCTTTCTTTAGTAGGCAATCTACTGGATCATAAGAAGCAGTATAGTGTGGAAATACTAAGGTCCAGGTTAAAAAGAGCCTGGCTTTCCCCACGTTGACTTCCTCCTCCTGGGCAACCCCAGACACCTATACTGCCATCTGAAAGACATCATCCTCTTCATAGCAGTGGCATGGGCCTGTATCTCCAATGGAGCAACAAGAGCATTCACTCTTTCAGTGGTTAGTCAAAGTGAGAACAGCAACAGCAATGGGAGAGAGCACACATCTAGCTCACTCAGTGGAGAGACCTAATAACTGTTGCTTCCCCTGTGGCCACCAATGCCTCAGCTTTGCCTTCTGCCCTGTTCATATGTGGGGCATTGGATGTTAGGATTGCAGGACCAGGTACAGACTCCTGGGCTGATTCTGTAGGTGCAACCGGCTGTAGTCCGTAACTGATGTAGATTTGTGTGAATATTCTATTAAACACGTGCTTGTGCATCCTAACCCTCAACATCCCATCTCCCCACCCAAACCAGCTAATGATAGCTGAACATGGTACTTATGTGAAATTTCAGATGTACCTATCTTAACATTTTAAAGCAGAATTGGATTTCTTCACCAGCTTCAAATATCTCTACTATAGTTTTAAACAATTTTACATTTTACAATTTCATTCCTTGTGTTTTCTAGATGAGGAAGGACAGCTGGTATATGGGTACAGAAGGTATCCAGCTAGCATTCTCTTCTATGCCCTTGTTTGTTATTCTGTGAATGTAAGAAATGTCTCTAGTCAATTAAAAGAATACACTATCTAAATTAGAATAATAAAACTAGATTATGTTAAAAAGGCTAGAAATATAAATCCACCCTTCAGGTCTGATCTGGCAAACATTTCCACACATGCTTAACTTTACTCACATGAGGATGCTCACAGAACTCAGTGAGCCTATTCACATCCTTAAAGGTAAGTATGTGCATGTTTGCAGATTGGGGACTTTAGTTAAGCTAAGTATTGACCAAAAATCTAGTAAGTGACTGTAGCTCAGAATTTTCCTATTTCCAAAATTAAGCTACACTCTACTCAGACAAAAATGAAAAGAAGCGGCAATGCTATTAACGTGCTCTTGGACTGGTTTATGTAATTTGCTTTTGTTGCTTGATGTACAAATTGTTTTCTGACACTTCATATTTTGCCACCCTTTTTCCTTCTCTTGGGGAAAGCTTTTTGTGTGACAGGCTTATAGATTTATCTCCTCCTTAACTGCAAGATTCTAATCTCAGCTTTGCCAATGACTGTCTCAGTTTATCATTTGTAAGAAGAATTATACATTGCTTTTTGCCTAGTCTCACAGAAGCTTTTAAGGCAAAAATAATATTTATAAGATACTTTCAAATATATGTTTGTAAAAAGCTAAACAATTATTAACTTTGGTTTCTGTGTGCTCTTTTTATTAATACTGTATATATGCATCTACAATAATTCTTTTTGCGTCTAATTTTTTTCATAGAGGATAGAGAATACATTGCAGTGCTTCCATGAAACATTGTAGGAAAACTGAACAGCCTCTGTATATAACACCATATTCATAAAGGCTTAAAAGAGAATTAAGAGGGTTATGGTATTATTTCATCAGCTTTGCTGTTAGAAATGTACTGCACAGCAGAACAATGCTGTGTTCTTAAACAGAAGAATCCCAAGTACAATTAGGTATGGGAAATTCTAATAAATTTAAGCTGTATTTGTTAAAGTTAAGTAAAATAGACTTTGACTTTGCAAATGTGTTTAATGTTTTACAGCTAGCCCTGAAACCAGGGGGAGAGGGTCCACAAGAGATGTGACTGTGCCTCTACCTGCATTTCACTTAAGTGGGAAACTGCCCCTATTCCATTTGAGGAAAAACAATAGAATCCATTTTGCTCTTCTGATACAGTTTGGATCCTCCCTACATGCGATAGGGGAAGGTGGTAAGTATTAAACAGATTATTTTATTTTATTTTTTTGAATGGTGAGCAGGTCCTGCTTCGCTTCTGGGCAGAACAGCACTAAAAGATTATTCTCCTTTGACTGAACCTGATGTGGTTTAGCTATGGGCTGTGGAAGGGAGGAAGAGAAACAGATGCCAGTTATATAAGTAGCAAGACTCTTTGTGATCATGAGTTTCATTCTGTGTTTCATCTGTATTTTTATATCCATTTAGAGGACTGTGATGCTTTAACCTGAGTTAATATTTCAGGTTAGATCATAGTGTTTCCTTCTGTGCTGTGTTATTCAAGAATAAAATCCCAACAATGCAGTAGAGGAAAGAAGTTGCAATTTGTGTGCAACTGAGGGTCAGGAAAGCATACACCAGAGTCCTGAATTACAATGTAAATGAGTGCATTAGGAGGCCTTACATAAAGAAAATCCTTATGGTTGGCATGGTAGGTTGTGCATAAGACAAATAGTATTTAATATGTATCATAAAATAGGAGCAAAGAAGAGTCATCGAATAACTCAAGGAGGATAAAGCATGTTTGATAGCTCTTCTTCCCTTTGAAAGATCCTTTGGCATCTCCAGAACAGCCACCATAACAGTCAAAACGTCAAATCTCACAGCTAAAGAAATATTTTCCCCAGTTTTGTTCTATGATGAATCAGAGTTGCAGAAGTCCTATGGAACTTCTTATATGATAATTATAGTACCCTAAATATCTTAGGTAGGGTAACTCACAGTTTTGCTTATTCAGGGATCTGCTTATCAAGGTTTGACTGAAACTGCCAAAACCAAATAGCTGTGGTTTAACTTACAAGACCTACTGGCAAAGTCTGCATTTCTTGTAAGTTGTACAAGACTTTAACACTGTGGGATAAATATTGGTTTATGTTTTCAGAAGTGACTAGTGATTTTTCGCTTGCCCAATTAAAGAAACCTGAAAGATATCTGATTTTCAGAGGCCAAATTATTTAAGGTGTCTTAAGTTGAGCACTCAAAATCACTAGTTGCTTTTGAAAATGTAGATGCATATCTTTTAGAATTCCCTGTCATGTGAATGTTTCACTTTACAACCTCATTGTTACATTAAACACTTTTCCTCCTTTTCTCTCTTCCCCATGTATTCTGTATAGCATACAACATAAGCTTCAGCTAAGAGCTCCATGAGCAGAACTTTGCCTGGAATTAGCTTCTTCAAATTGTATGCGACTTTCTGAGATGTTACCACAGAAGTCCAATAACTAAACATTTGAACAGTTGAGTGCATTTTCTAAGAGGCTACAAATTCCCTAAAGAATATCATACAAGCCATATAGCTTACATGAATGAAATTGGATGAGATTTTCATTTTTGCAAATACTAAAAGAAAGGCAAATTGTTTAGTTCCTTCACGCCGTTCTATTTTCATCCCCATATTCTGAACTTCAAGAGGAAAGTTTTCAAAGGGAGTTCCTACCTGTTTCATAGAGTGCTTCAGATACTGAAGTAAAATGATCTTCTACTGTATATTGTGCCAACCGGAGTGTCTCCAAGCCTCGAACTGAATCATTTCCTCTGGTCCAGTAAAACTGGACATCATTGATATTATAGCCCCCTGTAATTATAGACAAACCAACAAGTGAACATTTTTGTTAAATATAATAAATAGTTTGTGTAGAACATGTTTGTCTATGATCCTTTGCCATTTGTATAAAAAGTAAAATTGGATTATAAATAATGCAATTTTATGACAAAATTTGAAAATTTAATCTGAGTGCCTGGTCTCAAAAGAAATACTATAGGTGGTGGAGAAAAATAAAAGCTGGTATAAACTGACAAATAAAAGGATGTGTTGTACAAGACATTTAAAGGCAAAGCCCATCAAGTCCGACAGGAAGAGGGAAAATTGCTGGAGCTTGGAAATGCAGAGTTTATAAACTACATATGCTATAACATGGAGACTTCTTTACAGGCCTACTGGTTGTGCATGCTTTAGGGAAGGCTTCTCTTAACTGGCATAGATGATTGGCACCCAAGGTGGGAGAAGTATCATATAACAAGCAGCAATTGTGCTGTGTATACATTAATCAGTACATGGCTTATACATCGATAAAACACCTTTGAAGAGTATTTTACATTAAATTAGAGGGTGGCCAGTTTATACATTAATATATACGGTCCAGTTGAGAGTATATTGATGTACACCTAGGTATTAAGATTAAGCATTTGAATATCTATTTTTGTTTACATAGATAGATCATTTTTGCATTTGACAGACACTGTCTCATTGTTGCTCATTCTGCTGCCCTGTGGAATAACTCAATTCCAATTTACTGTAAAGTGACGTTCACACTGATGTCCAAAATAGCTTTGAGTCACTTCAGAAATGAAGATGTTCATAATTCCAGGTTTCATCTAACTTTATGAACTGGCAGTGGATAAAAACAATTCTTGAAGCCTGAGAAAGTTGTGAGCAAGCACACTACAGAAAGAAGGCTTTTATTTTCTTTAATAGTCCCCATTTTTTTGGAAAGGTAAATAGTTCTATCTGAGCAATTCACAGATTTAAAGCATATTTTGGTATCAAAATATATTCAAAATATTAATCGTATCTATTACCATTTATGAAGAACTTTGGGAGGGAGGGGGTCCTTCATGACTATCAGGCAAATTACATTTTGCATAGAAATATTACATTGTTTCCCCACGCTAATGTTATTCTTAAGGTGGGGCATGAGTTTTGTATATGACAGCATGTTAGAGGAAGTTTGTATTGACAAAAGCTTTGAAACTGATAGGAACAAAACCACTGAGTGGTTTTTAATTGGTATTCTCTTGTCTCTTTAAATGACATTGAGTGGGAGGAGCTAACTTTTACATCCATACTAATGCCTCAATCCTGCAGACTTCTCATGTTCTTTATGCGCTGTAAGTAGTCCTAAAAAAGTTAATAGGATACTCACAATGCATAAAGTTAATCACATAAGTAGGTCTTTGCGGGAACTTTTCCAGGCCTAAAGGTTTTCAGAATCTCATAAGTAGATTTCTTTTCTCCTCAGAGTCTATGTTTTTTCCCTGATTCTCAAGAATAAATGCAGGACCTTCAGTGAATAGAAGTTGAAGAGCAAATTCAAAAAGGAAATATCTGTTCAAAGGTAGGTCTAAAAGATTAATAACTATTTGCAAGTGAGATAGAGGCCTGTGTGGAAACATAGTAATGTGATTGGATACTTGCAGTGTCGATAAGGATTGAAATGGTAAACTCTTTGGGGCAAGGTCTGTCTCTTACTATGTGCCTGTACAGTGTGTAACACAACAAGACCTTAATTGGGGTTGAGGCTTCTAGATGCTGCAGTAATATTAATAATAATTAATACTTTCATAGTCAATTGAAACTTGATTTTCTGGGAGATAAGTGACTGAGAAATTTCTCATTGTGAAATTATTAAAACTGGTTGGAAGTATTTATGATTTCTATCCAAAAAAAAAGTTCTTGTTGATATTTTTGTTACCATTTTTCAATCAGCTCTTATAATTAAATAGCAACATTACAAATGAAGGTAAGGTGTTTCGTTACATAAGCCACTATAGCAATGTCCTCATATAATCATTATCTTGTAGTGCAATTTAAGTGTTTATGTTTATAACAGTTTAACCAAAATTCCTAACATTTTATTTTAGTTCAAATATTTGCTTTATACTATACATGTCATATATGTGTATAATACCCAGCAACCATATTTACAAGTGAACAGTATCTAGAGAAGTAAAATATTCTTCTTCTGCAAGTCAATGTTGCTTATCCAATAGGAAAACTAACACTATTGATCTGTAACCCCCAAAACATAATTGTTAAAGTGCTTTTAACAAAAAAGTGACTACCACTGCTAAAGGCTTATAATAATCTTTTTCATTCGCACTCTGTGTTCTTGGCTATTTTTCCAGAAACTAAAGAAGAATGCCATGGGAGCAGTTTAGATTATATTACTGTGTTTTCCCTTTAGTCAGGAGATACTTGTGGGTTGTCTAAAATAACAGATGGAATCATTCTAAAAATCTGAGTTTTCAATTAGACAGGGAATTCCTCTATTTTTCCCCTTGTCAAATACATTTTAAGTTCCTGAGGGAACTACAGAAACTGCTGAACGACTCATTAGGCAATGTCGTTGATGTAAGTACATCATTCTGTTTTTGACTTAACAATATGTTCTCTCTGTCCCTTTTTTTTTTTTTTTTTTTTTTTAAGAAAAAATATCACTGCTAACTAGTCATTCTGATTGTGGCCTCCATAATACTTCCACTGACTTTAGTGGGAATCTTTCTCTTGTGTGAGTAAGCCTTGCAGGATAAAACCCTTAAATGGCAACATAATATTAAATTTCACAGCATCTTCTTGATGGAAATTACCCATAGAATAATTTGCAAAATGAATATGGGATGTGCTGTTCTTTTGCAGAAAAGAAATGGTAAAAATGGGAAAATACTGCAAAAAAATTCCACAAGTATTTCCTCAAATTTGGAAGTCTTTGATTCAGTTGTGCTCTTGCCCCTTTTTGTGTTCACTTTCAATGAACAATTGTTCAATTGAGTTTTACTTGCATGAATAGTGGTAGAAAACTAGTTTTATTCTTACATAGTCAAGTACTCATGGATATTACATATTACACTTGTGCAAGTACTCACATGTAAAGTGGTATATTTTAATGTAGGATAGGACACTGCTTCATACAAAGCACTGAACATTTAGATCTTAGTCTTTCCAGTGATGACTCTCTTTCCATCCCCATGGCTCTGGCATGGAGACCATTAAAGAAGTCACACAAGGATCTGTCCACAGCCTTTACCGATAGAACTATAGATGCAATTACTTTGCTTTAATGTGAAAGAGAAAATTAAATTTGACCTCTGTCCCAGCCAATAAGCTTAATACTAACCTATTTTTTTTCTATGAATGATGCTTCAGGGATGTCTTGTGTGCCTAAATATTTAAAATTCCCTGACTGATTATCTGCTACTTCTCCCTTAGAAATTCAAGACCCCCAGAGGTTTCAAATCATCTTTCTGATTACAAGAGTTACACTCGTCTGATCAGGGAACAGAAATAATAGCATGTTACATAAGTGACCAATCTTAGCTAATCAAAATAGATTGAGTTTGGAATATCAATTCTTGAATAGTCGCAACAAACTACTCATGATCAATTCACACAGATAAATTTGATGTGGGAACTGTAGGATGGCTGTAGCAAAGAAAAAAAGAAGCAACTAAACTGATGAAATAGTGACTGCAGATCCTTTGCTCAGCTCTACTGAAAAGATCATCTGCTTGCAGAACTAAGTCTATGGAGTTCTGCATGTGGTGGAATGGAGGATCAGGTTCATAGTCTTTTATGTTTCTCTTTATTCTTAGACCTTGTCTACACTGAGAAGGTAATTCAATCTAAATTATGATAGTAAGGTTACATAAATTATGTAACTTAAGTTGACGTAGCTTAGCTCGATTTACAGCGGTGTCCACACCAGGCTTTATCGAGAAGAGACACTCTCCCATTGACTTATCACGTCTTCACCAGACCTGCTAAATCTACGCCACTGCATTGATCACAGCAGCGCTGATTTAGCCCATAGTGAAGACAAGCCCTTAGTGTTTCAGTGTTCTGGGGTTGGATTTTCAAATTATCCTAAAATATTGAGGCACCCAAATCCCATTGAAATTCAGTAGCAGTTGGTCACCCAATTCTCACTAGTCTTCTTTGTAAATCCTGGCCCTCTTTGATAATGTTATACATTATCTAGCAGCCCTTAAAATAGATCACAAATATTGTCCTAACTATATAAAAGTAGCAGTAATAAAGTCTCTTACAGCTTTCCAGTTGCAAGGTACATGTCTGCTTGTCCATAGGGTATTTGGTCAAATCCATACTACATGCAACAGTTGCAGTTATCCTTTAAAAACCGAAAGCAGATGGTTATTAACTATACATAATATTGGATGTACTATAATAAGAAATGGGTTGTCCTACTTTCTTCAACTAATATTTGTGGGCAAATACATATGCCTAAGAGAAGGTAACTGATGCTTTAAGTAAACAAGGAACAATTGAGGATAGGGTCAAACTATAAATAAAATATCTCACACTTGTTATGTAAATCTCTGCTTTCTAAGTATCTATAGGAAAATAACAACAACTAAAAGTAATGGGCCATATCCTGTAATAATTCGTAATGTGCAATGATTGGAGTTGCCCAAGGTCTAATTGCTGACTTTAGTCTCTACATCTAAGCAAGCTGATCTACTTAGAAATCAATTAGTTAATATGTTAATTGCATTGGCTTTTATTTTCATAGAATCAGAGTTAGAGGCCAGAAGTGACCATCGGATAATATAGGCTGATCTCCTGTATAACACAGGTCACGAACACCACCGAGCCATCCCTGCACTAACTTCATCAACTGAAATTAGACCAAAATACTATAATCCACAGGAGACTAAGCTACTGTGAACCACTGGCAAAGAACAGGAGGGACCAAGGTGCACCAAAGCTCAAGGCCTCTGCAATGTCAAAGATTTAATATTGATATTTAATATCTACATACAGCTGGTGCCAATGACCGCCCTGCCCTTTACGCTGCGGGATGGGAGGGAGGGAGAAATATTTGGCTGACTTGCATGGCAGTCAGGTGCCTTTGTCCTACCCGCCGCCGAATTGCTGCCCCAGCAAGTGCGTGCCTGGGGCGGCAAGCCGCAGGGGGCAGCCTGCCGGTTGCTGTGAGGACAGCAGACAGGCAGTCTTCAGTGGCATGCCTGCGGGAGGTTCGCCGGTCCCGTGACTTCGGCGGCAATTCGGCGGCGGGTAGGACGAAGGCGTGGGACCAGCAGATCACCCGCAGAAACGCCACCGAATCTGCGTGAACAGCAAATCGCCCGCAGGCGTGCCGCCGAAGGCCGCCTGACTGCCATGCTTGGGGCAGCAAAAAACATAGAGCCGTCCCTGACAGTAACTGGATAAATGGCTTGGAAAAGGACATAAAAAAAGGTATTAATTAAAGGAATGAATGGGGGATCGTTGGGGACTCCTATGCTTGGTAAGGCAGGGAGCCAATTCCCCATTCTAATAGCCTACCTTAACCCTCCTATGAGGGGGGTAGATGGTAAGGTCCCGGGCATTGGATTTGCTGGAGGGGCCTGGATGGAAAAAGAGGGGGAGCTGGTGGAAGCCCCCCTGGGTATGGTCACGTCCCAGCAATGGATTTGCTGAAGGGACATAAGAACGGCCATACTGGGTTAGACCAAAGGTTCATCTAGCTCAATATCCTGTCTTCCAATAGTGGCCAATTCGCCGGAGGAAATGAACAGAACAGGTAATCATCAAGTGATCCATCCCCTGTCGCCTATTCCCAGCTTCTGGCAAACAGAGGCTAGGGACACCATCCCTGCCCATCCTGGCTAATAGCCATTGATGGACCTATCCTCCATGAATTTATCTATTTCTTTTTTGAACCCGGTTATAGTCTTGGCCTTCACAACATCCTCTGGCAAGGAGTTCCACAGGTTGACTGTGCATTGTGTGGAAAAAATACTTCCTTTTGTTTGTTTTAAACCTGCTGCCTATTAATTTCATTTGGTGACCCCTAATGACTACTGACCTGGATGGAAAAAGAGAGGAAGCTAGTAAAAGCCCCCTGGGTAATTACATAGAATAAACATGTTACCTGCACTGTACACTTTTATCTGCCAAGTAGTCCCAGACATCTAATAATAAAGTTGCAGCCTGATTAAACTCATGTCAAATGTCTCCTGTCCTTCTTTCGGTATAGCCAGACAATACCTGCATTTATATAGAACTGCAAAAATATATGTATACTAGATGTCTACAAGCAGAAAAATTTCTAAACTGGGACCAGATTAAGAGCAAATCATGCTAATCTGAATAATTTAAAATGTAAATAGAAGTTATGTGTAAATATGGCTTTTGAAGTATACATACCGTATGGCATAAAGGACTGTTCCATTGGGATATATTCTTATTAGACGATTTTCAACAGTGATATCATGAAGAAAAGATTTCTTTGAGTCTACTATGAAGGTGTCTGGTACCCAAAGCATTTCTACAAGACGACCATCTAAGCTTAAACTCTTATTACCCTCAAAACAAAGTCGTTCATCAGTCCATCGTTGTCTAAGAAATATGGTAGCTGTGTAATCCTGAAAGGAGATACAGAAAATGTCACAATGATCAAACCATTATTCTTCTGTTTTTCATAAGTAATTTGAGAGAAATTTTGTCCTTTTTCTCCTCTCTTCAATGCATGGAAATAGAGTTATGGGTCACGCAAAACAGACTGTGACTCTGCAATTCTAATTCTTAATTATTGGCATTAAAGTAAGCAGTTTTACTAGCTTGCTTGCTGTTAAATTTTCCAGCATTTGAGAATTCTTGTCATTTGGTGTGTGGCTGACATAATGAATAAGTGTTGTCTCTATGACCCTTATGACTGAACAGACTCTAATAGCAAACATTGTCGGCCAAACTCTCCGCTGTCATAGCTGGCTTCGTAAATCTATGGCCTTCAGGGTAATTTATGTAAATACTACAAACATCTGTTTGCTCATGTAAACTACTAAACACTTTCATTTTAATATAGTTGTGCACATTCAAATGTATAAGGGTCAAGGAAGAAAGTGTAATTGGAAATCAAGGGAACTCAACCAATCAATAGCACAACTTACACCTTCAGAATGAGAAGGTTTCAGAGTAGCAGCCGTGTTAGTCTGTATCCGCAAAAAGAAGAACAGGAGGACTTGTGGCACCTTAGAGACTAACAAATTTATTAGAGCATAAGCTTTCGTGGACTATAGCCCACTTAAATGGGCTATAGTCCACGAAAGCTTATGCTCTAATAAATTTGTTAGTCTCTAAGGTGCCACAAGTCCTCCTGTTCTTCTTTTTGAGAATGAGAAGGGTAACTTAATAATGCCAAAGACATCAAGGCTTTGCATTTCATCAAAGGCTCAGCTCGCCTTTAGCCCTGATTCAAATATGACATTTTACTTTGTATATCAGTCATGCCATTCATTAGCCACTTTTAAAATCAATGCTTGATTTTAACAAAGTGAATGCTTTTGCCATTATATTACATTATCTTTGCATTGTTTCTAACTCTTTTGAAATACTGATACATGTAAGGAAGTATGTAGTAATACAAAAAGGATATTGATATTTATTTTCTGTAGACAGATTCAAATCTTTAATGGTTAAGTGATAATACACAGCAATAAAAAGTTAGTTAAAAAGGTATATTTAATTTTAATTCTGATATTGTAAAAATTAGTAAGATCCTAACTTTGGACCCAGACTAACTCCTTTTGAAGTTAGAGTTTTGCCATTTACTCCAATGGGAGCAGGATTAAACCTTTAATATATAAAGTAAAAAGGTATACTCTACTTGTCTCCTTATTTTTTTCAATGTTTGTGGGTTTTTTATAATGAATTACAGCTAGAATGAATGGTTGTTTGAGACACATGGTAAGAATAATAGTATGATTTCTGCTATGGTTAAATAGAAGGAGATTGGTTTCTAATGGTCATATGTGGCTAGTTTTCTCAAATGCACAGGGACAGAAATGTCTCATTCAGGAGATAACTGCTGTTATGTATGTCATTCATTGGAATGGCAGAATATTGTGTAAAGTACACATCTAATTGCTGTTGATCTATGGGGTACATGATTTGCACTTGTACTTACAGAAGGCACAATCTTATCATAACATAACTACTCGTGATCTTTAAATATAAGGCTCCATTTCCTAATATCCAAGTCATGGTGTTGGTTGAACAAGAAGGAAAGCCATCTCAAAACTACACTACTGGGGTCTGTAAAACAACAGGCATTAACTTAGATAAGATAAAAAATATTACAAAGCTACTATACCATGTTTATTTCTGATATTGTATCAATGCTTGCTATATCCATACTCATTCCTATTGAGACAGGACCATCTGAAAAAAATTGAAAATCAGAACATTGTTTAAAGTAATTGTATTTAAATATTCAGTTTTCATCATTTACAACAGACTACAAAATTATAGTAACTTAGATCCATATTTTAATTATTTAATGATACAATGATTTAATATATTTAGATCACAACTTTTGTTCTTTAGATCTTTATTTCCAAGGCTTTATAAAATGTTATGCTTTTTTAATTTCAATGAAAGCCGTGGGGAATACATGTTGCAATAAGGTGCTGAGGGTACTATTCCCACTGCACATCACACCCTTTTGCTTTCAGATGCACAGCCATGTAAAGAATTCTTCCAGTTACAGCAGCTGGTTCCTCAGATGTTAGTCAGCTATGGAGTTGCTTCTGGGTCTGTCACATGATTAATCTGCAGATGAGCTATATTAGCTACCTTATATAGTGTCTATTTAAGAGATTACTGTCTATAACGTGTCACTGTATCTTGACATCACTAATTGCTTTTTGATCATTAGCAATGAATCATTTGTGTAGTTATGTATAATTATGGTAGAAAGCGAGTTGGTCATTCCATTCTTCCCCTAAAAATACTATAGCTGTAGTGAAGAACCCTTTATACAACAATGTGATTAAGCACCTTAGAAAGATATTAGTTAGACAGATGGAGATACAGTATTGTCATTGTTTCATAGTGATGTTTGTAGGGCTAGGCTTCTGATGACCCAAAGGAGTCGAGATTTACATAGTGTGGACAGAGGGTGACCAGTTGTGAACTGAAATATTCAGAATTATGAAGGGCTCCCATGAGAGCATAGTACACAATTGTCCTGGCTGAATGTGTGCATAATGATTAAAAAAAGAGAGCATCTACTAGGAAACCAACATTGAATATATGCACAGCTTTTTTAAAGTAATTATGAGAAGTTGAGCATATTTCACCTAGCAATAAGGGAAGGTTTAGATAAAATGTATCTAGTTTACAGTGGCCCTATGATGCTCCTTCAGCTCTTTGCAGTGCATTAATATCTCGTATATGCTACCAGAGTGACATATAGGGTCCGGAGCAGTCATAGAATCATAGAATCATAGAATATCAGAGTTGGAAGGACCTCAAGAGGTCATCTGGTCCAACCCCCTGCTCAAAGCAGGACCAATTCCCAGCTAAATCATCCCAGCCAGGGCTTTGTCAAGCCGGGCCTTAAAAACCTCCAAGGAAGGAGACTCCACCACCTCCCTAGGTAACGCATTCCAGTGTTTCACCACCCTCCTAGTGAAATAGTTTTTCCTGATATCCAACCTGGACCTCCCCCACTGCAACTTGAGACCATTGCTCCTTGTTCTGTCATCTGCCACCACTGAGAACAGCCGAGCTCCAACAGTCCCACTATCGAATATTTTGCGTAGCACTTAAAGTTACAATATATATGTTAGTACAATGTTTTCCTGGAGTAAGATCTGGATGGAATGGCAGGGTTCTATTTTCCAGCATCCTGTACTTTTAAGAGCTGGAACTCTGCTGAACAGGTGAGAGGTGACATGGCTCTGTTGAATAGGGTATGATCATGGCCAAGTTTGGTGCTCTTGGAAGACACTCCAGTGGTGGTTAGATTGGGATTCTGTCAAATTTTTTAATACAATGCTCCAGTTTAAAGTAGCACACTGGTCTATTTTCCCTGTACATTGTACACTATATTTAGGGATGGAGGAATTGTTCCATTACTCGGACTAAACTTTTGAGGATCAAAGCAAAGTATGCAACTAAATTACTTGATTGAAGAGTTCTCAGATACATCATTGATGTCTTATCTTCCTGGTTTCTATATTAACTTTCATCATCTTCAGCTCATGACAAGCCAGGAAGAGGGTAAGTTTTTACTATGTAAAATTTGCCACAAGAATTGTTCATGTTTATACCATTTCCCATTATTTTCTCCTATAAATTGTCATGAAAATGGATTTCATTATTAACATTGAACAAACCCTGCATAGTAATTTATACAAACCAGAATCTGCAAAGTCTAGTTATGGGATCCGGCAACTGAGTTGTCTTTGCTGCTTCTTCAAAACCTGGACTTTCATGAAATTCAATCCCTTTCCATCCAGGATGCAACAGTGCCTACAGAAATTAGCCGACACTGACCTTTCATGTGACAGAGCAATATGGCAGTTACAGTACTGTCAACCTCAAAAGTTCAAAAATCATGAATCAGACTTTGCAAATCATGAATTTAAAAATAAAAAAAGATTAAATCATAAATGCTATGATTTGCAATCTGGAATTACTCCAGGATCCATCCCTACATGGGTTAATAGCTGGATCTGAAACCATAACTTTGTAATCTACAGTACAGACCACTTCCTCTTCAATGGTGAAAAGGACAGGAAATAAAGACTTGTCTATTAACAGCTGTTTTGTACATCAACCGCTTATGAGACAAAGCACTCCTTCTATTCTGAAAGACTTTTAATATCATAGAAAGGTATGGTTGGAAGGGGCCTCAAGTTGCAGGGCCGGCTCCAGGCACCAGCCCACCAAGCATGTGCTTGGGGTGGCGCCTGGAGGGGGGTGGCGCGGCGGGGCCCCGGCCGGGCTTGCCGCCCTCCCCCTGGTGCTCCGGCCGGTCGGGGAGAGCGGCCCCAGCCGGGGTCGCCGCCCTCCCCCCCGGCGCTCCGGCCGGTCGGGGAGAGCGGCCCCGGCCGGGCTCGCCGCCCTCCCCCCGGTGCTCCGGCCGGTCGGGAGAGCAGGGCCCTGGCCGGGCTCTCTGCCCTCCTCCCAGCACTCTGGCCGCTGGGGGCTTTCCGCCCTCCTCCCGGCGCTCCGGCCGGTCAGGGATTGTGGGCCCACGGCCGGGCTCAGCGCCCTCCCCTGCCATACTGAGCCGGCCCTCGGGCCTCAAGAGTTAATTTATTCCATCCCCCTTGCTGTGGCAGGAGTAAGTATATTGAGACCATCCCTGGCAGATGTTTATCTAACCAGTTCTTAAAAACCTCCAATCCTCCAAAGTAATGTTTAGTTTTAATAATTAATTATTTTTATATGTAACACAATCATGAAGGATATTTTTTAAAAATATAATTTATTCTTATTTAATGACATAATTAAGTTTTCCCATCCCTAGTTTCAATCTTGTACCATATTGTGAAAGAACATAAATTTGTTAATGATCATAGAGCTGAAACAGTTCAAACGTAATCCCTTTGGTACCCTCTGGACAAATATATACTAACACATCCAGACTAGGATAAGCTATCTTGCACTGTCTGTGTTTGCATGACATCATCATGGCAAGTGAAGACTAATGATGCCAACTGAAAGAATTGAAAATTAGGTGCATGAAGAGGAATTTTGAAGAGTAATAGCCCTAAGATATAAAATAAACAAGTACTTTTTAAAATATATCAGAAATGGGAAACCTGCAGGAGACTCTGTAGGTCTGTTGGCTACCAGGATGTAAAGGAAGCCATTAAGGCGGATATGGATATTGCAGAAAAAGCTAATTGTTTTGCTTGCCTCAATGTATACCATAGAGGATATTAGTAGGATACTTACCGTGGACCTACTGTTTTCTGGTAATAAAGATGAGGTACTAACAGACTCTGAGACATAAAAAAAAAGTAATGGAACAAACTGATAAATTAAAACAACCCAAGTTACTATGATAGGATGGCACACATCCAAGATTTGTGAAGGAACTTAAGAATGAAAGGGCTGAGCCTCCTGTAAAAATATGCCATTTCTAGTTAAAATTGGCTATTGTCCAAGATTGCAGAAAATGTTAAACCTATTTTTAAAAGGTGCTAGGATGATCCAGGAAATTACAGACCAGTAAGATTTATTCTAGTACCAGGTGAATTGGCTGAACAAATTAAAAACAGAATTATAAAATAGCTAGGTGAATAATATGATTGGGAAAAACCAGCACAGCTTCTGTAGAAGAGAACTGTGACTCTCTAAATGATTAAAGTTCTCTGATAATGTCAACAAAAGAGTGGACTAAGATGAATTTGTTGACATAATTTGGATTTTCAAAAAGATTAATAAATTGTCAAATAAGTTGTCCATTTTCAACACAGCAAAAGGTTAACTGTGGCATGTGTCAAGGTTCCATTAGGACCAGTGTTTATTATATTTAGTAATGATTTGGGAAAGGGTTAAACAGTGGGATAGTAAATTTGCAGATGACACACAATTATTCAGATTAGTCAAGACTCAAAAAATCAGACCTTTCAAGAGATTTAACAAAAATGAGTGAATGGGCAGCATGATGACAGATTAAATCAGTGCTGACAAACACAAGTGATGCCCAAAGGAATTCCTGTTCAATGTGTAGTGGTATACTAACACAACAACAGCAACCACATTGCTATGAGGAATAAGGAATGGGATAGATGATAATACTGGAAATAATAATGCTATTATATAAATCAATCCTACCACTTCAACTGGAATGTTAAATTCTGGTCTGTCTTTCTCAAGAAAGGTAGAGCAGAAATAGTGGGGGTTCAGAGCAGGAAGAGTGAAAATGAACAGAGGCATGGAAATATTTCCTTATAAAGAAACATTGAAAATATTGTTTCATTTAGAAACAGGATGAATAAGAGGGGACATGTTAGAATTATACAAAATAATGAATGGTATAAAGAGGATAAATTATGCATTCCTTGTTTTCACATTATGAGAAAGAATACATAGGAATGATTCAATTATATTGACAGCAAATTTCCAACTGATATATGTAGATATTTTTATAGAAAATATAATTTATGTATGGGACTCATTGCCCCAAGGTATCATTGAGATTAAGAGCTTTGTAGGATTAAAAAAAGGAATGGATATTTATATCGATGAGAATATTCACAGTTACATATAGAATGTTGTGTGTTTGGGGAGGAAGGCTATAAATCAACCGTCCTTAGAAAATAACGGACAGAGGTTAGGACAAAATTTCTACAAGAAAGTTATTCCATAAATATCCACTAAAGAGTTCCTCTAACTTTCTTCTGAAGCATCTTTTACTAGCACTATCTGAGACAGGACACTGGATTAATTGGAATGCTGGACTGATCTGATATGGCAGATTCCTATGTTCTTATGTGCTTTGCAAGCAGCATTAGCAAATACAGTAACTCCTCACTTAACGTTGTAGTTTTGTTCCTGAAAAATGTGACTTTAAGCGAAACAATGTTAAGCGAATCCAATTTCCCCATAAGAATTAATGTAAAAGGGTGGGGGGGTTAGGTTCCAGGGCAATTTCCCCTACTCTGCAAGCACCAGGGACGGGGGGCTCAACCTCAGCCCGCCCACTCCATCTCTTCCCCCAAGCCCCCACCTTTGACCCGCCTCTTCTCCCCCCCCCACCTCCTCCCCCTTTACTTTGCATGCTGCATCCTGGCTCCTCCCCCCTTCCTTCCCTCCCTTCTAAACGCCTCAAGCCAGCTGATTGCTGCGTTCGGGAGGCGGGGTGGGGAAGGTGCGCCAAGTCCTCGCTCCTCCCTCCTGCCCGGGGCAATCAGCTGGCTTGCGGCATTTAGGAGGCAGGAGGGAGTGGGGAAGAGTGATGACTTGGCACAGGCTCCCCCTCCCGCCCTTCCTACCTGGGGCAATCAGCTGGCTTGCGGCATTGGGGAGGCAGGAGAGGGAGAGGGAGCCTGTGCGCTGAGTCCATGCTCCTCCCTGTTCCCTCCTGCCTCCTAAATGCCGCAAGCCAGCTGATTGCCGCGAGCAGGAGGTGGGGGGAGAAGGGGGAAGGTGCTGATCCGCTGGGTCTGCCGGAGGGTGGGAGGCACTGGGGGGGAGAAGGGGACTGTGGAGAAAGCAGGCAGCCAAACAGTGTAAGAGTGGAGCATTGCACAACTTTAAATGAGTATGTTCCCTAATTGATCAGCAACGTAACAACGAAACAACGTTAAGCTGACGACTTTAACTGAGGAGTTACTGTATGTGTACAACCCCAGCTCAAAATAATTTACATTCGTAAAGTCACATATTCTGTTCTTTATTACTGCAATAGCTATTGCTGGGAATCTATTCATAGCCCCTGGATAAAATGTGGTAAATATAGCCAAAAAAAAAAAAAAAAACCAAAGAGAGTGAGTGTCCTAACTGTGGTGATGTGTGCACAAATCTAGTTAACATGCATTGTTATTTTTGCATCTAACTTTCAATAACTGTGTTAAAAATTTATCCCTCAGGACAGTTTTGTAAAAGCTCTAATTATGGTCAGTGTTTCAGCTGATACATCCAGCCATGATGTTATGATGATATAGTGCACACACCATGCTTCAGCAATACAGGCATCTTGTTTAGTGGGATTGCATTTAGCCTAATGTAATTCTATATTTGCAGACAGGAGGTACATTTTAACCTCATCTAATTTTTAGGGCAAAATTCTGCCCTGATTTCCATAGGTTGGTTCGTTTGGGGGGAAAGATGAGGGCACTTGGTGCTTCCCCCTATTCCCCCTGCTTCTAAGGCACATGTACATAACCAGCACAGAATATGAACCTCGTGCTCTCTTGAAAGCTAGGAGCGTGGGGGGGGGGGGGTGTTCTTGGCTAATGGTGCAGTCAATGTTCCATGGACATAAAGGAGCAGGCCTCTGGGCCCCCTATCCTCTTCCTGCTATTGTCACTGCATTATGAGGAAATGCATACTGATCCTTGTGGAGCAGCAAGGAACACTGCAGAGTATATTGTTGCACTGTGCAAGCAGGATGGCTCAAGGAATGTCTTTTTGGCTCTTAGCACTCCATGCTTTCTCTCTCCTGTCCAACCCCAGCCACGCTACACTAATAAAGTCAGATTTGTCATTAACAATAATTAGTTTTGCGACATTTTTGCATAAAATTCAAGATCCAGAAATATAAATGTAAACTAATTATTACTGTGATTAGCCATTCTTACTTTGAACAGGGGGTGGACGTATGCAATAAAAATAACTGTCCACAAGGAAACAATAGTTATTTCTCATGTATAAAACTTTTACTAGCCAAAGGCAGAGTGAATAAGCACTTTGAAAGCTTCAAGATTGTGTATATTAGATAAATTAGAATATATAAATGCACAATAGAATTCTCGCTAAAGAGTGTCTAATTGAGGAACATTACATGTTATTGACATCTACATGTAGATAGTGTTGCTCTCTAGCCCAAGAAGGCCAATTGGCTTGTGGTGACAAATGAAGAGAAAGAAACAATTCTGAGGGAGCGGATGTCTTAAGTTTTTTAGATCTACTTTATAATAATGTAAATAAGTTGCATATTTAGCTTTTCTTTGGAAAGAAGACAGACAAGAGAAAGTGGAAAGAAGAAATCAGATGATGATGAACTAAACAGAAAGTTTTGAGACTCCCCTCACTTAGGACAGATTTATGAAAAACTTTGAGAGTGAGACTATCCCTGCCTAAAAATATTTTTAAGCACACCTCTTTGTAGGAAGAGGGGATAAAATACTCACCCTACTTTAGACTGTGGCTAACTTCAACACAGAGATTTGGGAGTCCCAACTTTTAACCCAAATTTGAGGGCTTGGGGGACACACAGGTCTGTATCAAGTTGAATTGGAGAGTGGGCATGGGGTTTTGGGCTGTCTGTCTGGAATACTGGTGACAGGAGGAGAAGAGGGATGTAAGAGTGTGAATTTAGTGTAAAATTGTTAAGCATGTTAAATAGGAAATGCAGTATCTTTTTAAAAATAATTGTAGTAGCACTCAAATAAATTAGCCTAATTAGTAGGGCTGTCAATTAATCGCAGTTAATTCATGCAATTAACTCAGAAAAATGAATATCGCAATTAAAAAATTAATCATGATTAATTGCAATTTTAATCGCACTGTTAAACAATAGAATACCTAATGAAATGTATTAAATATTTTTGGATGTTTTTCTACATTTTCAAATATATTTATTTCCATTACAACACAGAATACAAGGTGTACAGTGCTCACTTTATATTATTATTTTTTATTACAAATATTTGCACTCTAAAAATGATAAGAGAAATAGTATCTTTCAATTCACCTTATACAAGTACTGTAGTGCAATCCCTTTATCGTGAAAGCGCTACTTACAAATGTAGATTTTTTTTGTTACTTAACTGCATTCAAAAACAAAACAATGTAAAACTTTAGAGCCTACATGTCCACTCAGTCCTACTTCTTGTTCAGCCAATCGCTAAGAGAAATAAGTTTGTTTACATTTATGGGAGATAATGCTGTCTGCTTCTTATTTACAATGTCACCTGAAAGAACAGGTGTTTGCATGGCACTTTTGTAGCTGGCATTGCAAGGTATTTACATGCCAGATATGCTAAACATTCGAATGCCCTTTCGTGCTTTGGCATTCTAGAAAACATGCTTCCATGCTAACAACACTCGTTAAAAAAATAATGCATTAATTAAATTTATGACTGAACTCCTTGGGGGGAGAATTGTGTTTCCTGCCTTCCAAAATCTGAGAGTGATGAGGTATGGAGCATGCTTTCAGAAGTCTTAAAAACGCAACACTCTAATGCAGAAACTATAGAACCCAAACCACCAAAAAAGACAATCAACCTTCTGCTGGTGACATCTGACTCGGATGATGAAAATGAACATGCATCAGTCTGCACTGCTTTGGATCATTATCTAGCAGAAGCCATCATCAGCATGGACACAAGTCCTGGTGGTTGAAGCATGAAGGGACATATGAATCTTTAGCGCATCTGGCATGTAAATATATTGCGACGCCAGCTATAACAGTGCCATACGAATGCCTGTTTTCACTTTCAGATGACATTGTAAACAAGAAATGGGCAGTATTATCTCCTGCAAATGTCAACAAACTTGTTTGTCTGAGCGACTGGCTATATGAGAAGTAGGCATGAGTGGACTTTCTAGGCTCTAAAGTTTTGTATATTATTTTATTTTTGAATGCAGCTATTTTTTGTACATAATTCTACATTTGTAAATTTGTCATTAATTTTTATATTAATCATGGGATTAATCACAATTAATTGTTTTAATCGCTTGACAGCCCTAATAATTAGAAAAAAAAGAATATTCAGATTCACACAAGACATAGTGGTAATTTGAAGTGTTGTTGTAACCATTTTGGTCCCAAGCTATTAGAAAGACAAGGTGGGTGAGGTAATATCTTTTATTGGACTGACTTCTGTTGGTGAGAAAGGCAAGCTTTCGAGCTTTTCTTAAGGTCTAATGGGACTTTTTGGTTTCCAGTTCCTTTAAGAACTACAAGAAAAACCATGCAGACGGGTATGAAGGTTAAAATTTTCAAAAGCCCCAATGTGATTTGGGAGCCTAAGGCCCATTTTCAAAAGCACTTAGCACAGGACTTTCAAAAGTGCCTAAGCAGGTTAGATGCCTACTTTTAATAGTAGGTAGATAATTTTGGAAATCCCCCCATTAGAAGTGTGTCTCATTGACACTTAATGGAACTTAGGCTTCTAAATCACTTAGGGCTGTTGAAAATTTTACCCAAAGTCGCTATGTTCGAGTATGTGCACCAGCTGACACAGACTTTAGTAAAGTGTCTACTAGTTAGTTACAAAGTTAAAGAAAATGATAATTTCACAAAAAATATGGTTTTAAGGTTGAGAGTGGCCTTTAAACATGGGCTTTTTCTTTCCCATCTGGAGGTAGCCATCATGTTCTTGGAGAAGGATAATCTAGTTGTTAGGGGATGAACCTAGAACTTGGGAGACCCTAGTTTAATTCCCTACTCTCTCATAGACATCCTGTTGGACCTCAGGCAAGTCACTCTGTTCCTCAGTTCCTCATCTGTAAAATGGAGATAATACTTTAATACCTCATAGGGATGTTGTGAGTATAAATACAAGGGGTGGCAAGAAGTCAGTTTACCATCAAATAGTCCAGCAAGAATGCCTTGATGTAGGTGGCAGCCTACCTTTTTGATTGCATCATGGTGCCATCTGTTAGCTAGCCTACTTAAAAGTCTTGATCAGTCATTTGAATACATGCTAATGCCACCTGTTGGGGAAAAGGTGAACTAATTGATTGGCTAATCTTCAAGAAAATATATTGTATGTATACCTTTTATCTGTATACCAGGCAATCAATGTACATGGTGGTTTACAAAGCAAATTAAACAAGTTAAGAGACAGGGTCCCTGCCCTGACAAGTTTACAATATAAACCGACTAGACAAACATACAGAAATTAACTCAGAAGGGAGTGAGGGAAGGAGAGGAGAATTCACAGTCATTAATTATGAAAAGTAAGATACACAGAGAGTCACTCTACATTAGGGAATTTGATTTTTCTGTAATATTATCACCCCACTCCCATCCTTTGAATTCATTCTGACTTGACTGATGAACTGATGCAAAAGAAAAGCATTGCAGGAGAATTGTTAGGAAATGTGAACATTATTGTTATTGTTAATAATTTTAAAAAATGATATTACAGTACCACCTTGTAGTGAGGTCTAATGGCCTTGGAGGGCAGAGCCTAGATCGCCCTGCCCCCCCTCGCTGGAAGCACCAGGGCGTGGCCGGAAGTATAAAAGGCAGACCCTGCAGCACAGTTGGGTAAGAGCCTGTGGAGGAGAAGGACGCTCCGCCCATTCTGCTGCGGCCCAGAGGGGAACCTATACTTGGCTGTTCCCGATCCCCATGTGCTGACAAGGACCGGCCCAGAGTGCCTGCTGCCGTGTACCTTGAGGAGCCAGAGGAAGCCTGGAGGCTACAGGTACCAAACCCTGGGGAGGCGGGAAGTGGCCCAGGGGCAGCCACAGAGCGGCCGGCTGCAGAGCCAGGTGTGACTTGGTCAGCGAGTTACGGCTGGATCCCTGCTGACGCAGGGGCAGGCAATCCTGCCCCTGTCAGGTCACTGGGCTGGGATGCGGTGGAGTAGTGTGGGTCCACATCCCTCTGCCACCTCACCCCGGGGTGACTGACTCCCTACACTGTGCAGGGAAACTCTATCCCTGAGGAAGGAGCCTCCCTTACCAACTCACCCATAGACAGTTGTTTGCTGGCTGCCTGATCCCTGCCCAGGCTAAAGTCAGCTGAAAGACTGTTGCTTGCTGGGAGCCTGAGCCTCTTCAAGCCCAGGACCCAGTTCCCCTAAAGACTGTTTTGTTGCTGGCTGCCTGAGCCTCTTCAAGCGCAGGCACCAGCCCACTGATAGACTGGTTGTTTGCTGGCTGCCTAAGCTCCGCCCAGGCCACAGCCTGCCCTGATAGACTTTGTTTAAGGGCTGACAGTTTGAACCACCCAAACCCAGGCTAAAGCCTGACAGTGACTATTGATCGCCCAGCCCTATTGTGGGCTCTTGGTTGTCCTGTGGACTCTGGTCCTGGCCAGACAGAACCAGCCTGAGTGGTCTCCCTCTGAGCGGGAGAGCAAGAGACCATTACACACCTTTTAGCAACCAGGTTGGTGCCCTGTTGCGTTAAATACTCTACAAACCTCTAGTAAATGAGAGGAGTGGATATGTACTTAAACAGATCTGATACAGACAAACCTAAAACCCCTTGATCAATTTTACATCTGCAAAAAGCTATGAGAGATTAGACTCTATTAACTACATGGATACTGCACTATACAAGAGGGATAAATTACCATTTTTCTATTCTATTGCTATAGACGAATGTATCCAGGTTCACTGTATTCACAAGAATAAATATTTTCATAGTCTCTTCAATGGTGATTCTAGCTTGATTTTTTTAATTGAAAATAATTTCCAGTCATTTGTCTACCTCAGAATAAATGACACATGAAAAGGAACTGGCAAGATGGAGGCTTTGCTAAAATAAAAAATTATGCCTCCTTAAAATGTATCATTAATTAATGACAATGATACTTTTCTCTCCCTCTTGGCAACAGCAATGGGGAATCCACAGTATCTGTCTGATGCCAACCTATTAATAAATGATGTTCTCTTTTTGGGGTTAGAAATCCATTTGCTAAATATTAAAGAGAATTTAGTGTCAATTTTTTTTGATAGAGTGATACTAGTACGCAAGGATCACACTAAGAAACTTCATGTCCAGCCTGAAGCAAAACCTCAAAACCTCCGAGCTATTGGATTTCAAAATTCAGGATAAAATTGGTTCCATTTTTCACTAGATTAAATCATATTACTAGATCCCTTTATACCTAGTTAATACTAAACTCTAATCATTGTTGATGCCAGCAATCAGCTCATCTTAACAAGATCTAATCATATGACAAATTAATTCCCTTTTGGGAGCATATTTTTTTCTGTAAACATCTTTACTGAGTATATAATTAATAGCAGATCAAATGGAGAGCAGATACAAACAAGAATATGCACACTGAAAACTGTGTGTGTTGTATTCCAATGTCCGTTTGTACAAGAAAATTAATGAAAACAGTTAGGAGATGATTTTATCAAATCTATGAACTCCTTGATAAAATGGATTATATAATCTGCAGAGTCTCCTGAGTAATGTAAGCAGCATTATGGCCCAGATTTTCAAATTCGCAAGCACGCTTTTATGTGTATTCAACATACATATGTACAAATGCTTGCGCTTCAGGGATTGTATAGGCATACTTTGGACTCATGCCAGTGTACATATATGCTTATGTGCATATGCATGTGGGTCTATATGTTGTACTTAGGACCAGATCCTCAGGTGGTATAAATCAACATAGCTTCATTGACTTCAGTGAAGCTACACCCATTTACAACAAAACATCCATCTGCATTTGGTTAACCCTTTGTCATTTTCTGTATACAATTATTAAACAACTAAACAAGAAAAAAAAGTTGAGGTACCCATAATAATAAGACCCTAGAAGAGGTTTATGTGACTACACTGATCCAGTGGCTTAACCCTGCATTTAGGGGTTGTGGACATAGTTGCAGCTCTGAATAAAGTCTGTTATACTTTAGGCTTGGTCTATACTTAAAAGGTAAGTCAACATAGCTACATTGGTCATGAGTGTGGGGAAAAACAACAATAACAAAACCCACTAAGCTATGCCAGGAAAACCCTCCATGTAGATGCCCCTATGTCAATGGAAGAGGGCTTCTGTTGACGTAGCTAATGTTATTCAGGGAAGTGGTGTTCCTGCGCTCACAGAAAAAATGTTTTGTCACTGTAGGCTGTGTCCACATTAGAGAGCTATGCTGCTTCAATAACTTCCTTACTAAAAATCATCATTAGGTGCTACTGCTGCCCATAGGTTATTCTCACAAAAATACATACAAATTTACATGGTGCCAAAACATTAATGCCACAGTCACCTACATTACTCCCTGTTAAATTTCTTCTCTCTCCCATCATGATTAATCCTGTTGTAAAAATAGCCACCTGTAAAATGCATTTCCTATGGTCTCACCCCACCTCTTCAGCAGACTTACTGAGAGGTAAGAAGCTCTGGCCAAACTCCAGAAGCTGAGAGCCATTGCTAAAATGTGCTCATGTGTTAGGTCTTAACTAAAGTGATTTTGCTGAGGTGCTTTAGTATTGGACCTCAACAGATGTGCTTTGCTACTGCTCTGTGTCTGTCTCTGTACTGAGCCTCACTCAACCAAGGCACATTAACAAATGTGTACTAGAAGCAGATTAGAACTAAAGTCATTTTCCGCTGATCCAGACACATATGTATGTAGTGGCCCCAGCAATTCTTATACCTAAAAATGGAAATCCTAATGGTAACCACTATTAACCTATCTCATTGTGTATTGTCCTAAATTAGATGGAATGTACTTAGCACTCCACATTTACTAAGGCCTTGGCTACACTTGCAAATTAGAGCGCATTAAATCAGCCCCGCGCGCCCTAACTCCTGAGGTGTCCACACTGGCAAGGCACTTAGAGCACCTGGACTCTGCAGCTGGAGTGCTCCTGGTAATCCACCTCCACGAGAAACATAGAGCTTGCTGCACCCTGTCTGAAACGCTGGGGCGTCAGTGTGGACGACATGTTGCATTACTGTGCTGTGATTGGCCTCTGGAAACATCCCATAATCCCTTGATGTCAAGTGGCCACTCTGGTCATTGTTTTGAATTCGGCTGCAGGCATGCAGATATCCCCTTTCAAAGCTCCATTTCTGACAGCCGGCATGCTTATCTGCTCCGGGACGCAAAGCAAACCATCACTGTGGAATGCTGCTGCAGCAGAGACAGGCGTTTGTGCGTGTGTGTGTGTGAGAGAGAGGCGAGGGGTGGGGCTTATGTCGGGGTTTCCCCCTTCCCCTGCTGCTGTCTGAACTTACAAGACAGCATGCTGACACACTCTCAGCCCCCCAAAACACACTGTCTCTCCCCCCACATACACACAACAAACTCCCTGTCACACTCCACCCCCACCATTTGAAAAGCACGCTCCAGCTCCTTGCACACTGGGATACCTACCACAATGCACTGCTCTCTGTGGCATTGCAAGAGCTGCTAATGTGGCCACGCCATTGCGCTTGCAGCTGACAGTGTGAAAACACGGCAGCACTTTCCCTGCTGCTGTCTCCAAGGGCTGGTTTAACTCCTGGCGCTCTACATCTGCAAGTGTAACCATAGCCTAACATAGTTTGTTATTTGCTAACAAAAGACTATCTCCTCCAACATACTACATAAACAAAAGCAGCTGTGTCAGCAGTTGGAACACTTAAAAAAAAAGAGAGAAACAGATGTAGATATTTTATGCACTTTTAAATACAATATAGTAAAGGCTATTCATATTTTATAAAATTGCTCTAAAAATTACATGTGGTGTGACATGCTCTAGCTGGTAAACTGACGACTAGTCTCACCACGTGTTCAAACATAACTGCATGATCTAAGAACTTCTTTAGCCAATTACTTTAAGTGATTACATAAAAGGAAATAATTTTGTCAGAGAGAATTAAGCTTCTGAACTCCTATCTTTAGAATTATTGCCTTCTTTCCCTTGGATTAATTTATTTTACAATGCCACACATGACCTGCATATGTTTTAAAATTTAAAACTAGAGAATTTCAGTTTCAGAGTCTGCATGTTATTCAAGGAAGACAGATTTTATGCTGATCCATGCAGGGGCCTGTACTGGGACTAGTGCTGTTCAACATATTCATAAATTATCTGGAAAAAGGGGTAAACAGTGAGGTGGCAAAATTTACAGATGATACAAATTTGCTCAACAAAGTTAAGTCCAAAGCTGACTGCAAAATGTTACAAAGGGATCTCACAAAACTGGGTGGCTTGGCAACAAAATGGCAGATGAAATTCAATGTTAAATGCAAAATAATGCTATTGGCAAAATATAATCCCAACTATATATACAAAATGATGGGGGTCTAAATTAGCTGTTACCCATCAAGAAAGAGATCTTGGAGTCATTTGCAGTATTCTGAAAGCACTATGCTTTCACAGTACTGCAAATTTATGCAACTTTTTCAGTGTGCTTGTACCATCCTGAACTGCGGAACACTCATTCTCCAGCTTCAGAACACTTAAAAATCATCTCCAGTCGTCAATGGGACAGATGCAACTGAATAATGTAGCTGTCCTTAACGTGCATCAAGACCATACCAGGGAACTAGATGTAAATAAGATTGGTGACAGTTATCCAGAAAGCTACAGTGAGATACCTAATGTCTTTAACCTGGGACATTAGTGAAGACAGCTTGTAGGTGATTGCAATGATGTTAATATACTATTTATATAGTATGTTAATATATTATTCATGATAATGCAATTATCAATTAATTAATAGTTCATAACAATTCAATCATTATTAAAATAGTAAAGATACCAATGATAGACACATATTCAATAACTAGAATATGAAAAAAGTGTATAAATATGCTAAAAATAGCTTCCCCCCAAAACTGGCAGAGCCCCCTTCCCCCATTGCCAAACACACACACCTCTTCAAAAGCACCCACCAGCAAAAACAAAAGTCAGCGCCTATGTTACGGTGTAAACTTGTCCAAAACAACGTATATACTTACTATCAAAAAATGGACGTAGGTACTTGTTGTATCCCTTTATTATTTTCTGTATAGTTGGAGGAAGAATTTCACCTTTTCCTTCAGCTGTGGACATTTTCATTAACCTAAAGGAAAAGAAGAACATGGAGGAAGAGTTTTATAGAGACAAAATTGAGTTTCCTGAAGCTGGTACTTGTGTCAGGGCCATAAAGGACTGCTTAGCATTAGATTTACATAACATGAAATGTTTGTGCTTTTGTATTTCATAAAGCACATATCTATAGAAAAATAATATCCTAGAGAATGTCAGACTTCATGAATCTTGTTCAATCCCTAATTTGCAGAAACTACCATTTTTAGCCTTAATTTTTTTTAACTGCACTAATAACTGAACAGCTTGTGGAAACAACTCAGGTTTCTCTAGCACTAAATGTGTAAAACATACAGTACCATATATCTTTTCTGGTTTGTTTGTTTTTTGTTTCCTCATTTATAACAATGCTTCTTTTTATACAGTGAAATCCACTTAAAAGTCCCCAGGGAAAAAAAGACAGTTTTTTTTTAAAAAAGGAATATTTTTATACACTAAATCTCTCAAAATCCTGCTGTTACTGCACCACATTTTAAAAGAGAGAGAGAGAGAGAAATAAACATGTTGGGTAAATGAAGTAGAATTACAGCGGACAGCTCCTATGTACACAAACTTGCTATGAGTACAATATAGGAAAGTAAAACAAATAAAACTAGTGGTATAACAAGATTATTCAAGTATCAGAGGGGTAGCCGTGTTAGTCTGAATCTGTAAAAAGCAACAGAGGGTCCTGTGGCACCTTTGAGACTAACAGAAGTATTGGGAGCATAAGCTTTCGTGGGTAAGAACCTCACTTCTTCAGATGCAAGTCATCTGAAGAAGTGAGGTTCTTACCCACGAAACCTTATGCTCCCAATACTTCTGTTAGTCTCAAAGGTGCCACAAGATTATTCAAGTGACCTAATAGTAGAGGTTTATGTAGAGATGGGAGTGGGAGGCCTGTGGATAGGATACAGGACAGGAAATCAGGAGACTGGTGTTTTATTCCCCACTCTGCTACTGTGTGATACTGGGCAAGTGTATTTCCTCTCACAATCTTTGCTGGGAGGTAGCTGTATTTCATTGTCAGTTGTAAAGTTCTTTTTCCTAGAATCACATAGACTATATGAATTCTCCTGTCTCTGGAAATTGATTTATTAGGCAGAGGTATTTTATTGATTTACTCCATTTTCTTTTAAGTATGCTCTTTTAACAACACTTGGCCACAATTAGATAGTCTGTTCACTATAAGATTAATGATCTTCTAAAGAAGAAAGAACCTTTAAATCAAGTGTATATTTTAAATATTAATGAAATGTAGGTATAATTAATTGCTGTATAAGTATCACCTTTTAATCTGTTACATGGAGGCCATGTTTGCTGCAGTTTTTCTGTCTCTCACCCAGGAACACATAATTACAGCTAAACACTCAGTGAGTTGCATGAATTTAACCACACAGTTTTAATGGGCTGTGGATGAATATATTTCTTGTAGTTCTAAAAAAACCAGGGAAAATTGCCAGACAACATTCTTTTTTATCACATCACACAATATTGTTCTTCTGATCAATATATGATTACAGATTGTATTTCATTGGTCTGGAGTGTCAACTTTGTTATAATTTACATAAGCTGTTGCGTGGTGGGTATGTCCATTAAGTAACTGGTGTTTTGAAACAATTTCTTTCAATCACTTTAATTACCACCCAGCTCTATGCTAGTCCAAGATAATTCTGGATGTATGTAATGAGCTTCTAGTGTGCAGCCTCATTCCTCTTGTTTTTGATTAAATAATAACTAAGGGTCCTATTCAGTCCACAAGACCTCATAATCATTTGGGCATTAGGACAACCCATCGTATTCAGGTGACTGGAGGATACATTACACTTCTTCCATAAGCAGAGTAGCACTAACTCTTGAGTTTCCAAAACGCAAGTTAAATAAGGCCCTGATTCAGCAAGATATTTAAGCATTAGGCTAACTGTCCAACTTATGAGTTTAATATTAGGCTCCTTGCTTAAGTACCATGTTGCCTTTGGGGCCAAAAATCTGAGCCTACCAAGCAGTCCTATTCTGTAATTGGGATGCTGTGTACTCCCTTCTTTACCCCACCTCAAAAGGAGCAGGAGTAACTACTGCAATAGGGCATCTTGCATAGTTGTAACAAAGGAAATTGAAAAAAGCCAAGAACTTTTTCCTTACGCATCTCTGCCACATATGCACTGGAGCTTCCTTTGTCTTGGTACTTAATTTTTAAACGTAAGGTGCCACCAGACTCTTTGTTGTTTTTGTTCACTCCTAAAGTGTCCTTTCATAGAATCATAGAATATCAGGATTGGAAGGGACCTCAGAAGGTCATCGAGTCCAACCCCCTGCTCAAAGCAGGACCAATCCCCAGACAGATTTTTGCCCCAAATCCCTAAATGGCCCCCACAAGGATTGAACTCACAACCTTGGATTTAGCAGGCCAATGCTCCAACCATTTGTTCCTAAATTTTCTTAAGGAATTTATCCAAAATGCACTAGCACTTATCCTAATACAAAATTACTTTGAAACAGCTGTCCCAGGCTACTGTCTAGAGAATGTGTTTTAGAAAAATTATGAATATGTATTTATCCAGTAGACTGGAATGCCTATTTGTTCTGGTCTGTCAGGTGTATAATGCATACATTCTATATTTAACAAACCACAGAGGCTTCTACACAGCAAAACAATAATACTTTGAAATACATCAGCAATTGAAATGAAACTCTCTGATAGTCACTTCAGTCTATCAAGAATGTAATATGTATGTTAATTCTTTCCTTATTAAAAACCCAATGATGAAATATGGTAAATGCTCTCAAATCCAGGTGAAGGCTGTTAACATTTCACAGAAGGTGGTTGGAACCTCTCAGGATCAATCCCTGAAAACCCAATCCAACAATCCTTCCTTAATCTTATAAAACTCTCATTGAAATCAATGGGATATTTCCTGAACAAAACCCACATGATCAGGCCCAATATATCTATCTAATCTGATTCATACATACCTTAAACCATTTTCTATATATTTTATTCCATTGGAAAATTATACAATAATTAATTTTAACATGAAGAACTGTAAGATAAAATGTCAGTGGATTTTGTCATTTTGCTGCATATGCTATTGACCCTGCATTAATTCTAAAGTGACAAAGCTAATGGTTACAAATGACCCAGTATACTCCTGTTACTTCGGTATTGAATACTTTTACTCAATGTTTTATTTGATTTTTCTTTACAAAAATTGCTTCCTTGAAACTGGCTATACAGGTTGTCCATTGATTTCAATGTGAGTAAGCTATGCTTTGTGTTGTGACTGTAATATAAAATAATGCCAAGTCCCAGAAATGAAATGAGAAATGTCATTTGTAGATATTGAAATAGGATATATTGAAAATAACTCTTCACCAGTTATCCAGGTCCAACTTTATTTGCAAGTAAATAGGTGAAGAAAACACAATTCAGAGAATATACATGGCAGGATGAAGAGGTTGTTGCTAGTCTATCCCTCAGAAGAGAGATCTATTCATTGTAAGATTGTTGGCTCAAAGTATCAACAGAATAAACTCAATGGCCAATTTATACCCTATCCATTTGCAAAAGAGTGTAAGGGTAGGAGTCTATCAGGATAATCAATTAATCTCCCAATTTCTTAAAGAGATCTCATCCATAAATACATGGTGTGATGAAACAAAAAGGGAAATAGAAAGGAGTTCCTGATTAAGGTCCACAACATACTAATCTCAGAGAAAATATTTGATAATAAAATAGTAGGCATAATTAAGCAATTAAGCAGTATGGGTAAAATTTTCCATGCAACTGGCTCCAAAATAATCAAGATTATGTATAGTGGGGTTCACTTAGGGGCCAGCAAGCATAGTTGGCAGGCCCCAGAAACAGTCCCCAAAGCCCGTTGGCCACCCTCTCGGGCCTTACCCACAGTCCAGATCCTTCCCCTGTGGATTCCTCTGTCCCAGAAGCAGGGCCGGCTCCGAGGGCTTTTGCTGCCCCAAGCGGCGCAAAAAAAAAAAAAAAGCCGCGATCGCGATCTGCGGCGGCAATTCAGCGGGAGATCCTTCGCTCCGAGCGGGAGTGAGGGACCGTCCGCCGAATTGCCGCCGAATACCTGGACGTGCCGCCCCTCTCCGGAGTGGCCGCCCCAAGCATCTGCTTGGCAAGCTGCTGCCTGGAGCCGGCCCTGCCCAGAAGGGACTAACTGGATTCCTTCCTATAGACAACCTCTTCTTCACTCTTCCTCTGCTTGATTCCCTCCAAAAGGAAAAGTGGGATGTGATACCGACAGGGACGTGTTTGGGGGAGCTATATGCATGAAGGGCTGAAGGAGAAAACCTGAGAGTTTTAAACTCCCCTGGAGTTTCAGCAAAAGGGGGATATGGGGGTGGCAAGTCTAGTGCTGCCAAGAATCCAGTCCCAGCATAATGGGTTTGAGGAAATTGCTGTGGCTGGGTCTCTGAGACAGGCTTAACCTGTCTGTCTTAGCTGGGACTGGGAGCCTGCTGTACTCTCCTCAGGGCCGGGGTGAAGGTCCCCTGCCTAGGAGTGCCCTTCACAACTTGCTCCTGCAGTCTTCTGCTTAGGGCAATCCTGGTGGTGGTGGTTGGTGCATGTGTACTTCCACAACTGACTGCAGTTTCCTTCCTTTTAAAGGCCTCCTCCCTATAATGCCTGATTGACAGGGCCAGAGGGGTGGGGCTAGGCCTTCCACCCATGCCTCTCTGCCCCTTCCTCATCCGTGTGGGGTCTATACATCCTGTCACAGTATATGTAAACTTTTCCCTCTTATTTTATCTTTTCATAGGGGAAGGATATGTTGCATAGATTTTGTGACACCCTGAAACCCCAATATTTACCATTGTTATGTAATTAGGATACATTTTGTACAAAGTATGTCTTGTGAGGTATCATTCCAAAGGTCTTGATCTGTTAGACGTTAACATCTTGTTGAATTGTACGTGTTATTGTTGAATGTGACGTTATGAAGTTTGGCTATGTATGTGTTACTGAAACATGTTGTGAGGTTAAAAGCACCCACAAGCAGCCTTTCAGGTACAACAGTAAAAAGGCCAAACAATGTTAATGGCTTATTGAGAAAATGCACACAAGCACAAGGATTACCACAGGAACTGTGTACAATAGAAACCTCTCAGAGATAGCACTACATAATGGGAACTGTTTGATCCAGGCCACAGCAAAAGAGCTTTCCAGCAAGCGGAAAGAAGATATAAAAGTGGGACAATGACATCATCAGGGAACCTCACTCTGCTTGCAACAACACACCTGGAAACACCTGAGGGGCAAGGACTGAACAGTGGGAAGTGATGGTCCCAGGCTAGAAGGATCTTTAGCCTGTGGTATGAAAACGTGGGAAAGCCAAAGCAACTTGTGCCTTAAGAGTCTGCCAGCCTGTTTATCATTCAAAGTGAGAATTTGGTAATTTATATCCTACCTATCTAGTGTGTTAAGCTCAGTTTGCATTTTTGGTTTATTTACTAGGTAATCTGCTTTGATCTGTTGGCTATCCCTTATAAACACTTAAAATCTACCTCTTGTACTTAATAAACTTGTTTTTGTTTTAAACCCAATTCATAACTGGGCGGGGGGAGGGGCAAAAAGCTGTGCATATCACTCTCCACTTTAAGGGAGAGGGCAAATTTCAATTAGTTTACACTGTACAGTTCTCTGTGCAGTGCAAGATAATACAATTTTGGGTTTACTCTCCAGAGGGGAAGTGCACTTGAGTGCTGGGCAATGTCTTAGCTAAAAGTCTTCCCATTCAGTACTGATTTCAATTTGCGTGTCTTTCTGCAGCTGGATGTGTCCCTACCTGTGTGTGTGCTAGAGGAAGCTTGAGGGCGTGGCTGAGCAAGACAGGGGAAGGAAGCCCAGGCTGGCAGAACAGGTGGGCTAAGTGGTGTCCCAGTACATCAGGTGGCACCCTAGAAGGGGGGGCTACCTGTCACAGACCTCTTCAAAATTATTTTGTTCTTTAATGTTCTTTAAAGAGTGCTTTTTGTCTTTGTTTTTGAAAAGTTACATCCTTGCAACCCTATTGATTTCAGCAGAACTACATTCATGTTTTAAAGGTCAGACTCTCAGGTGCATTTGTTACTTGGGAAAAAATAATGTTCTAACTAGAATCTGTTTGGTGATACCCAACTATATTATGCACACATATCAAAGGGATAACAACAGTTTAGCTTTCTTACCTGCAAAACATCAGAAGAAACAGGGCTTTGGAACACCAGAAAAGAGTGCACATTGTCAGAGATGGCTTCAAGAGTTCTTGTATTTCCTAAAAGCAAATATGGGAAAGGTTTAGTAGTAAAGTATAACGATAAATATTTATTCTAAAAAAGGTTATAGTAGATCAAACTTCAAATCACATGAAGCTTTTTATATGGTAATGGTATACAGTAAAGCCATGCTAATTTATCCTGAACAAGTGTCACCACATATTTATTAGCAAATATCTAAAACAAGTAAAAAGACCCACATTTTTTTAAATTACAGTTTTGAAAGGGCAGCAGTATTTGATTTAACTCAGTAATAGATTGGCTCTCTAGCGAATTCAAGCTCTGTGTCCGTTTTGTGGAGTAATCGTTTATTTATTTATTTATTTGTATTACTGTAGCACTTAGGAGTCCTAGTCATGGACCAGGACCTCACTGTGCTAGGTACTGTAAAAATACAGAACAAAATGACAGTCTCTGCCCCAATGGACTACAGAAGAGTACAAGGAAATAGTAAGACAATATTGGTCAGCATGATAGGCTGTTGTCACTGTACACCAGCAGCCTAACTTTTGTTGAATGTTTTGTGCGTCTCCTGGCAAAGAAGAGTTTTGAGGCAGGATTTGAAGTTGGATAATGAGGTAGCTTTGCAGATATTCCTGGGGAACAATTCCCAAGCATGTGGGGAGCAATGGAGAAAGGATGCAGGAGACTGGTATCATGGGGTGATCAGAAGTGAGCAACAATAGCTTGATAGAGAAAATAGGGTGGGACTGATCATGAAGGGCCTTGAAAGTGAATAAAAGTATCTTATGTTTGATGTAATAGAGAACGGGGAGCTAGGAGAGGGATTCAAAGAGAGGGATAACGTCACCAGATGGGCTAGGAAAATTTGCAGCAGCATTCTGAATGCATATGAGCGGGGCAAGACATCATTTATTAAGGCCAGAGAAAAGGATGTTGCCTTTATCAAGACACGAGGTGACGAAAGCTTGGATGACCATTTTAGCTGTGTGGATGTATAAGAAAGGGCTGTATCTTAGAGATGTTATAATGAGATATGGCCTGGATGTGACGCCTGAGAGAGAGAGATCTGAGTCAAAGATGACAGCCAAATTATGGGCCTGAATGACAGGTAGGATGATGGTGTTGTCCACAGTCATCAAGAAAGGAAGTAGCTGGGAGGGCTTGGTGGGGGAAGGACTTAGGAGCACTGTTTCACCCATGTTTAGTTTGAGCTGATGGCTACACATCCACAAGAACATGTCAGAGAGACAGGCTGAGATTGTAATTTGGACAGAGGAAAACAGGACAGGTCTGAAATGGAGAGGTAGTTCCGTGAGTCATCAGCATGGAGATTTGTGTTTTTAATGTTTTAACATTTAAATTTTATTATTTTTTGGAAAAGTGGCATTATACTTTAAAAATAACTGCATAGTTTTGGTAAATTATAAATAACAAAAAGTTCAAGACAGTTTTAGCATATAGTAATCACTACATGCACACCCACACTCACACCCACAACCCACAGATGACTAATCTGTAATTTCTTTTGACTGTATTTTTCTCATGTAGCAGTTTTAGGACCCATTGCTATCTAAGAATAAAATCCATGCTATATATGCTGTAGCTATATTTGTTACACATCTCTAGCAAGATTTTTGTTAATGGACAAAAGTTTAGATGGCAGTTGAAAAAAATGAAACTATGTTTTTCTATCTCTAGCCATAAATAATCCTTGAACTGAAAAAATAAAAACATTCACATTCATCAAAATGTGTCTGGTTGGGGGCAGGTGTTTTAGTTTTAATATGGAATTTTCTTGCTTTTGTCAGATTGATTCACAACCATAATGATAATTTTAAAACAGTTTGTAAGATCTATAATCCATTTCCTGACTTTAAGATAGAGAGTATATCATTCAAAATGATTTTGTGCAAAACCACACAATAGATCTGAAATTAACTATTGATCATCAAGTCCCTGATAGGAATAGTTTTGAAGGAATGCTTTAAAATATTAAGAAAATGTGTACCAGAGAAATATTAAAAAAAATTCAGAACAAATGATTTATCTTGGATGTGGCTGGGTAAAAGAAAGTTTTAATACAGAATCCATGTTAAATGCTATGCACAAAATATCACATCTGTCATGATTTTCAGCTTTCAGGATGTATTTTGCAAGAGCACAGCCTTTTGCACTTTGCAGGTTCGTGGAAAATTTTGTAATAACAAAGGGTACGTCTATACTTACCTCCGGGTCCGGTGATAAGCAATCGATCTTCTGGTTCGATTTATCGCGTTTTGTCTAGACGCAATAAATCGATCCCGGATCGATCCCGGAAGTGCTCACCGTCGACGCCGGTACTCCTGCTCCACGAGAGGAGTACATGGAGTCGACGGGGGAGCCTGCCTGCCGTGTCTGGACCCGCGGTAAGTTCGAACTATGGTACTTCGACTTCAGCTACGTTATTCACGTAGCTGAAGTTGCGTATCTTAGTTCGAAGTGGGGGGTTAGTGTGGACCAGGCCAAAGAATTTGTTCAGGCTTTGCACAGGTTTGTCCCCATCCTTCAACTGAGCAGAGTGTGAACTGCTAGCAGCTTTTTTTACCCTAAGGTAACTTTTGTGTATATATATATATATATATGGTATGATTGTATTGTTATTTGCAGGGCCGGCTCCAGGCACCAGCTCAACAAGCAGGTGCTTGGGGCGGCCAAGGGAGAGGGGCGGCATCTGCAGCAATTCGGGGGCGGCAGGTCCCTCATTCCCTCTAGGAGCGAAGGACCTGCCGCTGAACTGCCACACCAATCACAGCTTTTTTTTTTCTTTTTTTTTTGCTTGGGGCGGCAGAAATGCTGGAGCTGGCCCTGGTTATTTGTTGAATTACCAGAATCTGAATGGTATGTTACTTCATTTGCCATATTAAAGAAGCAGTGAAGTGACAAGAGTAAAGGTAATGGTTATTACTATCTCCAATAAAAAGGGAAAACTATTTCAGTATCTCCTGTAAAACAATTGAAGAATTCATTAACTATGGTTATTGAATATGGTAGGAGATATTGATATCAAGATAAATTATGTACTTACACACATTGTCCTCAGTGGAAAAACATGCATAAGACATTATGATGGCCTGTGTTAGGGGAATCTGGCTTAGTGCAAATGAGCAGATGGTGTTATCAGAACATTTCCCTCTGTATTTTGATTCAGTTTCACTCCTACTTCAAGTCACAGTACCAGTGTTGTGGTGATATTTTTTATTCTTCTTTTGGATGAATGCTTTCTGATTCTCCATGGTTCATCCTTTGAGCACACTTTCCTCATATATGAGAATAATGCCTCCCTTATTTTTATTTTGATCTTTCGTTCCCAGGAAATTGTTTATTGTCTTTATAACAGCCTTCACAAGCCTTCTTTTAAATGTAGCCTTTGTGTTGTTGCTATGGGCTTGTGAACATGTTTTAGGAAACATGCAAGTGGAATAAGGGAGTTTGCAGACATTTCTGTGACAGTATTTCTGTCCTTGGATCATGTCCATTAGCATTTGAATCGGTTGCTGATCTTTTCTAAAGCAATCATCTTTACCTACAGATATTACTGAATTTCTAATGTAGAACTTTAAGGTTGAAAAGATATTTTATACTTATTGTGACCAAAGGATCTCTTGATGCCATCTGGCAGAGGGTACAGGGATACATAATTGTTACAGGGATCCCCCGGATCTGGTATTTACATTCTAATTCTCTAAAGAGGGTCATGTATGGTTTCTGCTGAAAGCTTGTCAGACTGATCACCATAATCTTTGTGAAATGTATGTGCATATAATATGTAAGGAGAAATGTATATATTGGAAATTATGTTCCTAGGGCCTTGTAGTTAAAGGCAGGTCATCCAGAGGTAGCATGCCTTCAGTGAAGTTACACCGTACAGGAGATGAGATACATTTATATTCCTGGCTGACCATTGTGTATTGTGTGTCTTACAATGGGGATCTATTTACATACTGAACCAAATTCTAATGAAGAAATTGTGGGGACTTCAGAAGGAAAATTAAGAAGTAAAACAGGTGGAGTAGGGCCCTGTTTTAGAGATGAAGAACAAAAGACTGGTCTGGTATATCTTGGGGTGCAGAAAGATGCTTTGGCATCCTTTACTGAGGGAGACAAATTACCATCAGACTTGATGCCATGAAAGAAGCGTCTCAGCCACCCTGGTTAAAAAGTTCTCTAAGAAGGACTTCAGTATCTTACTAGACAAGAGAGCATCTGGTGAGTTGTGTTTAGGCTCTAGAATGCATGTTAGGATTTTATTGTATATGTAACTGTTTGTTTCCAATATTTCTGTTTGCTCTCATATGAATCTCTATTCTTTGTTAACTAAATTTATACTTGATTTCTCCATAAATAAATCTAAGGTCTAACTAGTAAGCTGCAGAGCACTGTTCCTTCAGGAACTGCAGGTCTGGTAATTTCTCACACTAAGGGCCAGTGGTAGCAAGGTGCCTCACAACCCTGAGTACTCCTGGGAAGTGTCATACCCATCGTGGAGCTCATTTAGCTCATCATGTTTTCTGTGCAAAAATTTAGGGTTAAATCCTGCCTTGTGCTAGGCAGGTGTGTTAGTGGGAGAAGAAGGCATGCCATACCCCCCACAAAGCAGCCAGCCATGATTCTGCCCTAAGCATTAGTGACGAGGACTGGCTACTAATAGGCTGGTGCACCATACCTGGAAAGGGCTATAGTCTGCCAGGTGGGGAATAGTATTGGCTAGCCATTCAGCATGTAAGTGGCTTTGGGTAGCGTGTGTTAGCCAGAACAACACACTGCTTCTTTTTTTTTTTAATTAAAAATGATTTAAGGGGCTTATCCTGAGCCATTTTACCCTGTGCCAGCAGGATGGCTCCTGCACAGGTACATCTCCCTTCTTCCTGCCCTTCTTTGCCAGATGCTGCACACTAATAGGAGGATTTCCCTCTTAAGTGTAGATTTCACTCCAGCCATAGTATTTAAAATGCCGTAAGCAGAATCTTGTAATAGTTTGCTTACAGATTCTGATGGAAATTCTCTTTCTATGAGCTTTGTAAAATATTTAACATATCCCATACATGACTGGCCATTTCAGTTTGACTGGAGTTAAAGTCTGGGCTGGGCTATTGTTCCTCTATTTGCCGGTCTCAGTGTTTTTTAAAGATTTCGTAAGATAATTGTAAATTGTAGTTTCTGTAACGGTTTCCACAGGAGTCAATAGATTCTGATCTCTGCCACGTGACAGACCTATGTCACTCTGATTGTGATTGGGGCCGGGAAATAAAGTCCAGTTGCTTTCCAGCAATCCTGAGCACTCCCGTTTTATTATATGGTATCAGAAGAAAACTGAATCTTTCACAGAAATGGAGTAAGATAAATCTCTCAAACCCCTGAGTATAAAAGGGAACCAGGCAGAGAACTGGAGGAAATGGTTGCAGCATTTCTGAATGTTCCTGGAAGCAAGTGGTAATGCAGAGAAATCAGAGAAGGTGAAACCCCCCATACTGCTACAAGTGGCTTGTCCATCTGTATTGGAGGTCTACAAGAAATTCCAGTGGAAGCATGAAGGGGACTGCAAATTAGCAGGCAAAGGTCAGTATCCTTGTCATATAATAGTGGTTAATATGCCACAATTTCAGTGGCTATTATAATAATCTCTGAAACTACAAGTGATGTTAGCCACAGGGTACTACATTCACTGTTCTGTACATGGCATAAGCTGGGCTTGCATTACTATGAAAATGACATTGGTTTGACTCTTGCATCCAGATTTTCTAAGTAGGCTTGGGTAGCTAGAAATTCAACCAAGAAGCCAATGAAGCATGACTAGTCCCTCATTTTGTGAAGCCCTATGTACAGTAAGATGTATGGGTTCCTCTCCAGCTTTCACCCCTTCCTGTGACTGCCCAATCCCCAATGAACAACGCAAAGGGATGCCAAGCATCAGATATTGTGTGTGACAGTCACACTGTCACAAGCCCTATCACACCTGTCTGCATCTCAGCTGCCATTTCATGCATTCAACTAGGCATTAGCAGGTCCTCTTCCCAGGTGGTGGGATGTGCTCTGGAATCAGGTTTTTGCTATCAAGTGATCTCTGTCTCTCCTCATTCTTCTCCCCCAGCTGGTATCAGACCCAGGGAGGAGGAAGTAGTGCCAGTAACAGCACCTGGTAGTAAAAATGTGGGGGGGGGAGGTGAAGGGATAGCAGAGTGCAGGAGACAAAATCAGGGTCAGGAGTGGGGAGGCTAATGGAGAGTGGGGCAGAATAAGGAAGGCTGCAACAGATTCCCTCATATTTCCAGCAACCCTGCAGTCCCCAGGATTCCACTAGTCCACCAACAATCCTTCAGGCTCTCCTCCGTCCTGCCCAATCCCTATTCCCATACTAAGCCCCCTCCCAGCAGCTTCTGCTTCCCTTCATTAACCTCCCCATTGGCTTCTCTAGAACCCTGGGCTACCTCTGGTTGCCCTTGCTTCTGAGTTATGTGAAAGATAGCTTCCTGACTCCCCTATACTTACTGCTACTGCACAGGGAGACCCTGAGGGGAAAAATCAGAGACTTTTGCTCACTATCAAGAAAGGTCTCACATGAAGCTACACAAAATTAGACCACTGTGCAACCCATACTCACTGATGTATATTTCACTCATTTTTATATAATTATGCAATATAATTAAATAGCTATCTTCTAACTTGACTGCCTGCAACCTCCCTAGTTCCTTCACTTGTTTGTGAACCCCTAGGAACCAGAAGGAAGATGAAAGGAGGGAAATTGGGGGCGGATAATTAAATGTATTTTCCATAAACTGCAGATAGGAAGGGCTGGAATGAAAACCAGCAAATCCTCTTGCCACTGTGGGGATTTTTTTTTTATTTTTTTTTTGAGTGGGGCAAATAGAGGAGGAGAAAACCTGTCAGGCAACTATACTCCAAGTCTGATTGACTGATTCAGTCTCTGAATACAAGCGATTGATGAAAGTGGACCAAAACACATCTGCATTCTGTTATGAGTCGCAGCTTACTCCCTCATTTGGCTGACAATTTAGTTCTTGGCATGTCACTCGGGCTACTTCTAAGCATTGGCAGCATTTGTGATTCTTGTCTGTAAAAGACATGCACCATGCAAAGGCTGCCGGGGCACACAAGAAAGTGCTATATAAGAGCTAAATATTAGTACTCAGAAGTCCAGAGAAAGTAGCTGATGCTTACCCTTGCTACTGAGACTGCCAACAAGGTGCCAAAGGTAGTGATATTTTTTAGGAATTAGACTAATACCATTAGCTGAGTTAGTTCTGTTCTTTAAAATATCTGGCATTAGTTTACAAAATCAAGCAATCAATTACTACATATACTCAGATGCACTTTTCTATTAAAAAAAAATCTAATATGGCATGTATGACATTGCAGAAAACTCCAACCAAATTTTACCAATTTTCTATTTGAATTTATTTTAAAATGACTTTTTTTAAAATAATTTTTATGCCCTTCTCATAAAACATTTTTCTTGACTGACATAATTCCCTCATCTTCCTGTCACAATTGTAGTAACCTTTTTATGCAGCTGGTAAATATTTTACTACTGTTTTCCTCAAAAATATTCTAGATATTTAAAAAGCTTTGTTGTGACGCAGACTTAGGTAAGCTATGCTTATGGCAACCCTAACACAACCTGACAAAAGCAGGGCAATGAAAGGTTAAACCATGTTATGATACATAAGCTCTGCTCATCTACCCACAGACAATCCTTAACATTATCACAACTGCCATATAGCACAGACCAGACATCTCAACCTTATTTCTGCTCCTTTTAACCTGCTGTTGTACACACACCCATTTACCAAACTAACTTCTCCCAATAAAATTGTGGATGTTTGGTGTGGTAGGATAGGAGGGTTTGATTTGTTAAAGGTAGTGATGGAAGGCTGGATACTTAGGGGCCAGAGGAAAGGTCAAGGTGTGCCATCTGTGGTGTATTGTACAGTTAGGCTGTGTGCCTATGGATGGAGGAGAAGAGGATATATACAGGTAGGTGGCTTAACTGTTCATGCCCTTGCTTTTATGGGATTATGTCAGGTATGTTGTGTATCTAACAACCATAACTTCTTCACAATAAAGTTTTTTGTATATTAATTTCCTAGATTTTTTTTAAACGATTAAACAACGGTGGTAGGTTATGCCAGGTATTGCACATCAAACCTCTGTAGTATAACATCTGAAAGAAAAGTATAGCAGCTGCTGGTGCATAAACTTTCAGCTATGATGAATAACAGATACAAATGAGATCCATTTCCCCCCAAAAAAAACCCTATATATTACATCAGATCTACACAAGATACACTGGTGTCTCACATGTTGTGTAGAGAAACAATGTTTTTTAAAAGATATCAGTCAACAATGAAAGGTCAGACTGCCAAGAACAAAAATTGCAAGAGTTTCAAAGACTTCTTATTAAAAACTTATAAAGAGAAACTGGAAAAAACTGAATAGAAAATTCAAAGGTCACTGTGAAATTTCACATTGATAGGCCGCCCATTTTTAGAGAAAAAACAGGAATACATCCATCGTTTAAAGTCCATTTTATAACACAACCCTAAATATGGTGTCACTACCAGGCAATCTATTTATGTGTATTAAGTTGGAACATTACATAGAAGTGCTAAGAATATGAAATGTATAACTGTCTCCTTAAAATCACCAATTGTGTTGGATAAATAAGTATCTGCAGTTAGATACCTCCGTATTTGTAGTATTCAAGGTATTTCCTATGATGTATCCATATATTTTACCTCTATGTATGGAGGTCAAAATAGTCCCTACATGGGACTCAAGTGGTGCATGGCCCCTTGTGCTGATTTTCCATACTGGGATGAATTTTACCCGTAGTGAAGAATATAGGCTGGGCCCAGGGTATCCATGATTCACCAGGTTGCTACAGAATTCAGGAATCTTGCCACACAGTACATGAGGCCTTCAGTACAGGGAGCTACTAGCAAATACTGAGATAAGCTTATCTTACAGAAAAATTGCAAGCTTTTAAACACTTTTTACATGTCCATCTGTGCATTATCATGGGAGAGATGCTTTGAGCTTTAGTTTATCTACATAATGTTTTCTATCCCGATGCCCTGGTTATAGTTGCTCATAACTCTGAAATTTTCATTTTTCAGAATGAAATTTTCCAAGCTTGGAGTCTGCCCAAAGATGAAGTTTTTTGAAAAGATTGAGCAGAAATAGTTCAGCCATTTTTGCATATGGTGGGAATGGAAAAGAATATACATTTCTGATTATAAAAACCTCACTCCTACAGCTGGGATTAAAAATTTGAAAATTAACATGGAAACAACTGTATTTATGTCTTCAACTGTTTTGGCAAAACTTGTGATAATCGCACGTGCTTAGTTTTGCTAACACACAAAGCATGTATTTTAAGAAGGTGAAATAGACATTCATACATGGCTAATTTAGTGCTCAAGAGAGTACTGATGTGCACTTAGGCGGAAGTAGACTCCAGGGGGTACTAGGCTTGATCCCTGCAGACCTTTTAAGGTAGAAAGGGGTTAGGGAGAGCTACTGTGCACTTTGGAAAATTTCTAGAAAGATGCCATGCCAGAACTTCACCTTAGCTGCATAGAATCATAGAATCATAGAATCATAGATTATAGGACTGGAAGGGACCTCGAGAGGTCATCGAGTCCAGTCCCCTGCCCGCATGGCAGGACCAAATACTGTCTAGACCATCCCTGATAGACATTTATCTAACCTACTCTTAAATATCTCCAGAGACGGAGATTCCACAACCTCCCTAGGCAATTTATTCCAGTGTTTAACCACCCTGACAGTTAGGAACTTTTTCCTAATGTCCAACCTAGACCTCCCTTGCTGCAGTTTAAACCCATTGTTTCTGGTTCTATCCTTAGAGGCTAAGGTGAACAAGTTCTCTCCCTCCTCCTCATGACACCCTTTTAGATACCTGTAAACTGCTATCATGTCCCCTCTCAGTCTTCTCTTTTCCAAACTAAACAAACCCAGTTCTTTCAGCCTTCCTTCATAGGTCATGTTCTCAAGACCTTTAATCATTCTTGTTGCTCTTCTTTGGACCCTTTCCAATTTCTCCACATCTTTTTTAAAATGCGGCGCCCAGAACTGGACACAATACTCCAGCTGAGGCCTAACCAGAGTAGAGTAGAGCGAAAGAATGACTTCTCGTGTCTTGCTCACAACACACCTGTTAATGCATCCCAGAATCATGTTTGCTTTTTTTGCAACAGCATCACACTGTTGACTCATATTTAGCTTGTGGTCCACTATAACCCCTAGATCCCTTTCTGCCGTACTCCTTCCTAGACAGTCTTTTCCCATTCTGTATGTGTGAAATTGATTTTTCCTTCCTAAGTGGAGCACTTTGCATTTGTCTTTGTTAAACTTCATCCTGTTTAACTCAGACCATTTCTCCAATTTGTCCAGATCATTTTGAATTTTGACCCTGTCCTCCAAAGTAGTTGCAATCCCTCCCAGTTTGGTATCATCCGCAAACTTAATAAGCGTACTTTCTATGCCAATATCTAAGTCGTTGATGAAGATATTGAACAGAGCCGGTCCCAAAACAGACCCCTGCGGAACCCCACTCGTTACGCCTTTCCAGCAGGATTGGGAACCATTAATAACAACTCTCTGAGTACGGTTATCCAGCCAGTTATGCACCCACCTTATAGTAGCCCCATCTAATTTGTATTTGCCTAGTTTATCGATAAGAATATCATGCGAGACCGTATCAAATGCCTTACTAAAGTCTAGGTATACCACATCCACCGCTTCACCCTTATCCACAAGGCTCGTTATTCTATCAAAGAAAGCTATCAGATTGGTTTGACATGATTTGTTCTTCACAAATCCATGCTGGCTGTTCCCTATCACCTTACCACCTTCCAAGTGTTTGCAGATGATTTCCTTAATTACTTGCTCCATTATCTTCCCTGGCACAGAAGTTAAACTAACTGGTCTGTAGTTACCTGGGTTGTTTTTATTTCCCTTTTTATAGATGGGCACTATATTTGCCCTTTTCCAGTCTTCTGGAATCTCTCCCGTCTCCCATGACTTTCCAAAGATAATAGCTAGAGGCTCAGATACCTCCTCTATTAGCTCCTTGAGTATTCTAGGATGCATTTCATCAGGCCCGGGTGACTTGCAGGCATCTAACTTTTCTAAGTGATTTTTAACTTGTTTTTTTTTTATTTTATCCGCTAAACCTACCCCCTTCCCATTAGCATTCACCATGTTAGGCATTGCTTCAGACTTCTCGGTGAAGACCGAAACAAAGAAGTCATTAAGCATCTCTGCCATTTCCAAGTTTCCTGTTACTGTTTCTCCCTCTTCACTAAGCAGTGGGCCTACCCTGTCTTTGGTCTTCCTCTTGCTTCTAATGTATTGATAAAAAGTCTTCTTGTTTCCTTTTATTCCCGTAGCTAGTTTGAGCTCATTTTGGGCCTTTGCCTTTCTAATCTTGCCCCTGCATTCCTGTGTTGTTTGCCTATATTCCTCCTTTGTAATCTGTCCTAGTTTCCATTTTTTATATGACTCCTTTTTATTTTTTAGATCGTGCAAGATCTCATGGTTAAGCCAAGGTGGTCTTTTGCCACATTTTCTATCTTTCCTAACCAGGGGAATAGCTTGCTTTTGGGCCCTTAATAGTGTCCCTTTGAAAAACTGCCAACTCTCCTCAGTTGTTTTTCCCCTCAGTCTTGATTCCCATGGGACCTTACCTATCAGCTCTCTGAGCTTCCCAAAATCTGCCTTCCTGAAATCCATTGTCTCTATTTTGCTGTTCTCCCTTCTACCCTTCGTTAGAATTGCAAACTCTATGATTTCATGATCACTTTCACCCATAGTTGGGGAAGGAGTGAAGACTGTATTATAATACATAAGGTTTGTTTGGGTGCAACCCTAATATTGGCATTCCTGATTTTTGAGTTCTTAATCAAGCAGCCTAAATGTTTCCTTCACATAGGTTGGTTGGGTGGGTTTATCTTAATATTTAGGGTTTTTTTAAGCTAGCCTAAAATACTTATATAGATCTTAACTTTTCAGTTTATTTTTGATATCCTTTAAAGACTATAGACTTTAACATATTAGACTAAATAGTCTCTTGGTGACTTTTGTAAATCATAAACGTTAGTTCTGATTATGAACAGAGTGCTTGAATTTGACATGGCTCTGCTTCAGGCTGCAAAGTGTTTGAAACTAAAGAGGCAGTGTTGAGGGGATGGTGGAGTTACGTATTATGAAAGATTTATGAAAAGCAGCTTTTTTCATTTCCAGGGAGTGAGATGAAATTTCTTCCACAACATGAATAGTCTTGGGCACAAGTATCAACAAATTTTGAAATCCTGTTGGCCCTTTAGGCTTATGTTTTTTAAACATTATGCTATTTTAAGTTGAAAAGTAAATACATTTGGATAATAAAAAAAACAGTATTCCAATTTTGTGAATGAAATCCTGGCCCCACTGAGGTCAAAGCTGTTTTGCCAAATGCAGCCAGGAGTTCACCCTGTGTAACAATGACTCATACTAACATATTCCAATTTCCCCATGGATAAACAGTTAACATGCCTCATCCCTGTATCGCCAAAACAGATGTTTGGTGGCCTGAACCTAGGTGAAAGATTTCGACCTCCCGGCCTCACAGAAATGATTGTCATTGTCATTTTGGATTATGCCAATCCTTCCAGTGCTGTCCTCAAAAGTAGACTCATAGTCCCTTCTGACCTTAAAGTCTATCATGATCATCTAGACTGACCTCCTGCACATTGCAGGCCATAAAACCTCACCTATCCACTCCTGTAATCAGGGTCAGCAGAAGCTTCCTATCAGTGGGGGGCCACCGGTGCCTGAACAAACCATGGCCCCACCCTCCGCACCATCCCTCCTCCCGCCCCAAGCCTCCCCTTTCCCCCAAGACCCCTGCCTCTCCCCCATTGCTCATCCTTATGGCTGGTTAAAAGGGGGGGGCGCCATGGCCACCTGCCCCTCCTGTTCCGGCACCCCTGCCTGTAATAGACTCCTAACCTTTGGCTAAGATACTGAAGTCCTCAGATCATGATTTAAAGACTTCAAGTTACAGAGAATGCATCATTTATACTAATTTAAACCTGCAAGTGATCCATGCCCCATGCTGCAGAGGAAGGCAAAAAAAACCCCCCAGGGTTTCTGCCAATCTGACCAGGGGAAAATTTCTTCCCGACCCCAAATATGGCATTCAGTTAGACCCTGAGCATGTGGCCAAGACCCAGCAACCAGACACCTGGGAAAGAATTCTCTGTAGTAACTCAGAGTCCTCCCCATCTGGTCTCCTGTCACCAGCCATTGGAGATATTTGCTGCTAGCAGTTGCAGATCAGCTACATGCCATTGTGGGCAGTCTCATCATACCATCCCCTCCATAAATTTATCAAGTAGTACATAAAGGAGTAGGATGTTCATACATTTCATTTCTATCTAATTACTAAATACATCACATATTTTGAACCCACGTTCACATTTGATTCACACTTAAATCATCTGGTGTTATGTCACTGCATACTGCACATTGTTAACTTCATAAATGCTAAGGTTCTAAAATATGTAAAACTAATTAATCTTACCCCATACTATGGGATATTTTCTCCTGTATTTGTTATTATGCTTTTCTATTTTGAGTCTTTATCTGAAATTGTAAAAACAAATCCAACACATTTGGTCCATAGCAAGTTGACAGGTTGCAATATTCTAATGTGTTCCATAACTGATTGGCCAATGCAATGATTTATCTTCTGGATACATTAAGTATTAGAGATGATATTTCTATGAAGTAATATATGGGATTCCAACCTCCTTACTTGTATTGTTTTATGTGCATGTATACAGTTCATTTCCACAATAATGGGAGGGGGAGGAGTGTTGTAAATAGCAAAATGGAGTAATTCAGTGCTGTCATATTCTAAATAGTGTGCGCTAAATTCTGTCCACAGGCAACTTCCATGGAAATCAATAGCAGTTGCCTATGCCTGACTTTAAACTAGCCAGTTTTAAGCTAGCCACAGCAACACATGCTTCAGTGTGAGCTAGCCCTCGCAAGTAATTTCTAAGTGTTCCAGGCAGACTTGTATGTTGGTGCGCATGTGCTGCAACTTCACTTCTCCGATACCAGAGATACCCAAACTTTAATCTAGCTATGTCTTCTTGACACCCTGTGATTGCAGTATAGACTTACACTAAAATAGATTTTGGGCCCATATATTTTTCCCTTGTACACGCCATTGTTCTTTTTTTTTTTCTTCCAAAAATCAATAAAGGTGAAGGTGACACATTAAATTTAATTCAGAATCAGCGCTGGCTGAATACGGTACACATTTTTCTCAAATATTCATTTTTAATTTTAAATGGATTCAGACATCTTTTGTGTTTACCTTCCAGGAATAGTTCAGGAAATAAGTTTACTGACAGAATGTTTGCTGGAACAGCAAATTTTAATCAAATATTTTAGGACATTCATGGAAAGTGAATTTCACATTTGTAATCACTAGTACTTGAGATGGAAACCCAAAAAGAGTTACTCTTATGAAATTAGGGACAGAAAAATGTCAGGTGACACATGTCCTATCAGAATAACTCCACATGTGAATGTCAAAAGTTCACAATGAACTACTTTCTAATAATCTACTGTGGTAGATTGTTATTCACAGAATAGATTCACATTAATTATTCACCCAAAAGTCCAGTACATAGAATCATAGTCCTCAAGACCCATTTCTCCCATGATGCCTACTGGTAATTATCCATTTAATTAAGGGTTGGTGGGTTAGATCTCTTATATTTAGTTGATTTTTCATTTCATTATTTTTGTTTGTTTTTAAATATAGTGTATTTAAATATGTATTTAATGCAGGCATAACTAGATATTTTACATATTTTAATTATATCCCTAACCTCCATCCTGCCTGTTGTTCTTTAAGACCCAGTTCTGCTATCCGTGCAGTTGGACCCCTATGTGACTTCTGTGCTGGTGGAAGGGTCCACCCTTACAAACTGCAGGATTGGCCTTTAGATGGAAATCTCTTTGGGCCATTGACTGTGGCTTTCAATGCTTCTACAGCACATAGCACAATAGGGCCAAAATCCTGACTGGGGCATCTGAGCACTATCAAACTAGAAATAATTAATAATAATTAATAAATGGTTAAAATGCTCAGAATGTTTGCTTGTTCAGGCTGACAAGAGGGTAATTATTAGATTTGCTATTACAAGCAAAATCATGCCTTTCGGGTGCAAGTGTTAACTGTTGTTTCCCATGGAAATTAACAGAAGCATAGTTCATAATCCTGGGGAAAGAGTCTCCTTCCACATGCCCCCAACTTCCATATGCCAGTCAGCAGCATATATGGGCCATAAAGACACTGCACGTGGCTGGGGAGAATTCCCCCACTGCAGAGGCAATGTAGGGTCGATTTAATCAGCTCAATGCTGCCCTCGCTATAGATGGAGACAGGGCAGAAGGGGTATTTATTTGGTTTACTGCAGTGCTATAGCAATTCTAGGCTGCTCCATGCTTCACAATGAGCTTTGGGAGGCTGTCATATATTAGAGCTCCCCTGTGGCTGCTATAATTTATGCCAGGGACCACACCAGTCCCACCACCACCACCACCAACTGACCAAAAGTCCATGCAGAGCAGAGAAGGTTTAAAGGCACCTCTATCTTCCTTCCCACTGGGTTGTATACTCTGGTGTGTGCTTCCCGGAGTCACAGCATAAAACTGTTTTGTTAATTTAGGCAAAAATTATTTTACTTTGAATTTTAAAGATTTTATATCATTTCATCTATCATTAATTGTGAACTGGATCAATAGATTCTTTCAGTTAACATATTTGAGAAACAATAGTTTAAGACTGCACGGAAAAAGCATGACTTTGCTTGGAACTTTAGTGTTAATAAATAACTTCCTGTCTGTCCAAAATTAACTTATTGAGAATCCAGCCTACATTCCTGGCTCAACCAAAATTTCTATTGACTTCAGTAAGAGTTTTGCCTGAGTCCATAGTCTGTGACAGGTCCCTTAAAATATATGTTTTAGCCAGAAAAATTAGCATAAAATAGCTCCTTGTAAGCAATACAAAGGCTTTTAAATTTTAAAAAAGTGTGAAATCAGGGTTCATAAACTGGTTCTATAATAAAACAGCTCAGAGTCACTTTCATTGTAAAATCAGTTCTTGCATCCTGAACAAATTTACAGATACAAATGCAGGTAATGTATAGCATCCAAGAAGTCAGTAATATACATTAGTGTACTTTAAGCAAGTCATATTGAGGTACAATTCTTGAAGACATATTCCTGAATAAACATGTAGACATAGAAACTTGAACATTCTGAAAAAGAAAGTTGAGATAGAACCTTTGCACTGAGGCTCAGTTTTCCATGTCCAACTGACATGACTAGTCAGTCCAATTGAAGCTAAAATGGCTACTCACATCATTAAGGGATGCAGAATTGAGCTCTTAATAAAATCATTGGGAGTTTTGTCTGAGTGAGGACTGCAACACAGGGCTATGAAAGTACATGTTGTTTTTATGGAGTAAAATGAATATTTCATCATTTTCATTAGTACAGATCACATTAGTTTGCTTTAATTCAGATCAGTGTGGTAGCATGCTCCAGGATTTTAAGTATTTTAAGTTTTATAACAATGTGGCTGTGATCTTTAGATTTTGGGAGATTCATTAGAATTGGCTACAGTTTTGTAATGATGGAAAAGGCAGCCTCTGCAACTTGTATACAAAGTTAGGGCTGACCTTTAAAATAGGAATAAATAACATATATACTGTGCATAAGTAGAAAAAGATTGCTAGTGAAATAAAAATATAGATATTTACATTTTCTTCCATACGTTTCCAGTGGCTAAAAGTGCAACAGTTCTTTTAATAAATACCTTCCAATGTTCTAATTGAATGCGGCATATTTTAACCAGTTATATTATATATTTTTCAAACAAAGTCACAGAAAAATTATATATCTATGTTTAAAGTAAATTTTCAAAATGACAGATTTGGGGAGGATAGGAGGTTGGCTTTCTAAATATCTTTCTTGGAGCAGTGTCCTGTATATGCTAGTTCAGTTTTCATAAGCAAATCTTACTTTTTAAAAAGAGCTTCCTCTAATTTGACTTTTTCATATCTTCATAAATAATAATTCCCCAGGGAAAAAAACTAATATAAAAGATGAGTAAATAGAAATATTAACAATGTTTAATTTAGCTGAAGAAAAAAAGGAGACGGGGCACTTCTGGATCCAGGTACTTGAATATCTTGTAAAGCTCCTGGAAATAAAGTTGTGCCTTTATAGAAAGGCTCCAAACTTACCTATATGAAAAAGATTTTGCACATAGTTCTTCCTTTGTGTTGGAAGCAGAGAAGATAATGCTGCCTGCTGGTCACCTCTAATCCGCCTTTGCAGACCTAGGATGAGTTCAGGGATCAGGAATCATGGATGCTCTTCTTTGCTGGAGTAGTGCACTCGGGTTAGTGTGTGGGGGAGCCTTACTCGCGAGCGCCTTATTGAGCGTGTTTGGAGAGAGAGGGAGATGGAGATGGCTACGGGAAAGGCATGGGAGAGGGGGCGGGGGCTCATGGTCTGACTGCACAGCTTCCATCTGCTGCGACCCATCTCTACTGCAGGAACAGTCCGCGGATTTGGAGGGAGCCTGGATTTGCTGGAGACAGGAGAGGAGTGGTGTGAATGGCTGGAGAAGGGAAGTCCGGGCTCGGGGTAAAATTGCAGGTGTACTGCTAGATTCTCCTCCCCGTCGGATTTTCCTCCCTGCCTGTTACGAAGTGATCGGTGATGCTTACAGTGAAGCTGCTGCCCGCGGCCGGAGGGAGACTTGATTCATTGACCTGCCACTACGCCCTGAGCCCGGCTAAGCACTGGGAGACATGCTTGTGGTGATTGAAGGAGTTCCCTGCCCGTGGAACAGGGTGTTGGGACTGGGGGGAGTCCTAATTGTCTGGTTGAAGGCACTGGCAGAAGGATGAAGGGGGGCAGGGGGCGCGTTTCTGGCATAAAGCACAAAGTCGCTCCCTAACCAACAGCCCCTTTACAGTGTGTGTGTGTCCAAGCTAGAGCCATCAATAAGAGTTTAGTTAATCTGAGCAAAGTGACCATTCCTTGTTCATGGCTTTAGCCACATGTACCCTGTGTGGTCCATGAAATCTAGTTTTTTGGGGGGGTAGGCTGGGGGGATATATTTCTTCAGAAATGTTCCTTTAGTTTGAATTAATAAATGTCTGTTTGAACTTCATAACGAGGTAATATTTTTTATTGGCCCAACTTCTACTGGTGAAAGAGACACAGAGCTCTTCTTCACTCCAAAGCTTGCCTCTTTCACCAACAGAAGTTGGGCCAACAAAAGCTGTTACCTCACCCACCTTGTCTCTAATATCTGGACCAACACAGCTACAACAACACTGTAACCTTTATCATGATTTTCGGGGAAATTATGTTCTGTTCACATGAAAAGCAGAAAGAATTTCTTCCAAAGAGGAATACATTTCAAGAGCTTGTATTTCCATAGGGGGAACAGTAGCAGGCCCTAAAATTGTTTGCCTAACTTTTTCTGTTTAGAGCCCCTGTTTTCAGTAATGCCCTATTTTTTCAAGCCAGGGCCAGTTGGGCTGAAACTTTCCATGCATGCTCTCTGCCTCAGGCTACAATTTTCTGGAAAATTTCAGTTAAAACCATTCAAATGTTTCTGAGAATTAAATTAGGGGGAAATGGTTGTTTTGCCAATACCAAAAAAAAAATGTTTCTATAACCCTTACAAACATACTGGAGTACTGCTTGCTGCCTGTGAGCACTGCTCGCTACAGAACAAGAGGAAAGACAAATGGGGGAACCATTTCCGGAGTTTTTCTTTTTTCCATCAGAAATTTCATCCACTGGACCAGGACTAAGGACAGGAAAGCATAATCAATTTCTGACAGGGTTTAAAGTCAGCCATCAGAAACTGTCTGGGGCTAAGGAATGGTGGAGGGAAGCAATTTCTGACATGATCTCCACTATCTATCAGAATGTGCTATAGTTGTTCCAGGGGATATGGAAAGGTTGGGGAAGCAGATTTTGACAGGGCTCATTCTCACCTGTCAGAATTTAATACCTTTGAACCAAGATGACGAGATAAGGTGAGAGAAAAAATCCTGACTGTTCATTTTCAACTCTCAGAAATTGCTACCTGTGGGCCAAGATGATGACAACAGTTTAGGTAAGCAAATTCTGAGAGGCTCCTTGTCACCCACTAGATTTTGTTACTTGTGGCCCAGGGAGGAGATGGAAGCATGTTTTATTATGGTAGAAAAAATGATAGGTAGTTATTGCCAGTGTTGTTACCGATAGCAAATTCTGATAATGAGGGTGATTATGACTGTGCATGCGGTGAAGAACTCTCCAGCTACAAGTATCAGGCGGTAGCCGTGTTAGCCTGTATCCACAAAAACAACAAGGAGTCCGGTGGCACCTTAAAGACTAACAGATTTATTTGGGCATAAGCTTTCATGGGTAAAAAACCTCACTTCTTCAGATGCATGGAAGTGAGGAAACAGATTGACAGAGCAAGACGGGTACCCAGAAATCACCTACTATATGACAGGCCCAACAAAGAAAATAACAGAACGCCACTAGCTGTCCCCTACAGCCCCCAGCTAAAACCTCTCCAGCGCATTATCAACGATCTATAACCTATCCTGGAAAACGATCCCTCACTCTCACAGACCTTGGGAGGCAGGCCAGTCCTCACTTACAGACAACCCCCCAACCTGAAGCAAATACTCACCAGCAACTACACACCACACCACAGAAACACCAACCCAGGAACCAATCCCTGTAGCAAACCTCGTTGCCTACCCTGTCCCCATATCTACTCTAGTGACACCATCAGAGGACCCAGCCACATCAGCCACACCATCAAGGGCTCATTCACCTGCACGTCTACTAATGTTATATATGCCATTATGTGCCAGCAATGCCCCTCTGCCATGTAGGTTGGCCAAACCAGACAGTCCCTACATAAAAGAATAAATGGATACAAATCGGACATCAGGAATGGTAACATACAAAAGCCAGTAGGTGAACACTTCAATCTCCCTGGACATTCTATAACAGATTTAAAAGTAACTATTTTTGAACAAAAAAACTTCAGAAACAGACTTCAAAGAGAAACAGCAGAACTAAAATTCATTTGCAAATTTAACGCCATTAATTTGGGCTTGAATAGGGACTGGGAGTGGCTGGCTCGTTACAAAAGCCGCTTTGCCTCTCCTGGAATTGACACCTCCTCATCTATTATTGGGAGTGGACTACATCCACCCTGATTGAATTGGCCCTGTCAACACTGGATCTCCACTTGTGAGGTACTCCATTCTCTTCATGTGTCATTATATAATGCCTGCATCTGTAACTTTCACTCCATGCATCTGAAGAAGTGAGGTTTTTTACCCACGAAAGCTTATGCACAAATAAATCTGTTAGTCTTTAAGGTTCCACTGGACTCCTTGTTGTTTTTCTCCAGCTACAGAACAACAACAGCAACAGTGATTAAAGTTAAAAGTAGGAGGGAAAGAACAGCTCCCACTTCCAGAGCTCTCAATAGCAAAACTGGAGCAGATTTTGCTGCTCCCTTGCTTTTCTGTTATTGACTGTTATTGCCTAAAGCCCTTTTTAAATTAAAGAAATGTAAAATCATACATATACTGCAAATGTTGAAGCTTGATCTGATTATACGCTGAGCTATGCCTGCACTGAGGTACTCTTCCTATCTTCATAACTGGGAAACACTCTCTCTATCTATATTCCATGTACAGCATTTATTTTTCATTCATCAAACAAGCAGAAAGGAAGCCTTAAAACACACGGAAATACACAAGACCCCGGATTGTTTTCACCACAGAACAGCTGCCACTGAGGGAGACAACATATTTCAATCCTATGTGGTGTTTTATAAAATTAGAATTAAGAAAACAGTTTAAGAGATTATACCATTACCAGTGTGCTGACAGCACCAATGCGTTAGTTTGCTCATTTTTTCTCTTTTCTATTCTGAGATTATTGTAGGATTTTGGAAAGCTAATGGGAAACATTGAAGGTCCTACTTAGTTTCAAGGATTATTGTTTTAGTGATTTCATAATACCTGGGTCTGACAATGTTTCTGGTTTCCCTCTGAGTGTAAGTCACACAGGAGTTTAGTGTGAAAATGAATCTGGCCAAGATTTTCTAAAGTGATTATTATTACTGGTTTCAGAATGGTAGCCATGTTAGTCTGTATCAGCAAAAACAATGAGGAGTCCTTGTGGCACTTTAGAGACTAATAAATTTATTTGGGCATAAGCTTTCGTGGGCTTAGAACCCACTTCATCGGATGCATGAAGTGAAAAATACAGGAGCAGCTATAAATACATGAAAGGATGGGGGTTGCTTTACCAAGTGTGAGGTCAGTCTAACGAGATAAAGCAATTAACAGCAGGATAGCAAGGGAGGAAAAATAACTTTCAAAGTGGTAAGAGAGTGGCCCATTACAGACAGTTGACAAGAAGGTGTGAGTAACAGTAGGGAGAAATTAGTATTGGGGAAATTAAGTTTAGGTTTTGTAATGACCCAACCACTCCCAGTCTTTATTCAGGCCTAATCTGATGTTATCCAGTTGGAAAATTAATTCCAGTTCTGCAACTTTACCTCGGAGTCTGGTTTTGAAGTTTTTTTGTTGAAGAATTGCCACTTTTAGGTCTGTTATTGAGTGACCAGAGAGACTGAAGTGTTCTCCTACTGGTTTTTGAATGTTATGATTCCTGATGTCAGATTTGTGTCCATTTATTCTTTTGCGTAGAGACTGTCCGGTTTGGCCAATGTACATGGCAGAGGGACATTGCTGGCACATGATGGCATATATCACATTGGTGGATGTGCAGGTGAATGAGTCCCAGATGGTGTGGCTGATGTGGTTTGGTCCTATGATGGTGTCCCTTGAATAGATATGTGGACAGAGTTGGCTCCAGGGTTTGTAGCAGGGTTTGGTGCCTGGGCTGGTGATTTTGTTGTGTGGTGTGTAGGTGCTGGTGAGTATTTGCTTCAGGTTGGGGGCTGTCTGTAGGTGAGGACTGGCCTGTTGCCCAAAGTCTGTGAGAGTGAGGGATCATTCTTCAGGATAGGTTGTAGATCCTTGATGATGCACTGGAGAGGTTTTAGCTGTAGGTGACGGCTAGTGGCATTCTGTTACTTTCTTTCTTGGGCCTGTCTTGTAGTAGGTGACTTCTTGGTACCATTCTGACTCTGTCAATCTGTTTCTTCACTTCACCAGGTGGGTATTGCAGTTTTAAGAATGCTTGATAGAGATTCTGTAGGTGTTTGTCTCTGTCTGAGGGATCGGAGTAAATGCGGTTGTATCTTAGAGCTTGGCGGTAGACAATGGATCGTGTGATGTGGTCTGGATGAAAGCTGGAGGTGTGTAGGTAAGTATAGCGGTAAGTATGTTTCTGGAATAGGGTGGTGTTTATATGACCATCGCGTATTAGCACTATAGTGTCTAGGAAGTGAACCTCTTGTGTGGGCTGGTCCAGGCTGAGGTTGATGGTAGGGTGGAAATTGTTGAAATCTTGGTGGAATTCCTCAAGGGCCTCCTTCCCATGAATCCAGATGATGAAGATGTCATCAATGTAGCGCAAGTAGAGTAGAGGGGTAAGGGGATGTGGTGGGGGCAACGTCTCACCAGCGCAGCGCCTCCTGCTGGTTGTCTCGGGAATTAGCTCTTCCAGCCCAGAGCGCCCTCTGCAGGCCGGTGTCTTGCCTGCCACTGGCCCCCTTGTCCCTCCCGGACCCTGGTGCCCTTTACATCAGGGTTCTGCCCCCCAGCAGCAACCCACAATCTGGGTCTCCCCACCCAGGGGAACCCCTGTCCCCACCTTGCCTCAGTGGCTACTGACAGTCTCCATTTAGCCCCCGCTCACTGGGGCAGACGGCAGTCTGTAGACCACTCATCATTGGCAAGGGGGGTTGGACAAGCTGCCTCTGCCTATTCCTGGGCTGCCTCTCTGCCGCCCAAGTACCCTTTTGTGGGCCCTTAACTCAGCCTGCAGCCTGGGGCTTTGCTAGGCTGGAGCTCCCCAGCTCCCTCTGCCCTTCCCCAGCACTGCTCCACCCTACGTACCCTCCTCAGCTTCCCAGGTAGCCAGGTCCTTCTCTCTCTAGAGGCTAGAGAGAGAGTCCCCTTCCTTCTCGCCCACCGCCCTCTTATAAGGGCCAGCTGGGCCCTGATTGCACTGGCTACAGCTGTGGCTGCTTTCCCAATCAGCCTAGCTTCTCCGCCACAGCCCTCTCCAGGGCTGCTTTAACCCCTTCAGGCCCGGAGTGGGGTGACCAGGTTCCCTTCTTTTGACCCTTTAACCGCACTCCTGTCCCTGTTTTTACATTAGTTGTCCCCCGTAATCATTTGGGTTTTAGGCCCTGTGGGTCCTCCCCTTAGGCTAGGGGGGGATCCTTTAGCAGTGGGCAGGCTTTGCCCACCCACTTCCCGGAACCCAATATGTACAGGGGATGAGAGCTGAGGAAGTGTTGTTCTAAGTCAGCCATAAAAATGTTGGCATACTGAGGGGCCATGCAGGTACCCATAGCAGTTCCGCTGACTTAAAGGTATAAATTGTCCCCAAATCTCTACAGAGGAAAAAGGACATTAAACTATCTAAACTCCTACATGCCTCAAGGGGCCACAACAGTGGTTCCCTTAGCTCACCTAACAATATTGTTAATCTATCCAGCTATACTCTTAGCATGACAGAAGAGTCTGTCCTATCTCAGGGTCTCTCCTTCTGCACCACCACCCCCACCAACATGATAGTTCTGTGGTGACCTAGAATCCTACTTTCGACATCTCTGACTCAAGGAATATTTCCAACACACCACTGAACAGCACACTAACACACAGGAAGCTTCCTACCAACACTACAAAAAGAAGGATTCTGCGTGGACTCCTCCTGAAGGTCAAAACAACAGACTGGACTTCTACAAAGAGTGCTTCCGTTGACGTGCACAAGCTGAAATTGTGAAAAAGCAGCATCACTTACCCCATAACCTCAGCCGTGCAGAACACAAGGCATTCCACAACCTCAGAAAAAACTGTGACATAATAAAAAAGGCTGACAAAGGAGGTGCTGTAGTCATCATGAATAGGTCAGAATATGAACAAGAGGCTTCTAGACAACTCTCTGACACCACATTCTACGGGCCATTACCCTCTGACCCCACTGAGGATTGCCAAAAAAACCTACATCATCTGCTCAAGAAACTCCCTAAAGAAGCACAGGAACAAATCTACACTGACACATCCCTAGAGCCCCGACCAGGGGTATTCTACCTGCTAGCCAAAATCCATAAACCTGGGATGATGCCCCATCATCTCAGGCATAGGCACCCTGACAGCAGGATTATCTGGCTATGTAGACTCTCTCCTCAGGCCTTATGCTACCAGCACTCCCAGCTATCTTCGAGACACCACTGACTTCCTGAGGAACCTACAATCCTTTGCTGATCTTCCAGAAAACACCATCCTAGCCACTACGGATGTAGAAACCTTCTACTCCAACATTCCACACAAAGATGGACTACAAGCCATCAGGAATAGCATCAGTGATACCATCACAGCAAACCTAGTGGCTGAACTTTGTGACTTTGTCCTTACCCACAACTATTTCAGATTTGGGGACAATTTATACCTTCAAGTCAGCGGGACTGCTATGGGTACCCGCATGGCCCCTCAGTATGCCAACATTTTTATGGCTGACTTAGAACAACACTTCCTCAGCTCTTGTCCCCTTATGCACCTACTCTACTTGCGCTACATTGATGACATCTTCATCATCTGGACTCATGGGAAGGAGGCCCTTGAGGAATTCCACCAAGATTTCAACAATTTCCACCCTATCATCAACTTCAGCTTGGATCAGTCCACACAAGAGGTCCACTTCCTAGACACTACAATGCTAACATGTGATGGTCACATAAACATCACCCTATTCCGGAAACCTACTGACCGCTATACTACCTACACGCTTCCAGCTTTCATCCAGACCACATCACACAATCCATAATGATAGTAGCCTTTGGTCAGCATGAATCCGAATTTTCTGAAATAACATCTTTACAGTAATGAATGTGCCAGTTTCAATCAGAGCCATGCAGATAAAATAAACAATATTAGAATTAAACCCAGTTAGTGTACATTAAACTATTAAGGTTGCCAATAAAACAGGTTAATGTAAATAAAAGTTCTTCCTCTCTCTAACGCTATTCATTTTTATTGTGATTTGGGCTTGCAACGCACATAGGGTCAAATTCTCCATTAACATCTATGTTTCAAGTCACAGACAGGTCAATTCTACAAGGTGCCCTCGGTACCCATTGAGATTATTTTGTAGGACCAGAATCTAGCTAGAACAAGATATATTTAATTTTATTGATATTGGGCTTGATTGCAGTACACTTATTCATTTTCAGTTGGGTCTATCCCTCCAAATAGTCTCATTAAAGTCAATGGGACTTCTTGTGGAGTAAGATACTGCTCAGCTTGAGTAAGGTCACAATTTGGCCTACATAGTTATTATTTATTCTGGCTTCTTAGGACACATTCTTGTCTACTCCCATATGCTCAATCTCATTTTTATCCTTAATCTAAATCCAGGAGATTTATTTTAAATTGTTATAAACATATGTTTGTGGCTATACAGTTTAAGCATAGTTATACAACAACTTTGCTATATATTTGCCTTATAATGAATAAACATTATATATAATTTCAAAATAGATGTTTAGTATTCATATTTCAGCTGAAAAAAACCCTTTTTCACAATCTATAGAAATACAAAATGTAGATGGACAGTGGAAATTTAGTGACCCATATGTTCCTAGTAATTTTCTGCTAGTGACAGAATAATTGGTGCTAAGGCCTATGCTTCCTTTCAAATCATCGTTTTGTGGTTGATGAGGCTACAGGCAGATTCAATTGCTAGTTCAAAGCTTCAGCCATCTGTTGAGCAATTCGTAGGAAGGGAAAATCAGATGACTCCCTCCCCAGGCTGACAAAGAATGATGGGATTGGTTCAAACAACTTCTAGCAAAAGAGAATCTTTGATATAGAACATTTGTTGTAAAACAAGGATTAAATGTACTGGATCAGATTCTATGGTGCTCCATGACTGTTTTGCGCTACATCAGATGTGGAATCTGGCACTAAGGTTACTTTAACCAGCTCAGGGAGAATGACTACAGTGTAAAAAGGATCCTCCGGTGGTGTGAAGCTGATGTAGGAACTACCACTTATTTTTCTTGCTCCCAGTGTAGCAAGGAAAAAGAGATATAGCCAGAGGAAATGGTATGTGGCTGGTGTATGCCTGCACCATGCTGATCCTCTGCTGCAGTTTCAGTTCCTTGTGACTATTTGCAGCCTGCAAAGTTTGAATACAACCTGAGGGCCATTCTGAGTACTTGATCCTCCATTGCCATGCACCTGTATAGTCACATCAGTGCAAAGTGTGTGTAAACAGCTACCAAATCGGAATGGTAGCATTTTACAATTGTTTTGCCATTTGTGTAAGTCAGTGGTTCCCAAACTTGTTCCACCGCTTGTGCAGGGAAAGCCCCTGGCGGGCCGGGCTGGTTTGTGTACCTGCCGCATCTGCAGGTTCAGCCGATCACGGCTCTCACGCGGTTCGCTGCTCCAGGCCAATGGGAGCTGCTGGAAGCGGCAGCCAGTACGTCCCTCAGCTGCGCCACTTCTAGCAGCTCCCATTGGCCTGGAGCAGCGAACTGCGGCCACTGGGAGCTGCGATCAGCCGAACCTGCGGATGTGGCAGGTACACAAATCGGCCCGGTCCACAGGGGCTTTCCCTGCACAAGCGGCAGAACAAGTTTGGGAACCACTGGTGTAAGTGAATACACAAGCTGCAGAGCAATGGCAAGTCAGGCCAAGAGTGTTAAATTTTAGGAGGTTTAATGGCTGCTTTAAATGCAAGTCCTATCTCCAACTTAACTATTGAGCCATTAACCTCTATAATATTATGTGCACAGAGTTTAGGGTGACCAGATGTCCTAATTTTATAGGGACAGTCCCGATATTAAAGCTTTGTCTTATATAGACGCCTGTTATCCCCGTCCTGATTTTTCATATCTGATCACTCTAATAGGGTTATAGTCAAAACATATAAATCACAGCTAATGAAATACTGTTATTAATCATGACAATTATTGAATCTAGTAAAATATCAAAAGAAAACTGTACAGTTGCCATGCTACTCATGCTACTAGAAATAGTTCATTGATATTTTCGGGGTTATTGAATAGTGAGAATAGAAAACCGAGAGAGCACATCCTCTTTTTAGAGTGTTATTCTGGTTTTCTTACATAGGCAAAACACCCACAGAGCTGAATGGGGTTGCACAGTACTATGAGAGTAGACCTTAGCCCATGATTTATGTCTTATAGTGTCTTTTTAATAAATTGTTTTCTGGGACATTCTGTTACTTAGAGTACCTGGATAAGTTCATCATGATACTTTCAACAGGTTTCATATAATGTCTGATTCTTATAATGCAAGTGATATGTTTTTTAATGAATGGAAATTCATGCTAATAATATCAGTGTTTAAAGGCAATTAATCAAATTACCATTTTAAATTAGAAAGGGAATGAATCATCACAGAAATTTCTGTCCTGTTTCCAGCCAAAAAAAGTTGAAAAATGTCATAAAACTTAATATATTCCACAGTTGCAGAATATTTCCCTTGTAGGTAATCACATTTAAAACTAGTTATACATTATGCTTGAGGGCTCTGAATTCTTTATTTGCCTTTGTACAAATATTCTAGTAAATTTGTTGTTTTATCTCAAAATAAAAGGAACCATCTTCTGATTTCAGCAAGAGAAATACTTATGTGGGGTTTTTCTCATTTTATCACTCATGCAATTTTGTAGTAATCAAAAATGTCAGACTTCTCAGTCCCCAATTTATTACCATGGGCTCTATTGACTCGTTCCACTCATATAACTTAAACCCCAAGTTCATATTGGTTGGTTCATATCTTCTGTTGCTAAAGCTGTCAAGACATGCTAATGCACTTAGTACTCAAAATGCCAGGACAGGAGCAAAACAGCTATTACACTTGGAAAGTAAAAATCTATGTCTCCCATCTGACTGTAGTTTCATAAAATCTATAAATGTGGATGTGTTGCTGTAAAGATCAGTTTACATTTTTTTTTTTTTTTTTTTTTTTTTGCTGAATAGAAATGACTTGAAGTGTAAGGATATCTTGGGGCGTAAGATTTCTCAAATATTTTATACTGCATTCAAGGCCATCTTGCATAATTTGATTCTGAGAAGACTTTTTTTCACAAATCTACCTTTAAAGTCTAGATCACACCATCTGCAGTGCTGATTACTAGTGCTATATGTCTGTCCTAGAATACAACTTTTAGTAGCTGGCAAATTGAGACTGATGGAAAACATGGTGAACCTTCAGTTGTGAGTAAATGGACATTCTGAAGAGTTATTAAGGTCAGCTGGGCAGGGTAGATATGCTGTTTTAGTCTCTAGGGCTATTTGTGTGTTACCAATTAAAATATACTCAATATATTAATATATAAAATATTTAAAGGGACATTTCACATATTGCAGGCTAAACTTTAGTTTTGTTTTATTTTATATAACCTAATATGAATAATATATATTCAATCCATTTTTTTTAAATTACTGCGAAGATTTTTATATGGATTTAAATATTTACTTGAGTATTTACAACCCAAATCTTGCAGAAATGTGCTACTGACTAAGAATCTGAAAATGAGACTTGTATATTTTCATGGCTAAGCTGAATGAAAAGCAAAAAGTAAAAACTGTAATGACAGCTGAAATATAAAGTTAAAAATCATTCAGTTTTAATAATGTAATTATTAATAACAGTTAAGGATTTTTTAAATTCATTTATTAAATAGTACCCATTTTAAATTATTAATTAAAATGTACTTCACTATGCAGTCCAGCGTCTAAGTAAATAGAAGGGGACAGAAAAACAACACTTTAAAAATATGGTGTATTTTTAGAATTCGGAAGAACGAGTATATTTTTCTGATTATGATTATAAATTACATGAGAAGTAGAGGATGAGTCAGTCAGTATTCCAATACCTAACAAGGTTTACATTCAAATGTGAATGTTCATCCATGAAAAATCCACATACTTATACCTAGTATAGACTGCATGGCTAGTTGCATTTAAAGGATTATTACAATAGTCAGTGACCCGAGGACTACATTCTTCAGCAACTATCTCAAAAATTATGTAAGTGGAAAATGATTAACATACACTTTTAAAAAGCTTGCTCAAAGATCCTGAAGATTAATATCTACTCTTCTTGTCACATCTCTTCCCTTGGCCCTCAGGAGGCACACCAGATGGTTTCTTTATCTGGATTGTACATGGCCTGGGTCACATTCATTGAATGAAATCACTAGCCTCTTATTCACAAAGCAACTTTATCTCTTATCTGGTATATTTTAACAATGACAACTCTGATAATTAAATGTGTCTCCTGGAATATAAACAGTCTTATGAACCCCATTCAAAGAAAAAATATATATACTCAGCGCTTAAAAAAAGAAAAGGTTGACATTTCCATGCTGCAGGAGACACAGCTGACAGAATTTGAAAATTGTAGACTTACTAGACATTAGAAATTGAGAGGCCTACCCAGTTGTTTTAATTCTAAAGCAAAGGGTGTTGCTTTACTAATACATAAAAAGTTGAATGTTAATATTCTGAACACAAGGTCTGACAGTGAGGGCAGATTTACTATCCTCATGGCTGAAGTTGGCAATTCTGCAATCATCTTTACCAATCTCTACAGGCCAAGGATGATCCCAAATTTTTTCATAGGGGTTTTTTTTTTTCTGAGTATAAATGACATGGGCCACTATCCTGTTGTTGTAGCTGGAGATTTTAATGAAACTATAGATCCAGTCCTTGATAAGTCTTCTCCATCTCCATATAAAAACACTAATACTTGTCAGGTACTTCATACATACGGTACATGGTTGATTTTGTGTTACAAGATGCATGGAGATTGGGTAATGCTTTGGCCAGAGACTATAGATTTTTTTTTTTTTTTTTTTTTTGGTTGTGGGGCTCTGCAGCTCATTCAACATATTTAAGATTGGACTATTTCTTAGTGTCACAAGAGCTGATCAATTCTGTCACTGATTGTGGCATTGGTACTATTGTTATATATGACTATACTCCTATACATATGCCTTTTTGACTTCCCAGGTATGCACCCCCAGCTAAAATGTGGAGATTAAATACCTCTCTTCTGTTTGATACATCATTTGTTAACTCTATTCAGTAGCACTTAGAACATTTTTTAAAAAACAAATGCCCCCACTGCTTCTTGAGCTGCCAAACTCCGGGAAACCTTTAAAGCCTTCATCAGAGGCCATATAATCCGATATGCCCCCTTTAAAAACAAATGGAAAGAACATAAAATTGATATCCTTGAAAAGGAAATTAAGACCTTGGATACAGATTATGCTTCAGTCCCTACCGCAGAGAAATGCAGAACCCTCATCTATCTAAGATATGAAATCAACAAACTTCTGCTCCAAAAGGCTGAGTTTGCTTTATTCGGTTTGAAGCACAACTACTGTGAATCTGGTGAGAGAGCTGGCAACCTGCTGGCATATAGACTTAAGCAAAGGCTAACAAATAAGATTGCTGCTACTCATGATAGTAGCAGTAAATTATATATACCACAGCTATTAATAATTTCTCAACAGTTTTATTAAAAACTATATTTAGCTGAAGAGGGATCGCCCTATTTAGAGTCATCAAAGTTATTTTCAGAAATTCAATAATATTTTCAGAACATTCTTTTGGAGTGCAAGTAGGAAACCTAGACTGGCTCTGAACAAATTATAGGTACCCCCATCTCTGTGGATTTAATTTTTCCAATGTGGAAAATTAACATATTGCCTTTTGTCAAACCAGACATTTTGGCTGTTAGATATGACCCCACAGACCCCACCTGGGTTTCAGATTGAATGAGAATTGGTATATCAGCTCCCTTTTCAGGTATTGTACGGTAAAATTATTATAGATTTGATGGCTCCAGATCTGCCACAATAATTATATGAGGCAAGCTTGGTCAAACTTGGCTAGAACGTTCTGCGTCCATCCATTCTTCCATGTAGAGGCAGTCTTGTGGAGCAATCCTATCCTTAAAACCAGTGGCAGAACCTTGGTGTGGAGGGATTGGATGGACAGATGAATCATGACTGTGTCACAGCTAATTGACAATGATCAATTTAAACCATTTGTAGCTCTTCAGCAACAATTGGGCTTGCCTGGCTCCGGTGCATGGAAATATATCCAGTTAAAGCATTTACTCATGAATATATTTGGACTGGATGCCTCAGGAGCTCAAGAACCTCCAGGACTTTTACTATTTTGGAGGAAATTTCCTGGATTTACACAGCCAGCCTATCCTTTTACAATTAGAACTTTTTTGTTAAACAAACCTTCTCTTTCTGAAACCACTGTTTCTTATCGTATTGTTTGGAGGTACAATTTTTTCAATTGCTACTCTACTAGTCACATTGAGTCATATAAAAATGGTGCATTTTATCACAAAATTGCTAGTTCTTGTTACATAGAAGAAAATGTCCAGATATTTAATGTATTGCTGTGATTAACTATACAAATACTGAGAGGAAAAATACTCAGGAACTAGACCAAATGAACAAGAGGCCTGAGCAGCTGGTTTCAGTTGCCTGAAGTACTTGGCTCTTATTTCTTTGTATGATTGTCATAGGGTGGCTGGAAGATGGGCCTCAGGCCTCCTGTGACAAGCTTAACTCAACCTCCCTGGGTGGAGAGAATGAAGATCATGGGACTGGTGGGTCAGGTGATCCAATCAGTGCTCTTATAAGGGATAGGTCTGAAGGAGAGTGGAGAGCTCAGGTAGGAGCTGGTAACATTCCAGCTAAGAGGATTAGGTAGGACAGAAGCCAGGAAAGTTGTAACTGGTTTGAGGAAACAGCTGCAGATGAGTGCTGCAGGGAGCAAGACTGGCTCCTGCAGGGAATAAAAGGGACTGTTTGGATGGTAACCCAGCTCTGGGAAGGAGGGCTGGAGATTCCTGACTGAAGGAGAGAGAATTGTTTGAACTGTGGAACCAATGGCCAGCTGGGTGAAGCTGGCATGGAGTAATAATGTGTTAATGGATGAAATTAAGTGGATCTCCTATTCATCTGTCAGTGGAAAACAAACCTCAGATATGTGTGCCACTAAGCCAGCAGGAAACAGCTTTGACAAGCCCAACTTACAGACATATAATACTGTAGCTTTCAGAATGGCTTTGCTACTGGACATCATGAGATCACTGGTCTGGACATTGCAAGAAATAAGATAGTAGCACCACTAAACTAAAGAGCTAAGGCAAAATCTTAGCCTAGAAATGATTCAGTTAAAGATGTTTAAATAGAGGACAAACTTAGTCTCACAGCCTTCTTTCCAGATGCTTTGTCCTACAGATCAGGAACTTAAAGCTCTGCTGATGGAGATGGAGGAATCGATAAGCTCCATAGAAGGAATGACACTTTATCAAGGAACTTACCAGATCAGTTCAGGATAACTGTTCAGTACTGCCGGGACTTGGAACCAACAGAGATGATAAATTTTGCAAAGCATAGAACCCACTAAGGCTCTGTCCATAACTAGAGAAATTTTTCAAAAACTTCCCATTGTTACTAACACCAGTTTGGCTCCATCAATGTTAGTAATTTTTTGGAACTTCATAGATGGGCTATGCTACCATAACAAGCACTGAGTCATAAAATGGCTCATAGCGGGTCTTAAAAAGGTGGCTATCTATACAAGAGCTCCTAATATTGTTCATACCAGTCGAACTGTTAGTAAAAGTTAAACATTTTTGAGAAAGGTCCCAGTTGTAGGCAGGGCCTTTTTACAAGTTTTGGTTTCAAGAACCTTTGTAATCTCCACAAGCCAAGTGGGGCCCAAAGTGTTTCTTTTTCTTTCTTTTTAGTTCTACTCTATAAAACAACACCAAATTTTAAACAAAACCATGGAAACCACAAAACAAACAGCTACAAAGAAAATCTAGTATTAGTGCAGTCCTAAGTGTCTGTAAAATATATTAAAGAAATTATAAAAGTAAACATCACTCACGTACTAGGGAGGTGGTGGAGTCTCCTTCCTTGGAGGTTTTTAAGGCCCGGCTTGACAAAGCCCTGGCTGGGATGATTTAGCTGGGAATTGGTCCTGCTTTGAGCAGGGGGTTGGACTAGATGACCTCTTGAGGTCCCTTCCAACTCTGATATTCTATGATTCTATGATTCTACTTGGCCAGGGTACCATACACATTATGTAGCATTTTCTATTTTCATATTTATTATTAAATTAAAGCTGTACAGCTTACGTACAGCTCATTTTTGTTTATGATTCATGCATAAAGGACATATTAAAGTTTTTTTAGATGAAACAATATATACATGGAAGGCAACTTATTTATTATATTTACAATGTCTGCCTCACAGGTGTGTAGATCTGAGGTACTGTGATTTGCTGTGTTTAATTTTTATAAGTCACTTATGAAAAATGGAAAAAACCTCTGCGTCTAATGAGCATTTGTTATGCTTCCACTTGTAATTAGGCATGGAGAGTCATTACCAGAGATTATTTAGCATTTAAAAGTCATTTAAAATATGAATTTTAAATGTTAAATTTTATTTATAAATGCCTGACTTTTATAAAGTGTGAACAACCTATAATGCAAGAATATTACCTTAAAACTCTGCAGTTCTTCCAAGAGCAGTACTTTATTTAGCAAATATCGGAGATGATTGCAATGTCTGTTCGTCTTGAATTCATCTTTTTCAGGCATTTGGACATAGAGCAAAATCCCAGAGGCTGGACATTTTCCTTCCAGTGTTACCCTAAAACTTTAGACGCCAATTAAAATTAGTCTACAATAGCACTTCTAATTTAACAAAAAAGTAACAAGGTTGTGTTGCCGGCCCAGATGGGCCCCGAGGGGGCAACAGGGTTCATTGCCCAGTGTGCGCTGCACCAATAGACACACCAGGGGTGGAGAAGCAAACAAAGTTTATTTGAGATCTCAAAGTGATGCAGGGAGACAGGCACATCTCAAATCAAGCACAGCACATACAAGCAAGTGTTCCCTTTTATATTCCAAGCTGTTTGTGTGTAAGCTTTGATCTGTTTTCTCCCTCAGACCCCTCCTACCCAATAGCAGTTACAGGAGGTATACATTGTGCATGTTAGAAACTTTCCCATTCACATGCTTATCTTTGATCTTGCAAGCTCTACGCACTAGGCCTTTCCCTCCCCCTTTTCCCCCGCATTATCACTACCATTTCTGTTAGTGCGAGCAAAACTGCAGCTGTCTGCTAGAAAAGCTGACCATTACATATTCTGCTTCAGCATAGGCTGTTAGCATGGAAGTAGGTGAAAGTTCACAAGATGGAGTTCTGTGGTTCACTTAGCCCCAGAGCAGGGAGGTTTCATTGGCACTTATGGCCTTCCACCCCCTTCCCCCCCACCCCCTGAGTTACCTGGTAGCTATGCCTAGTGACACCAACAGTTGTGGCCTGCTCTAAAGGAATCGCTAGGGTGTTACCAGAGGGCTTGTCTTCAACCCACAAAGGGCTCCTCAGAGCAAGCTAGTTTTGTTAACGCCTGAAAGGACATGGATACAGCCTTCTGCTCAAGGATGGACACACAAGCAGAAATTCTTTGAAAACAAAAGAATTATTTATTTAATAGAAATAAAAGTTACAGCAAGTTTAATAAAGCAAGAAAAGATATATAGGATTTAATAAAACACAACAGAATTACATCTAAGAATTATATAATAAAGTGGTGTTGCAAAATAAAAGATACAAATTATATGAAATATTCCTATATCGCATCTAAAGGATACAATAATTACAATGTAATTACATTTAAATTATGTTACAATTTAATATTACCATTCTGTGAACAGTGATCAGCCAGTCGTAGAATGGGGTGGGGTAGATCTCACTCAAACACAACCATCCAGCTTTATTGACAGACAGACTCAATCATTCCTTAATAATAGATAGATAAATTAGGCTTACACTCCTTCTTCTTAAATTCCCTCTGTTACATCTGATGGGCCATCTGTTCTGTCAATAAGATGTTACACAAGCTGAAGATAAAGGTGGCGTGCTGAACTGCAGCTGCTGCTGTTACCTCAGAAGCTGTGGTAGTGGCGGCTGCTGCCTGTAGGTAGTTGCTTGGTTACTATAGAAGATATTGCTATGGTGACCTTTAGAGCTCTGCTGCAGCCCTTTTCAGAATCTTCTTAGGATGCTGCTGCAGTTGTTTTAGCTGCTGCTCTTCTGGTTACTTCTTGAGGCTTTTGATCTTCACAAGCCCCAAAGTCCCAAACCTTAAGTCTGCTGGCTGCCGGCCTTATATCCTTGTTGTTTTCTCAAGCTCAGTTCATTAACATAATTTATTAGCCTGTCTCAGCCAATCAGCTTCCAGATATCAGCATATTTCCTCTTCCTGTCTAGATCCTCCCCTCTTATGTCATCCTATTTTAGATAGCTAAGCTCTTCCCCCTGATGCCATCTTGGATTCTAGACCTTTCTAAGCACTGCAGCCTGATACCATCTTGTTTGCTAGAACTGTCTACTACCTACATTTAGACTATCATCCCTGTTTCCACCATTTTGATCCTCCATCTTTGATTTTCTAAATTTAAATATCATTAATTTCTACTTAATTAGAGCCTTAATATGAAAACTAATTACTGTTTTATGCAAACCAAAGTGTCCTGATACTACCTTAATAATGTCAATTGGGAGAAGTGAATTTTATGGTGTTTTTAAACCCCTTCCAAGGTTTTCCTGCAAGCCTCTGTTAAGGTGCTGCAAGTCATTCAGAACATTCAGAGAGCAAAATCTCTCCTTACACCAGAAAGAATTTTTTAAAAAGCAACAGTATGATAATTTGCACTGATTGGCTTTCTTCTTGGAGGTAGCCTTGTCAGGGAGACCAAGAGTTGAATGAGTATGCAGAAATAACTCCTTGAGCTAGATCCTTTGCTTTGTTACATTGGCTTTGTACTACTCTGCTGGTAAAAAGCTAGACTGCCTTACCTCTCCCCAGGAGTATCTTCCCTGCACAGGTGTTTACTAGGGACAGAACCACTGTAATAACTCTTGTGCCATTCCCTCTCTGCAATCATTGTAGGAGGTATGGCTGGGCAAGATGGATATGCCTGGTGATCCCCAGCTGCCTGAATTGCTCTTTAGCAGGTAAGCAATCAATGCAACACAAAGCAGCCATGAGGCTGCTGTAACTTGTCATAGCAGGAACTAGCCTGGCACATATCCGCCCAGGGTTGGGGGAATAGAGTGATGGAGGCATCTCAGATATGACTTGTCTTCATGAAATTATCATTTTCATATCCTTGCCACTGGTAAAACTAAATTTAATTCCAGAAGATATGCAGAAATCCCTATAAACAAATGGATTCACCAGTGTCTGACTTTCCTCAGGTTGATGCAGTCATAAGGATACAAGGCATGTATCTAAATCCCTACACAGCACCTTTAAAATTCTAGATTATGCAGCTACTGGGTATAAAAAGATGTAATAAGGGTACAATGTCAGGTGGAATTTTCTGTCCTTACCTTAAAAAGAACAGGAGTACTTGTGGCACCTTAGAGACTAACAAATTTATTAGAGCATAAGCTTTCGTGGACTACAGCCCACTTCTTCGGATGCATATAGAATGGAACATATATTGAGGAGATATATATACACACATACAGAGAGCATAAACAGGTGGGAGTTGTCTTACCAACTCTGAGAGACCTGTCCTTACCTTGAATATCCATGACTTATTCAGGCTGTGACAGACTGATTAAATTACTGTCATATAGTTGCAGTTTAACCCACATGCACTTTGGTTTATTGTATAGGTGTCTGCTTGTGTTCCCATTAAAGTCAATGGCAAATCTCCCATTGACTACAATGGGAGTAGCATTGGGCCCTAAATGTGTAGTGTCATAACTGGAAGATTGTATTAAACATATTACTCCTAAGGCAAAAGAGTTTTGAATTGCCAATGGACTGTGTTAAAAATTAGTAATTATGCTGAAATCATATTTAATTTTCCTCAAGAAAACATCTAAAGTTGCTTTGACTCAGAAGATAAAAGATGTCAGATATATTAAATTTGAAGAAAAAAATAATCCTCAAAATGAAAATGCCAAAGGCAGCATAAAGGTTTACATTATAGACTTATGCAATTTACAAAAATCTCCCAGTAAAAGTTAATGCAAATCAACATCTACAGTGATCTGGAATACCACATTGATTTGAGCTCTTATAATAACTGATGGAACTAGAATGAATTCTCCTCAGTGTCTGTTTTAATGAACTCAATAAAGTATTCTAGTCTGGTAAATGATCAATGCCTGGGATATGAAGTGCTGGCATTTTATACCACTGTTACTTTAAGATTAATGTACCCCAATAGTTTATAAGGCTCTAATTCCAGCAAGAGGTGGTAGTGTAAGTGTAATACTAAAAAAAAAGCTAGAATAATTAGTTCATGTTTCCAAAGCCCCAAAATGGAATTGCTCCCTCAATTTATGGACATTTTGAGGGTATAGTTACTTTCACCAAAAACTATTCTTTTACCCTATATTATATTTTATGTCCGGTTCTTTTTCTGTACTTCAGTTTCCCCTAACCTGTGCATTGTATTCTCCCCGACACTTTCAGTGTGTTGCTAATTAAGATTTGCAATTTTGTTTATAAAGCTATTTTTATTTTTTATTTATAAATTATGCAGCCATCAATAATCTCTGTGGTTTGAGCACTGGCCTGCTAAACCCAGGGTTGTGAGTTCAATCCTTGAGGGGGCCATTTAGGGACTTGGGGATTTAGTTGGGGATTGGTCCTGCTTTGAGCAGTGGGTTGGACTAGAAGACCTCGTGAGGTCCCTCCCAACCCTATGATTCTATGAAGACAATACAAAGTTAAAACATTATACAATAAGAAAAATAAAATCAATGTAAAAAGCAAACTCCCCAGACATAGGAACATAGGAATTGCTATAATGGATCAGGTCCATCCTGTTTCTGTTAAGTGGCCAGCACCACATACTTCAGAGGAAGCATTTCATTAGGCAGTTGGGAAATAATTTGCCATCCCCTCCCTCATTAAATCCCCCATTAAATCTCCTCTAATTTCAATAGTTAGAGATTGGTTTAAACCCTGATGCATGAGGTTTAATATCACTTCCTAAATTTGCTAATATGGACTATAATAGTCAAGATTACAAAAAACACATATTCTACTCACATGAGTTACTCAGGAAGAGCCTGAGTGAACACCTAGACCTTGCAGAGTGCCCTGAAGGTCAGAAAATTCCTGTTTTGCTGAAGCAAAAGGGATATGAGCTCAACCTTACCCTGAGTTCAAGTCCAGGGGATGCTAGCCAGAGTTAGGGTTGCCAACCCTCCAGGATTGTCCTGGATCTCCAGGAATTAAAGATTAATCTTTAATTAAATATTATGTCATTGAATCATAAACAAAAATGAGCTGTACGTAAGCTGTACAGCTTTAATATGTCATTTGATGAACCTCCAGGAATACATCCAACCTCCAGGAATAACCCTAGCCAGAGGGTCATACAAGCCCATACCCAAGTCAGGCACCAGGAAATCCAATATATTGCACCATTTCTGTCTGATAAAAATGAGGCATATTGGCAGAGCTGAGGGCAAGCAGTATACTGATTGCACAGAGAGGAAATTGCCTAACTACATTCCCAGCAGTCTGCCTCCTAACTTCTGCACAAGAGGAGTGAAAGACTAGAACTCTGCTTTGCCCCATTCAAGAGAGAGAGAGCTTGGAGTGGGCTTTCGCCATGGGGCGCTGTGTGTAGAGGGGGGTTGCCTCTTTGGTGTCATGACCTCGTACCGGACACTCCCACTGAGTCTCCTCTTCTTGCAGGGTCATCAGATCTTGTGGCAAAAAGTCTTCCGCACCACCCTTGCTCACTGGGTAGTACTACCACTGGCTCCAGCCCTCTGGGTGGGGCGGAGCAAACATACAGTCAACAGCAACGATCCTGGGTAGTAATGCCTAGTGGAAAGCGTGGGGTGGGTGTAGGGAACTTGGACCCACCCTACTCCTCTGGGTTCGAAAGCAGGGCGCTGTGAAGCTGGAAATCTCCTTATTAAGGATTCAAGTGTGGGCTTCCAACGCATTCCCTGGGTCACTTCCTACTTTGGGCCTGTCCTCCACAGGCAGTGGCTTGGCATCCCTCTCAACCCCCATAGCCAATAGACCTGCCATAGTGTAGTCCAGCATCCCTGCCTCAGCAGTCTGGAGCACTGACAATTCCTCTGTAGGAGCCTGCAGCACACATCCGTCCTCCTCTTCAGCCAGCCCCCAACTGAACCGACCAGTTCCCTTTTATTTGTTCCCTCCACCCAGAATATGTGCGGCAGGAGTGAGGGGGCGTGGCTCCCTAGGCCCAAAGTGATTGGTTAACCCCTGTTTTACCAAAGAAGGGTTGAGACACCCCAGTGCAGCCTCCCAAAATTACCCTTCTCCTGGATTCATAAAGGGGAAAGAAAAGAGTCACTTATGCATGATTCTGTCTGTGCTTACCGGTGTCCACAAGGAAGTAAACAGCACCTCAAGGTCAATGGTAACAAAAGCTGCTGAAGCATCTGAAAGAATGAGAATTGACTTTTGCCCTTTTTTCTCACTAAAAGTTGCTCATTGACCCGTGAGACTAGTCGAATCTCTATAACATGCAGGCTTAAAAGGAGAGATGTAAGAGGGCCAAAGACTAGATACACCCAATTTACTTTGCCAGAACCTTTTGAATAACATTTTCATTAAAAGGGAATGTTAGAACAGGGTGGTAAATTGTAAACTGTCAATATTTCTTGAACAAGGTTATAGACAATCAATTGTTTGAATGATGATTGCTCTCCAAATCTAATTAATAATGATCTCAACATTCTATTAGATTTTTACTCTCGGATCTCACAAGTTATGAACTAGATATTTTCAAGAACCTCCATCACTGAAACTGGATGAAATTCACTCAGAAGATATTGCATTTGCTACTCCTGATCTAGACCTGCTACCAGAGAGTGAAATAATTTTGTCCAAATGTATTTGATTTTATCTGCAATTTAAATAGAAAACTATTCACTATAAGAAATGCTGAATCTGTTTCCAAACTGGTGCAGCCAGATTAAAAAAGTCTATGGAATTCTGAAGCAAAGTGAGGGGTGGTCTCTGGGACACTTCTTTGGATCTGAACTTTACAGAATCTAGGAGGGAAGAATGGAAAATTTTCTTGTCCTTCGGTATAACCCAGGCATAGGACTTCAAAATGAAGGTTATAATACCATACAAGACTTTCATTCATGTAGTTCGGTGTATAGTGTTCCCTCTCAAGAATTCTAGTACCCAACCATATCTATCACTCTCTGAAAAGTGATTCAATGAAACAGAACTGCTCTGGGAGCAAACGTGAATACTGGTTGCAGACTAAAGTAAGGTTTCAGAGTAGCAGCCATGTTAGTCTGTATCCGCAAAAAGAACAGGAGTACTTGTGGCACCTTAGAGACTAACAAATTTATTAGAGCACAAGCTTTCGTGGACTGAAGTAAGTGATTGGTTGATGATGGTCAGCCATTCTTACTCTCATCCCATATCTCTTCTTTCAACTGAATCTGTGAAAAAAACTGTTTGTGCTTCCTGCATTTCATTGTGCTCATTTTTGGGCCCTTAAAATTTAATACTTTTTTCATAATAATCACATTTTGAATTTGACTGTGAATATTTCACAAACTTTCACGCCTGAAACCAAAAATGAGATCCTGAGTGTGTGATCTACAAATCATCTGGGATAGTTCCACTGTTATAGTAGTAGTTCCCAAATCAACCTATTTGCTACACTACGGCTGCTGGTGTTACCCAAAATTTTAGACGCCAATTAAATTAGCCTACGATAGCATTACTAATTTTACAAAAAGGGTAACAAGAGTGTGGCCCACCCTAAAGGAATCATCAGGGTGTTACCTGGGGGCCTGTCTCCGACCTGCAGAGGGTTCCCCAGAGCAAGCTAGTCTCCCTGAAAGGACATGGGTACAGCCTTCCTCTCAAGGACTGACACACACAAGCAGAAATTCTTTAAAAACAAAATAATTATTTATTTAACAGAAATAAAAAAAATACAGAAAGTTTAATCAAGCAAAAAAAGATACACAGGTTTTAATAAAACACAATGGAATTACATTTAAGAATTATACAATAAAGTGGCACAGCAAAATAAAAGACATAGACTGCATAAAATACCTAACACATGCAGAGAATACAGTAGATTCAATGTAACATGCATATAAAGATCCTGCATACACAGAGGCTTTTAGTCTTAGTGTTACAATCTAATGCCATACTTAACACAATGTAGTATACGTGGCCTCTATACACACATATGAGAAACCATCATCATATTCACAGATTAAAAAGAAAACATTTATTTAATACTAACATTAACACTTAACATTAAACATTTAACATCTAACATTTAATATTTAACATCCTGTAAGCACTGCCAAGCAGTCGCAGAATGGGCAGGGGAGATCTCATTCAGAAGCAGGCATCCAAATATACCCAGGCACTCTTAAAGAAAATAATTTATAGAATTAGACACACTCTGACATCAAAATCCCTGACTTGTCTTAGGTCCTTCTGCTCTGTCAATATAAAAGATGAAGATGTTTGCACCTGGAGAAGATGGTTATTGCTGATGGGTCCTGGTGGTTATCTGCCAGAGCTGCTGCAGTAGAGACTGTTAGTTCACTGCTTTAGAAGCTGCTGCCCTCTAGAACAGGGTTGGGCAAACTTTTTGGCCCAAGGGCCACATCTGGGTATAGAAATTTTATGGTGCGCCATGAATGCTCACGAAATTGGGGTTGGGGTGCGAGAGGGGATGAGAACTCTGGCTGGGGATGCGGGCTCCAGGGTGGGGCCAGAAATGAGGAGTTCAGAGTGCAGGAGGGGGCTTCAGGCTGGGGTGGGGTCAGAGGGGTGAGGGCTCTGACTGGGGGTGCAGGCTCTCGGGGTGGGCCTGGGGATGAGGGGTTTGGGGTGCAGGAGGGTGCTCCAGGCTGGGACCAAGGGGTTCGGAGGGTGGGAGGGGGATCAGGGCTGGGGCAGGATGTTGGGGGATGGGGGGTGGCTCAGGGGTGCAGTCTCCAGGTGGCACTTACCTCAAGCAACTCCCAGAAGCAGCAGCACGTCCCCCCTCCAGATCCTATGTGGAGGCACGGCCAGGCAGCTCTGCTGCGCGCTGCCCCATCCACAGGCACTACCCCTGCTTCTCCGATTGGCTACGGTTCCCAGCCAATGGGAGCTGCGGTGGCGGCACTTGGGGTGGGGGCAGCGTGTTAAGTGGAGCCCCCTGGCTGCCTCTATGCATAGGAGCTGGAGAGGAGACATGCTGCTGCTTCCGGGAGCCGCTAGGAGCAGCCCCCGACCCTGCTCTTCAGCTGGAGCACCGGAGTGGGGCAAGCCCCAGACCTCTCTCCCCAGCAGGCGCAGGCTGTAGTTTGCCCACCCCTGCTCTAGGTTCTACTACTGTTGCTCCTGCAGGTAGCTGCTTGATTCAGTTACTATGAAAGCCGCTGCCATGGTGACTTTTAGAATAATGCTGCTGCTGCTGCTGCTTCTTGAGGCTTCTGATCTTCACAAACTCCAAAAACCCCACACCTTCAGCCTGCTACCTGTCAGCCTTATATACTAGTTGCTCTCTCATAGTCAGCTCATCTCAGCCAATCAGCTTCTAGCTTTTCGAGCTCCTCCCCATTACATCATACCTATTTTTAGCTAGAGAGCTCCTCCTCCTGATGCCATCTTGGGTAGAGCTCCTCCCCATCCTCTTTTTCGATAGCAAGGCTCCTCCCTAAGAGTTGCTGGAACCTTCTGGAATTTTCCACTCTCTAAATTTAAACTTTCTCCACCATTTTGATCTGCCATGTTGGATTCTCTAATTTTAAACTATCATTAATTTCTACTTATTTAATGCCAAAATCTTAGCACCTATTACTGTTTTATGCAAATCAAAGTGTCCTCATATTGTCATCCCCTTAATTTTGTAAATTGGGAGACGTGAATTTTATGGTGTTTAAATCCCTTTTCTTCAGTTTTTCTCTGCCTCTCTCTATCAGGGTGCTGTGAGGTTTTTCAAAACAGCTAAAGGCAAAATTCCTCATTACACTGGAATCACCAAGCCTTGACAACTCTAATTCCAGGCTTAGCTTTCCTAAAATATATAACAGATCCTTTATTGTGTATGCTTATGTATCTCTCATTTTTATTATAACATCAAATACTGAGTAGTGACGATTTAACTGTTTTTTAGAAGTATTACACATTTTCATGTGCTATAAATTGTATTGAAATATGTGGCTCATTGTAATTTTCTACCAAAATACACTGACATAATTATAATAGTGTTTTTCATCTGGAAATCTCAGAATTTTTCACAGCTCAAGGATCTTGGGCGGCTTCCATCTAAGCACACTCTTTTGGGGTTTAAAAATAGAGGGGTGGGAAATTGTCAAAACAAAATTCAAAATGTGTGCATTTTATAAAAATGTGATATTTCAAGGGCCCAAAAACAAGCAAAATGAAATGGAGAAAAATCCAGATTTTCTTCTTTTCCCTAGTTTTGTCAACAATTTATTTTTAAAATAAGAGACTAAGGAGAGAACTCTAATTTGGTTATTATATTTAGTGTAGAAAAATGTTAGAACTTGAATTAATGGAAGTAGTCAGAGCAATCATATGTCACTTCCGGCTCATATGCAGCCTAGTTGCATTATTTTGGTCTTCTCAACTAGTTACTCAGCATGATGAAATATTTGAAAGGTTGATTTAATAAATTATTATTTAAAAAGAATCTCAGAATGCAAGAGTCATTTAAATTTAGTGATCAGTTGAAAACTTAGTAAAATAGAACAGTTAAGATTTTGTCCGTTGTGTAATGACAGTGTGATCATACAATGTCTGGTCTCTTGACAATGTGGAATTTATAGTATGATGTTTATATGGCTACTGTGCACACATTATTGAAGCAGCACGAACACTGTATTTGATCAAACTCAAAGAAAAGTCCTGTAGTGATGATATTATAAAAATGAACCCAGTAATGGAGACTGCTCAGATTATTGCATTTTACCAACACATTGTACAGCTATTGCAATTTAAAGCAAAGAAAAGTTTTTAAAAAGTTAAATGGTGTCAATCACCTGTGCATTAAAAGTATTTATTCTGGAGGTGTTGTTACTTTTAGTGATGCTCAAATGTGTGCCGAACTGTTTACAAAATAACTTGGGTATCTGAGAAATTTGGAGACTTCAAACTTTACCTCATTGAAACGAATGCTGAGTACAGAACTATTGTCTCCTTCCTGGTAATTAAAAAAAATACATTTTAAACTATGTATTGAAGGCTATACGGTAAATTTCCAATAATGCAGCTGTGAAATACAGGGAATAATATACCACTTACAGTGGATTATAAACCTGTATTTTCCTCAAGATTTTCTAGTGAAACAATACAGCACAAATGCGAAACTCAAGTTTTTTAACCCAAGATGGAATTATAGCCTTAATTTATGTATACTTGGGGAGTGCATTATTTATTATCATGTCTGGGAGTGCTGTGAAGACAGCATAATCTGCTCCGGGGGGTAAGGCTAGCCTCATGTCTGTCAAAAGCAGCAACAGCTGAGCTCTGTAAAGAGCCCTGTTCAGCTAGAGTGAGCAGAAAATAACTATGCTGATGTGAAGCATATGTAATATGTAATATGTAATAAATAGGATGGTTGCCTAAGGTGGAAAAAATGAAGTCTTTGTGAAATCACTCTTTGATCTGGTTCCCAGGCCATGGGTTTGATAAACCAGTTAAGTTGTTCCCACCTGGAAGAGCCCTACTCTGTGGGGCAATTGAGGTTGTGAGCTCACAGACACTTTAGACAGTGAGTAATGTCAGAGAATGGATATGGATGATGTGGTGTTTGCTTTGAGGGGGAGCCGTGTGGGTTGTTGTTTTTCTTCAAAAAAGTAATTTAGTAGATAGCAATAATTGTTCTCAAGTCAGGTTTGGGAGGTTAGTTATGGCTCCTCCAACATTTTTTTAAATGTACATATTTTTACTGTGTTGATGATTCTAAGGTTTTTTTCGTTATTTGTAACAGGAGTAATTAATACTTTGTATTATAATTGTAGTTATGATGAGCAGTCAAGGTGCATGAGAAAGTTGCATCAGTTTAAATTAATCAGTGTAAAATCATAAATTTAGTTAAATTTACTAATTTCTCTTATATCTGTTTAAACCAATCCTACTTTTTTAGTTTAGGTCAATTATGAATATATTATACTCAGAAATGAGCCACTCTTAAACTGAAACAGGAATGTCTTCAGGGGGTCTGGTGCTGCATTTGTCTACACTTGAAAGTTATATTGGCATAGCTGTGTTGGTCAATGGTGTGAAAAAAGCAGCTATGCCCCTGTGTAGACACAGCTATGTTGATGGAAGAATGCTTCCATTAATGTAGTTAACATTGCTCCAAGAAGTAGTATTCCTACAGTCAGCAAAACCTATACTGTTGGAGTAGGATGCATCTACACTGCAAGGCTATGCTGGTATAGCTATGCTGACATAACCACACTATATTGTAGACATACTCACAGACTCTCTGATTCAGTAAGACACTAATGTAGCTAAATCTGTTTAAAATATAGTAAATGTATGACTTAAGCTAAATAAATATAAGCAAAGGTTAAAGTGGTTTAAGTACATCTATATTGAGGGTTTGTACTTGTTTAATTAGATTTATGTTTTTTTAAGTTAATTTTAGTTAAACCTATACACTTTTATAGACTGATAAGGTCTAAAACTGCTATCCTTCAAATACAGCATGTGCTTAATTTTACACACGAGTAAACCTATTGAACTAAACCTGTTGAACTAAACATGCGTGCAGATTTACACTCAGTTCATATTTGAAAGGTCTTCACAATCCCACTGGCTAGAAACTTCAGACACTGATTCAGCAATGTACTTCAGCATATACATAACTTTAAACTGATAAGTAGTATTGATTTCAGAAGGACAACTCACTCATGCTTAAGCACCTTGCTGAACTGGCCTTAAATTTTTTTAATTAAAGCTTGCATTCTGGAGCACAATTCTGTGGCTAAGCGTGGATTTTGACATGATTTCCATGGCTGCAGAAAATGGAGTGCATGGGTTCCTGGATATCTGATGTATCGTATCCTGTTTATATAAGTGTATTACACAGAGCCTCAGAAAAAGTTATCTTTGCCTCAAGCCCTGTTCAAAATAAATAAGTATAAATAAACATTTTTCATTTTCTGGCTGAACTCATGTAAGCATACACTATGAGAGAAACCAATTTTAAATGTTTTAGAAGTGCCTTCAAGAAAAGAAGTTTCCTCTCAATAAGATTAGCTATGTGGTGGAGCTCCTATAATTAGTAGTTACGTTTGAAAGAACATCAACCAAAATCTAAACCACGGAATTCACTTTCCCTAGAGCTTTAAACTGTCTTTTCATTACTGTGGGAGGAAAAGGTTAATTGCAACAATTTCAGTTAAAGTTGAATAAGGTTTTAATGAAGTGGTTTTTACTAAGTATATATATTTGAAACCCAGCTTCCTCAGAGCCTTTACAAACACAAAACTCTTGGACTCTTTCATTTTTATGAACTACCAGCATACCATTCAATCAGCGTTTCAAAGATAACAGAACTGTGAGACCGGGTGGGAGAATAGAGGGAGCTAGACTGTGGGAGTAGAGTACATATGGAGGAATGCAAATGCAACTCAAAAGGAATATGCCTAGTTATTGATAGGTGAATATATGAACTTAAGACTGAAAGTAAGCAATCATCTGAAAATTAAATTGACTATAATCTCTTTGCAGCAAGTACTGCAGATAAGAGGAATCAGGTTATATACGGCCTGATCTTAAAAACACATCAGCACGCAGTCATTGGATGAATTCATAATAGTAGCAATATCCCCAGTTCCTCTGTCCTGCTGCTGCACACACACCAACCTTTGTTGTTGTTTTTTAACAAAGGCATCAGAGGCATATTCTGTAATCCATTTATATGTACTACCAGATGGTGCTCAGATTTTCTCAATGACTGCAATGTCTAGTGATTTTTCTTTATCAACCAGATCACTGGTGAATGTGTTTTGCTTGCAGGCTGAGGAAATAGCCTTTTTTTTCCGGTAGGTGAAGTTATGAGCCCTAATTATGATATTCCCCCCTACCCACTCACTCCTTATCTTTGCTACACTATTACTATCATAAGCTTGAAATGGTTAAGAACAAGATCAATTGGAGGAGTGGTGTTGTTATAAATTGAGAATGATTACCTCATCTCAGATTCGTGGACGACATCGTACTAATTGCTGAAAGCACCAACCAACTGCAGAGCATGCTACGAAGACTCGACAAGAAAAGCGGACAGGTCGATCTGAAAATGAACCATTGCAAAACGAAATACAGGTCTGTCTCATCTTACGCTGGGGTTACGTTCCACAGTCAGCGCCTAAAGCGAAAATCGCGTATAGTCAAAATTACATTGTGTGTAATGGCGGGCGGAATTGTCCACTACAGAAACAGTATTTAAATTGTTATTTTTCTCTTTTTTTTTTTTTGCCGACCGCGTAAAGCTGAAATCGCACATGTTAAATGCACCTAAGATGCGACAGACCTGTACATGCGATTAGACATCTTACGAAAAGCCCAAATAACGGTAACAGGAGAAGAAATTGAAGAAGTGGAATAGTAAGTATATTTGGGCCAAGAAGTTAATATGCGCCAAGGCATGAACAGAAAACTCTTGTGATGGATTTGGGCAGGATGATGTGCATTTAATTCCATCAAGGACGTCCTCAAAGGAAAAATCAACAAGACCACTCATACAAATATCTTCAATTCAACAGTGCTGCCAGCCATGCTGTATGGCAGTGAAACGTGGGCACTGACGAAGAGAGAAGAACAGCGGGCGTTGGTAACTGAAAGGGCAATGGAACGAGCTATGTTGGGAATGTCCCTTCTGGATCGTATCCCAAATGAAATAATTAGAGAACGCAGTGGTGTGAAAGATATTGTCGTGGAAAGCAAATATAATAAGATACAATGGGTGGGCCACATAGCACGGTTCACGGACAATAGGTGGACTGCAATCATTACTGAGTGATACCCGCAAGAACAGAAAAGACCACCTGGTTGGCCTCCAAGAAGATGGGAAGATGACATTGTTAAACATTTCGGACGAACGTGGAGAAGAAAGGCAAGAATACGAGAAGAATGGTGGACGTGTTGTGATCGGTGCAGACTTAATGACAGCTGAAGACCAATCGATCCAGGTAATCCAGGTATCAGTTCAAGTTTCCATTGTGCTAGGCACTGTATAAACACATAGTAAGAGATTGTCCCTGCCACAAAGAGTTTGTAATCTAAATAGACAAGTCAGACAAAGGATGGAAGGAGAACTCTACTATTTTCTTAATAGTCTTGGCACTGGTGTTTATGGCAATGGTAGGCATTGGTGTTATCCTCACCAAGTATTGCACATGCCATGTCACAAGCAGTGATGACACAGTGAGTAGGGGTCAGTACAAAGGGTTAAAACGCGTTTGCCCAAAGCAATGATCTGCTGTAATGAGAGAACAGAAGTTTGCAGAACAGAGGAAGATAGTATACTGCCACCAGTTCGACAGTAGTGGTATAACAAAGCGGTGATGTCCATAGCAATAGAACTAATGTATTAAATGGAAGAAATTTCATCTCTATAAGCAAACATGGTATTTTAAGCACTTTGAGTTCTACTGATGAAAAGCACTATGTAAGAGCTAGGTGGTATTATTATTATTAATTTTATTATAGTCTCTCAGTTCTCCATAGCCCCTTTCTACCCAGCTACAGAGGATCCCAATACAGCAGAATTGCTGCTTTTCCATTTTGCAGTTTCTTTAGAAAGTATTTTTTTCTGCAGTGTGAATTCATCACAAACTCTTAAATATAAACCTGCAAGCTTATTTGCATAGGCAGAAACCCACTGAAGTCAGTGGAGATTCATGCAGACTCAGGGTCCAGTGCATTTGACCTTACAGGATTTTGAAGAAGTTTGATACATTTGAGTTGAAATTAATTTCCCCCTTTTTAAGCAATTAATATTAAACAGTAAATCCACATTTTTCAACAAAATGTAAGATTTTGATGATAGTTACAATCATAGAATTGAATTATGGAATCTTTAATTGCAATCCTGATTAATTCTATCTTTGTACATACTAAAATTGAGGCTACGGAAAATGTCATGACATCCTGAATTATAATAGTGATAAAAATAACACTGGAATATTACAATTTCTGATAATAGAGATGGGGTTGAAATTTTTGGAAAAAGCTTATAATTCTGTTAGATTCTCTAGATGCATTTGAACCACATGAATATTTTTTCATGTTCCAATTAAGACTTTATCAAATACTCCAATATCTTGCCATGCTGTTTCTGCTAGAACTGTTGTTGTGGATTTAAGATTGATTCGGGCGTAAACAGATTATGACTTTTGTATAAAAAATTAAAGTAACATTCTGTTACAAGATAAGAATTTGTATTTTTCCAGAAGAAGATAAGCCACTCAGCTATACAGAAAAAAGATTTTGAGCCCTTCAGGCAGACTTTTAGTCATTATGATTTTGTTTTTTGTTTCTCTTTTCAATAAGTTTTAGACTGATTAAATATGATGATAAAACTGTGTTTTTAAATTATGTTCAAGCTAAAGATTTTCTTAGATGGGAAAAAAAGAAAAAGAATTTAGCCCTAAGTAATGAAACAAACCTGCCTTCCATTTCAAAGCTATCCAGTATGCTTCTTGTTTCCATAACTACATGAGGAAAGTCTAGCTGAATGGAAATAAAATATTACAAATATTGATTTACATCTGATGTACATTGTACAATTGAAATACAATGTATTCTACCCAGGTTCCTCTTAAGAGCAAGAGAGAAAATCAAAAATGATTGATTGTGAAAGTGTTGGCAACTATTAAATAAACTACTTACATTATAGAAGAATTGGCTTTCATGCTCCCCGCACTAATACACATTTTGCATTTGACCATTCATTGTTTAACTTGATCAATTCTCCTCATCTGCACCCTACTCTGTTTCTGCTTAACCTAGTTTTGTGCTTGAATCAAATCAAAGTAAGGTGACTACAAAATTTATTATCCAGATTTACAGTGTGTTTATCATACACACACAGAAGTCAAACTTGGGTTGTGCATAAGTAATTACACAAATTCCACTAGCAATTCTATTGATTTGACATATTTTTAAGTATGCAGGTTTAAAATATAAAAGTTATTGATTTTTCACCCAAACGCATCAAGTAATCCTGCTTTTCAAGATAGAAATTCTTGCCCCAGTTCAGCAAAGCACTTAAGTGCATGTTTTACTTGAAGCATGTGAGTATTCACATTGAAGTCAATTGCTTAAACTTAAGCATATGCTGAAGTGCTTTGGTGAATTGGGGCCTCTGAAAGTAAATCAAAAATATGTTATATCAGAAAGGTTCAACAGTTTCCTTAGTAGTGAGGCCCAAAGGGAGTTGTTCTTACACCGCGTTCATCATTGCAGTATCTGAATCCATACAGAATAGAATTCCTATATACATATCCTATTCCTTCTACACGAACAATTTCCCCATTTGCTGGATACAGAAAAGTACCTGTATGGAACTGAAAGCATATGCTGCATGTGTTGGCAATCTGTTGTTGCTCCTTAGATTATTTATGTGGGGATTTGCTTCAGAAGAACCAATTCATTTCCTGCTGAAAAGAAGGAAAGGGCTAATGGTTGAAATACATGAAATGTATAAGCTCTAATACTGGCTTTGACGGAAAAGGTGCTGAATGCCTCCTGAGTGGAGCTGAGTACTGCCCCTCACAGTTATGTTGACATTAATGAGGCCCTCCCATCAATTTTTTTTTTGCGGGGGGAGGGCTCAGCACTTTCCAGAACTAGGCCCTTAACCTTTCTGTTTTCTGATTTCTAAAATGAGGATAATCAATAATAATAATTGCCTACTTAGCAAGGGTGTCGTGAAGACTAATTTGTGTTTGTAAAGTGCTTTATAGATGTAATTATGCAATTTCTAAGCATCCTTTTGACAGCTTCAGTTCACTAGAGCAGTTTAAATTAGGATAAGCAAGAAAGTAATGCCTTTTACCAAAGATCTGCATTTTTACTTTTACCATGTAAATTCATAGCTTCTCTGAAGAAAAATGTGACCACCCAATGAAGTATAATTTCTGAAATGTTTCTAATTCATCTATATATCTGTAGTCATCTTTTTTCCTTAAATTACTTTCCATTCCATTTGTGTTACAGAGAAAAGTACATCTGCCACCTAGAATTCTTTCAAACCAAACACAGAAGCTTTTAAGCTCAAGAGGTAATTACATTTTTATGAGGTTTTCAGGGATGAGTAATACGGTAAGTAAGTCTCAGGTGTTGCCCAGCAGCCTTTTAGAAATCACTAAACATAGTTTTGGAGGGTAAATGGCCCTCAAATATGATAATAATGAAGGAAAATTATATCAAGAATAAATTTAAAATGTTATGAAATTCCTTTCTCCCATATTACCCAGACAGTACAGAACATTTCATCTGTACATTCAGAGAGAAGCATAAACAAATTTACCATGTATTGGTTTGCTCTTTGTAAGTTAGATGTTATACTTTCCAGATTCAAAATACACACTGGGCCTGATTCACCAATGTGTTACTTCAGTTTTATGCCACTCTAACTGTATTATTTTCAATGAAATTACACCAGTATCAAACTGGAATAAAGCAGTAGGTCAGCAGGCTCTGTATGTTTTACACAGTTGATTTAAGGCCTAATTATGCAGGTGAAAATTTGGAAAAACTCTGAGTACATCATAGTACACACCAGTCCACAGTCACTCTGGTAATGGGTGCAAAGGAAGCTGTTGTCCCTTTACCATGATATCTGCAAGTCCCAGTGGATAGCAGGACATAGCCTCTGTCATTCAAAATGCACATACTGGTCCTCATACAGGACAGAACCATTTTAAACTAGCAGTGAAACAAACCAGAATGTGAACAGACACCTCCAGGTGTTTTGTTCCAAATTCTCCCACTCAATCCAGCCTCTTTGCACTGCTTACCTAGCCAGCTGATGTCCCTCTAATTTAGGGGCATAGCCAAATCTAAGCCTATATGAATGCAAAAGCTGATGTCTCTGTGGTTCTGAATCAGGAACTCCTGTCTGAAGAGTGATGGCTTTTGACCCGTCTGCAGAACACTATGGCCAGAGAAGAGCAACCTGGCCAGCCCTGCTGCTGCCTCCAGCCAACAGCTCAAACTTCTCCCAGCCCCAGACAATTTTGGCAAGAGCCATGTCCCATGCAGGTGCAAACCGCCCCTCCTGGTTCAGCTTACCCCATGCCTGCCTGTGGTGATTGCCCTTTCTCCACTAGCCAACACTCCCTTCATTCAAATCCCTCATCTGAACCAAACTAACTCCCCATAATCCTGCCCACCTGGCATTCAAATATAATATGCAATAATATATAATGTTATGATACTTCCATCAATCTATCAGTGTCTATACTGGTGCTTAGATTGGTTTAACTACATCTCTGTGGTATGTCTACGCGGCAATTAGACACCTGTGGCTGGCCCATGCCAGCTGACTCAGGCTCACGGGACTTGGGTTAATGGGCTGTTTAATAACATTGTAGAGTTCAGGCTCAGTGGGAGGGTTCCAGAGCTTGGGCTGCAGCCAGAGCCGGAATGTCTATACCGCAATTAAACAACCCGTTAGCCCAAGCCTGAGTCAGCTGCGGGTGTCTTATTGTAGTGTAGATGAAATGTAGCTAGATCAGTGAAATGTAGCTAGGTGAACCTAATTTCTAGGCGTAGACCAGGCCTGAGAGAACAAACAGAAACTGAGGACACGGACAAGAACAGAGAGGCAAAGGAAACAAACAAGAAAGTCTAGAAGTTGCCTCTGAGCACAGTTTGACCCTAGAAATAGCTTTTAGGTCTGTTGGTTAAAGAGCCGTGAGGCAGTAAAAATAAGATATGTGGACAGAGTTGGCAATGGGCTTTGTTACAGGCAGGGCCGGCTCTGGCCGGAGTGCGGCAGGGGAGGGCACCAAGCCTGGCCGCGGGCCGCTCTCCCCGGCAGCCAGAGTGCCAGGAGGAGGGCGGAGAGCCCGGCCGGGGCTCCACTCTCCCCGGCGGCCAGAGCGCCGGGAGGAGGGCGGAGAGCCCGGCCGGGGCTCCGCTCTCCCCGACGGCCAGAGCGCTGGTGGGAGGGCGGAGAGCCCGGCCAGGGCTCCGCTCTCCCCGGTGGCCGGAGCGCCACGGGGAGGGCGGCGAGCCCAGTCGCGGCCCCGCTCTCCCCGCCGGCCAGAGCACCAGGGGAGGGTGGCAAGCCCACTGCGGCTCCGCTCTCCCCAGCGGCCGGAGCCAGAGCACCACGCCGCGCCCCCCTCCTCCAGGTGCCGCCCCAAGTACAAGCTTCATGGGCTGGTGCCTGGAGCCGGCCCTGGTTACAGGGATTGGTTCCTGGGTTAGTGTTTTTGTTATGTGGTGTGTGGTTGCTGGTGAGTATTTGCTTCAGGTTGGGGGGCTGTCTGTAGGCGAGGACTGGCCTGTGTCCCAAGATCTGTGAGAGTGAGGGATTGTCCTTCAGGATAGGTTGTAGATCCTGGAACCTATCCTTGCAAAAAGCCCGTTGCCAACTCTGTCCACATATCTATTCAAGGGACACCATCATAGGACCCAATCACATCAGCCACACCATCAGAGGCTCGTTCACCTGCAAATCTACCAAAAATGTAGATACGCCATCATGTGCCAGCAATGCCCCTCTGCCACGTACATTGGCCAAACCGGACAGTCTCTACACAAAAGAATAAATGGACACAAATCAGACATCAAAAATTATAACATTCAAAAACCAGTCGTAGAACACTGCAACCTCCCTGGTCACTCAATTACAGACCTAAAAGTCGCAATTCTCCAACAAAAAAACTTCAAAAACAGACTCCAACGAGAAACTGCAGAATTGGAATTAATTTGCAAACTGGCCACCATTAAATTAGGTTTGAATAAAGACTGTGAGTGGATGGGTCATTACACAAAGTAAAAACTATTTCCCCATGCTAATTTTCCCCCTACTGTTACTCACACCTTATTGTCAGCTGTTTGAAATGGGCCATCCTGATTATCATTGCAAAAGTTTTTTTTCTCCAGCTGATAATATCCCACTTTAATTGATTAGTCTTGTTAGAGTTGGTATGGCAACACCCATTTTTTCATGTTGTCTGTGTATATATATCTTTCTACTATATTTTCCACTGCATGCATCCGATGAAGTGGGTTTTAGCCCACGAAAGCTTATGCCCAAATAAATATGTTAGTCTCTAAGGTGCCACAAGTACTCCTCATTCTTTTTGCTGATACAGACTGACACGGCTACCACTCTGAAACCTGTCTCATGATTATTGTTTTCCTTAAAGCCCCAGCTCCTGGAGTCAAGTAGATGTGATGATTTCAGCTTTCATTCTTAAAGAAAAAAGTAAGTTTCTAGCCCTCCTGGCTGTGGAGAAAGTTTCAAAATGTGACCCCCAGTGCACCCTAAAAGCTCAACAAAGCAGAAGGAAAATAAAAAAAACACCAAATCTATTATTTTTGCATAATCTCATGATTTTAAAGCCAATCTCAGGTTTTGGTGAGCCTGACTCGTGATTTTTTTAATATTTGGGGTTGGCGATACTGCTAATAACAAATTACAGTACTCCCTAAAATGGCTTAGCTCTACTGGCCAGAAAATGTTATTTTTCTGCCCTTCTTCACCCACTCTGGAGGGAGGGAAATAAGCATGTATGCAGATAACCCATGCAAGAATCTAAGGGTACCCATAGTCAAATTCACAATCAAGTTCTACCTTGTTATTTTTAGGTTTCCATTAAAAATCTCACAAAATATTTGCAAATACTACTGTTGAGCTATAAAGTGTAGATAATTATCTGTAGTTAATCTCTTAAATAACCCTGGTTCTCACAGTTTGTTCCACGAAACATCTGTACTTTTATATTGCAGTTAGTCTTCTGACGAGATTAGAAAAGGAAATAATATAGTTAACAGAATGCAGGTCGAGTCTACAGGAACCTCAATCACATCTACCAATTCTGTTAAGTAAATATTGCAGTTATTGTTTCTTTTATAGCATCAAAGATGTGTTAATCATTGTACAGACAAATAAGGGGACACAGTCCCTTTCATGAGTCTCTTAGTCTAACTAGCAAGGGTCAGGGTACCGTCTCTGTTCTTTTCCTGCCTGTACTATACTTATGAGCACACCCCTTTTTTTTCTAAAGCACTTAATAAAACTGTCACTATGGGTCTATGGCTGGCAGATACCCGAACAGAAAAACTGCAGATTTAACTGCATACTACAGAGGTTTCTAAGCTGTGGTTTATGGACCATTGGTGGTCCATGGTGCACTTGCTGGTGATTCATAAATAGCTGGCTGGGTGCATGGTGCTGTTCTCTTTGTTTCCTGCGGAGAGGAACAGAATGGATGAAGCAGGGAGATGAAAAGGAGAGCAAAAGTAGATGGTGAGATGAACAGATGAACTCAGTTCAAAAAGGAAAAAATCCTTAGTACACTAAACACAACTGAAAATACAAAACAAAACACTTCTAATGTTTTTCTATATAGGCAATTGCCACAAGAATGTATGTGATCATTACTGTGCTCAGATACTGTGGTGATAATCATGGTATAAGAATCTATGTAGAATAGAATGACTGGGAGAGAAAGTGATCCATGCAGTTGTGAATGGGAGAGGAGGTCTATTGATAAGTTAAGTTGTGGTCCAAAATGTGAAAAGTTTGAGAATCCCTGGTTTGTGACAGGGTGCTGGACCGGGACTGCTGAGCCAGCCCTCTGTCACTCCAGCTCCAATTCAGGGTGGTAAATTGGAGCTGGCTAGAGACACCTGTACCTGATTGACAAAGGGGAAACAGCTGCCAGCCCAATTAGCCTGGGACAATATACAGGCCCAGAGGCAGTCAGAGTGTGGGTAGCTTTTTCTTTCTGGGTGTAGAGGTTAAGGAGTCCTGAAGGTTGAGAACCCCAAGTTGCATAGGGTGAGAGAGTGGTAGGATTACATCCTGTAAATAAACTGCACTGATGATTGCTGAAACTGAGGGTCTCTGAGTGGTTTTTGGAGCGGACCAGAGCAGAGGGAGGACTAAGTGGCAGCCTGCTATGCCCTGTTACACTGCTGTATTATAAACCATGTTGTGGAGGGTTGGAAACTATCTTCATTTTCAGGGCAAACTTCTAAAAGTGTGTTAGTGTTATTACTTAGTTCCTGTACAGTACTTCTAGAAATGAGCTAGGTGATCTACAGATGAAGATAACAAGGTTCTTGAACTACCAAGTTTAAAATCTAAGCAAAATATACAGTTAAAGGGAATGGAATCCAATGACCAGTGCTGTGATTGAGGGGTGATGTTAAGCATGCATCTAGGTGGGTCTACATTTGGGGTTTTGTTTTGAAGGATGTCTTTTGATGTCTCTTTCTTGTGCTCACTTTCTTTTCTCACATCCATCTTATTAGAATTCCTAGAGAGGTGAGCTAGGATTTGCAGGCCTCTTGCAAGCAGTGGGTTCCAAGCAGGGACTTGGAGAAAGAGGAGAGGGTTAGTGAGGAGGCTACAGATGCAGGGGTTGCACAGAAGATGGCACAGAGATAAGAGTGGGAAGATGCAAAAGGTGTGTTAAGTTGTACAAAGTAGAATGGTGGAATGAGGAGGATGTTGCATAGTTTATTTTTGCATTCCTTAACTGTAGTATAATGATAACAGGGTGACTTTTTTTAAACTAAAGCTGAGGGCCAGATGTAAATCTGACTGCACTGGAGGGGAGACAAGGAGAAGCCCTGCAGCTACAGGCTGGTTGGGAGAATCCTGTCTACGTTGGCCAGAATTCCACTAGGGGAGTTAGAGGAGCAAGAATTCTATCCGTCTGTGCTGTCTTGGCTTCACCACGGAGGGACAGAGCCATCAACTCACTCTCCCTGCACCCTTTGATTCTAGTCTACCTCCTTGCATCCTCTCCTCCACCCCTTCGCACACATCTCAGAGCCAACCACATTCTGATCCTGAGCATATACAACACAAGAGGAACGGAGCATTCTGCCCGTTTCCCAAAGACCCACAATGCTGCCTGTGTCTTTTGCTGCTGCTGCTATACCAATGAACACCAGAAATGTATTCAGTTACAGTCAGATAGTGATCATATTTGTTTTAAGGTTATAGGACCTTTAGATTATTGTATTATGTAGACAATTCCTACATTGCGTTAGGCTGTGTAGCATCAAAGCAGTGTGCTGACAAATGGACTAAAATACTTTCCCCCCCATACTATAAATTATAGACGCATATCTGAACAAGGTGTCTGCTAGTTTCATTGCTATTTCTAAAGAACAAATAGTAAAGGATTTCAGTCAGGGTGTAGAAAACATAAAACATGGATTTTTACAAATGATATTTTGCTCCTATTAAATGTAAAATACCTTGGAGTCAAAATATTTTTCTGAGACCTTGGGGAAAAGTCAGGTTTAATATAAATTGCAAACAAAATTTAAAAAAATCATCTTCTGCTGAATAAACTTATAAGAAAAGACTTGTGCTAAACCACCCTAAAATGGTAAAATATTTAATATTTGACTTGCTGGGAATTTGAATGGAAATATATGTAACAGCTGAGGGACACTGCTGCTTAGATAAATAACATAAACTAGCAGTGACCCTCAGATGTTAACACCAAATCTAAATGTGAAGAGAGAGACCCATTCAAATAGACAATTAATCTATATCATTATGGGGAAGGACTGGTGTCATAAACATTCTCTATTTTAGGTATATTTTGTATGTGCTCACTGTTACTTCCATTAAAATGGTCTAATGATCCAAAGTAAATTAAAAATAAACTTTCCACGATAGAGGAGCAAGGAGGAAATAGACTCAGTCAGTATAATTTGCTGTTTGTGTGAGTGTGTAGAACTCCACTGAAATTAATGGAATCTCACCTTTTACAACGGAGCAAAGGACTGAATGTGATGACATTTTCTTCACTCTTCATCCTCTCTTAAGCACATGCCTACATGATTTTTTGAATAGGGGCCTAAGTCCTATTAACTGCAATGGGATATAACCGCATGCTTAAAGTTAAGGTTTACATTTTCCCATATGGAAGTGTTATCTCTGATTATAGTCTAAAATTCCATTTGTATGCTGGCAGCACACTAGTTTCCACTGCGGGTTCTTATTGGTAACTACCATCTAGTGCAGGGGATCTCAAACTTCATTTCATCCTGACAATAAAAATTACTACACAACCTCAGGATGGGGGACCGAAGCCTGAGCCCACCCGAGCCCCACTGCCCCGGGTAGGGAGAGTGGCTTCAGCCCCAGGCGGGGGGCCTGTAACCTAAGTCCCAACTTGCAGGGCTGAAACCCTCAGGCTTTGGTCTCGGGTCGTGGGGCTTGGACTTCAGCTTCAGGCTTGGGCCCCAGCAACTCTAAGCCAGCCCTGGCGACCCCGTTAAAATGGGGTCCTGACCCACAGTTTGAGAACCACTGATCTAGTGGCATATTTGAGCAGAGATACAATTGAAGGTCTTGTATAACTTGTAAACTAAACCCATGTCTTTTTCTGGCCATTCAGTAAAGGACAGTTTTTATAATAGTGCTGTGAGACTCAGCCTCATTGCATAGAGCAAATGAAGCATCTTAGTATTGTAGGAAACATGGCAGAGAATTGAAGGAACTGGTTGCCACATTTCCAAATTTCTCTTGAGGCAAATGGTATTACAGAGAAATCAGTAATGTGACAACTTCCACTATAGCATGTGGCAGACCCAGAGGCACTTGAGATCTACAATACATTTCATTGGGAGCATGAAGGAACAACCAGCTGGCGCACAATATCGTTCAAAAACGTAATGCATGCAAGAATGTCACCTGGGATACTTACTTTACAAGAAGCCAGCATCCAGGTAATACTAGGGAGCATTATGTTACAAGACCAATATTGTCAGTTTTCTAAGTGCAAGAATTGCCTAGAGACGCCACCTCCTTGGTAGAGAGGGCAGAGTCAGTAATTGAAATGTCTCCTCCTGACACTCATCACCTCTCTTGTCTAGCATTTCCCTTGGCCCTTCCAGCTTCTGTCTGCACTTCCCTGCTCCCACACTTCTGCTGACCCCTAGGTTGTGCCTGTCATGCTTCCTAACACAGATGAATAGCCTTTTGCATGTGCTACAATCACCAGAGTTCAGGAACGCTGCAAGAATCACTAAGGAAACAGCTGAGCAGGTTTAAATTTTTATTAATCTTTATTAACAGAAATAAACAACATGAGTGTATTGATACTCACCTGGATCTGAGCTTTTCCTTTGAGTCCATGCATCTGTAGGGGCTTCTACTAGTGGGCAGTAACCCCAGTTTTCTTGCATATATAGTTTTTAAAACAGTGAACAGTCTATTACACTGCTTTCCCTCCCTTCTGCTTCTCTTGGGACTGATGCGGAAGCTGCTGGGACTACTGCTTTGGGTCTCTGTTAAGGTCTACAACAGCCATCTCCCCTGTATCACTAGATGTTGCCATTAGGTAAGAGGAGGAGAAGAAAGCAGTAGCAGCAGCTGCAGTAGCCCATGGTGGCTGGAAGAGGCACCTTAAGCACAGTTTGCAGAGTACCAAGACACTCTGAAGACGTCTGTTACAAAGTTAAGTCATGTGAACTTGAACATCTAGTTGGTGGGTTAAAGATCAGATTATCAACTAATCTTTGCTCTGACTGGTTGTTTTTTCACAACAACCAGTCAGAGCAAGGTTATTGTGAAAAATGAACTCAACTTTGCAAAGAACAGTGATTATTTGCATACTAGTGAAAGTATTAACAAGCAGAGAAAGAACTGATGTGTAGCCAATTAAAAATGAATACCAAGGCATGAAGGCCAACAACAAGGGGTAAAGAAACAGGTGAGTCCAGATTTTTTTTACTGCAACTGCAGAGGCAGCCATAACAAAATTTAAAGGTGTGTGCCACAAAGGACTTGTATATTGTACTTCCAGTAAAAACAATTATCTTGTTGAAGTATTCAGCATAGATTTAAAATATGGGGTGTTACAGATGCAACTTGGAGAAGAATGGGAAAGACTGGAAATTAAAGTTGTCAGGAAAAATAAATAATATTTCAGACAATAAAGTGAAATATAAGGAGAAATGAGAATTAGAATACAAAACAAAATGATCTTACATAATACTCTTTGATCTTTTGACACATTGCATTGTCCTATTTTTATTTTATTGCACCCTGCCTAGAACACTGGATATGCCACTTATCAATATACATAAATAGAATTAATATAACTAGTCAGGGTAAAGATCCCAGATTATCAAAGTCTATAGATGTGTAATTATTGGAATACTAGCACCTAAAGCAAAAGCTGCTAAGTCAAAACTGTAAGTACCTGCTTGTTACAGATAACTGCTTCTGTCATTTCATTAAAACAGCTTTTGAAGTGATGTGTATATATCATGGTATATCAGAAATGAGAGCAAACAACTATTCATAAATGGATACAATCTGTGACAGACTTTCAGCTCATTAGAGAATGTGTCACCCACTTCTGCCATCATTATTACGTTTCAATAGATAAACATTTTAAATGTATACAGTGTGATTTCTAGGATTCAGTTATAATTAGCTACTAAATTTATTCATAGTTTGGAGTTGGGTTAGACTATGCTTCGGTTATGTCATACAGTATATCATCATCATTGCCATGTTTGTGTCAATCCCTAGATTATACATTTGGAAAAAATCTAATTTAGCAGAGGGTTTTTTGTTTTTGTTTTTTTGTCAGTATGACTATTTTTCTCACTTTAGGCATAGTTTATAAGCATTTTATTCAAAGTTAATCTTAGGCCTGCAAAATACAGCCAGTCACACAGGGCTTCAAATTCCCATTATCCCTCTGCCACCAGAGAGCCAGATGAAAATAAATACATTTTTTTAATGGAAGCAAATGGAAGAGTATTTTTCTTTCTAAGAAAGAGAAAAAGGAGAAACACGAGAAATCAAGGGGATAGTTAAAAGGGAGAAAACAAGCACTACATTGGGGGAAACATCAGAAAATGAAAGGCAGATGGATGATGACAAAGGAGTTCAGGAATGGAAAAGGGAAACTAAGCAGGCAACGACAAACAAATTGAGTTTAGTATCAGAGGGGTAGCCATGTTAGTCTGAATCTGTAAAAAGCAACAGAGGGTCCTGTGGCACCTTTGAGACTAACAGAAGTACAGGGAGCATAAGCTTTCGTGGGTAAGAACCTCACTTCTTCAGATGCAAGATTTCTTGCATCTGAAGAAGTGAGGTTCTTACCCACGAAAGCTTATGCTCCCTGTACTTCTGTTAGTCTCAAAGGTGCCACAGGACCCTCTGTTGCTTTTTACAAATTGAGTTTAGTGAATTGTATTTCACTTATTCCTACATATTTTTGTATTTACCTGACAGGTGTTCCCATAGCACCATAAGTTTGAGTGAAAGGAGGTGTTGCTTTGGGGATTTGAGTTTCCTTATTTCATAATATTAGGCAGATATTTTTTTAAGTACCAACATGTTTCACAGTGGTAGGTAATACAGGTATTCTCCCCTGAATTCCAAAACCTCCTTTGAAATAAAATTTGAAAATAAATGAAAGGGACCCAGAAAGGGAAGCAGGAAAGAATTAGGCTAATTCGCCAGCCTCACAAAGGACCCTATTGCCTCTTATGTCAGAGAATCCCGCTTTTTATCCACTATTTGAAAACAAATCACACACATTTAAAACTCAGTTGTTTTAGTAATATTGTAAGACATTCTGGACCATATTTCTAGCTGCTGTAAACTAGCATAGCTCCATTGAGCATCTGGCTCTTTGGGGTAGGGTTTTTAGATGTGCTCAGTGAAGTCAAGGATAAGATATTTGATATATTTTGGATATAGAGGTGAAATAGAAGTATTAATTAAGGTTGTGTAACAGATCCTAGAGGCCTCAAGCCTGTAAGATATTTAGCTTAGCCAAACATGGCCTCAGGTCTAAAGATAGGCTGACATGAGTAGCTAACCGGTGAATGATTCTATGTCACAAGATGAAACAGTTACTGTAGTAGATGTACTAATTGCTGATATATAGGAAATATATGTTGCAATGTACCAGTTAAAGCCAGTTAGAATATTCTGGGGATTTGTGCAGACATAGCGTGTCAGCAATGTGCTAGCCACAAGTAATTATGGTGACGTAAATGTTAATGAGTACAAGGGGAACTAACAAGTTAGTCTATGAAAAATGGGGCACCTCAAGTTTAGTGGGGTATAGAAGTATTAATAAGGAAGAGGGGTTGAAACCTTCATAAATATGTATGATCCCAGTGGGGATCAGCACAACGCATTATAAAAGCTGTATCCTGGCCTGGGTTCCTTCAGAGAGACTCCAGGATGACAACCAGTGGTGGGGAGGATGGGGAGCAGGAAGATAATGACTGACATTTTGGGGTTCCACAGCAGGAGATGTGAGCGGTGCCAGTCTTGGGTCTATACACCTTGTACTATCTCTCTATCTGCAATGGCATTTCAGTGTTTGTGGGATTGGTTATCTGTTTTATGGATTTGTTAATAAAGAGATTTGTGATAAATTGCAATTGTTTCGTGTGTGCTCCTCACATCTCTCATTGTAATAACATTGGTAATAATCTTCCTGATGCTGCAGCCATTCTGGAAATCAAACCCTTATCAACCACTGCAGTGTAAGAAATTAATCAGTACACTAATCCATCAATTAGGCCACATCAGCATCTGCCTGATTCTACTCTCATTGAAATCAATGGGAGTTTTACCATTGACATCAATGGCAAGAGTTCTGTCAGCACAGAATGCTTTAAAAAATCCCACTCTTCTTTATGACATTACAGAAATATGATCAAATATAGCAAATGTCTTATGGGAAATGTTGGGTATCAAAGGCTATAACCCAATTGTGGACTTCCAGTAAGTCTAACAATAACTGGGGTCTATACTGTCTCCATTCTCATACAGGCACAGTCACCATTGTATTTGAGTGCCTGTGTGTCGCAAACCCGTATTTTGTACGTGTGGAGGCTGGTTAATGTCTTAGTCATTTCACAAGTTAGGAAAATACACCATTGCCCCAATAATTTAGGATATCTCTAGGTTTAGAAAGAATTGCAAAACTGACTTTAATAGGACTATTGGTGGGGCAATGAGAATTTGCTTGAAGGGGTAAATGAAAAAATTCCGAGTCCACTTCTGTGTTACCTATCAGCTCTGTGTTCTTGGGGAACCAGGGCACAGTACCCAGCCTGTCTGATTCACGAAAGACCTCCCGCCCCACCCCATCCCCAGGCTCTGCTTGAACCAAAGCCGATCAGAAGAAAGACTTACAAAAACCAATGAAAAGGCAGTGGGGGAGACACCTAAACCCCTCCAGACAAGGGTGACAGGATTAAGGAAACTCCCCTAGCCTCATTTGCATCGAAGATGGGACAGGGAGGCATCCCCATTAGCATACAGAACTGAGAACAGAGATTCCAAGGCAAAAACTGCACTGAACTCTGGGACCAGAAAAGGAGGGAAGCACTGCATGATGGGGGAATCTCTGCTCCAGATGTTAATGAACCCACGCCTGCACGCACCCAGCTCAATAGTTATCAGACCAATTCTAGTAATAAATCCTTTATTGGTATTCAAAATACTGAATCTGCCTGATTGCATTGTGAACGCTGCCCATAGCCAGAAATAATCAGTTCCTATTGTCTAGTCTGAGCAAAACAACTTTGGCATATTCCCTTGATCCATCAGTTTACCCACAAACAAATCTAGTGTTCCTCCTTAAACCATTGTTCTTTCCCTACAAAAACCCCAACCCATGCTTAAGTATGTGCTCTGAGGCCTGGATCCAAAATCTGCATCAGTTCCATTGGGACTTCATCTTCTCCTGACTGATCGTGCTGAGGACTCTGCCTGTCTCCAGCACTCCAGACCCTCAGCTACCACCACCACCTGGGAACCCTGATTGATGCAAGCTTCACAGAGTGGTAAGAGTCTCTCTCTCTCTCTGTATAGCCTTCTGATCCTGCCTTGTGTGATCAGTTATAGTTTTATAAACCTGACTTTTGTAATAAAATTGAAGTTAGATTTCATATTGTAACTGTTTTGTTTGTCTGGCTCCCCTTATATGGTTATTACCTGGTAATAAATAACTTTCATGGTTAAGTTGGTTACTTTTTTTCTCTCTCTCTCTCTCCCTCCCTGCCTGGCAGCAACACTCCTCGAATCTAAGCTAAAGATCCCTGTGGCACCCAAAAATCCTGTGGGATTTGCTCATCAAGTGGATTACTGCCAGAACAATTGTAACGTGAAAGTGGGATAAGGGGCATATGAGGGTGCTGAACCTGGGGCATATGAGGGTGGCAGCTTGGAAGTGCTGCTTGACCCAGTCTGCTCAGGTGTACTCTGTTCCGATGCGGTGCCCATGACATATCAGGGTGACAGCTTGGAGGTGCGGTTCAACCCAGCCTGCTGAGTCCAGGGACATATAAGGGGTCAGCTTGGGAGTGCTGATTAACCCACTCCTTTCAGATGCACTCTGTTAATGTGTGTGTCTGTGTGTGTGTGTGTGTTAGTCTGATTCTGGGGCTGGAAGAACCCAGCCCTGGGGAACCTAGGTCCTGCAGGATAGCTCCACTGGGAGGGAACTTGCAGAAAGGAGACGTAGAGCTCCATATAAGGACACAAGCAGTACCTTGATAGAATTACAGAACCCCCCATCCCCAGAAGAGTAACCCTAATAAATGAGCATACCCCAAAGTAAGACAAATCTGGTAACATCTGGCCAAGGGGTGGCTCCTGTCATCTAGAAGGCAGAACCAGTGCTGGGGGTAGTATCACTGCCTAAAGTACAGAGACAGTTAACAGGGATAAGAGGCAGCTCAAAGTTTTGGTTTGTACTTAGGGAAAACACCTTCATTATAGGGCCTGCTTATTACCCCCAGCTCACAATGTGTATCAGAGAACTACCTGTAGAAGTGCTTCCAACTTACAGACAGTCAGGACTCGTAGCACCATGAGTACCTTTTCCTGCTAGCAATGGTACCTGGCTGGCATCTTCTTCATAAGTAATGCACGCTGACCTGCTGCCTGGTAGATCAGGGGTATGATGTCCATATGCTACAGTGATGGGCACCAAATAAGTACCTCTCTACGTAAATAGCTGTAGGCTTCTATCTGCCCAGGCCACTGGTCAGTTGCCACTGGTGAGGGCAAGGGTTTTGCCAACAATGGTTATTTATTGTATTTATTTAGATTTATAAAACCACAAGCAGTGCCCATCTTACGTACTAGGCTGGCGGAGTACAGTGGTTCCCCAGATGGTGGCAGTTGAGAGAGTAGCTAGTGGTGACGCCTTTCCAGGCCAGGTTGCTGGGATCATAGAGGCCCTTCTGGGGTAGTCGACACTGCCCAACTTTCTTATCAGCTGTGCAGGTTATGATTACTTCCAAACAAGCGGAGCACAAGGCACATGAGGGCCTGTCCATAGTGTTAGGTCATTACACATGGAAATTGTTGCAAAAGAAAATCTGGAATTTGGGAGTGAATTAAAATTTTCTTCTTATTATACCACAAGCAGAAAGGGGCAATGGTGAAGGGAATAAGCCAAAGCAGAAAAGAGCTGCCCAGAACCTGATCAACTGTAATTTTCACAAAATAACTTGAGAAGTATCTAAGAGGAGCTTGATGCTCTTTCAGTAACTATGTGGTGCTCTTTCAGGCCTAAATGGTGTATACAACAGAACATGATAGCTAAAGTGAAATAAGGATTGTTTGGTTTTGCTACAGATGAAATCTCATTACCATGCGGGAGACCAAACCTGGGCGTGTGACTAGAATTGATTATGTCAGACTGCTTAGCCAATATGCTGGTGTTATGATAGACCTGGAAATAATGTGTTTTTTGTCCCACTTTCAGTTCAAACAGCTAGTTGAAATTTTCAGAATTTCAAAATGTTTGACAAATTTAGTTAAAATTTCAAATATTGTTAAGAAAAGAGTTGAATTTTCATGAACATTTTCCCCATTTTTCCCTCATTTTTCTCTAGTTCCAACACAAATATCTCAAACATGACAGTACTAATAGATCACATATATGCTCCCTGGAAAAAAGAAGACTTACCTTGGATGTAAAAGGACCAGATCACACTGCAGGGACCAGCACAGGGAAAGTCATTCCATAAGTTTTAATATCCTGTATCGGGGCCAACACCTGAAGTTCCCACCAACTTCACTGGGAATTTTGGACATACGTATAGCTTGACTTCTCTATTTCAGTGGGAAGCTCCAATCAGGCCAATGGGGCTGCGTGTGTGGGTGTGGGGGGGGGAGAAATTCTGTGCCTGCCCAAGGCTTGCAGTTTGAGAGGCCAACGCCCCCTGCCCCCCAAACTATGCCCATGGTTTTGGGTGCACAAGGAATACAGACCAGTTTCGTTTTGTGTTTTCAACCCTTTGAGTACTTTCCACAGAATAAGCTGCTGATTTACCATGAAGTTCTTTAAGAAAAGTAAAAACAGATTAATTTTTACTTCTTAAAAATGGGCTGGATTCTATGCCCACTTCCACCTCCTGCAGTCCCTTTGACTTCTGTGAGCTACATGGGGTTGGAGAAACAAGATGGGTGAGGTAATATCTTTGTCAGACCAATTTCTGTTGGTTACATTACATGGGATGAAGTCAGCACAGAGTTTGGGCCAATATACTGTACTTTCATTTTGCTGCTCATAATAATGTAAAACATTCAAAGCCTTCCAGGAACTACTGACCTTTTGATACTTTGTGTGTGTGTGTTGTATCATTGTTGCCCATATGTCATGCTTTTAATCTTCAAGGGGATCCTGCAAACATTAACTAAGTACAATGGGAAAGATTTTGTCCACAGCATATTTTTCAACATTCTAGATTGTGTGTGTAATTAATGCTATGTGTTGTCACAATATATATAACTACATTCACAGTAGGTCTGCTCTTGGTGCAATTATTAACACTAGAGATGAAATGAAGTAGCATTTCTGAATACTAGTCCTCATAAGCCACTTTTAATGAGTGTTTGTCAATATGTGTCATTAACCAACCAGTGTTTTTTTTAAAGGCATTGTCTATCAGTTCAGAGCTGGAATTCAAGTTAAAATTTCAGGAGCTATATGTAAATTTGAAATATCTAACCATGTGTGAATTTTGGTATTCCCTAGGGGGTTTGTAATTAAAATTATTCACTGATCTTTAGAAAATACTGTCATCAGAAAAATTAAGGAGACTGAAGTCATCTTGAAGTTCAGGTGTTTTCTGCAGAACGCTGAGAATTTCACTTTTTAAATGGAAGTATATTTTAATGTTTAAAAACTATTTAACTTCATAACTCATAGGTGACATTTGTGATGTGAAACCGTCATTGAAGCATGCCTTCTATACAAAAAATCTAACATTCAATACAGATGACAGTTAAAATATGTCACCAGTTGAGGGATTTAAAAAAAAACATAATAAATAGGAGGCTGTGAGCTTTTTACTTAGATTTTTTTGGTGATGGCGGTTGTTATGGGAAGATTGCAATTAATATCAGCTTACAAAAGGGTACTGTTACCCACATTGAATGGTACTTTATTCCGCAAGTAGCTCCACTGATTTCAAAGAAACTATCTGTGGAGTAAGGGACTACTCACTGTGATTAAAGGTAGTAGAATCTCATCTATACAGTTTAAGGCTTTTTATCATGCATATGAAAGATAAAGTAATTCTTGAATACAACACTAAAATTCACTTCCACAGGAGACAGTAATATAAGTAGCAGGATTTTTAAAAGACAAGATAAATTTTTGAGCACCACTAAATAAGTGCACTGAGAAAAAGCAAGGCCTGTTGGATGTTGTATTGTAGCCAGTGGCTGGTGCAGACCCCATCCAGAAAGCTCTAACAGGAAGAGAGGAAAGGTTGCTCTACAAGGGTGATATGGGCTGTACTGCACATACTCTTCTAGTGCTGCAAATACACAGACCCGGAGACAACAGTAACCCGGGACTTCACCAGTAAAGCACTCTGCTTAGTCAGTTTCAGAGCACCATAAAGCTGGGGCAGTCAGAGCAGGGGCCAAATTTTCAGAAATTCTGAACCAGCTATACACATTTTTGAAAATACCCCCAGTTTTAAGAGCATCCATAATTAATTAATCAATCCAGTTCTTTGCAGCATATACCAAAAGACGCCTTTGAAAAATCACCCAGCACATATCTATTTGGTAGATGATTGTTGAATTTAACCCAATGGAGTGAAATTTCTCTATAATCAGAATAAAGCTTTATTAATAAAGCAATTTTGGGCTTTCACATCACTTCACTATCAATAGGGTTTTACTATATCTAAATTCACTATAAATAGGCTCAAGTGTACTCCTGTAACCATCACAGATAATCCTTCGGTTTTCAATTAGAATTTATTAAAATACAAAGTAAAAATGTTTTGGTCATACTGGTTGCTGACTCCAGGAATCCTGAAGATTAAATTATAAATCTTCTTATCTATTAATTTGTGCCACAACACTACCTATAATTTGTCTCTCAGACATTCCTAATGTATAGACTGATGGAATGATGGCTTGCTTTTCATTCTGATGATTGTCACTTTCTTTCTGCATACTGAGTCTCATAAAATTAGCTAGATCTCTTTTCTCAGTTGCATTTTGGTTTTGGTAAGATAGAATATTTTTTAAAAAATAATTAACAGATAAAAAAAGAATAATGAACACATTTTAAATGACTGAGCAGTCAAGGTTGTGTAAGCAGGGTCTAAATGAGTTCTCCCCTGACAACTTGCTGAGAGGGGGAGAGACTTCAGGAGCAAACTGTATTTACATGAACACACCTACTCTGCCAAGATATCCAGTAGATAGAGCGGTGTTGCTCAAAGAAATCAACTTTGGCTGGTGTTGGGTTACAAATCACTTTAGTACTGAATGCTGGGGTAGTGACATGTTATTATCAATTGTTGTCTTTGTTGTATGAATAAAGGGGAACAGAACTGTGTTTAACCTGTCCCAAATGAGGGGGTCACTCTCAGCTGAAAGAACCTCGTTAAGCCAGGGCCTCGAATGCCAACCCCCTGTGAAAGTAAGAGGAGTTGGGAGAGGTGTCCCAGCCAAGAGGTGTGGATGTTTCCTGAGGGTCCCCAGTCTGGTTTAACCTGTTCCTCATCACTATTCAAAGATAGAGCTAAATAGGCTCCATTATGAGCCTTTGTTATTTTAAGTGCTTAAATGAGAGATGAAATCACTTGTGGTGGGATAGTGTTTCTGCCCAGCCTGCTAAAAGCTGACAATCACTAAGAGACTGACCTGCAAAGTCACAACAGAGAGGCAGGTGGTAGCAGAAGGTAACTGATAGTTGGCCATTGGGAGCCACAAGCAGTTGGCCAGCAGGAGTGGTTGACGGGAGCAGTGAACAAGTGCTGGTAGGAGTGGCCAGTGGGAGCAGAATGAGCAGCTGGTGGGGTGGCCAGCAGAGAGGAACCGTGGCTGGCCGGGTGGCCAGCCAGAGCAAGTGCTCAGATGGTGCAGCAAGCAAGGTGCCTTCTTCCCCAGGTGGGAGGTGAACTCACACATATGCACCTCTGAACTCTGGGTCCTCACTGACCAAGGACAACCACTCTGAGTGGGGTATGGTGAGGCAGCATAGAGGGGCACAGAATAGGAACTTTTGGTTATAGAACTCAAGAACATGAGGCAGAAGACACTGCACCATGCACTCTGGCATGGGTGTCCTGCTCACAGTTTTATTATTATGAATCCTGCTTGTGGCATCTTCCCTAATTAATGTTGGGTGACTTCCTTCCTTTCATTAAAAGTTTCTTTTCTACATTCAGACTCTGTGCTTGCGAGTGGGGAAGTATTGCCTTTCAGAGATGCACCGAGGTGGTGTGTAATTTTACCAGGTTACTGGGTGGGGGCTTAAGCCAGTTCTTTGTTGTATTGTTGAAAAGGAACCCCTAGATATTGAACCCAGCCCTGGAAGAAGGGTTACAGTTGCATGTCTTTCCTCACTATTTTTTCAAAACATGACAAAGCTTTGGCACTTACCTAAAGCAATGTGAATCAATAGATTGCTGAATAGACTTATTGGACATATTGCTAGACTAGTTATAAATACATATGTGAAAGAAAAAAATAAAAGTTTTTTCTACTAAACATTCACAGAAGACCAAGATTATTTTCAAAATTGAGGGTACTGAAGGCTGAAACCTTTGTGACAATCCAGGAAAGTTGCTCTCCAAATAGATGTTTTACTAAGGGCCAAATTATGTCCTCAGACATATAATCCATAACTCAAGGTAGACTCTCAGCAGCCTAATTCTAGGATTCAGCTTGGTCTTCTGAATCCTTTCACACACACCTCCCCCTCAAGGGGACAAAAGGGTACTAAAAAGGAGCCCTTTGTCCCTGAAGGCCACAAGGTTTCACCCTATCCCATAGGCACAAGGTCCATCAGCAAAATCCCAACTCTTTTACTTCTGAGATCTGGCCTTTTTAACCATGCTGCAACCTGGCCACTGGAGGCCATTGTTTCTCCTAACTGTCCTTTTTTCCTTTCTTCCATCCTTTCTCTCCCCGCACCCCACCCTGCCCACCTCTCTTTTTTTCCTGTCCTCAGCATTATTCTTTTTCTCTCTATTTTTTTGTTTGTTTTCTAATTGTTATTCTTTTTCTCTTTTTTACACCATCCTCCTTTCTCTCTCAAAACTCTTTGCTTCTCAAGGTGGGCATCCACTGGTGACTCCTTAGCGATCTCAGAGAAGAGAAGCTTGAGCTGGAAGGTTGCAGCTTGAGCCGCAGCCCTGTATCTACGAGCTGTTCCCCAGGCTAATTTCATTAGGAGGCTAGGAGCTGCTTCAGGAGCAGGGAGGGAAGGTTGGTGGCTTTCAAGGAAGTCCCCGTGTGAAGTCCATGCATTTGGAAATGTCAGCCCCATTCCACCCCAAGGGTTTCAGAATCATGCCTCTGAACCCCAGAGATGTCCCAGAATTTTTGCAGCCTCAGTACTTTTGGAGTTTTGCCACCAACTATCATCCTCCCATTAGGTTTTCCAGAGCAGGGTATGATCTGAGCCTTGAACCCATTGAAGTCACTGGCAAAACTGCCATGGACTTCAGTCTAAACAGGGTAAAGCCCAAATGTAGAAAAATCCTATTTAGGGTTTTCTGAATATTCTGAAGCAGGAATATATGTATCTTTGATTTATTGCCAGAGGAAAAAATAAATCTGTTGGCTTTGTATTCGTAACTCAGATTTATTGAAAGATTTGTTGCAACAGGGAAAAAAAAGATTTCAAAAATTAACTTTCTACAATAGATGTGAATTTTCACTCAATAACAGAAATACAGGAGTATAACTTTAACATTCACCAGCCCACAAAAATGTTAAAATCTATTAGCCTAGTTTGTGTGCTAACTAATACTTGTTTCAGAATAAATAAGATACATTAGAGCTTTTCATTTTTAATAAAGGTGTTATGGCTACCAGGTTGTTAGCATTGCAATTTACAAGAAACTGTGTGCCATGAAACTACTATTATTTGTTCCCATGCCACTTGCCTGATATAACTTTTAAATTTCCAGTTCAGTGTGCTGTTCTGTCCTGCATGAATTTCTACTTTTCCTCATCTGCAGATGTTTATGCTTAATAAATCTGACAGTACAGTATTTGTACGAACTACTTGTTATACCTGACCTTCTCTCTGTATGTTTATGTTTAACCCTCAAAAGCTCACTTTATTTCCATCCATGGTAGAATTACACTAATGTGAAAGGTCAACCAAACAGTGACTAAACCATTTGGTTCCTTGAGTGGTTTTGACTGGCTGTACTATCCTTTAGAGGCATAGATGGTTTTAATAGAATATCCTAGCTAAAAAGTTTGGAACATTAGCTTTTATTTCTCTTTTCTGGAATACACTAGTTATCAGCAAAGTCTATCCTAGTAATGCCAGAATCCAATTATTTTTCTCAGGTAGCCTAGATGGAAAAAAAAGAGGAGATTGCTATATGCATATTAAAGGTACTGGTAAAGATCTACATCTCAAGATCATTTATATTTGAAAGTGCATAATTTTTCTTACTCTTTGGTAATGGACAAATTTCCTAGTTCATGCAAACTCACATCAGGTTTTGCAAATCAAAAGCAAAAAACTGAGGTAGGAATCCATAAGGAGGCATAGGCAAATTCTATACATCTTTAGGTACAACAGCCATACGCACAGATATTTTTGAAAGTTACATTGTTTTGCCCCCTCTAATGTGGAGTATATTCTGCCCTTGTACTTATCAACTAGCAACAAAGTGATTTGTGTCTGGACATTTAAGAAACAATATACAGATAAAAGTCAACATATATTTCAGTGTAGGTTGAGCAAAATTTTCTCCACTGGTATGAGGAGAGGAATTGCTCTTTTGTTGCTTCATCTAATGTGAACTAGAAACGTCCCTGGAGAAATGGGAAAATCTGGTCAATTATGTCCCTTTAGCATCTGACTGTGCTTGAAACAGAAAGGATCAGAAAAGGAGAGGATCAACATGTATAATTTTTATAACAAAATGCAAACGTAGAAAAGATTATCACTGATCAAAGCTTCAGCTACAGCACTGATACTTTTATGTGGTCTGCAAAGCAGCTTTTCATGTCTTAGCGTAAGCTGCTGTTAATAATGCTTTCTGCTTTAATATCACCTCCCATTGGAAGATCTCAAAGTATTTTATACATTTTAATGAGTTAAGCCTCACAACACTCCTTTGTGGCAGGTATTAATTTATTATTCCTATCTTATAGATGGGGAAACTGACAGGCTGAGAAAATACGAGACTTGCTCAGGGTTACACAGCAGGTCAGTAGCAGAGGTAGAAATAGAACTTAGGTCTCCTGGCTTCCTGTCATGTGCTTTAGGACCTGGTCCATCCTGGGTCTCCCTACCCTATGATCCCATGGTCTCCTATAAAGGGGAGTGGTAGGGAGAGACAAACTAAGGCCGTGATCCTTTAAAATGCTACCCTCTTTGGCCCTGATCAAGTACATGCTTAACTTTATGTGTATATGTAGTCCCCTTGATGTATATGTGGTTGCTTGCAAGTTTAAAGTTAGGCATATTCTTAAGTGCTGTGCTGGATCTGGGCTAAAGTGCTAAGCTTTAAGAGAAATACCCTATAGCAAACAACACATCTTTATAAACTTTAAATGGTTTCTTCATTCTGTACTTCGGAATACATTGCTCACTATCTATTCAGTATCTATTTTTCATGCTGGTTTCAAGATCAGTTGGTCATTGTCTGATTCTATTGGTATACAGCTTTAAAGAAAGCCTGTGAGTGGAATCCACAATCCCTTATGCATGACTGTCTGTCACTGCTATTTTACTAGTAAATATCTTCATTAAGTATTCTGTCTATCTCTTTTGGTACTTCTCCTGTGACTCTTAAGACATGCCTTTAAACACTTTCAGCAAATGGTTTTAATTCCCTACATGATCTGTTATTTTGGGTCAATCACTGCAAGAGGGGTTTCATACTTGTTATTTTATATTTACCTAGATAGTTCTTTTTACTCCAGGGGTGGGGAAGAGTCAGAACTGGAATGGGGTAGCTTGGAGCGGATAGGACAGAAGAAGTCAAGCCTGGGGTGATGGACAGAAGAGTCTGTGCCCACTAGAGTATATGCCCCTCCAGAGCCTGGAATGGAGCTGAAGCTTCCTGCGTCTCACAGTTCCTCTGCTGTCAGCAAATATCTTTGAAACCCACTGGTAAAATGTTCCATCCCAGTCTAGTGCTGGTCTATGTAGAGGATGATAACCTACTATTGCTATCAGTTACTCCATTAGCTCAAGTAGCAGAGGCTTGTTCTGACCCTGCTGATGACCCAGGTGGACATCAGTATGATGCCGTATGATGAAATTTCTGTTTTGCAGTTAGACTTTTTAAAAACCTAGGAAATGACACACAAAGAACTATGTTAAAATAACATTATGAAAGTTGAAAATCAAGGACTCAAAAGCTAAAATTAAGGTTGCCTTTGCACTTTAATTTGCTCCCCCCCCCCTTGTGCATATACATTATGATAGAGTTGTTAATTACATGATCACATACTATTTTTTCCACAGGATCCCTGCCTCACTCAGTGCACAGCACAAAAGGTGCTGACTTAATGAGGAGTTATTCAATTTTTGTTTTATCTCAATTACTCAGTGTGTGGTCTCATACCTTATTTATTGCATATTATTCAAACTTTCGTCTAACGACAGAATTATTAATTTCCTCTGGGTTTTTCTGTGGCATTCATTACTGTTGTATCTGAGTGCTTCACAAATATTAATCTATTTTCACAACTCCTCTATGAGGTCAAGGGTGAGATGTTATTCCCATTTTATAGAAGGAAAACTGAAGCATAGAGAGAATAAGGTTAAAAGTATTCACTAATTTTGGGTGATTTATTTCAACAGCATATTTTTACCAGTTGCAACAAAATCCCTCCCTCCATATATATTACTGAACTAGTAGGGTATATGTACATTTAGAAACAAAATAAGATTACTTGCAAATAACAGAGCATGCAAACAGAATGTAACCATAGGTTTCAGAGTAGCAGCCGTGTTAGTCTGTATCCGCAAAAAGAACAGGAGTACTTGTGGCACCTTAGAGACTAACACATTTATTAGAGCATAAGCTTTCGTGGGCTACTGCCCACTTCTTCGGATGCATATAGAGTGGAACATATATTGAGGAGATATATATACCTGTTCATGCTCTCTGTATGTGTGTATATATATCTCCTCAATATATGTTCCACTCTATATGCATCCGAAGAAGTGGGCAGTAGCCCACAAAAGCTTATGCGCTAATAAATTTGTTAGTCTCTAAGGTGCCACAAGTACTCCTGTTCTTAATGTAACCATAGAAACACAAATAGGATAATACATACTTAAGACGCAAAGAACCTCCCCTATTTATGTTTTTTAATGAATTACATCAACAATAACTGAGGAACCAGTCGAATCCAGGCTGGCAATACAAGTGGCTTTGACAGCAAACTCTAAAAAGACTTTAAAGTACAATGGGTATTTTCTGTATGCAGTTATGAATAGTAATCAGTAGGTTTTCACCACTGAGAAATCTCAAGCCTGACACAATGTAGGTTTATCAAGACAAGGTGAGTGAGGTAATCTCTTTTATTGGACCAACTTGTGTTGGTGAGAGAGACAATTTTCCAAGACATGCAGAGCTCTTCTTCAGGTCTGGGCTCTGTGTGGCTCAAAGAGCTTGGTATGGCTCGAAAACTTGTCTCTTTCACCAACCAGAAGGCTTACCTCACCGACCTTGTCTCTCTACTATCCTGGGACTGACATGGCTACAGCTACACTGCATACAGCAGTGTCAGTTTCTTATTTGAAACACGTATCAAAATGGCTTTGTGGAATTTGGCCTTTTGCAGAGATTAGGCTTTTAGAAAGTTTCTGGAGGAAATTCGAAGTGATATTTATTTTGTTACCCTATTGGTTTATCTCTATATTGAGCTCCAAGCGCCATGTCTCTAGTCAAAGTGCATTCATATTTATTCCTATTTCTTCATACAGTAGCAGTTCTTGTTTGCAGTGTTGTAGCCATGCTGGTCACAGGATGTGAGAGAGACAAGGTAGGTGAGGTAATATGTTGTATTAGATCTACTTCTGGTGGTAGAAGGGACAAGCTTCACAGACCCGAAGAAGAGTTCTGTGAAGCTCAAAATCTTCTCCCTTTTACCAACAGAAGTTGGTCCTGTAGCAGATATTATGTACCTTGTCTCATTGATTTCAGTGGAAGTTAGGAGCCTAAATACTTTTGAGGATCTGGGTCTAAACAACTATGAATGCATCACAAAGGCTTCCCATGTATTGTACTTTTCTCATAAATAAGGATAGAATGGATCAAAAAGAGACAAGCCCTTGGTTTTGCATTTTATTAAAATCTTTGTTTCCTTTCACCAATGAACATCCATGATAGTTCCTCTCTACATTTTTGAGGAAGAGTCACAGACAAAACTGAGTTGCCTTGAATTTACCTGTATGAATAAAAGAGAATACCATAAAGGTAATTTTCTTTTCCATATTTAAAGCTACTCTAGGTATATGCAGTAGCCAAAACAACATGTTTATTTTATATGTAATGGCTTAGAGCCGTTATTTTGTAGGAAGATTTGTTATTATGTAACAATTAAAAGGCTCTTCTTGGCAGAAGCAAATATTTCACAATATCTCTGTGATGCTTTCTTTTTTAAAGATCTTAGTAAAATATAATGTTTAAAAACCTCCTAGAATGAATATTTTAAGTTAAGTTTTATAGCATTTTATCCTCATGGATAGGTATTTTAAAAAGCAAATAACTGATGACTTTATACCTCTTTGAAGTCTGAGAAAAAATATTTAACATATGTGGGTTTAAAGTTATTTTATAGTAGGCAAATTTTTTATAGTCTTTAACCTTTCGTGTAACTCCTCCAAGCAGAAGGAAATGTGCATGTTTTAAAATTGTTCCAAGTCTACTGGAAAGAATATTAGATAAAGTACTTAAAGTTTAGCTCTTCTGGGTGGATAAGGCACTCTTCAATATGTAATACTTTTTTGAAAGCTGCACATAGAAAATTTAACACTACGGCCCAGATCCTCATCTCATGTAAACTGGTGTAGCTGCATTGACTTCAATGGAGCTACACTGATTTGAGGATCTGGCCCTATGAGCCTAATCCTTCCATAATTACAATGCAGTGCTATTGAAATCATGCAGGTGACCTCATTGGGTGAGTATACACTAGGAAAATCATTAACCTAGTTGGGGCATTGCTGCAAAATGCTTGCACATTTCTGTAGTGTAGACAATACCCCTCATGTTGTACAGGCTATAAAAAGGGGCAGAATTTGGCCCTGCTAGTTTAGCTAACAGAAGTATTCTTGCCAGTTGGGTTTTCAAATTTGCAATAGGCCTGAAAAACAAATTATCAAATATTAACCACTGGAGATGCATACATTTTCACTTCTCAAAATACATGGAAACTGATAGTTTGTAGTTATTTCTTTTAGAAAGAGAAGGTATAAAGCTGAAAAATTGATAATTAGTGTCAAACGAGAACATACTGCTCTCAGGAGGGCAAGCTTCTTTTTTAAAAGGTTTTTTATATAGAATTTCAAAGGTACAAGTAAGGAATAGCACCTAATACAGTGTGTGGTTGTAGTAAAATATTTGCAAGAAATGTCTTGTGTGAATAGCCTCTTGCCTGGAGTATTTGAATAGTGTACCTATCTCACTGTAAAAATAAATTATGTTGGTCAACTTTTTCATAAGATTATTGCCAATAAAACATGGAAGTTATGTGGAAATACTAGTAAACTGTATCTCTTATTAAGTTCAATATGTTTTTGTGAGCATTTGTATTGTTTAAATGTGAGTTCATTCTAGCTAAATTTAGGTACCGTACACTATAGAATACTAAAAAATACCAGATTCTAATGTCTGAGTTGCTTTGGGCATCATGACAGTCTTAGCTATAACAGTTATGTTTGACAACGTTTGAAAATGGTGGATCAGATTCTGCTCTCATTCACTACCAGACATTGAGTATGTCACTTGAATTGTGCCTAATTTACAAGGTGTAAATGAGAGCAGAGTCTGACCTGCATAGATGCCTGGAGGGAAATGAAATATTTCACATCTGTTGGACTTACTATAATAAAAATCTCACATGGTGGCTCAGACGGAAAGAAATAATTTATTATTTGAACATTATGAAAACATCCTGGATGCACAGTAATAGCCAATCCTTTACAATAGTTACACTGGGGCTGAAGTCAGTCAGAATTTTGCTTGTAAAGTCAGATTATTCTAATTGGTGGCATGGAAGCACATCTGCAAATTGAAGATTTAAGCAGAGCTTTATAGACATTAGAGATGACTAGCTGATCTACAATAATAGATCAGCTAGCTAGTCCATTCTGTTGCAGGCAAGCAGAACCAGGGAGAAAGGGGGTGCCATAGCCTGGGTATTGGCAGCAATGTGTTGTCCTAACATTTCCTATGGCTGCTTATCTCCTGCTATATTCTTTGACAGGGCTACTGACCTAGTGGATAGGAGGGAAGCAGTAGACATAATATAACTTGATTTTAATAAAGCTTTTGACAGTCACACATGACATTCTCAAACTAGGGAAATGGTTCTAGATGAAGTTACTATATGCCTGGTGCACAACTGGTTGAGAAACGATACTCGAGTAGTTATCAATGATTTGCTGTCAGACTGGGAGAATGTATCTAGAGGGGTCCTGAAGAGGTCTGTCCCGAGTGCAGTACTATTCAATATTTTCATTAGTGACTTGGAGAACATGCTTATAAAATTTGTGGAAGACACCACGGTGGGAGGGATTGCAAGGACTTTGGAGAACAGGACTAGGATTTAAAATGACCTTGACAAATTGGAGAATTGGTTTGAAATCAACAAAATTCAGTAACAACAGTTCAAAGTACCACACTTAGGAAGCAAAAATCAAAAGCACAAATACAAAATGGGGAATAACTGGCTAGGTGGTAGTACTGCTGAAAATAATCTTGGGATTACAGTGGATCACTGTGATTGGTGTCGGCCCACCTACCCGCTAGGGGGCGGTGGGGAGCTACGAGGTCACTGGCCGGCCTGGGTCACGCCACCGTCAGCGGGGAATTAGCGGCGGGGCGGCCGCCAGCCAGAGTCTGTAGCGCGCCCCTCCGGCAGGGGAGCGCCGGCAAAGGTCAGTAGCGCGCCCCTCCGGCAGGGGAGCGCCGGCAAAGGTCAGTAGCGCGCCCCTCCGGCAGGGGAGCGCCGGCAACGGTCAGTAGCGCGCCCCTCCGGCAGGGGAGCGCCGGCAACGGTCAGTAGCGCGCCCCTCCGGCAGGGGAGCGCCGGCAACGGTCAGTAGCGCGCCCCTCCGGCAGGGGAGCGCCGGCAACGGTCAGTAGCGCGCCCCTCCGGCAGGGGAGCGCCGGCAACGGTCAGTAGCGCGCCCCTCCGGCAGGGGAGCGCCGGCAACGGTCTGTAGCGCGCCCCTCCGGCAGGGGAGCGCCGGCAACGGTCAGTAGCGCGCCCCTCCGGCAGGGGAGCGCCGGCAACGGTCAGTAGCGCGCCCCTCCGGCAGGGGAGCGCCGGCAACGGTCAGTAGCGCGCCCCTCAGGCAGGGGAGCGCCGGCAACGGTCAGTAGCGCGCCCCTCAGGCAGGGGAGCGCCGGCAACGGTCAGTAGCGCGCCCCTCAGGCAGGGGAGCGCCGGCAACGGTCAGTAGCGCGCCCCTCAGGCAGGGGAGCGCCGGCAAAGGTCCCGGCGTGGCTCTGCCGGGTAGGGGAGCGCAGGCCCACCCTACACCACTGCGCTCCAGCCCAGGGCCCTGACAGTGGCAGAACGAGGGTCCCACCACTGGGTCAGCGGGGTCGTCCCGCTACATAGACTCACCACTGTGCAGCTCTGTCCCTGGGCTACTTCCTACCCGATTGCTCGTCCGAATCCCTCTGGTCCCGTGAGTGCGTCGGGGTAGTCCGCTGCTGGCAGCTCCGGCTCCCCCTCAGGCTCAGGCTCCTCCAGCTCCTCTGGGTACTCGGCTGCTGGCAGCTCCCGCTCCCCCTCCGGCTCCTCCAGTTCCTCTGGGTACTCGGCAGCAGGCAGTCCTGGCAGCCCCAGTCCGTCCTCCAGGTGAGGTTTCCACAGGTCCAGGGCCTCCCCTGGTGTGGCAGCAGGCTCTGAAGGGAGCAGCCCGCGGTCTGCGTCTGCCTCCCTCCCTGGTGCTGCCCTAACTGAGCTAAGGGCCCCGCCCTTTATACTTCCTGTTCCGCCCCTCCCCTTCCGGGAGGTGGAGCGAGCTTGGGCTGGCCCCGCCCACTCAGGCTGAGGGAAAGGCACTTTACCCTCAGGTTCGGAGGGAAGCCACCCTGGCTCCCTACAATCACAAATTGAATATAATCCAATGATGTGATGCAGCTGCAAAAAAGGCTAATGACATTCTAGGGTGTAGAACAGGAGTGTCATATTTAAAATATGGCAGATAATGGTCTCACTCTATTCAACACTGGTGAGGCATCAGCTGGAATGCTGTGTCCAATTCTGGTTAGCACACTTTAGGAAAGATGGAGAGAAACTGGAGAAAATCCACAGCGAGTAAAAAAAAAAAAAGAAATGATAAAAGGGTTAGAAAACTTGACCTATGAGGAAAGGTTAAAAAGGATAGGCGTGTTTAGTCTTGACAGAAGAAGACAGCGAGGTGATCTGATAATCGTTTTCAAATATGTTAAGGGCCGTTATAAAGAGGATAGTGATCAATTGTTCTTCATGTCCATTGAAGCTAAGACAAGAAGTAATGGGCTTATTCTGCTGCAAGGGAGATTTAGGTTAGATATTAGAAATGTTTTCAACTGTAAGGATAGTTAAGTACTGGAATAGGTTATGAAGGGAGGTTGTAGAATCCTTATCATTGGAGGTTTCAAAGAACAGATTAGAAAATCACCTGTCAAGGATGGTTAGTTATAGGAGAGCTCAGAGGGAGCTGGACTAGATGATCTTTTGAGGTCCCTTCCAGTCCTTCATTTCTATGATTCTATAGCTCTCTTTCCTTAAAGTGTTCCCTTACTTTCTGTGAGAGATTCAATAGCCCAGTTGTTTCTCCTGTTTATAAAGTTAGGTCATCCAATCAGGGCCGGCTCCAGCATTTCTGCCGCCCCAAGCAAAAAAAAAAACCCCCGTTCGCAATCAGCGGTGGCAATTGGGAAGAAAAAAAAAAAAGCCGCAATTGGCGGCGGCAGTTCAGTGGCAGGTCCTTCGCTCCTAGAGGAAGCGAGGGACCTGCCGCCCCCGAATTGCCGCAGGTGCGCCCCTCTCCCTTGGCCGCCCCCAAGCACCTGCTTGTTAAGCTGGTGACTGGAGCCGGCCCTGCATCCAATCAAGGAAACAGAAAACATAGCATGTGACAAAATGACCAAGCCCACAAACCAAATTCCAAGTATGGAATGCTCACAGAACTGCTCTCTATGAAAATTTTGTGAAAATTCACAGGCCCAAATAAGTTCATAAAAACAGTTATGAATTATGTTGAAATTAATAAGAATTGTTGTCTATTCATGGTCAGTTTGTGAATAGTATAAATGATCAGATCCATACATTATAGTATTCACAATAGATACTTTCAATTTCTGTTAGTTGATCTGTCCAACATCTTAATCATTTTGTTGCTCTTCTTTGCATTCCCTTCAGTAAATCAATATCTTTCTGTTACTGTGGAGACCAGAAATAAACACAGTATGTTAGGTATTATCTCATCAGTATTGTACATGAATTGCATGGTTCATGGTATAATGCATCTGCATATGCAGCCCAACAGTCACAGTGGGCCGTATGCTCCCCTGAGATGCCTGCCTCAGAGGAGAAAGGAAAGAAGCAACATATGGGAAATATGTCACAGAAGCCTCCTTGCTAAATGAGCAAATCTAAGTGGTATGTTGCCATCTCATATCTGATTTAAAAAATAAGCTCTCACAGAAAAAGTCATTAGAGAATCATTAATTTGCCATGTATGAGGACAACTGTTTGCATTTGCAAATTGGAGCATTATTGAGCCAGGAAATACTTATAATTAGAAATCATTGCCTTATGGATCAAGCTAGTGATTCATAAGGAGTTTGATCCATCCTCTACTGAAATCAATGGAAAGGTTCCCATTGTCTTCAAAGGCTATTGGAGCAGTTTACTCCCTTGTCTCTTTATATGGAAGGTGAAAGGATCCCCATAATGAACAATTGGAATATGGAATAACCTGCCCTTTATTCCCTAACCCTGTTAATAAGTGGTTGGTTTATGCCATGGAGTATAAGAGTTTTTATCTGTTATATTTTTAATCTTATTGATGCAATATAAATCTATGTGTCCTCATCATCCATATAAACGGAGGTTACTATAGCAACAACCAGGGCCACATCAAATGATGCATGGCACTAGTATGGCAGTAGTTATTAGTCAGATAGCTGAAGTATCAAGGAGTATTTTTTTCCATCTGTGATTGACCAAGAGGTTGTGACTATTTCTCTTAGGTGTATATCTCAGCACAGTTATTCATTTCATCTTAATTTCCATTTTGGATTACCACAATTACTCTACACTGGGTTACACTTAAAGACAATTCAAAAACTTTAGGTAGTGCAAAACCTGGCTGAACTACACAACTGGGTGCTTTTTGCACAAAATGAATTCCCTTTCAGCCCATTTCTGAGTGAATACAAGTTGTTGATTTTAACTTATAATGACTGTCTCTCTCTTTGTATTACCAGTGGCAAAGATCAACTGAATTGCTTGAACTGACCATCCTCAGATTTGTAAATTGGGGAATGGAGGCAGAGTATTCTCAGTGATAGGCTCTCACCTACCCTATGATCTGACAGAGCCAGAATTTGTTGACTTTCAGGACATATTGTAAAGTCTGCCTACTAACCCAGGTTTTTAAGAGTGGAAGGTTCTGAGTGTGGCTCTGGACCTTATCTTTTATAAGATTACATCATTTGCTTACCTTGAAATGTGTTTTAAGTTTTATTGTATATAGGCCTACAGCTTTTGATAGATGTATTATGTCAGTTGAAATATAAATCAACATATATGTGCATTACACAACTTGGAACTATTCTGTTCTTCAGGCCAATACCCAATTCAGGAGCAAGTTCAAGATACTCTAAATAGAGATATGCTTGAGTTGGGAAATGCTGGTGCTAAAATTGGATCTGAGCTCTACTCACCGATGTTCAAGTGGATTATGCAGTGTTCTTGTTTAGCCATTAGACAGATAATAAAAAATATAAACACACTGTGCACTAGAAATGGTCAGTTTCTGATCTGAACTTCTCCATAGCTCATGAAGGAGGAGGGTTTTTACCTGCTGTTCCAATCTAGGTTCATCTCTAATTGTAATGTTCAAGTACTGTGCTAACTGGGCATACAGTTGTGGAAGACTGTTTAAAATAGTTACATTTTTTCTTATTGTATGACTCAAGACTCAGATATTTGCCAATTATGTTGACACTTGTCATATTTTCAGAGATGTTTGAAATGCAGTTACCAAACCATGCGAAATCACATCAATACCATGCCACTTTCTCTATAAGTTTAAGTAGTGTGTGCAATTTTGGACATCTGTATTCCTTGATTGGAATTCTGGGAACCTAAGAGAGTTGGTAACTCTTTTGTACTTTCATGGGACTCCACATAATAGATTCACTTTGGTCTTTTGCATTCACTGTTCATATACACAGGGTCGGTGCAAGGATGTTTTGCGCCCTCGGCAAAACTTCCACCTTGCGCCCTTCCCCCCTCCCCAAGCCCTGCGGCAGCTCCCCCCCCCCCCCCCCCGCGGCAGCTCCCCACCCATCCCGGCCCAGGGAACCTTGCAGCAGCTCCCCACCCTAGCTCACCTCTGCTCTGTCCCCTCCCCGAGTCCTACGGCAGCTCCCTCCCCCCGACCGCCCTGAGGCACCTCCCCCGCAGCAGCTCCCCCTCCCCGCCCGGTGAAGCCGTGCAGCAGCTCCTCATCCCAGCTCACCTCTGCTCTGCCTCCTCCCTGAGCACGCCGTTGCTGTTCCACTTCTCCTGCCTCCCAGGCTTGCGGCGCCAATCAGCTGTTTGGCGCCGCAAGTCTGGGAGGGAGAGAAGCAGAGTGGGGCGGCGTGCTCAGGGGAGGAGGCGGAGCAGAGGTGAGCTGGGGCGGGGAGTGCCCCTGCATGCCGCCCCCCCCTTACTTGCTGCAGGTGGCCCTCCCCGTGCCCCCCTGCCCCAGCTCCCTCCGCCTAAATGCCGATGATGACCGGGGCGGCCGAAGATCCAGCCTCTGCGGTCGCCACCGAAGAAAATGCTGCCCCCCCAAATGCTAGCGCCCTAGGCAACCGCCTAGGTCGCCTAATAGGTTGCACCGGCCCTGCATATACAGCCCATGAGGAGGTGTGGTATTGGTTCATTATGTGGAAAGCCAGTGTCATGCTGACTACAATCCTCTGAAGGGAATGTACAAACCTGCATTTTCACTACATGCAAGATTTCCTCCAATTTTGGATAAATGTAATAAGTCTAATTTATTGCTCTGTTTTAGCATTTTCTAAAGCTCAGTTATAGGGTTTTCTTTCATCACTGTATTATCTTATCTCAGGCTGTCAGTTGAGTTGCAATCCCATTTTTTGGCACATTTATATATACAAAAAACACATTAACACTTTTGGTGGGGAAGGACAGATAGGAGAATTTCTCAGCTATCCTGTTGAATTTTTGAGGTTGTCCTGCCAGGGCCGGCTCTGGCTTTTTTTTGCCCTAGGCAAAAAAGCCACCCGCTGACCCCCTCCCCCAGCACGGCAGGAGAGGGCGCCGAGCCCGGCTGCGGGCCCGCAATCTCCGACCGGCTGGAGCGCTGGGGGGAGGGCGGCGAGCCCGGCCGGGGCTCTCCGCTCTCCCCGGCGGCCAGAGCGCCGGGAGCAGGGCGGAGAGCCCGGCTGAGGCTCTCCGCTCTCCCCGGCGGCCAGAGCGCCAGGAGGAGAGCGGCGAGCCCGGCCGGGGCTCTCTGCTCTCCCCGGCGGCCAGAGCGCGGGGGGGGAGGGCGGCGAGTCCGCCGTGGCTCTCCGCTCTCCCCGACCGGCCAGAGCGCCGGGGGGAGGGCGGCGAGCCCGGCCGGGGCCCCGCCGCGCCGCCCCAAGCACATGCTTGGTGGGTTGGTGCCTGGAGCCGGCCCTGTGTCCTGCGATGCACTATGTATGTGCATGCAGTTTTGCCTTCTTGGTGGACACAAAGGATGAGGATATATTTCTAGTACTTGTTTAGGATTTTTTTTAAGCATAAGTGGTAGAGGCCCATGCTTTTTGAGCTGAAAGACAAGGGTCCTAGTCTTCATTTCCCACATACACATGTAATGTATTTAGTAACTGGTTCTGGATCTGTTGCCTGCCACATAATTTGTTATGCTCCCTATTTTTATCACTTTCCACCTGCATAGCCTCTCATACTGACCATTATTCTATCACAGTGGGACTGAGAAGGACTGAATACAACTCCTTTGGTAGCTTGTCAGTGCTATTGCACTTCTGAATGATATTAAGTGCTCCTCTTACTATCCCATGGGTTAGAACATGCTGCCTTTACAGAAGTCCGATCTAGCTTGAAATGCGAGACTTAGGGTAGAAAATGAATCTATCTATCTAGGCATGTATATTATTTTTATCACTGTGGCTTCTGAGCACTGTGGATCCTAGCATGGCTGAATTGGAGTTCGGAAATAGGGATAGCCCAAACATTTCATTTTGAAATTTTTTAAATTGAAGTAAGCAGGGTCATTGAAGGTCCACTCCAACCAATTCATTTCTGACTGAATCTTTTTTCTGTACTGCTGTTCTCTGAAGAATGGAAATGCACTTGACTGATATACTGTGAAAGGAGTCTAGATAAAATAAAACCTTAGATTTCAAAAGACATTTATTCATACCCAATGGCTGTTGTCTACATTGGTAGATATGATTTAATGTCTTTTGCCATTACATGTGATTTCAGCCTAAAGCTGTGGACACTGGTGGCATACCTTTTTATTTCAAAAGATTCCATGGTAAAAGTCTTTGTTAATTAATTCCTGTTCAAAAGTGAATCTATATACAGTATGTTTCTTAATGAAAGCGTGCTTTACAGATGCATTTATTTAAGGAGGATTTCTTTGCTATGACATTAGCAGAGTCCCCCACTTGCAATTTTTGGAATACTGCTAAAAAACAAGAACAGGATTGTTCTTGAAGGACACAGAGAGAGAATGTTTCTTTTATCATTTCTTAACTAGATTGACAGTGTGGATAGGCTCTGCTCCTATTGTGCTTTTATAACCCCCTGATCCCACCTACTGCTATAACTGTTTTCTATAATAAAAATATCAGTTACTGTGATGTTTTGTAGCGCATCCTTTTGTGGCAGCCCTTGTTACTAAATTGTTTGCTTTCCCTGCAACGTCTTCTGTGACTTTAAAGCAATATATTCTGTCAGTTTATTTCTACATCCTCAACAGTTAATACTTTTCTTCTTGTCCCCTTTTGTCTGTCTTGGTTCTGTAAGTGGGGATGCGGATAGGATGACCAGCTGGGACAGTCCCGATTTTTGTGTCTTTTTCTTATGTAGGCTCCTATTACCCACCACCCCTGTCCCAATTTTTCACATTTGCTGTCTGGTCACCCTAGATGCGGAGATGGGCTGGGGTGGACCTATGAATGTATTTTCTTCTGTCTGACCAAACACACACATCAGAATTGTCTGAGTGTCCAGGCCCTCACAAGCACTCCCCTGAGAGGCAGAGCTGGAAGCCGAGTGTTTGGGGCAGACGGTGCTCTGAATCTGGGTCCCTCCTGTGTGGATTCAGCCTCACACTATTGGCAGTGGCTGCCTTGGGAGTTGGGTGGCTGACTCCACCACATCCCTACTGCTGGTGCCAGCTTCAGGGCAACTCCATTCCCAGTGACTGGCCAGTCCCCGCTCACCCAGAACGCGGGAGGCAGGTATTAGAAACATCCCCCCCCCCCCCCCCCCGCGGCTGGGAAAGCTCCGGGCTGGGAAGGGAAGTGTGTCCCGGGCAGGAACCCGTAGGGGGAAGCGAGGTATGTTGGTGCGTTGCTAGGAGCCGCTGGGCAGGGAGCAGGGAGTGCTGCCGAGCAGGGGATGGAGGGCGCCGCTTGCCGATAGCGTCTGGTGCGGGCAGGTGTTAGTGGGGCAGGGAGAGCGGGCGGAGCGGGGGTGTCGGGCCTGGGGGGGCTGTTAGGAGATGAGGAGCGGGGCAGCGGGAGCGAGGCGAGTCGGGGTCCAGGCAGGGGCGGTGTTGGGGGACGGCGGCGTGGACGCTTTAGCAGGACAAATTTCCTTGTGTTCCGGCCTTTATTCTAAAGGCCGTGCCCGGACTGCCCAGTGGCCCCCGCGCCCCGGCACTATAGCCTGCAACCAGCCCCCCCGTGCGTGTACCACCGCTGCGCAATAGTGCAGAGCTTTTTAAAGATAAGGAACTAGACTATTTGTAAATGTGACGTTTGTTCGTTTTGCTGGTCTCCTAGAGTCTCTGGGAAGTGTGGTCAGCCAAGAGAGGCCAGGGCCATCTACAGAAAGAGAATTAAAATACACCCCTTTCTGTCTGGCAGCTTTAGCTATATTTGTGATCTAAATAGACCCTGCGGTGTGCAGCATGGAGATTTAATAGCACAGTAATCATTATGGATCAAAAATAAATTTAGTGTTTTTTTAAATCTGATTTAATTAATTCAAGCGTCTATGTAAATAGTGTTTATTTGAAACAATTGTGTTTATTGTATTCATAGCAGACTTGTTCAATCGGAGGCTTTGCGACTAAGAACATGGATTTGGTGATCAGGCAGCAGTTATCTGCAGCACAGAACCACCAAGGTAAATGCTTGAATAATGTATAGAAATGTTACTTGGCATCTATTTTAAATAAATGAGGACTATAAAAGTTCTTGCACTACATGGACCTTTATCAGTTCTTGTTTTTATACATACAGAACTGTAGACAAAATATTTTTCTGTGAATACTTTGTATATCTTTGTTAGAGGACACAAAATAAATACTGTAATACAGCACTCTTTTTAGTTAAATAGTTTACTTCAAAACAATTTTATTTCTTATAACAGCTTTAAGAACTGGATCCAAGGTTCAATGAAGTCAATGGAAAGATTCTTATTAATTTCAAGGAGTTTCAGAACAGGCCTTAAATGTCCTTTGTTTTTTTATCTTCTTGATTTTTTTTATTTAAAACTGCAAGAGACTCATTAAAACTCCCATCCAGCATGTGCTTAGCTTTACACAGTGTCCTTTGATAACTTCTCCCTGCAAATACACTATTCTTTACTATGAGTAAAAATAAGAGCTTTTATTGTTGGGTTGATCACTTGAAATAATACAGTCAAGTGCCTGTGCCCTCGGTCATAAAGCAAAGAATATTATTTGTTATCTTCGTTATACGTTATTTTTATAAACAGACATTCAAGCTTTGAAGAAAACTTATGAGTTGATCAAATCAGCCAATCAAGGGAAATCTGCACTTGATTCATCAGAGAGCTTTAGCTCTGATTTATATGTCTTGTGTGCAGAACAAGCACTCCAGGTAACTACATTTTCTAAGTAGACTATTTATCTGTAATAAATAAAAAGAACTGTCTAGAATTATACTATGTTAGTGCTTTGGTAAATTAATATTTAAAGATATTGCCAGGATCACTGGAAATACAGATTCTGAAATTTGTTATGCTGCAGTTTTCTTACTTTACAGACCAAGTGCTTAGACGTGCTTTTTGGCTTATGCCAGTGTATCCTTTTCCCCAGCCTCTTCCCGTAGTCAACATTTTTGTAAATTTCATCAATCAGGAAGCTGCACTTTCGGACGTCTCTGATTAGCACAGAGTAAGAGAGGTAGACAATTCAAATGTATTTTAATAGTTTTGTGACGTTTCTTTTGTTATGAGAATGCTAATGTGAGCTGTTTGGACAAGATGGAAGAGGAGTTGCTGATGAATGGTTGTTGTCATGCAGAAGCTGAGAGAACATTCTAATCACAAGAGACTGTTGCTGCTACCTCTGAGTGTTATATAAAATATGACTCAGTTTTTTATAAGTCTGAAATACTTTTAAAGCATGATTCTGCACTGAAAAGTGGCATATGAAGTTCCAATGTGTTCAGTTTACAAGTAACAGGTTTTTATTTCTTTTTCCTAGCTACCATCCATATAAATTGTATCTGAGATCTGAAATCTAATGTGCATTATTTGGGGGGCATGCATCATTGCCAGCAAAAAAGATTCTGTAGGCTAAATTCTGCTCTTGATTATGCTTATGCAACTCAGAATTTGACCTTTCAGTTAACAGTTCTTTTAATGACGTGCAATACAGAGTTAAGTATAAAAAATAATTAATATTTATTTTTTGTACTATAATAAACTACTGTGTGACTCTGAATAAACCCAGGAACCAGATCTGTTGTGTAAAAAGTTGCCATTTTCTATATTTTTGGAGGAGAAAAATGGTTAACTTTAAAATCTTAATGTATTGAATTGTTTGTGCTGGCCTTACTTTCCAGTTGTAAATGGACCTATGAATGTACATTCTGCTGTCGCACCAAACACACACTTTTAAAAGCTGACCATTCTTGATCAACTTCTTTATTGGATTGTTATTCATTTAACAACAACAACAACAACAACAAAAACCCCTTTAAAATAATGTTTTGTTCTAGTTGGAGTATCCAGAAATTAGCAGTGATTGTCTACAGATGTACTTTAAAGGAAGACATCCTGTAACCCAATTTATGGGTAGAGCCTACTTGTGCCAAGGCCAGTTGTACACCCCACTCTCCACAGATAATTTGGTGAGAAAATACTGTGAATTTTAACATTATGGTAACATCTAGTTTTAAGAATATTCATAGTTTGATGTTAAATTAAATTGTGCATCGTAAATCATCTTTGTTCTCAATTCTTTTTTATATATTTGTAAGGGTAGTAAGTAGAGCTGGCTGAAACTTACGAGATTTTGGTTTACCAGAAGTTTTGGGACTTTCATATTTACTTTGTTCCAAATTAGAACGAAAGCATATTTACCAAAATTTCTCCATAAACTGGAGATAACCTTAAATTTTTGTTTTAGAAACACCAAAATATAGTGTTCCCCAAACAAATATGTGAAACTGGCATTCTTGTAATTTACTGAATAGTAGCCATGAAACTGACAAGAATGTCAGTTTTTCTTTCTGGAGCTCTCAGTGCTGCTAGTCCCCCAGCTGGAGCTCTCAGGGCTATAAAGGCTTCCAGGGCCCCTGCCATGGAGCTGGAAGTCATAGGACTGGCTCCAGCCAGAGCTCCCAGGGCTGCTGCCATAGAGTGGAGACCCTGCCAGTCCCCAGAGCCCTGGCTCCAGCTGAGACTCTGGTCTGGCAAACTCCTTGCCCCAAAGTGGGAAGCCTAACAGGCACCAGAGCCCTGGCTCCAACTGGGGTTCTGGACAATGGCAGGGTCCCTGCCATGGAGCTGGTAACATAGCAGCCTTGAGAATGCTGACTCCTGACAGGGCTCCCAAGGTTGCTGCTGCAGAGCAGGGACCCTGCCAGGCCCCCAAAGCCCTGGCTCTGGGGGCTTGCATGCTCCCTGCTGGAGATGTGGACCCTGGAAAACTGGCAGGTTTCCCTGTATTTCAACAGAAGTTTTGATGAAAGAGATATGATTAAACATTTTGCTTCAGTGAATTAGTATTTTCAGATGAAACGGTTTCATCAGAAAATTTCTGACCATCTGTAGTAGTAACTTGTGTGTGACAACTTCCTAAAATGGAGGACACTGAAATTTTATATTACTACTTTTAAAAAAAAATTCCTTTCAGTGAGTATATAGATTTCAGGTTGATTTAGATTTTCAGAAATTCTTCGGGCCAGCACCTTTGCTCTTCCTGCAATTTTCTGTTTCAGTCAGTATGCATCTTCCAGCTTCTGCAGCAAATGAAGTAGGGGTCCTACAAACAGTCTCCTTCACTACAAAGCCCTATTTTCAGAGGCAGTCTATTCACTGTGCACTGGATCAGTCCTGTAGAAAAAAAGTAGTATGTGATAATGTAATTAAAGATGTATCATAAAGCATTCATGAAAGGGGAGCAAATTAAGTTGCACAGGTGACCTTAAATTCTGGCATTTCTTAGCCTTTGAGTGCTTGACTCTGGAACCTTAAAAATGTTCTTTTAACATATTTGTGTGTAATTTCCCAGGTTTCTGAAAAACCTAAGTGAAAAAACAGAAATTCCATCATGTTGCATCACATTTATACCTATATAAGTCATAAGGTTAGAACCTTTAGATGCATCACCCAAAACTTTGTCACTTTGTCACCCAACTCCTTGTCCCAGGTCTTCTTGCCCATGTAGTCCAAGTCCCACCCTCGGACTCCCCTCATCTCACAGACTCATAGACTTTAAGGCCAGAAGAGACCATCCTGATCATCTAGTTTGACTCTTGCACATTATAGATCACTGAACCTCATCCACCCACTCCTATATTAGACCCATAACCTCTGACTGCGTTACTGAAATCCTCAAATCATGATTTAAGGACTTGAAGTTACAGAGAATCCACCATTTATGCTAGTTTAGACCTGCAAATGACCAGTGCTCCATGCTGCAGAGGAAGGAGAAAAAGCCCCCAGGGTCTCTGCCAATCTGACCTGGGGGAAATTCCTTCACAACCCCAAATATGGCAATCAGTTAGACCCTGAGCATGTGGGCAAGACCCACCAGCCAGACACTTGGGAAAGAATTCTCTATAGTAACTCAGAGCCCTCCTTGTCCCAGTCTCTTTGCCCAGCCATTCCTAGTTGTTCCCCCACACTCTGGCTCCTGATTAGATCTGTCTTCTGTCCCCAAACTTATTTTCCCCACCCAACTGGTGCTCTGTCCCCAAATCCTTGCTCAGAGTCCCAGTTCACTCCACCAGTTTCCTCATACAATCTCAATCTCCCCCCAATTTATTGGCTTGCAGATCCCCCCTTATTTCTCTCCCCAGCTCTCAGTCCTAATCTCCTTGCCTAGCCAGTCTTAGTCTCTCCCTCTACCCTAACTCCCAGTCCTAGTTTCCCTCCCTCCCCCAAGCATCCAGTCCCAGCCTTCCAGGTGTCTTGTCCCAATCTACTCCCCACTAGGGTGACCAGACAGCAAGTGTGAAAAAGCGGGACGGGGATGGGGGATAATAGGAGCCTATATAAGAATTGGGACTGTCCCTATAAAATCGGGACATCTGGTCCCCCTACTCCCCTCACTCCTCACACCCCTTGGTACAATCTTGTCCCCTCTGAGTTTGAATCAGGCAGCTTTCTCCTCCTCCAAATTGCCTCATCAAGGCACAGAGTCATTGATAGGGTCCCTGCTCTCAGTTCAGGTTCTCAGCCTTTCCCATTACAGGGAAAGTTTTGCACGGTCCTGGGTTGGAGCATGACAAGCATAGCTGGAATCTTTGAAATTTAACAGGTTGCTACTTAGCATGTTCGAATGGTGACTTTTCAAAGGTTTATAACTTGGCCAAATTTGGGTGGGTTTTTACAGGGATGAAAAAAGGCACATTCCTTACACAAAGGCCACTCTTCCGCACCCCTGCCCCATCCCAAATTTCAACTCCTTGCTCCAAAGCATAGACTTACCAGAGCCTTTCAAATAAAAGGTCACCAGAATTTTAAAGTGAGCAAAAAAACAAAAAAATGTATTTTCTCTGTGTCAGATTCTCCAGGGTACAATCTGAACTGTTCAACAGTGATGTCTCTAGAAATCTCTAGCTTGGGGTGCCTTTTACATTGCTTTACTTCCAGAACAGCCACTCCTTGTCTGGTCACTCAGCCTTCAGCATGTAAATTCAATCTTAGCTAAATACATGAGTGCTCTCCCAGCCAAGCATGAACTACCCTCAAATTCTTAGTCCCAGCCTTGTTCCCCAGAAATGTGCATCTTGCACTGCTCAGTATTCTCCTGGACAGTACAAGTTCATAGATAGACCATCATTCCAACACTGGGAAGTGATAATGCACCAATCTTGTATTCTCAAGTAGAGGTTCCCCACACACTTTAATCCAAACACACACTGGTTAAGATAAAACACGAAGATAAAGTTATTAACTACAGAAAGATAGATTTTTTTTACAAGTCTAGATGCATAAAAGCCAGGATTGGTTACAAAAGAAATAAAACCACATGCTAATATCTAAATGAAGTCAAAAGCAAAATGTTTCTCTCACCATAAACTGCAACAGTTCACAGGCTGGATTTCTTTTCTAGCTAGGGACCATTCCCCCCTTAGTTGAATTCTTCAGGTGTTCATTAATGACATGAGCAGAGAGATGGGGAGAAAAGGGGAGAGGTCAAGTCTTTTTCTCCCCCTTTGTAACTCAATTTCTTGTGCTAGAAACATCCTTGCTGAGTCATGGTGACAGGCAGTCCCTTGTGAACTTGAGGTTTGAAACATTCCTGTGATGCAATGTAAATTTCTTGTTTATACCTTCCCCCTGCTGGTAAATTGACAGTTAAGTAGGTAATGGCCCCTTAACACCTTGCTGGTGTGCTAGTGGGTCTTTGTTTCTAAGGCTTTGTCTACACTGGCACTTTGTGCAAAACTTTTGTCGTTCAGAGGTGTTAACCCCCCCCACCACCACCCTCCCGAACAACAAAAGCTTTACCAACAAAAAGTGCGTGTGAGCAGCTCTTTGTTGGCAGAAGTGCTCTCCTGCCGATAAAGCTGCGGCCACTCGTGGGAAGTGCAAGCTTTTTGCTGACAAACAGCAGCTACACTGCATGCCTTTTAGCGGCACGCCTGTAGCGGCACAGCAGTGTCACTAAAAGCCTTGTAGTGTAGGCATATCCTGAGAAACTGGTTTGTGGGCATTACCTGGAATTACAACATATTTCAGTAACAATCAGACAGTAGAAACTTATAACTTTACACATAGTGTTGCTACACATATCTCAACAGAATGATAATATTCAGCAGAGTATGAGTTTACAATGATACTTCACAAGGCATACTTTGTACAAAATATATCATAATCTTATAAAAGTGGTGAACATGGGGTACAGGCTGTCCTTGTTCTTGGAAATGACTGACCCCCCTGGGATGGGGGAGGGTTGTGGAAGAATGGCCTTTGTGTAAGGAATGTTTTAAGCTGAAATTTTCTAAACATCTGTCAACAAAAATTTCAGCCTAAATGGTTAAAGTTTGGCAATGTTATAAGCAGCTGTAGTAGGGTCTTTATTAATGGAAAAAATTAGACAACCTTAATATTATATGGTACTGGCAGCCCCACCTGTAGCAATAATAATAATTTGATAATAGGCTGAAAATTATTAGTAATATGATAGTGATTAATAAAGACCTGTTTCAAATTAGCTTTAACAATTCTTTGTTATTTTTTAGGAAAAGTTTGAGAAATTTGTGATGTACCTTATGAAAGCATTAGACTTTGCAATACACGATCCAAGGTAAAACAGTCTGATAGGGGTTACAGTTCCAAATCTCAACAGTGTTACTGACCTAGTTTTTTAAGATAATTGCTTCTCATACTTTCATTTTGTGGGGCTCTGGGTAACACAGAACTTTTTGTGGAGCATATCTGTCTCAGTCCTATTCCTTTTTTGTAACAACAGTAGTGCTTCCACCATATGAAAAATAATAGTAGAACAGTATTAAGGTGACAAGATGAATATAAATGTGCTTTAATATGATATATGTGGCTGCTTATGTCCCTCCATTTTATAACTCTGCTGGTGGGAAGGACAGTACAGGGTTAGCTCTCACTGATGTATTCCTGAGGTGCCCACTGTCCTTAGTCAGGATGGTAGGTGCTATACAAACAATAGAACGATGTAGTCCCTACTTTTGTTGTTTAGAATCTATATAAAGAGACTTTTAAATATGTATATGTTTATCTCTGGTTATAAAATCCTATTTCTTGTTTTTCAGATATTATTTTTTGATATATAATGCCTCAGTCCTTTACTGGCAGGTTGTAAGGCCATATCTTAAGCCTGGATTCCGCTACCTTCTTATTCCCAGCCTATCTCAGATTGTAACAGCATTAAATCAAGCTGAAGAGCAAGACAAGCAATGGCGAGCAGAACTTATGATGTAAGTTTGAACTGTTATTTTAGGACCAGGGTCCTGTAGTCCTTTTGTGCATGTAGCTCCCATTTGTGGTTATCTTTGATCACAAACTGGCATATTAAATCTTATTTTAAATATATTGTGAGTATGGTACGACTTGTAAATCATAGAGCAGAATTTCATAATTAGTACATAGACCAGTAGTTGTATAGAGAAGACTGCAGGATTAGATCCCTTAACTGTTCTTTAATAAAACCTGTATATATAGTACGAAAGATACTTCAGTTTGATATTTGTATTGTGGTAAAATGGAAGTGACATCCATGGATTTGACACGTCACAAGAGTTAGAAAGCTATAATCACTGTCTCTGCAACAGGTTGTCTTGCTTCATATGGTCAATATATATATTTTAAAAATCCCTGTATGTAAGGGAGTTGTGGAATTACTCTTGGAAGGAAACTTTTACTGCCTATATCTAGTCAGTTCCAGTCTGAGGCATCGTAACCTGTTGGATTAAATCAGCTGTGGTGCTGAATTAAATGTTGTGTGTGTCCTTTTAGGTTAGGAGACAAACTAGCTACATCATGGCTTAAGAATAATTTTTCTTCAGATAAAAATCCCAAGCCTAGATTGGGACATAGACATATCTCCTGTCCCCTGATCCTTGGAGAGGGTGGGAGGTTCCTGTCCCTGCCTGGAGAGTCAGAGGGGAGCATATTCAGTACTTCTGGTTTCCTTCTTTTTTGCCTGATTGCCTTATATGGTAATTGGGTTTGGCAGAATGTCTGACCTTATCCCTGAAAAATTGACATCCAAACTGCCATTATTTAGATGTCACCAAGGAGGAAGAATAGGGGCAGTCTCTGGCTGCATAGCTAAGAAGGCCCTGAAGTGCTGTCTGGCCAGTAGCCAGAGGAGCTCCCTTTCTCTCAGATGAACGAGTGAAAGGTCAAGTGAATTTGTGAAAGGTTAATTTTCTTATTAACTTTTTCTCCTGTTTAATGTAGCTGTATGTCAAAATGAAATTTCATGAAATAAAGTGTTTAGTGAATGACACTTGGAAAATGTATACTAAATACTAAATTTTAGGGTAAAAGGCACACAAATGAATACTAGTGCTCAATCAGTTGAGGTATGTGGTTTTTTTCATCCATGTAATCAGCCATACATCATTTGTTAGTACACTATCTGAGATATAATATTTCTGAGACATCCTTGGTTATAAGCATTATTCTTCATTATCAGACAGCACATTTTATGACTGTAAAATATGTGGACTCATTTTGCCATTTATAATTCATGCATATATTACCGGATTATATATTAGAAGTAAATTCTCATCAAAGTAATCTGATTCTGTTTAAGCTTTTATTTTTTATCAGTGAGTATTAGTAGCATTTTTCTTCCATGGTATCTTAAAGGTTCTTTCTTACTAATTTGAAACAAAGCCACAGGCCTCGTATCCCAAAGTATAAAAGAAGTAGGTCTCATTCTAATTATTCTCTAAAGCTAAATTTTGATCCACGTCTTTGTTAACATGGCCTTTGGCATGAGCATTAGCAGTGCTGTCATAGCTTCTGCAATTTCTGTAGCAACTCTCTTCTCCAAAGCAGGAACCAAAAGACTAAGGAAGGGAAAGAACTTCAGATACCATGTTGTTAGATTTAAACCATCAATTTTGATCTTCCCTGACAGTAGCAGAGGAACTTATTGTGATGTTCAGCCATTTCAGTAGTTAATTTCAGAGAACCTATATTTTAAGTCATATGGAACTGAGAGAAGTGATTAGTAATTTTGGCATCCTGAAAAGTTCCCTAGTGCCATAGCTCAGATTTAAAACAGCTGATTTTTTTTCATATTTATATAACTTATCTTATCTGTTCAGTAATTGGAGTAATGAGCACTAGGTTAAACAATTAACTGTGGGCAGAATATTTAACTATTGATGCTCATAATGAAAAAATTCTGATGTAGTTCCATATAGTCTATAATCATCTCCGTTTCAGAGATGTAAATATTAAGGGTATCTAAAAAGTCCATATTGCTCATACAGGGAAATTCAACATGAAACAAGGCTGCAACGTTTACCAGAAAGATAGGTAAAAATATGGGATTTTGTTATATGTTTATTTTTGTGGTGTTTTTTGTTGTTTTGGGTTTGTTTGTTTTTTTTTCTCTTTTTTTTTTTTTGTGCTAGTGCCACTAAATTTTCAAATGACCACCAAGAGAGATTTTTTTAGAAAAATTACATAAAGATGCATTTAAATGCAATGAGAACAGCAGAAAGATGCATGGTAGTTGTAGTATTACCATGCAGAATCTAGTTTAAACAATGCTCAGTGGATGCGTTCCAAATGTTATTTCACTCTCTGAATTGTCAGAGGCCTTAATCTGAAGTTTTGTGTGTGAGAACATCTGAATGCATACTTTTCTGGCACTAACACTGGGATGTAAATGGAATTTGAATGTGTTTTGTATGTGTGAATTCTGTCTCTCATGTTCCTAAGTATTAGTGCTCAAAAAGGACACATGAAGGTGTATTTTAGGGACAAGTGGAAGCCAGTTTTGAAAAATTTGCTCCTATAGATTTCCTGTATTAAAGGGGAAATTATGTGGTTGGATAATATTTAAATATTATTTTAAAGCAGTTTTTAGCTGGTCACAACAGTGGGTTCCAACAAAATAAGTCTGGGAACTAATTTCTTTAACGGTATGGGGTCCTGCTAAAAAGACCACTTCTCTCCTAGTCTGGGACTTCCACAATTGAGATTGGCTTGGTTGCTTGAGCTAACAGCCCTAGGTTTTAACAGAGAGGTTATCTGGTGTTCTCAGTGATCCTTTTTCCATTTTAGTTCAGTAGAGTTGAAAAGTACTTTCTCAGGGTCTCTCTGGGTTGAAGAGTGCACATAGACTAAGACACTTGAAGGTCAATGGTCACCAATGATATAAAATTATTCTACTTAACTGCCAGGGGGCAAATTTGTCACGTACACATGGGAGAAAGAAGAAGGACAAAATGCTGGGTCAGCTATAGGTAGTCAGGAAGTTCCTTCAAGAGGAAATGTAGCCAAACTCCAAACCTGGAGACAATGGACCTTTCTGTGCCTGCGTCCTGTAGATAAACTGCTTGGTTTGCAAAATAAGCAAGGAGAAGGGGGCAAGTAGATGAACAATAAGGGGTCATAAGAGGGGCAGATTATGTAACTTGCTAATTATGTATGGTAATGATGGCAAATTTTGGCCAATCATAGAGCGATAGATTATCATAGTCAACTGCATATAATGCTTTAGTGTAAGTGTTTTCTTTGTTCTTGCTGACTTATGAGTTCGAACCCAATTGCAATTGAAATAAACGGATCGCCCCTCTCGAGGCTCCTTGCTGGGCTAGCTGTGTCCATCTCTCCTTATTTCTCAGCTGGAACGGACAGAAATTTCTATGACACCAAGAAAAAAGAATGTTGAAAATAACTCTGCTCAGAATGCGAGTAGATTTACTGCATTTTTAATTCTACGAAAAGCAAGTGACATCAGAAGTCTTCACAAAAATAAATAAGAAAAGCTGTAGGAACAAAGAGAAAAAAATGTTTTAGGTAGAAAATCATCATCAGTGCATTTTCTAGAATTTACCACGTAAAGCAGAATTGAAGCTAGGTTAATGGTATCCACATTGTCACATTTTTCAAAAGATTTGAAAGATATTCAGTGCTTAGATGCCATGGTGCCTTCGAAATACTTAAGACAGATAGCACAAGAAACTTCTTCCAAATGATTTATTGCCTATGAGGAAAAACAAGAATGGAGAAATTGTAGTTGTTTGACATTTGTAATTCTATCCATAGATTAGTATTTCATTTGACGTTTTGTAGAACTGAACATAGAAATGTGTTATTTTTCCCCTAGGCCAGTGATAAGGAAAGTCTTAAATGAATGCAGTGATTTTTTTAAAAAAACCTGCTGATTATCCAAAGATATCCACCATAGTGAACTATCATATATGGATTCCCTGAACAAGACCAGATGTAAACTCCAAAAGCTCTTTAGCATTTTGCCCACTGAATTGGTGGAAGCTGTTCCATATGTGCACCAACTAACTGTACCAGTGCTGCCCCCATTTTTCATTGACTGCCGTTGTTGCAGCAGTTCCTGAGATAACCATTTTGCAGACCATTCGAGCGCATGATGTATTTCTGCCTCATTTCTCCCTTGATCTCTTTGTGGCCTTTTCGGTTCTTCCATTTACCAGGCATGACAAATGTGGAAATTTTCTGTAATAATATTTTTATAAGCTGTCTCTGACACCATACCTGATCACCCTCATTATTGTGTCACCAACATCATAAGATGTTGTGCACCAGATGCCTGGCTGTGTCCACACCCTGACAGATAATCTTCTTGAAATCTCTATGCTTTTTGGGGTGTGGCAGAAAAACCCAGAAACCTTAGCCAACCACCTCTAAAACTGAAGAATAGTTGGCTATTCCTGGGCACACTCATTCCCTTTGCACTCTCTGCCAATGTGGTCAGCCTCTGAAATGTCACTAGTTTCATGTGTATACAAATAACTTTATTGAATTTCCTTGTCAACTGGGCTTCTGATCCCAAAAAAACTACATCTTGTCTGGAAAAGCCAGTATATCAGAGGGCCAGTAAAGGAACAGCACTACTAATCTTTGCATATCAATGAAAGCTGACAGGAACAAAGTGCCAAGAATGTAGATTATCCCTGCCAAAAAAGAGCTAGTATTGTTCTCTTATTTGCTTTCAGACTGGCCAGGTATCACGGATCTACAGGCTTTGGACTATGTCCAGCCTGTAACCAGGCCCTTGGGAGTGACCTCTTTAGTGTGCCAGACCCCAAGGACACACACAGTTCTTCAGCCTCTCAGGCTCTGAAACTGGGCCTTTGGGCACCAGCGATCCCTGTCTTTCTCTGTGGTTTCCTGCAGCGAATCCAGCCAAACCAGACTCCTATGGGAGACTTGTACTCTACTCCTTCAGGGCTCAATGCTCTCCGTACATATTTGCAGCAATACTAGCCAGCCTTTTCAAAACAAGGTAACTATTTGTTAGTCCCCTGCCATATAAATTCTGAAAGTCCTTAGGTTAGCAAAGAGAGGTAAGGTTAAGACAGAGATCAGACTGGCCAACGCCAGGCCAGGGCTCCCTGGAGGCATGCTGCTGGTGAAACCATCTTGGCTCCTCTTCTCTGCTCTGTCCCTTTGTCTTTGGCTTCGGGTATGTGTCTGTGTCTTTGAGAGCTCAGTTTTTAATACAGCCATCTATTATCTTGTCTTTATTCTCCAGCTCCAGCCATGCTATATTCACATGTTCATCTGCCTCTGCAGCTAATCTTTGGTCATTAGGTTTCCCACTGTCTCTGTAGAGTCTTCCACTCAAGTATGTTGATTCCAGCCCAGACAGTCCTACTGGCTATAGGTCTCAAATAACTGGCCTTATCTCCCAGAGAGAAAATGAGTTCTCCCTTCTGCCCCAACCCCCAAAAGGGTAGCGATGCCAGACCTTGGGCATAGATGTGCACAAATATTCATGACTGCATTTTTCTGGCGTTTATAATGAAGTGAAGCAGAAAGTTGAGGAGTAAAATTCTCTTTTTAGGAGAAAGTGAAAGCCAGTGTGATGAAAGCAAAAAAGGCTTATAGTCACTTCCTGTGGTCTTTTGTCCAGTCATTCACCCTCTCCACCACAGAGGTGTGAGCAATAAGCACAAACTGAGAAGCCCGCTTGTATAACTAAACCGGGATTTGAGTATTGAGAAAATGAGGACATTCTACCTACTTTGAGGACCTTCGTTAAGGAGGGAAACTAAAATCTTTTTATCTCTGATGTCCCCTAAATACCTTCAATGAATAGGTCTGAGCATTAGCCAACAAGGCTACAAAATTAATTTTTTAAAATATGTTTCAAAATGCACCCCTTTTTTTAATGTAATTGATCTTAGCAATATGAGCAAAAGACACTGCAGGGAATTCCAGTTCCTCCTGGCAAAGAATATTAATGAGCCTCTGACACTAGAGGGATCCCCACTGGATTATAATTTTCCTCATTACAGTTTTTGAGATCTATCTGTTAGCTAGTTTTTAATTCATTTAATATGTGCTACATTGATTTTGTGTAGAGCTAATATTTTAATTAGAATGGAATGCAGTATTAAGTCAAATGTCTCACAGAAGCCTACTATGATAAATAAACTTGATATTTTTGATGAGATCACAAATTTGGTTGATAAAGTAATGGTTGACAAGACCTATTTTCCATAAAACCACGTTTAACTTTAATTATAATACTGTCTTTTAATTATTTACTGATTGGATCATTTATCAGCTTTTTCAAAACTGTGCCCGAGATCAATGCCAGACTACCCGGCCCATAGTTAATCAGGCCATTCTGTATAGCCTTTTAAAATATTTGCACAATTTTCCAGTTCTTTAGAATTTCCAGAGTGTTCCAAGATTTACTAAAAAGCTACATCAGTGACTCAGGGGCCTTCTGCCTATTCTTTTAAAACTCTTGGGTTTCACTCATGCTACCACTGGTATGTTTTACGAAGCTGTTTTCACTCAAAAACTGGTCTCCTCGTTCTGGAAAGTGTTTTGTTTTTTTCCTACCTAATGGCCCTAACGTGGTGCCCTCCAAGGCAGAGAGGATGGGATGGTCAGTGTAACAGCTTTCAGAGTAGCAGCCGTGTTAGTCTGTATCCGTAAAAAGAACAGGAGTACTTGTGGCACCTTAGAGACTAACAAATTTATTAGAGCATAAGCTTTCGTGGACTACAGCCCACTTCTTCGGATGCATACAGAGTGGAATAAATATTGAGGAGATATATATACACACATACAGAGAGCGACCTGTCCTCGCTTACAGACAACCCCCCAACCTAAAGCAAATACTCACCAGCAACCACACATCACTGAACAAAACCACTGACCCAGGAACCTATCCTTGTAACAAAGCCCGATGCCAACTCTGTCCACATATCTATTCAAGTGACATCATCATAGGACCTAATCACATCAGCCATACCATCAGGGGCTCGTTCACCTGCACATCTACCAATGTGATATATGCCATCATGTGCCAGCAATGCCCCTCTGCCATGTACATTGGCCAAACCGGACAGTCTCTACGCAAAAGAATTAATGGACACAAATCTGACATCAGGAATCATAATACTCAAAAACCAGTGGGAGAACACTTTAACCTGTCTGGTCATTCAATGACAGACCTGCGGGTGGCTATATTACAACAGAAAAACTTCAAAAACAGACTCCAATGAGAGACTGCTGAGCTGGAATTGATATGCAAACTAGATACAATCAACTCAGGATTGAATAAGGACTGGGAATGGCTGAGCCATTACAAACATTGAATCTATCTTCCCTTGTAAGTATTCTCACACTTCTTATCAAACTGTCTGTACTGGGCTATCTTGATTATCACTTCAAAAGTTTTTTTTTCTCTTACTTAATTGGCCTCTCAGAGTTGGTAAGACAACTCCCGCCTGTTTATGCTCTCTGTATGTGTGTATATATATCTCCTCAATATTTATTCCACTCTGTATGCATCCGAAGAAGTGGGCTGTAGTCCACGAAAGCTTATGCTCTAATAAATTTGTTAGTCTCTAAGGTGCCACAAGTACTCCTGTTCTTTTTGTGTAACAGCTGATGCTTTGGCCTTCCTCTGCTAACTGTTGCACAAGAAACTCAGGTGGAGTTGGACTTCACAACATTCAAGGACTGTGCACCTCCACTTTATGCAGTGGAACTTACCAGTTCTGTTGTGTCCCTCCAGGGCCACAGAGTAGGAAACTAGAATGACCCTTTAAACAATATTTGCAGGAGCCAAAACAATAAAGGTAAGATGAAAGCATAGCTACTCTAGATATAGAGTGTGTGGGAGTAAGGAGACCTATAGTCAAGTAACTTAACCATTTCTTGGTTCTGCCTAAGCAAGTTCTTAAAAACAAACAAAAAATCCATTCTAAAATATCTCTGATCTGATTTAAATTTTTGTTGCCCTTCCCCATGAATTTAGCTCAATTTAAAATTTCCTGCAGTTCAGTTACCAATTCTTCCTCATGCTACTAGGCCAACTAAACAGCTGTCATTTTTTCAAACTCATTAAAGCGCTGATCCAGCAAAGCAGATGCATAATTTTAAGCTCATGATTAATTTTGTTGACTTCAATAAGAGTAAAGGCTAAAAGACTTAAAGTTATGCATGTGTTAAGAGCATTTCTAGGTAAAGGCCTAATTTCCTTGTTTGTGAAGTAAAAGAAAAATGGAATAGGTGGAGAGCAATTAGAATATTGGACTTCAGCCAGCTAGAGGCAAGAAGTACAAGGCTGTGGGAAATTATACTATAGATAAATACATTCTGTTTTCCCATATTTTTTCCAGTTTTCATATTAAAGAAAGCAATAAATCAAAGTTTGATTTCTTCCTCTCCCCACCACACAAACACCATTTATCATGAGCTAATACAGCAGTACAGTAGGACAAGCTGTAATGTGCTTCCACTGTACTTGCAAAAAAATAAACACTGAATTTAAAGAAACGGTCTCTCCCAAGAGGGAGGTATATTCTGTTGTGGAGTTTGTGATCAAAATCAGAAAACTTTTCATTTTAAGAATTTGGATTAAATACTGCTCCTCTGAGTTTTCTTCTAATGTAAAGACAGTTATGGCTTGGAGTCAAGCCCAGAGTAAGGGACAGTATGATGTGTGAGGTGGGGCGTAGTCTGCGCAAGGTTGTAAGGAGGTGCTTTGCATTGTACCCCTCTGTTGCTGTACCAGACAGGGTACAATTTGGCCCATAGTTATAGTCTTTAAACTGTTACACAATTTAAAATATTTTGATTATGCAGTCTTTTACTTGGGTCCTGATTCTGCACCATTGACATCAGTGGGAGATTTACCACCAAGTCTTCTGTTTTAGTATTGGGGAGAGAGGGAATAACATTATGTAACATGATCCCTTGTACATCTGATAGTATATTACAGTGTCTCTCTTTTTTTTTTTTTAAGTGGACCCTGGGGGGAAATGAAAAGTTGAATCCAACAGAGAAATATTCCAAATGTTATGCTAAAGGCTGGGAAAAATAGCCTGGTATGAATAACTCACATTATACCAAAATATCCTCTTTTGGGAATGTTGGGGAAACTTGTGAATGCATATTTTATGTATGTCCTGCAGGAGTAGTAGTAGTCTCTTTGCATTAACCTTTTCATCTTTTACATTTACTTTTATTTGATAGAAACGTTAAAATGTGTTATTTAAGACTTAACATTGGGTCTCTACTTGTTAAATCCTTATAAAATACTGAAAATGCAACAGGTATACTTCATCTAACTCCTGGTATGAATAGTGATTTATCTCACTTGACAGCTTTGGGATTCCAATCCTTTCGTCAGGTAAAGAAAAAGAAATCTGAGGACACAGCACACTGAAATGTTTTACCAGCTTGTTTCATTTGATTTCACAGTTTCTGATTTTTTTTGTTTAATTCTTTGATTGAAAAGTATTCAAAAAACTGTCAAATCTAGTCACATGTGAGAACATTTTGTAATTGTGATTTTGAAAAAGCTGCATTAAATAGAAGATAAAAGCTATAAGGTATTGTAAATGAAGAAGGGCTTGGAGCTAGGAGATCTGTAGTTTAATCTCCTGTTTCGGAATTATTGCCTTATAGTACCATTCTTCTATATAGCACTGTAATGGGGCGCATGCAGCTCTTCTGGGAGAAGCATAAATTTATAAAGGGTTCTGATAGAATGTAAATAACTGAAATTTTCTTTAGATAACAAAAAGTGTTATTAGATGTTAAATATAATATATTTTTGTTTGACTTGCAGAGAGCTACTTGAATGTTTCTTGGATGCTTCGAAAATGAAAGAAGCAGTGGATTTTTCATCTACAGCAGCCGCATTCATTAAAAATAATGTTCCAGATAAATACCAACACATATTTTCTCTAATGGTAATTTTAAAATATATCTATCTCTATATATTTATATCTGTATCTATCTAATCTATAATATTTAAATTAAGGATCAGAATTTGATTCCAGAACTAGCAAAATGCCTGTGAAGTCAGTGAGAGTTTTGCCAGCATCATGAATAAAGGATTTCAGCACTTTAAAAGTGGTTTATCAGAAAACATAAAGATCACAAAATATCCCAGAATGCAGTTTCTGGTAAATTTTATTATTGAATTTCTCTTTTCCATTTATCAGAAATTTCAGAACTTTGAGTATAACTGAAATAACAAATAATGCAAGGTAAAGCAACGTAGAACTGATGTACGACAAAGGCAGATATCAACAGTGAAAATAATTTGCATAATTGTTCATTTTGCTGTTGTAGGCTAAAGTCAGCCCTGGGGTAATGTCACTAGATTTTTGCACCATGTTATTCTTATAAAACAATATTATAGGGATAGCTACTGCTAATAATAATATTTGGGGATACTCTATGTTAATAACTTAATAAGCATAACTTGGGTTAATAACCTCTTCTTCATCCAATATATTAATTAGCTTAATTTACATTTATTAGCTCATAAATAAAGTAACTCAAGTTAAACTATTTAAATATGAGAAAGTCCTATTTTAAAAGGCAAAATTTCCAGAGCAGCTAAAGTGTTTGGGGAAATGAATGAATGAACATGAGTGTATAGGGCAATTCTTTATTAAGTGTACCTTATATTTCCCATTATACAAATTTTTCCAAAACATTTCTTGGGGAGCTGTAACATTTCCATGGTTTGCAACAGAACTGAAATCTGGCAAGGGAATGTTTGAGGTCACAGAAGTACCTCTTGTGGTCTCCCTTAAAATCCATTTAGATTTGGCCAAGTATCAAATTGTTAAAAATTGCCACTTGCAATCTGTATTCTGCTTAGTAGAGCTTGCTAGAGACTTGCTGCTAAAATTGATTACCATTGCACTGGCACTAAGCATGTTCCCCAGTATCTCACTTCAGTGTGCCTCTGATGGATTCTCTTCATCTTCAAAATGCTGATTGTCCTAGGATTAGATGCACTGTGCGTGAACTAGGAGACTATGAGATCTCAACTCATGTCCACTAATTGATAATAATTCTGAGCTCTTCACATCCTTATTGTTTGGCAAGACTTCATACCCCAGGGAGGGATTACAAAATGGGGCAATAGATCCCAAATCTTTAAAATGGGTGCAGGAATCTTTACAGTTGTGATATTAATGAAGCAGTAAAATGGAGGCAAAGCCAGGCTGTGCATTGTTAGCTGGTTGGAGACACTGTTGAGAGAAGCAGCCTGGAAGTAGTTCAGTAAAATGAACATAAAATGTTTTTAAAATTACACCTGGATTGAATGTCTGAGCAGTGCCACCAAGCTTTGCACTCCCTTTAGTGCTTTAGTAATAGCATAATTGATTCCAGGAGCCGTGTACCCCATTCAGCTTTTAAATAACATTGCATGAGGAAAAATACTCTGCAGGGGATAAACAGAGAATTCTTGAGTGGGAGATGGGTCAGGAAGGAGATAAAGAGATTGAAGAAAGGTAATGCAGGAATGGAAGAGCTTTTAAAATAACCAAAAAGTCTATTGGGGGTAGAGGGAAGCTAAGCCTTCCTCACAAATAGGAGGAACAAAGGGTGAGATGGTTGGGAGGACGGAGTGGCAGAGTGAGGTGTGAGAGAAGTTGAGGTGGTCATGTTTGTTGGCATGTGGAAGGTGAGTACAATAGGCAGTAAATCAGGGTAAATCAGAGCAGATGAATTTGCGTGCTGTGGTTAATGATATATAAATATACAGGTGTGTGGCAGTAGTGGTACTGTGTTCATCCACAGTAACTAGAGGAGACTGTTTCAGAATCACAACTTTTA